>NC_141691.1:91377320-91977320 GCF_964263255.1 Lissotriton vulgaris | reverse complement strand
GGGAATGCCCATATAGAAAGGTGATGTGAAATTCCTACAGCGAAGGACTCCGTATAAAGAGCGAAGGGGACAGGGGACATCCCTGACGGGTGCCCCACGACACCCAAAATGGTTGGGACAATATTCCAGTGACTCTGGCTCTGGCATCAGGAGCTGCACAGTTGCAGCCTATCCAGCGCCAGCATCTCTCCCCAACCCAAACCTATCATGTGCGAATTGGAGGTAGGGCCAGTGGACACGATCAAAAGCCTTCTCTGTATGGACAAGGGCAGGTATGTGGACTTGTGTTTTGTCAAGGTGATGGCATAGGCGTGTGGTGCATGTTCAGCATTTGATATAGACTGACCCTAACTCCTTGGAGCAATAGAGGGTATTACAGAGAACATGTTTCCTATCAGCAGGAGCATGAGCCACAGCAGAAAGAATCATATTGTGTGCATGGAGTGGGATTGAACCTGGAACACAAAAGCAGAATGTGATGAGGATGGGGGGAACAGCAACATGAACATCAGACCTTAGAGAGTACACTAACACACAGTTAGTTTTGACATTACACAACTTTTCTATAAGACACATTCACAATTTGAGATAACAGTAGCACAACATTTTACCCAAAATTACAGATTTTAAAACATTGATTCTCACCAGTGTTTTCACGTTCTGGATCAAAATTAGCACAATTAAAGATGATAATAATAGAAAATGTTTCTAAAAGTGGAAGTTAGATTGTAAGAGGTTATGTACAATTAACCATGGACACATAAAATATATACATATTTGCCAAGTATACGTAAATAGACGTAGATGGCATGCATGGATAGCCTCATTCAGCGCCTACGTAAATTATGCACATTCTCTAGTTCCCTCTATAAAGTTATGCTAAGAATCATGTACTTTTGCCTTGTTTTCATAATTCCCCTTTCCCTCATTTCTTTTGCAAAAAAAGGTAAGCTGCTGAACAGAGACACACTGTTCTTCCCTTGCCCTCAGTTCAAATATATTTACAGAATGTGACCATTAAGAAGTGACAAAATAAATAGGTGACAGTAATTATTCACAGGGCATAAAATGCAGGAAGCATAGTTTTACAGTGTGCGGGATGACAACCGATACACCTTCCCTGTCTGTGTTACCACGTTCATAGGTATTGGTGATATATCAAGCCAGACCGCCAATGGAGGGAATGGGAGCCACCAATACCATGAAATAATGAGCCTTATTTGGAACCAGAAATTATAGGTGAAAATACCTGCTATAACACACACAGATCTGAAAGCATTCTTGAGTACATTAGGGAGAGCTTTGCTGCATCTAGATAGGGTCACTTGGATAATTCAAGTCAGACAGAGATAGAACCTGCAAGGGCTCCTAGTGATCCCCAGATAGATAAATTTCAGATAATGTGCTCGCTTTTGAATTAAAAGGCCCAAATGAATTGATAAATGCACCTGGAACTGCAGGAACTCTGTGCTTTCTGCTCTCCTCAGAGTGAGTTTACTACCCACAGGGTTGCTATGCAAATGGGACAGGTGCAAGGTGCTTCCCGCAAATGTTTTTTGAAGCATGCGCCAACCATAACAAGGTTGTGACCAAGCATGGAAAAGGGGCAACAGTTTGCTACTTATTGGCAAACAGCTTGTTCCATGGCTCTCCCAAGGGACTATGGAGCTTGGCATGGTGAACTGCCAATATGTGGAATGCCCAGAGTCCCACATGCCTTTAAACCAAGAGGGAATGTCCTGATAGTGCTAGTTTCCCACCGCGTGGCAGAGGTGCACCTGTAGGATGGGTAGGAGAGTGTGTGTGTGTGTGTGTGTGGGTGTGCGTGTGCGTGGGTGTGTGCGTGTGTATGTGTGTGTGTGTGTGTGTGTGTGTGTGTCCTGCAAGCCCAGAGTGTTGTCAGACATTGTCCCGGATGGTCAGGACCTAAATCAAAACTTTCACTATTTTGTCCCTGAAGGAATAGTCAGCACAATGTCCCTGGCTCCTTTCTGAGGAAGGCCAGACTCACCTAATAGAAGATGCTTCCTGGACGCCTGCAGATGTTGTTTAGATCCAACCAAGGCGGAGGTGGCCTGGATAGGAGTGACTGGAGAAGCTGTAGAATGTAGCTATTCCTGACATCTGAGAACCATCACACATGGGTAATCTGGCTCCAGTGATGGTGCAGTAGAGAAAGCCTTCCCCTTGGAGACAAGCTGGAGGAAAGTAATAGCATCCCTGGTACTGCTTAGATTTCACTCAGCATTGCGGCCATGGTGGTCCCCATTTCATACTGCTGAGGACCCTATCTGATGGAGATCAAATAAGTTCTTCACATTAAAAGGGAGAATCATGTTTTATTCCTTGGCCTCTGGCTAGTGGTTCAAAGATTTAAACAGGGCTCGGTTAATGTTACTGGCACCATTGCCGATGCTGTCCCAAGACATCAGTAGTTCCTGCTCAGTTGTCCGCACCCATAAATGTCTAGGCCTTGGGGACACAGTCAAGGAGGAAGAGGTTTACCCATTGATCTTGTGCCACAGAGGTAGCCTGAATTTGGCCATGATGGAGCTGGCATTGGCTTGTCTGTGGGAGAGACTACCAGGTTGGAACATATTTTTCGTCCAATGTGACTCAAGACACTTGACCTCTTCCTCCTAGTTGTCCCGGGATTTTCAGAGACGCAGCCATTGCACTAAAAGACAGAGCTGGAGGCTTTCCAAGAAGAAACAATTTATTGACCAGAAACTTTTAGACGGTAGACTCAAGAAGGACTCTCTCCAGATCTCTGCAGTCTGCTCGAGGACCCCGGGCTCAATGTGCAGGATGGGCTTTGGGGAAGGAGCTGAGTTCGAGGTAGACTCTAATCCCCAACTCAAGACTCAGCAGGCAGTAGGGTGAAACGAGAGGTAGACTCCAGTCCTGACCTGCACAAGGGAGGGTGGCCTGCTCAGTCGCTCAATGCATGAACATTACCCAGAAGGATGGATGACCTCAATCCCTCGGTGCAGTGGCCCCGGCAGGCAGCTCTGCTTGACCCAATAGTGCAGCAAAGTCTCCAGGGCTCACAGCACTTGGTCCCCCTTTCCTGCATCCGGGAATGGGATCTGGCTGAAACAGGATGCCTATCAATCAATCAATCAATCAATCATAGCATTTGTAAAGCACACTACTTACCCGTGAGGGTCTCGAGGCGCTGGGGGATGGGGGATGCTGCTACTGTTCAAAGAGCCAGGTCTTGAGGAGTCTTCTGAAGGACAGCAGGTCTTGGGTCTGCCCAGTGCAGGGAAAGAACTGTTGTGAAACCCGGGGTGCCTTATCTTTTCTGAAGCTACTTGCACTGGTGGGTTAGCTGGTGAGGTTGACCTCCAGCCATAGTTGGAGGGAGCCTGTGTAGGGTGCCTTCCTACCGCAGTGACGTAAAGGGTGCTTGAGGCTGTGCCCAGTGACTGAGATCCCATGAACCTCATGACTCTTCTTCAACAAAATAATATCCACCACACATCTCAGGCAGGATCAGTACATGCATACTCTGCTTTCAAGCCAGGCACTTCCTCAGCTCTGTCTGGTACTGATCGTACCTCACAGAGCCCTGGCAAGCACTTGATGACGTCCCCAATGCATAAGCTGCAGTGGTTACACACTGACATGCTCCCCGTGGCCCGCAGGCCTTCAAGCAGCTTTTTCAGCTACTGAGAATTCAACATTTCATACACCACTTTGTGTAAAAAATTGCAATTTCGTTCTAATGCCTGCTTAACTCTCACTAATGCCTTAGCATTATTGCACATTTACACATAGTTTGCACACTGCCAATGTGTTACTCCCTGTTGTGCATTGCATATGTCAGCCTCACTGTTCTAGTAAGCGTGGCCTCATTCTGAAGCTGGCACCATGAAGCAAGTACTGCCGGGGGTCAGCCGTTTTACCCAAGCTTTCTGTATCTACTTTTCAGTGCGTTTTCACATTCTTCCCAAGAGATTAGTCTGGCACCTGCTCATTAGTGCCTATCTGTAGTTTCTACTTTACCACAGGGGTGTGCCAAATATGCATAATTTGCTTTCATGTATTTATATGAAACTTTTTAAATATGACATGAAATTACACGCAATTATGCAGAATGGAAAGCCATCAATTAACAATACATTATCGTTTGAAATTTTGATGCAAGAAAGCTTTTCACAGTAAGAAATAGGACTAAAATCACAAGTGGCATGATCAACAGACTCTCGAGTTCTCTCCATTCACATTATTCCTGCTAGAAATGGGGTCTCTTGTTGGTGGAGGTTTGCACCCTGTCTATCTAGGGACCACAATCCTAGTCAGGGTGAGTCAGAATCACAACCAAAATTAACCTGTGGTCACCCTCTGGTAGCTTGACACAGAGCAGTCAGGCTTAACTTAAGATGCAATGTGTAAAGATTTTTGCACACTTTAATGACAGTACCACAGTGAAAACACCTCAAAAAGACCCAGCACCAGTTTAGAACAATAGAGAATATTTATCTGAGTACAATAAGAACAAAACAACAAACATCCATTAAGTAGAACTCAAGATAAACCTTTTAAATTATTAAACTGCAACATAGTGATTTAGGGCCATATGTACGAACACATTTTCCCAAAGACACAGAATGGGTAACAACCATTGATACATCTGGCCCATAGTGCTTAAAAGTCAATAGCGCCAAGGAGTTACTTGGGAAATCCAAAGTTTCAGGCTGACCGCGATGGAGGGCAGGTTGGCTACTTGGCCCATGCAGTGCCTGCTGAAAAAGTACCTTGGATGAAGCAAGCATCGGCGTCGCTGACTTGATGCGAAGAGTGGTTAGATAGAGGTAAAGCATTGGTGCTGAAGGCTTTGGCCATGAAACCCTTTACGATACAAGTGCAGTGTCGATTCTGAGCCACGCTGCCTGTCGGCGTCGGGCCACGCAGTCTGTCGAAGTGATGTTGTCGATAACCTCCTGTGTTGGCGTCAAAGGCAATGGGTCAGTTTAATCTGCATGAAGTCAGCGCTGCGTTGGTTTTGATTGTGCTGGACATGCAGGAATTACCTTTCAAGGGCCCTGGACTGCTCTGGCACCACTTGGCAGTGCAGGACTCACAGATGGCAGAGTCCAGGTGCTGTTACAGAGTTGAAGGAAGTCTTTGATGGCCCTGAGGCCCCAAAACAAGCAAGCCCTTGGGGAAACTTGGGTTCAATGATGTGGAGAGCAGCTCCAGTCCTTCTCACTCCCAAGCACGAAGCAGCAGGCAGCAGGCCAAAACAGCAACACAGGTAGCAAAGTGTCAGTCCCTCCTCCAGTACAGCAATCAGCAGGCCAACACAGCAAACCATTTTGCAAAGTAGCAGTCCCTCCTACAGCACAGCAGCTCTTCTTCCTGAGAAAATGTCCTTGGTTCCAGCAAAGTTCTCATTTTATGTTGTCAGATGTCCAGTACTTATACCCAATTTAGCCTTGGGAGACTCTAAAAAGTTGCTTTGAAGTGCAAGTAGGGAGGGAGTATCAAGAGGCACTGAAGAGCTACCATGGGCTCATTAGAAGAGCAAAGGCTGTATACTACCTGGAGAGAATTGGGTCGGTGACCAACTCTACACGGGAACTGTTTAGGGTTTATAAGGAGATATCTTCCTTAGCTACGGCTACTGCTCCGGTTAGGGGCTCAGAGGAGCTGTGCAACGTGTGGCAGACTTTTTGTCAGACAAGGTGGAGAAATTATATTTCTCCTTTCCGGACTCTGCCCGAGTAGGGGAGTAGGGGGTGGAGGAGATAAAGGGCGCCTGGGAGGGTGAAAGGTTGAAGAGTTTTACCGTGCCCCCTCGAGAACAGCTAATTAATATCTGTATTAGTATTAAGTCAGGTTCCCCCAGAGACCCGGCCACCCCTAAAGTACTGAGAGGGAGCTTGGATGCCCTGGAACCTTACATTAGACATCTGGTGGGGACTTCATTTAGGACTTACACAGTGCCAGGATGCTGGAAGGAAGCTGTGGTCCTCCTGCTGCCCAAGAAGCCTCATATTGGCCCAAATCAACTGGACAATCTTCGCCCCATCTCTCTGTTACCGTATTTTGCCACGGTTGCGGAAAAAGTGGTAAATATGCAGCTGATGGCGCATATTGAGAAATTCAATCTCTTGCATCCTACGCAATCCGGATTCCGGGCCGGCTATTCGACGGAATCTGCCTTGCTCTTTGCCACTGAAACCATCAGGCAATATGTGGTCAGACCGCGGCCTTGATCCTATTTGATTTAAGTGCCACCTTCAAAACTGTTGCCCACCACACTCTGGTGCAGTGTTTGAGGAAAGGAGGTGTGGTGGGTAGTACCCTGAGCTGGATGAAATCTTTATTGTCTGAGCGTAGTTTTAAGGTGAGGCAGGGCTCCCATTATTCTAAAATCATCAAATTAAGACAGAGGGTGCCGCAGGGATCAACCCTGAGCCCGACCCTGTTCAATCTCTACGTGGCTCCTCTAGCGGAGATTGCTGATGGGTTTGGGATCAGGGTTGTGTCCTATGCCCATGTCACACAGCTGGCGGTCTCCCTTACACAGGCACAGGATACGGCAGCCTCCAACTTGGTGGCATGTCTTCAAGAACTGGCCTCTTGGATGGCTAACAATTGCTTGAAGTTGAACGGCAATAGGACCGAGGTGCTTGTGGTGGGGAGGGCACCGTCGGTGTGGTCATAGGCTTGGTGGCCCCAGAGTTTGGGGGTCACCCCGGTCCCCTGTGCTCAGGCAAAAAACCAGGGGGTGTGGTTGGACACAAGGCTCTCCATTGAGGACCAAACTAAGCGGGTGGCAGGCACCTGTTTTGGAGTTTTCAGGGTCCTCCGCGAAACCCTGGATATGCTGCCTATTGCAGCCAGGAAGACCATGGTCCATGCCCTGGTGACATCGCACCTGGACTATGGCAATATTTTATTCCTGGATGCTACGTCGAAGTGTATGCTCAGACTGCAGAGGGTGCAGAATGCAGCAGCTCGTCTGGTTCTTATGTGCCCGAGGAGGGCCCCCTCGAAGGCAGCGCGGGCTGCACTGCACTGGCTGCCGATAAAGATGAGAGTCCTGTTTAAGGCACTGTGTGTATGCCATCCCATTATTCAGGGGACAGCACCCTCCTACTTGTCTATGCTACTCCCCCCGTATGTCCCAGCACGCCAATTGAGATCATGGTGTGTGGGTTTGGTGTGTGTTCCTGCTATCAAGAAAGCAAGGATGGGTGGACGTTCCTTCCGCCTGCTGGCGGCCCAGGACTGGAAGAGATTCCCTCTGTGCCTCCGAAATGGAGACCAGGGAGGGTACATTTAGGAAAAATCTGAAAACGTATCTCTTTGCTCAGAATAGCTACGAGGTGTGAGGTGTCAGGGTTGGATTTCTGTGCAGTTTCAGCGCTGGGACACACTGGACGAGTGTAACCAGGTGCTTTATAAATGTGCTTATCATTATTATAAGTGGCCCTGCATTTCCAGCCCCGACCCCAGACTCACTACAGGGGGTATGTCACACCTTGTGTGGGGACAGGACCTCTGTATTCAGGTGCAAGTGTCAGCTCCTCCCTCTCGTCATGGCGCAGGATGACCCATCAACATGCCAATGGCAGTTCAGTCACACCTACTCTGCCTTTGTGTGTTACTGTCTAGAGGGAATGCAGGAAGCCAAATGTCAGCCACCTCAGATATGTATTCCAGGAAAGGCAAAAGGCACCAAATAGTTTAAGTAAGAAAATGCCAACTTTCTAAAAGTGATATTTTCAGAACTGCAATTTAAAATACAATTTCACCATAAGTTGTGTTTTTAAATGGTGAGTCTAGAGACATCAAATTTGATTTTCCTATCTTGTCCGAATGGGAAACTACACTTATAAAATGTTATAAGGCAGTCCCTGTGTTAACCCTATGGGAGAGATAGGCCCTGCAGTACTGAAAAACGAATGTAAGACTATTTCACTACCAGGACATGTAAAATTTAAAAGTACCTGTCCAACTTTTTCAATACACTGCACCCTGCCTTTGGGGCTGCCGAGGTTCTACCTTAGGGGTGACTAATATGTATTAAAAAAGGGTGTTAGGGCCAGGCAAGAGGGTTAACTTGCCAGGTCGAAATGGCAGTTTAAAACTGCACACACAGCCTCTGCAATGGCATGCCTGAGACATGTTTAAAGGGCTACAGAAGTGGGTGACCCAATCAGTGTTCAAATCCTAGTAGTAGCGATTAATTTACAGGCACTGGGAACATGTAGTGCACTTTGCTAGGACATATATGTAAATTAAATAAGCCAATTGTGGATACGCCAATATTACCATGTTTAGAGTACAGAGCACACACATTTTAGCACTGGTTAGCATTGGTAAAATGCCCAGAATCCTAAAGACAAAAAATAAGTCGGCAAAACAGGAGGCCAGAAGGCAAAAAGTCAGGGGAAACCACGCCAAGGATGCTATGTCTAAGAATTCCCATGAATCAGCCTCGACTTCTACACTAACCAATCCAGGTGCAAAACAACGGTTGGTCGACTCGGAGGTAATCTTTGGGTTTAAGTGTATGATATTTTCTCTGCCTCCCTTCACGAAATCAGTTAGAAACATAATTTCCCTGATTCCGCTGCCTTAACACACCCGCCCGCCACAGGATGAGCTGCTGGCACAAGGCCGGTAGACGTTTTCTTGTTTACCCTATATGGATGTAGAAGCAGTGATGTGGGCAAAGATATCCAAACAAAGCAAACTCCCACCAAAGGGGACACCTGGACATGCTATGCAGCACCAATATGAGAAAGTCTCATGCAAGTTTCTGAAACAATGGGTGGGACCCACTATAGAGAACAGGAGGAAATCCTTTCTTGAACATGGTACTTTCGATCTAGAATGTTTAGGGAATTTACACAAGAAGGTGAAAGATCCTCAAAACAAGACAGAGGCTGAACAATGGGCAGAATTCTCACAATGGCATTAGGAAGCCAACAAGCACAAACATGAATCCCATGTCTGAGGTATGAAACAGACGCAGGGGGGACCAGAATATCAAGTAGCCAACTTATGTACTCACTAGTTCACTGAAGCACAAGATAAGGAGAGGGAAACAGAGGACCCAAGGGAGAAGGATATACTGGATGTTGTCCACATTCTGGCTGATGGGGCCAGGAGTGCCCCTGCAGATGTACTTGGAAACGAAGAGCATAATCGGGACTGCCAGTTCATGGACCAGAAAGAGGTGGCGTGACCGTAAGCACTGAGTTGCGTCGCAACTGTTAGTAGAGCTCCAGATAGAAGCACACGAATAACCACGCAAGACACAGACTCTACTACTGTGTAGCTGTCCAGACTTAGGGGCCGATTATGATGGTGGACGGACCTGAGTCCATCCGCCACTATAGAGTAGGAGGGAACCTCCGCATGGCCTGCGGAGTTCCCTCCTGTGCAATTAGGATGTGACCGCCACCCTGGCGGTCACATCCTCTATTTTTACCATTGCGGCGGGTGCGGCTTCAAGCTGCGTCCGTCGCAATGGTAAAAATGCATACATTGCATTTGTATGCAGAAAGCGGCAGGCACCGTGCGGTGCCTGCTGATTTCTGCATACAAATGCAGGGGGGTACCATAGGTACCCCCCATGTGCACCCCCCCCCCCCCCCCCTTCACTCAGGGGGCCCGCAACGGGCCCCCGTATTGAACTTACACATGCTTTTCCACGGCGGAAAACCCGCAGCGGAAAAGCATTTTTAACAGCCCATCCTAATATGGCTGACGGTGTCTGAGAGACACCGTCACCATATTAGAGCTTTTCCGCCGCGGTTGTAAGCCAATCGCGGCAGAAAAGCTGCGGACGGAAATCAGGACCCACCAGCCATCCTAATGTGGCAGTGGGTCTTTGGTGGGTCCGCTGCGTTTTTACTGCATCTTCCGAGCCGGCGGTGGCTTCCACCGGCCCGGAGGATGCGGAAAAACCACAATCGTAATAGGCCCCCAAGAGTGTGTTCAGTCCCAGATAGGCAAAGAGATCCTCATAAACGCAGCCCGCCATTACCTGAGACAATCTACGGAGTAATGCAGACCGACTTGCTAGGAGCAGGATTCAAAGAGAGGGCAGAGGCCTCCCATCACTCCAGTAATGCAGAGAGTGTGATTACTTGTAAAGTATGTTTGAAGTGTGCAGCTCAAACTGGGCTGCTGTGAATTGTTGCATTTGGCGGTAACTACTGAAGTGAGAGAATGGTTGAGAAGTCAAATTGGCTGAGACAGGACCCTAAGAATGGTGGAAGCCTGAATATAGCAAAGAATGCGCTGGTGAATGTAGTGGTGAATGTTTATAAAGTGAAAGCCGATTGGACTATACTTTCAAATTGCAAACATTGAAAGGGTGAATCGCCAGCTCATTATTTGTGGCTGGCGTAAGGATGTGTTTGAGAGACACACAAGTACTGCTTGTCCAACAGAGGTGGTTCAGGAGGATATAGGTGCCCCCTTGTGCTGGATTGTTACCAAATGTGTGAAATTAGTTAATGATTATTTGTATTGAATGGCCAACGAAGAAGCTAAGTTAGTGACTGTTGTTAATCATTGCTTTGTCTCACAAAAATAAAAGAAAGAGAATGTTGAATCTGAACTGATCTTTAGAAATTACAAAACATGCAACAGAATGTGATGGGGTGGTGATAGGTATCCCCAGCAGGGGAGAACAAGAGGGGTGTGGGAGAGTGGAGAGGAGAAAAAGAAGGGGCTGATGAGAAGCCCTGGGTGAAGAATGATCTTGCTTTAACTGCGGGCAATTGGGGTATTGAATAAGGGAATTAAGTCTTTACTTTAATCTGTGGAACAAACTGTCAGGCTATCACAGATAACACTGAGATGGCCAAAGACTTAGCTGGTTTTCTTTGTAAGGTGCCTTCCACATTATAGCATCAAACACACCCTTCCTTACACAACTACAGTTCCATGTAGATCCTGCTGTTTTCTTTTTACGTGTGGGAGCCAGTCATGTGTCCCTAACACAGTGCATCCATGCCCCATGGAGACACTGAAGAGAATTTGTGGACTCTGTCTTGGGTGGGGCCTAGAAACTAGTACCTAATTCTGTACCACCCTACATTTTGCCTATAGATATTAGGTGGGTCCAAACATTCATTTTGGGGAGACATGTGACTTGAATTGAAAGTTGTCATTTTTTACAGCCCAAGGGCTTTGGTACTTACCCTTTACTGTTTCACAATTTTTTCTTCAAATCTGTCTCCCACGTGGGAGTGCAGAGGTGACACAAGAAGTATATTGTACCATAAGTCTGTTGTTTGCATGTTGTTGGATGGTGCCCTTCTGGATGTATTTTGTTACTAGGGTGAAGGTATTCACCTGTCAATTTGGTTTCTTGCCTAGGGATCAGGTATCCATAGATCGATTTTACTGGCGATATCTAACTTTTTAGTTGGCCGCTCATAGTGATTTCATAGTCTAATCCAAAACAAATGTGATTCTGAAACGCAATCAGTCAGTCAGTCAATTTACTTTATTCGATGCTTACAATATAAGATCATAAAGAGCATTAAAATAAACGATACACATATACATAAAAAGATAAAAAAGATAAAAATATCGTAACAAACACCATTTGGTAACAGTTAGTAGTTTTACGTGCATCTGCATAAAATTTGCAAATAAAAGACATGTAGATTTGATTGGGCAGGAACACCATCGTAAGAAAAGAATGGCAATTCATTTATAGAATAAATTCCAGTTGGATGGGCCAGCATGCATGGAATAAAATTCTAACGAAATCTAATTAGAAAAAATCTGTGACGTGGATTTGTCACAGTAAAAATATAAGATGTTGGCCCTTCCTGTACAGTTGGACTTTCTAAATATGCTTTGAGCGATACTTTTGTTAAGTTTGCTTTCAATATTGTTTCAGCCCTTAATTTGAGGAAACGGTATTCAGACAGTCGCTAGGGACAGAGAATAGACGTTCTTATCCTAAAGACGAAATAGTAGATCTAATATAGGGTATACAGACAAAATATTGAGTTAAAAATATCGAATTGCACTAATATCGAAGTAAAAATATAAAATGGACAAAATATCGAATGGACAGAATATAGTCAACAAAAATATCGAATTTAGGGTAAGTAATTTAATATCGATTTTCATAAATATAGAAACCCAAAATATCGAAGTATATAATGTAGGTATTAAATATATCGATTTTTTAAATGATATAGAATTTTTTTTAAGTGTTTTGTATGTTAGTATATGTGTGAAATTGTATATTTATTTTATAATTTAAAAAAAAATTAATTTTATGTTATTTAATTTTTGAGTAATTTAATTCTGTAGCGGGTTGTGGGTTTATAGAGGAATAGGGTGGGAAGTAATTTAATTATAATTAATTAAATATTTTAATTTATTTATTGGTAATTATCTTGAATTAATTATTAATTAATTTTTAATTGGTAATTAATAAAAATTTAAATTGGTAAATAATCTTTATTAATTGATTGATTGATAATTATGTTAATTTTATAAAATTATTTCCCGTAGCGGGTTGTGGGTTTATAGGGGAATAGGGTGGGAAGTAATTAAATTGTGATTAATTAAATATTTTAATATATTTATTGGTGTTTATTTTGAAATAATTGTTAATACATTTTTAATTGCTAATTCATTAATTGGTAATTGGTAATTGGTAATTAATTTGTATTAATAGGTAATGACATTTTTTTTTTAATTAAGTTTTTTAAGGCAGCAAACAGGTCAAGAACAAAAAAACAAGGACAAAAACAATATACAAGTTACATTACCAAGATCATGCATTTTACGTTGTGTCCCTTTACTATCCTATCCAGTTTGTTATACGGGACCATAAGTTACTTCCAAAAGTTTTTTTCCTTATACCCTTCAACTTATACAGAGCAGTTTCTAAATGAAACATGTACAAGAGCTTTGTTTGCCACATTATAAAATTAGGTGATTCCTCATCAAGCCAATGCGATGTAATACATGCACGAAATGCAGACTTGCAAATAAAAATAAAGCATTCCTCTGAATCAAAAACTTGTTGAGTCGTGCTCTCTTCACAACCAAAGATAACCAGTGGCATTGTTATCTTAATCACAATACCCAAGTTTCCTGAAATAAAACGCTCTATGTCAGCTATCAGTTGGCCCAGTTTTGGGCATAAAACAAACATATGTGCAGCGTCCGCTGCGTAAAGGTTACAGCGATTACACTTTGTCCCCCTCCCAGAATTCCATTTGGCTAACTTGCCCGGTGTATAGTATAGCCCGAAAATTGGCATATAATGCTGGCTTATCAATGAACCATTAAGTAATACCTTACCAGCAATCGCCAAACTTCTTTTTTAAATTAACACTCTCAACTCCCAGTTTAGTTTGCCACTTGACAGCTCTTAATTCTAAATCGTCCTCAGCTTTCTCCATAAATAATTGGTATAAGTGTCCAATTTTCTGCCCATCCTTGATTGCTTCAAACAGCATGATTTTTTCCAATACCAATGTGGAATTAGATATTTTCTGAGCACAGAAACTTCGTACCTGTAGGTATTTTAAAAAATCGGCTCTCGGTACCTGATATTTGTTCCTTAAATGCTCAAAAGATACAAACTTGCTTCCCTGAAACAGGTCCCCCAGCTTATTAATCCCCAAGTTGTTCCACCTAGATATAACTCCATCATGGAACATTTCAGGTAAAAAAGAACAATTCCTTAATGGAGTATATATATTCATGTTGGAGCCTAGCCGATATCTTTTTTTAATAGTCCTCCATATGGCGAACGCTGTTTCAACAATTTTAAACTTTGTTTTTTTAAAGTAGCTGGGTTCGATGATACGATTAAAACATTGTTTAGCCTCCGAGCCGAGAAGCATCTCATAGATGGATGGCATAATATAATCCTCTATAGAATCTTCCGGTAAAATTAAAAAGCCCATATGTTGCAATATCGCACACCAATAATAAATCTGGAAATTCGGTATGCCCCATCCCCCTTTTTCCCTTGACATCACACATCTTTTAAATGCTCTCTGGGCCCGGTGGTACCCCCAAAGAAATCTCGAACACATCCTATCAATTCGACCAAAATAACCAGAAGATGTCAGTAGAGGTATTGAACGAAATATATACAAAAACATAGGGAAAATGAGCATTTTTATCACATTGCTGCGACCTAAAAGTGAGAGCTTCAAATTGTTTATCTTTCCAGAGTTTTATTCGAAGTGCCAATGATAGGGTCTAAATTGATAGGAATAATTTTTTCCATGTTGGCAGTGATCTTTATGCCTAAATATGTGGCCTCCTTGTCAAGTTTTAGATTTTCTGGACGTCCGGCCGCTGAATGGATAAGCTGTGTCTTATCGATATTTAATTTATATCCAGAAAGCCGTCCGAATTCCTCCGCAGACTTCACAATGATAGGTAGGGCATTATTCATCTCTGATGTCACTATAGCAATGTCGTCTTCGTAAGCGCAAACTTTAGAGTCAAAATTATTTATCCGCACTGGTTTAATAGCCAGGTTTCTCTCCAAATGTCTAATAAACGGATCGATATATAGTGCAAACAGCAAGGGCGAGCAGGGACAACCCTGCCTCGTCCCCCTTGCTATCCGCACTATCCCTGAGCTCCTTCCTGATATACGAATAGTGGCAGATGGTTGAATATACAATGATTTTATTCCATTGACAGATTCCTCTGGAATCCCCTTTTTTGCCAACACAGACCACAAAAAGGTCCATGTGACCCTGTTGAACGCTTTTTCCGCGTCCAACAGGGCCACACCTACAGGGGAATTAGTCCCCTGTGACCAATCCAACAAAGATATTATTCGTCTTATGTGGTCTGTGGTGCCTCTTCCTTGTATAAACCCATGTTGTGTTATAGAGAAAAAGACCTGGCATCCGGTCATTTAACCTGATGGCAATCAATTTTAAATACATTTTACTGTCTGAGTTTAACTTAGAAATAGGTCTATACGACCCCATTTCGTCTTCTTTTTTGCCTATCTTTTTGAATACCACTATGGTAGCTTCTGCCCATGACCGTGGAGCCTTTCCTAGAAATGCTTGCTGACATATAAACTCTAATTCTGATTCGAACTCATTCCTAAATTTTCTGTAAAACTCCAAGAGGATATTATCTGGCCCCATGGCCTTACCCTGGGCCAAACCCAAAATTGCTAACTCTACTTCCCTTCAGTCTGGAGGTGCCGTCAATATCACTCGTTGAGCTTCAGAAAGAGTTACAGGGTTCATAACGCTTAAATATTCTCTAGCATCTGCCTGACCAATCTCGGCACTATATAACCGCTGATAAAACTCTTGGAAAGCAGTTAATAACCCTTGCTTCGTCTCCTGCATAACCCCCTGTAAGTCCTTAATTTTCGGTATATCACCATATACAGCTTTCTCCCTTGCCCTCTTCGCTAATATCCTACCTGTCTTTTCTCCATATTCATATGCTGCTTCTTTGTGTTGTGTATAGTTGGCTGCTAATTGATAGGCAATATTGGTATATACGTTAGCCCTTTTAATAGTAAGATCTTTTTGGGCGAGACTACATTCTTCCTTCCCATATCCTAGCCTAATAGCCTCTGCAAGTTTTTTCTCCGCCTTCAAAACCTGCTTAAAGTCTTGTTGTTGCTTGAGACACATCTGTTTGCGCCTAGATGCAGAAAAGCTCAGAGTCTCTCCCCGAACCATGGATTTAAATGTGTCCCAGACTACCTCCGGTGCTGCCGTATCCCTATTAAAATTCTGTAACTATTAGTTTCATAAATTGACAGTACTCCTCCTCTAAAAATAGTTTCCGCTCAAAAGACCACTGAGGAGATTCTATTTTTCCTTCAATATCTAGTGCCAGATCTAATATAATCGGATTATGGTCGGAAATCAGTTTAGATTGAATTTCAATATTGCTCAGCTGTTTTCGTCTGAATACGCTGCCGCGTCTGACACGAAGGAAGTTCTGTATCGATTGTTCACGACGTTCTAAAGCGTGAGAATTAAATTCTGATTACAGAACAAGCCTCAAGCGTTTTGCTGAGCCTAACTACGAAAATCAAACGAGTCTCATGCGGTTTTGCTGAGCCTAATCTGAAAGCACCTCCTTGATTTTGAAGTCACAGAATTCAACATCCGTGCAGACATCATTTACAAATTGATTCTGACAGTTCATCACTTACCTGGCTAGGAAGTGTATGTGTAGATTACAATATAGGGTCTACATTCTAATGCTTTTATTCTTTGTCCTGAGGATGGTCTTATGAAATAATCACAAAAAGACCAAAACGTCGACAATAGTGTCTAATTCTGCATCTGATTTGTTCATCACGATTGATTTTCTTCTAATTGTTTAGTTGAAGTCAATGTTGTTATCCACTAGCAGTTTAGACCTTTTTTGATATACCAGTGGAACATGTAATATTCTCCCAGTATATCTTAATTTGCATTTCCTGTACCTTATTTTTATCAAATGATCAACTCTTTGCCTTTAAATAAAATAACAAACTTTTCTTGACTCTAATATACCTGGTTGTTATATCATTACATATAATACCAAAGCTTTATTTCCTATAATGTTAGTGTGGTAACATTGTTTGCTCATAGCGCTAATTCATTTCTTCAGCCATCATTTACTAGTAGTGCGAGTTCATAATTAAGTTAAGTCCCGCACTAGCTGATTTCTCATAACAGAAACAAAATCCCTTGCTGGCCCAACTTACTATTTATTCCTCTGCCCAAGCCCGCAAGGGTATATTGGGTTGCTCACCTCTTGATAAACTTAGCTAAAACAACAGAGGTGGTACAAAAATAATCCAGTCTCACGAATTTAGAGTGAGGGGCAGAAAAGAATGTGAACCCCGGGTCATTGGGATATTTTGCATGCCACACATCATAAAGACCATGGTCCAAGAAAAGTCTCTGGATTGCCGCATACACTAATTTCTTTCTGCCTGTGTACGCTTGAATGGATCTAATATTCAGATCGGCACCAATGTTAATATTAAAGTCACCACACAGCAACACAGAGGTAATCCATTGTGCTAGTTCTAAATTAAGAAAATTAAACACCTCGGCATCGTCCAAGTTTGGCCAATAAACATTACACAAAGTAAATCTATGATATCCCAGCTTAAGTTCTGCAATGACCCATCGACCCCACCTATCCGATAAGGTCTTGACGCACTCACCCACTCCTCGTTTTTTTGAGTATCGCCACCCCTCTTTAGACTCACGTTTGTTTGTAACAAGCAACCAGCTCCATTCCCATATTCTTTAGGTATTCTCTATTTGCCCAAGCCACGTGGGTTTCCTGTAAACAAAGTATATCAATACGTAATAGCTGAACAATTTTGGCCAACATTTGTCTTTTCCTAAAATCGTTTAAACCACATATGTTTAGCGTGCAAATCTTAATCTTCCTATCCATTAGACTTATTAACTGTCAAACCCATAAAAAAAAACACCTGAATTTAGCTCCAGAAAGCCTTTTCGTCCCTCTTTGCATATTGTTAGAACATTTTCTTCGCTGTATCCTTACTCTCTCCCTTTCGCTGCCCCACAATATTTTCTTACTGCCTGCTGCTGCCATTTTCACCCCCCACCACCAGAGCCCCCTTCCCCCCCTTTTCCCCCCTTCCACTCAGCCCTCCCCACCCGCCCCCACCCTGCCTTCCCATCATATGAGGCCCAAGGACCATTAGTCCCTGTGTAATGGAGTGCCGTGTCTCCCCCCCTATCCCTTAAGACCTTAAATTAAACCAAACCAATCTAGACTACAGTTTCACACTAGATAAAGCGCAAAAAAAACATAACAATCGATCAAACCAGGTTATCACAAGTCATCACAAGATCATCAAAGTATCATCTTATAAGCCTCCGCCCTCTATATAGCTGCCAAATACTCTTTGGCCTGAACCTCTGACCAGAAAAACTTGGTTTGCCCCTTCATAAGGACTTTTAGTTTTGCCGGGTTCTGTAAATACACAACCGCCCCCTTCTTTTGAAAGTCGGGTATAAGTTGCTGAAGATGCCAACGCTTGGAAACCGTAGCCTGGCAAAAGTCTGGCCTTACAAAAAAGTTGCAGTCCTTAGCGGTTGCCTTCCGGTCTGGTCTTGCCAGGGTGTAAATGTCTTCCCGAGCCAGGAAATTGTTGAAACAAACCAGTATCGCCCTTGGGAGGTTCTCTTCGCCTTGACGGGGCATTCTCACGGAAAACGGGAACCGGTGTGCCCGTTGTATTTCCCGGGACCAATCCCATGTCGTGAGCTGGGGGAAGGCCTCTGTCAACAATTCTGCAACAAACATCTGATCCCTCCCGCTTTTCTGGGACCCCAGAAAGCGCAAATTATTCCTACGTGAATGATTTTCAAGTTCGGATAACTTATAACTCAAATCGTCCCGATGAGCCTTTATGAGATCTAGTTCTTCCCTCTGTACTGCTGCTTCGTCCTCTAAGGCTGATATTCGAGCTTCAGCCTCCATGACTAGGTCCGCAGTTTCTGCCCCCAATTTGATTGCCCGCCGAACTGCATTTTTCACCTTGCTACAGGTGGCTTGCATACGTATATTTTCAGCTTTGCTTTCGGCTCTGTGGTTCATCATTGTCTCGTAAATGGTTAACAGGGTAATTTCCTGAGGTAGGGGTGTATCTAGTGGGTTTTACCCCCCTTGCTCCATCTCCTTTGAAACTACCATAGCTGTTTGGGCTCCGTTTAATTTAACACAGGGTGTTAAAGCCCCTTCTAGCATAGCTTGTTTAGAACTATTTTTCTTTGTTTTCTTTTTAACAGTGGTAACACTACAATTAGGGGAAATCTTACTCCCTCCGTCTTCATCGTCCGGACTGCTACCTCCACTGTAATCTGCCCAATCCTTACTCATGCTAGAGCCTTCATCCGATGATGCCTCAGATAGCGAATAGAAGTTCTCAACTAATTCTAGTACACTTGAGCCCTCCTGTGCCTTGGTGTCGGAAGCAAGTAAATTCATCTCCCTTGCTAATCCCTTAGGCGAGATATTGTCTCCTCTCACAACATCATCTCCGTCCTTATCTCCCCTTACATACTCAGTCAGTCCAATGAATTTTAATATTTAATTTTGTTTTGTAATTTTAATTGTTTAATTATTATATTATATTAAATTGGCAATTACTTTTAATTAAATTTTTTGGGGGTATTTATATTTAATTTATTTTTATTAATATATGAAGTATTTACTTTCTCTACTGTTGCACTCACTGGAGAGGGAATAGTAATTTTGACCTCCCACTATCCAACGCTTTCTCTACTTTTGCACTCTCTGGAGTTGGAATAGTAATTTTTACCCTCCCGCTATCCAACGCTTTCCCTACTGTTGCACTCTGTGGAGTGGGAATAGTAATTGTTATCCCTACGCTATCCAACGCTTTCCCTACTGTTGCACTCTCTGGAGTGGGAATAGCAACTTTTACCCCTACGCTATCCAATGCTTTCCCTACTGTTGCACTCTCTGGAGTGGGAATAGTAATTTTTACCCCTACGCTATCCAACATTTTCCCTACTGTTGCACTCACTGGAGTGGGAATTGTAATTTTTACCCCTACGTTATCCTTCGTTTTTCCTACTGTTGCACTCTCTGGAGTGGGAATAGTAATTTTTACCCCTACGCTATCCAACGCTTTCCCTACTGTTGCACTCTATGGAGTGGGAATAGTAATTTTTACCCCTACGCTATCCAACTCTTACCCTACTGTTGCACTCACTGGAGTGGGAATAAGAATTTTTACCCCTACGATTTCCCTACTGTTGCACTCTGTGGAGTGGGAATAGTAATTGTTATCCCTACGCTATTCAATGCTTTCCCTACTGTTGCACTCACTGGAGTGGGAAAAGTAATTTTTTCCTCGATATTTGTGTAATTCTATACTTTTGTTATCGATATTATTTCAGGGATCCCTAATATAGGAAACCTACGGGATATTGTGGGCATTTTTCCAAGGATAGACAGACTTCAATTAAGTTTTGTGTGCAACGGATAGCTTCCCTTCTCCATATAGAATTTCATAACATTATCTGAGCCAAAGCAATTGTGTTGGTCACATAAGGAACATCCAATTCTGCATGAGCAATGAGACTGGAGCAGCTTACGGGGAGGCCCACTAGTTTTTTTCCAAATGTGTCCTCTATAATTTGTAGGACAGAGGGAATAATGTAGCCCCAAATGCCTGCCCCGTATGTTGCTACAGAGACTGATTTTGCTGCATAAACTTTTTTGCAATGTCAATGGGTTTTACTCCCAGTTTTTTAATAAATGAGGGTAGGGCAATGATGTTTCTCTTAAGTGATAAGCCTCTAGTAGCAAGCATATATGACCATGATAATTGCCTATCAAACATTACACCTAGGTAGGAAAAGTTATCAGTATGGGCTATTTTCTGGCCTGATATACAGAAGTTTGGGACCTTCCTATTTTTACGGCCAGTAATTAAAATAAAGGACTTGGCCTCATTGGTTTTAAGCCCCAGTTTTAGCATATAGGACACATAGATATCTAGTAACTGTTGAAGGGTGAGGCCTGTGCGGGCAATTAGCACTGCGTCATCAGCATACAGGAGAATTGGAGTACAGACATTATTAACTTTAGTGACGTCTGGTATTGAGTCCAGCAGGGGGTTTTCCACCCCATTGGTCTAAATAGAAAAAAGAAATGGGACAAGCACATACCCTGCCGGACCCCCCTGTTAATTGGAAATGACATGTGCACTCCCCCTCTCTCCTGTATCTCATGCAGGCCATGCTGAAGAGTAGAGCTGTCTAATAAAAGATATAATAGCCTCATCTATGCCCATTTCTTCCATTACCCTCCATGTTGATGTGCCACCAAGTCAAACACTGCTGACAAGTCCATAAACGGCAAGTACAATCTTTCAGATTTTACTTGAGACTTCATGGCGATTAATAGGCTTAAATTAAGGCATTGGTCCTCAGAACCCAAACCTTTTTAAAATCCCTATTGGACTGGGATTAAAACCTTGTTGCTGGCTGCCCACTCCTCTAGTCTGTTTAATAAAAATAGACCTCTAATTTTTGGCCTCAGCTTTGTTCCCTTTCTTATAAATTGGAACTAAAATAGATGTCTTCCATGATTCTGGAGGACCCACCTTAGCTTTCGCATTAAAGACGTTTGTCAGCACTTGACCCCATAAATCAAGCTGATCAAGGAAGAAATCTATTGGGGTACAATCTAGTCCGGGCGCTTTGCTTCCAGAGCACTGCATTAGGGCTACTTTTATCTCGTGATGATCAAAGTTTAAGGGGGATTTGCTATGACCACACCTAGATAAAAACTGAGGTTTCCCCCATCCTTATTAGGATAAAATATATTAGATAAATATGAGAACCCTCGACTCCTCGTGTACATGGCAATCCAGTGTTAGAGCTGATGATGGTTTAAGGAATGGAGCGTTAACAATACTCCAGAAATCCCTAGGATTTTTGGAAATTGCAGCTAAATGGAATTGTTCCCATGCTTCTTGCTTTAGGGATTTTATTCTGATCTTTCTAGCCTCGTTACATTGGGAACTGCATATTTTAACGACGGACATATGTCTAGGATTTGAACCGAGGGCTTGGTGTAAAGGTTTTAGGGACTTAGTGCAGGATTGATCGCCCTGCTACTTTTTGGGGTAGACTTTTTCCTAGATAATTGGAGCTTAATCTCCAAAAGTATAGAATCAAAAGCCATGATTACCTGGGTTGGGCTAGATGCTGTTTCCAAGCACATTATAATGTCATTTTGATTTTTTACAATTATGTTTGAGACAAAAGTCGATTATCTACCATTACCCATTTTAGGGTAATCCCATTCGTTTTTTTCATCATTGGCTTGACGTGTCTTGACAGCCCCTCATGTATTCCTGCCCAATTCAATTTGGCATTAATTGCAGCATGGTCACTAAAATTTAGGTACTTAATCTCGCAACTTAGAACTTATTTTTTTAGGGGTTCCGCTATGATTATATAGTCAATCGTGATACCCTGATCTGGAGTACAAATGTATTTTGCAGCATACAAGATGGAGTATCAATCAGATTACACATTTCTAAATTATTAATCGCTAATAATCTATTCAGGGCTTCCCCATAGTAATCATGATTAAAATGATGCAGGGGCTCACCCTCATCATTATTAAAACCACATGCTGTTGAGTTTGATAGATGACAGGGATATACATTAAAGTCTGCCAATCAAAAAGTATTTGGGTTATGTTTTGAATTACTAAGACATTCATCAATATCTTCCTCCAGCTGGTCTATAACTTTTTTCACATCCCCTGTAAAGTTGTTATTATAGAAGTTAACTAAAAGAATAAAATCGTCGTCTAGGGCTTTTAAAACTAATAAATGATAAAAAGAAGAAACATTAATATATGAAACAACTTACAGGAGTATCTTGCTTCTGATTAGAGTTAAAATCCCTCCCCTGGCTCTACCTGATCTTGATGGAAGGGCAGCAGTATAAAAAGACCGATAGCCATCTAAATTGATTGACCCGGTTTCCCAAGTTTCCTGCAAACAAATCATGTCATACATAACAACACTAATTACCCAATCAGGATTTGACAAGCATGCAATATTCCATGACATAAGTGTGATTGGATTTGTCTAATCATGTATTGTCGTTGCAGACATATTAGCTTCAGTTTCCCGTATAGGTGTGTTTGGAACAGGAGTGGGTAATCTCCTTTTCAAACTATGTCAATCACAACCCTACAAATCCGATAACACATTGAATTGGGAAAGGGAGCAGAAGACAGTACTGAGCGGTGTTGGGGGTGACTAAATATAGAGAAGGAGGGCGAGGCCGGGGCAGGTGGTTGTTGGTCTTGCAATATGAGGGTATTGGGTCTGTAGAAATACCCCAAAAGTAGAGCGAATATCTGTGTTAGCAGAGTTGGAGGTGTTGGAAGCTGTTGTAAAAATGTTCGCACCAATTGGGAAGAATTAAAATTAACCACCACACAATCGCCCTTAATACATTTTTCTGAATCCCCTACCCAACCTACTCTTCTAGCCATTAAAATATGTGACAATATCGCCCCTTTGCCCACAACATGTTTGTCGAGGCAGTGGCTTGCTTTAGACATCAGTTGTTCTGTTGTCTCTTTTTGGGAACAAGATAAACTAGGAACATTGGACAATATAACAACATAAGGACAAGCTGCCGGGGGAAGTGCTAGTTTTGTGTAATTGGCTTGGGTGTTCCTTTTTTCAAATTCGGCCTTTGGTCCGGTCCGGAGACAAAAGCATATCCTTAGAAGTTCCTTGAGATGTTGATTCTATACTATTGTCGCTGGTTGAATTTTGAGCCAAGGGGTTAGAGATTTGCACAGCGGATTGCAGCAGAGTATAAGGAGGAATTAGGGGCATTCTTTCTAGATTAGTATTTCTATTCGTTCTTAATGAGCCCTGGTCGACTTTTCGGATGAAATGGGGGCCAGAGCTTTGTGGTTTTGTGTTGCTCTACAGAACAAAAAGACTCAATACTGTCCTCAATTTTGGAAAGCCTATCTATCAGAGGTTGAAGTAAAACTGTAATTGACTGTTCTAAATTTAAAATTAAGGACTCCGTAGAAAAAGGGGAGAGTGCTTAAGGTTCTTGAGATACAGCAGTTTTGGCTTTTGTTGGCTTCTCGCCTCATTTTTTCTTCTTTAAAGGGGGTTCTGATGAGCCCGGGGGAGAATGGAGCATTAACTGTCTAAGCAATCAAACATGAAATGAAATGAATTTGTACTTGTAAAGCACACTTATACCCCAACCGGGGTTTCCTGGCACTGTATGCATACCGCTGTGGAACCCTTCCTGGCTTTTCCCTGTGAAATGTCCACTCTTGGGCACCCCCAAGGTGAAGCCAGGCATCCCAGCGATGTTGGGGCCGTTTTGGAGATTAAGCAAGCTATTGCTCAGAGTTGCAGAGTGGGACCCATGATTAGAATAGGCACCGAGGCGAGAAATATCAGGTCCTAGGAAATTGAGCCCAAGACACGCTGAGGCAGGAGTTGAACCCTGGTCCTGAGCCAGACCTCTGCATCGCAGTCTGCCACTCTAACCATTGAGTCACACTTCTCCACAACATTTGGACTGGGTCATAAATGGCTCTGAGGCTCTGAGGCTGGTAATAGCGGAACTGGTGTCATCACAGAGGGGACCTCCTTGGTAACGGGGTTAGATACGGGGTAAGACAAATTAGCACAAATTAGCACATGCACCCATTTTTCTCTCATGAATAGCCTACGTTGTACAGATAGAATCTCTTTATCCAATACATCAGTGGCTTTTTGAAGAAAAGAATCTAAGGTGTCCTCCATTAGTTGAGATTGTTGGTTTGTGTTTCCCCATCATGTAGAAAATAAATCTGGATCTATTGGGGGGCTTCTGCCGCGCACATTGGGGGGGAGCCCAGCCCAGCCTCCTGGTGTGAGGTTGTGACATGGGTGGCTGCGCCCCGCAAGGAGAGCAGGTCGTGGCGCTCCCTCCTGGTCTCAGTACCTGGTGTGCCAATGTAGGTATGCAGAAAGTGGGGCCCGCGCTGCGGGAACCTGCTGCCGAATTTATAGCGCCTCCTGGAGCGAGGTCGTGACATGGGTGGCTGCGTGTAACAAGGAGAGTAGATCATGGCGCTCCCTCCCGGTCTCCGGACCATATGTGCCAATGCAGGTATGCAGAAAACAACATTTTTCAAACTAATTTAAGAAATTTATTTTAGATTTTGAGGGATGACCAATTGTATATTTCATATATCTCTCCATTAGGGTGTAATTCAACAGAATCCCACCTTTTCTACGAGTAAGTCTTATTAGCATATGCTACTATGTCTGGAGAAAAAGGCTTCCACTGACAAAAAGTAAGTCTGGGGTGTGGGGTGAGCTATTAAGGGATTACCACCTGTATTGTGTTGATGAGCAGGAGGAGAGTTTGATGACCAGGAAGAGAGTTCTTTTTGTTAGAAAGGCTTGCGAGGGATAATCTTTGCCTCTTGGAATTTCAGGAGAGCTTCCTAGTTCTTTCATAATAGCATTTTTATATATTTTAGGTAGAGGGCAGCTAGGGTTTATATTGTCTTGTTTAAATGAGAAGATACTTTTTTCATTTTACAGAACCTGCTGCTTTAACCTTCAAATCCTCTACAAGATTTATCCAGCCTCGATCCATTGATCCATGGATTTGGATCACTTTGCTACAAAAGTGGGAGTGCCAATGGTAGGAAGTATTTGAGCATTGGCTATCTTTTCTGATATAATTGGATTTTACTAAAAAGCCCTTATCCGTGTTAAAGACTCGACACAAAGACAAAGTCCAGTGTACAAGAAGTTCCTGCACATTTTTTAAAAACTACTAGGAATACTTCAGACTAGCCATTTGAATTTTCTTATTGGAAATTACATCCACCATTAAGCTCACTTCATAAGCTAATGTCCTGGATACTGATATCATGTTTGCCCAAGATCTTGACTGGCCGGCTGGTAGACTTTGTTTTCTCCGGAAAGTGAGGGTTTGGAGGAGGTGTTGTGCAATAAGAGTATACAACAGGTCTGTGCTGAATGTCTAGTTAGCTAGAAGTGATTAAAGGCTCAAACCCAATATCTAATTTTGCTGGGTGCATTGATCATGTGGGGATTGGACTTTTCTTCTGAAATACTCTTACAAGTTTTACAGCAAGTTGTTACTAGTGGGTCGCACCTCTCCTACTTTACCCTGGCTTCTAGAGGAGGGGGGATAGAAGCAACCTTTCCCACAACTTCACTGCAGTCCACCAGAGTGACTAAAACTGGAAAGGAGATGTTAGTCAATAGTACCCAAAGAAGCTCAGCAAGAAAATAGCCAAGATATGAAGACAGCATAAGGTATAAACAAACCTCTCAAGAAAGCAAACAATAAAGAGAAAACATAGGAAACTAAAAACAGGAAAAACCAAGCACAAAAACAAGCCCAATCTAACATAGAAAGAAGAAACAAAAGAATAAAGTGTAAGGGGCATTGGACATGATGAAGAGGGAATCCTTGAAGCGCTGCGGTGCACTTGAGAATACAAAACATCCCTTTATAGTCAAAGTCAAAGTCAAATAAACTTTATTCGGATAAGGGAACTTATCCATAAAAGTGCAGACAAGTCAAAACAATTACAGAATAAAAAAAACATTTTATCCTTGTTTAAAAAGACAACAGATTCCTAAGATTGGTACGAATAAAACGAAATAAAATAGGCACTGTATTAATACGTTTATAGAAAGAAAAACTATCCTTAAAACACGAAAAAAAGAAAAGATACTAAACACAATATAATTTTTAATACTTATTGCAAAATAGAGTAATCAATACTTGAAATATAACAATTAATCATAATCTTTTCGGAATTTGATGCATGATTTTAAAAAACAAAGTAGAGGGACAATTGAGAACTCAGTGTCCAAACATTGTAGGCCTTTAAGCGCCGGGGGGCATTGGTGTAAACCCATGTATTTTACTAACAGTAAAATCCAATTTCTCCGTGGATGTCATAGAGGCTGCAAAAGAACATTACATGGAGAAGCGATTGCTCTGACTGCCCATCACAAGGACAAGAGGAGAGATTTGCAGACCAATCATTGGTCTTGGGGAAGGTCACAAAGCGGTGGAAAGTACTGAAAGGGAACCGGGTCAGCAAAAGTTTGTCGTAATATGTTAATGTTGTTAACAGTAAATAAGGCTGAATCCCCCAAGAAGTTTGTACTGCTAGGAGATGAACGTTTGTCGGCTTTGAAATCTCTCTTGCCATTCTAAGCTCACGCAGATGGGACAAACATACATTTTTCAGGGTTGCTCGCGATATGCTCACGATAGTTTCAGGATGGGTAAAATAGGATTCTAAATTTAAATCAATAAAGAAATTTGAAATATAATCCAACCATGTAATGCTCTTCCATCTTTCTAGGGCGAGGCAGTCGGTAATCAGAGAGCGAGTAAGCTTACATTCATCTGTATGCCATATACGCTGCCATAGTAGGATCGGTTGGATGGCAATGGTGTCAGATATATAGTCCATACCTAGTTCCAAGTGGCAGCCGTAGATTGGAGAGCTTTTGGGGACCGCTAGAAGATACCTTAGGAAACAGTTTTCCACCTTTTGGATGCATGCAGTGGCGGAAAAACCCCATATTCCTGCTCCATATAGAGCTACTGAAGAGCATTTAGCGTGGTAAATCTGGAGCAGTTCACGTGCCGGGCGTTGGCCTAGATTCTGGGCAAACGTTTGCAGGGCCATTACTGTTCTAAGGAATGACAATGTCCTGGTTTGAATTGCAGGTCGCCAGTTTTGTTTATTATCGATCAGAATTCCCAGGTAGGGGTATGTTTTGTGCAGTCTTGCATCCCTTTTTATATTAAGTAGTACTGTCAACCCTAGGAATGACCTGGAAACACATTACAGCCATCTTGCATTAGCATGCACCATAGGAATAAATGGTCCTTCCTGTAACAAGGTAGACCTTGTCATGCAAACCACCAACCACCAGATGTCCTCATAGATAAACAAGAGGCTTAAACCCCCTTCTGTTCTACAATCTCCACTGCCAGAAAACCAAAAGGTGAAGTATATGTGGGCTTCTCATACCAAATGGCCAGGAGGTATGCACAACATATCTTGCACTGTTGTCAATGCAGCACCCACAACCTTTTGGGAGAATGCAGTCCTTCACTTGGCACTCAAAGGTCCCATGCCATCTGGAATCTGCAGTGCTTCACACTCCACAGTGGCCATAGCGCATAACACAAGTGTGTATAGCGCCAGACAAATGTATGCAGAGCCGTATAAAAAAAAAAATTCTGTCTGTAACTTTTGGAACATTCTTCCTTGATAGTCCACCTGATTTACACCTAATATGTTAAGGGGCGTTTCTCCCTGGAAGATACTTTTTTTCCTGATGCTTCATGGCTTCTGCATTTCCGTTTTTTTCACATTTTACCTGTTGCTTTTGAAACAACATTCAAATGTTTTACCTGTTTTCCTTCGGATCAGATGTGTTCGGCCTGGTTGCATTAGCTTGACAGTCCAGATCCAACGTCCAAATGTCCACACTTCCTTGAACCTACTGCCTGTTGGTCAACAGTAGACCTGAAAGAAGTAGAACAAGACAGGAGAGAGAGAACAAAAACATTGGACATCTTCATCCTGCCTATTCTCATATCTGCACTGATATCTAAAACAAGACATCACTCTTTAGTATTCAATCATAATGATTCCTGTTCACTATGTCTAATGTATGAAACCTTATGGCAATCTTTGTATTTCCAGTTATCTACCGGTTTTGTAAACTCTGTTATTTCATAAAGGTGAAATACTAATAATCTGCTTGAATATGTGCAAGAGCTATCGATCTATATAATTCATGTTTCGAAGCAGAAAACCACTTTTGCAATGTTGCAAATAAAGTCAGTGATCTAAATGATTCTCAATGCAATGAGTTCATAAGTTGTCAATGACGACACATGATTTCTGTCCAGTTCCCCCTAACAATCCGCAATCACTTCCCACCCACATTCAATACCTTAACACCGTGTGTCACACAAAAGTAAATATAAACTAAGGGGCATAATTACAAGCCTGTATCGCCACAATAATGTCACTTTTTGAGGCACAGGGTCAGACTGATTTGCATATAGCCATGTCTGAACTGGGGTGGCAGAGTGGCAGAGTGGGCTAAAGAACGGTGATGGATTAAACCCAGATCTTTTGACTGGGTGTGAGTGTTTGATTGATTCAGATGCTCCGTCCATCACCTCCCCCTTTTGTACTGCATTGGAATTAAGCATCTGTAATTAGCACCATCACAGGGGGAAACGCAGGGCTGTACTGTATTGTTGTAAATACGGTGCTGTCCTGGATTGCTAGAGTGGCGGAGCAGGGCAGGGCGTTAAGCCAAGGAGGCTAACGCCGGGCTTCGCCACTTCTCTTGTAAATATACTCCAAAGAATGCACAAGTGAAAATGTCCAATGTCCACTTCCTTGTCCAATACCCGGCTCAGAGGATAAGCAGATTTGAGGATCTTTCTCTAATATTTCATTTGATCAAACTTGAGATCCAATCACTCTTGCTCTTTCACTAATATTTCTTGCGGAGGTTCATTTCTGTTTCCATGACGTTAGTTCCTGCCTACATTCTTTCTAATTTTTTAGCCTTTTAAGGGCTCCATTGTGAATGTCAAGGCCTTCAGGAAACCAGCAAACTCCACTCTCATAACTCGCCCCTCCACCATACAGTTCTAAATGTATATCTTTAGAGAACCTGTAGCCTCACTATCTTTGAGCAGTTTTCTACATGTTCACTGTGGTTTGCTCATCCTAAGAAACTAGGCCAGTCTTGTCTGCCAGTGTTTATCTTGCTCCTTCTTTCCTTTTGTTTCTATCCCTTATTGCCCCTTTCCAGGGGAATCTTTGCCTTTCCCAGTTTAATGAGATGGTTTGTGTTGGGATCCACCTGCCAAGCAAGTAGCAACTTGGTATCCCACCTCCTACCTTTAGGGCCGCCCCCTCTGCAGGTAAGCAGCAGCCCCTGGTGGAGCTTAGAAGAACGATATGTGCCAAGTGGTACAGTCTGGCCATCACCCCCAGTGGAAAATGATATCTGCCCCTCACTTCTTTCAGCAAAAGGCATCAAATGTTTCACGCATTCCTTAGCACTCACTGACTCCTGGCTGTCAGCTGCAACCCAACACGGATCCTTGTGCCCCACCATAGTTCTTCAACACCTCAGCAATGACCTTAACGCTGTACTCCAATTCAGCCCTGTCAGGGCACTCTGCAGGTGGTCCCCCCTCCCTCAGTGTCATCTACAAGGTGGCCATGTGTTCCTTCCTCAGACTGGCCTCCTCAGATTTTTGGGGAAGGAAAATATCCCACCCCCAGTCTCACGGTCACGTACCCCAGTTAGTTTCCATGGGTTCAGATCAGTCCAAGCTTTTAATTCTTTGCCGACCATGATGTGCTCTCACCTGGAACACTGAGCGGCCTCGCCTAGTTAATGGTAAGAGATGATAAGGGAGAATCCCTCCGCATATAGGGGGGTCTGGAGTTCCGATCTTAGGGCCCATTCTGACTAACGGCTTGAATATGTTGTTCTTCGCTTTTCATGGTGTTCATGGGGCAATTACATGCTAGCAGGGCGGGACCGGCCAAATATCACCTCAAGCATTTCCATGTTTGGCTGTAGGAAGAGGACACTGGTTTTATGCAATAGAGAGAAAGAGAGAGTGCGGGGGGAAAGACGGGATGAGGAAGAGAGACAGAGATTAAAAGAAACAACGAGAGAGAGAAAAGAACACTCCTGGGACAATATTGGATGGGGTCCGAGATCTGGACTACTGGCTAAGGGGACAACCAGCATGTGCTTCCTGACCTGACAACCCCAGTTATTATAAGGGATTAGTTTCTAGTCTGTGCCAGCCTCCTCCAGGCTCCGGCATATATATATGTGTGTGTGCGCGTGTATGTATGTATATATATATATATTGTGCGGACTAAAATACTGATGCATCGTGGTACTAATAGTCCCTGCTGGGGGGTTAGTATTGTGCAAGTTCCGTGCGCACTCTGGCAGACTTAGTTCCCTGTCAGCATGCATACTGTCCAGAATGTTTATTTCGAAATTAACTGTACCAAAGTCCAATTTCAACGAGCATGCCAGTTAACTAAATATTTAATGTAAATACTGGTAGGGGTGTCATGGACTCAGACCTGTTTTGCTCCCACGCATATGAGGAAGAAGATATATTCCAGCAAGTCTCCCTTTTGCTATATTCCAGTTGCAGCATGACGTATCTTTAACAGTGTTAATTTTAGGATTATCGCTAGTTGGTTTTTATCTTTAATTTTCAGTGAATAACTGCTTCTGAATCTAATTCGGCAATCCTCTCTCCATACAATCCGCAGTGGTTCGGGTGTGCATTAGGCACTTAATTGGGGCATCGCAATGCACTATGCATTTCTAAGACATTGATAATATTTTCCACGTAGAACATTGTTCATGTAAAGTGATAACACTTGCATGTTTATGTTGTTTTCAGGGAAATGAAATACTGTATTTTTTGCAATCTAGAAATGTTTCTATGTCTATGATTGAAATCATGTATTTAAATTGAAACAAAAATGGCCCTGATTAGATTGAGAAAGGATGCTGGGACAGCCGAAACGTGTTTGTAGTGCTGCAAAATTAAAAAAAGCCCCACTGGGTCTTGATGTTGCTCAATGTCTCATGTAGAAATTATTCCCACGGTGGGTTGGCATTCATGTCTCCAACCTGCTCCCTTCCAATACCTGTAGCCTTCATCAGGAAAACCACAAGTCAGAGGTAGCCAAGTCAAGTCAAGTCAGAGAATTTATACAGCGCACTACATACCCAGAGGGTCTCAAGGCGCTAAGGAGGGGGGGGAGGATTACTTGTCAAATATCCACGTTTTAAGTTGTTTTCTGAAAGCTAGGTGGTTCTGGGTAAGGCGAAGGTGAGTGGGGAGTGAGTTCCATGTTTTAGCAGCCAGGTAAGAGAAGGATCTGCCTCCCATGGTGGTCTTGTTGATGCGAGGTACAGTGGCGAGGGCTTGGCTGGAGGAACGTAGTTGGCGGGAGGGGGTGTAGAAGGACAGTCTTGAGTTGAGGCATTCTGGTCCAATGTCGTAGAGTGATTTGTGTGCGTGGGTTAGCAGTCGGAAAGTGATTCTCTTATTGACGGGTAGCCAGTGGAGGTCTTTCAGGTGACCAGAGATGTGTTCGTTGCGTGGGATGTCTAATATGATTCTGGCTGAGGCGTTTTGGATTCGTTGGAGTTTCTTTTGGAGTTTAGCGGTAGTGCCTGCGTAGAGGGTGTTTCCGTAGTCCAGTCGGCTCGTGACTAGAGCATGGGTGACTGTTTTCCTGGTTTCGGTGGGGATCCATCGAAATGTTTTTTTGAGCATGCGAAGAATGTTGAAGCAAGATGAGGATACGGCGCTGACTTGTCTGTTCATTGAAAGTGAAGAATCCAGGATAACGCCTAGGTTCCGTGCGTGGTCTGTCGGGATGGGTGCTTTTCCAAGGGCTTCCGGCCACCAAGAGTCGTCCCATGCAGAGGGGGATGTACCTAGGATGAGGACTTCTGTTTTATCTGAGTTCAGTTTCAGACGGCTGTGTTTCATCCATTCAGCAACTTCTTTCATTCCTTCGTGTAGGTTAGGTTTGGCGGTGCTGGGGTCCTTGGTGAGAGAAAGGATCAGTTGAGTGTCATCCGCGTAAGAGATGATGTTGAGGTTGTGTTGGCGGGCGATGGTCGCGAGGGGGCTCATGTATACGTGGAAGAGGGTGGGGCTGAGAGAGGATCCTTGTGGTACGCCACAGATGACTTCGGTGGCCTCGGACTTGAATGGTGGAAGGCGGACTCTCTGGGTTCTTCCGGTGAGGAACGAAGTGATCCATTCAAGTGCTTTTCCATGTATTCCGATGTTGGTGAGGCGTTGTAAAAGGGTGCTGTGGCAGACTGTGTCGAATGCTGCAGAGAGGTCGAGGAGGATGAGGGCGACTGTGTCTCCATTGTCCAGTAGAGTTCGAATGTCGTCTGTTGCTGCGATGAGGGCGGTCTCAGTGCTGTGTTTTGCTCGGAAGCCAGATTGTGAGGAGTCGAGGGATTTGTTGGCTTCGAGGAAAGCGGCGAGCTGGTTGTTGACAGCTTTCTCGATTACTTTGGCCGGGAATGGAAGGAGCGAGATGGGGCGGTAATTTTTGAGTTCGGTGGGGTCCGCTGTGGGTTTTTTCAGAAGGGCGGTGAGTTCAGCGTGTTTCCAGTTTTCCGGAAAGGTGGCGGAGTTGAAGGAGCAGTTGATGACGTCTCGGAGGTGCGGTGCTATGACGGAGTCTGCTTTGTTGAAGATGTGGTGAGGGCATGGGTCTGTGGGGGATCCTGAGTGGATGGAGTTCATTAGGCGGATGGTGTCCTCAGTGGAGATTGGGTTCCAGTCGTTAAGGGTGTTCACGGGGGGAGAGTGTTCAGCATGTGGTTGGGTGGGTTGGGCTCCGGGTTGGTTGTCGAAGCTGTTGTGGATGTCTGCAATCTTGTTGTGGAAGAATGAGGCTAGGGAGTCGCAGAGGGCTTGAGAGGGGGTGATGTCGTTGGAGTTGGCCGAGGGATTGGAAAACTCCTTGACGATGTTGAAAAGTTCCTTGCTGTTGTGGGCGTTGTTGTCAAGTCGATCCTTGAATGCTGTTTTCTTGGCCTTTCGGATTAGTTGGTGGTGAGTGCAGGTGGCGTTTTTTAAGGCGTCCTTGGTGCTGGTGGATGGGTCTTTTTTCCACGCTTTTTCAAGGGTGTGGCAGAGTTTCTTGGACTTCTTAAGATCATCGTTGAACCATGAGGCCTTCTTGTTGCCAGGTTTGCTTTGACGTTTTTTCAGTGGTGCTAAGGTGTCGGCGGTGTTGGATAACCATAGGGTGAAGTTGGCGGCGGCTAGGTTTGGGTCCGAGGAGTGGGCTGGGGTGTTTAGAAGGAGCGATGAGGAGAACTGGTCGGTGGTGATTTTGTTCCAGTTTCTTTGCAGAGTCGGTTGGAGGTGGTTGGTGGGTTTGGGCTTGTTGTAGGTGAAGTGAACGCAGCTGTGGTCAGTCCAGAGGAGATCCGTAGTGTGGCTGACGGAGACATGATTGCTGGAGGTGAAGATGGGGTCGAGTGTGTGACCTGCGATGTGGGTGGGGGAAGTGACCAGTTGTTAAGTCCGAGGTTGGCGAGGTTGTCCAGGAGGGTGGTGGTGTTGCGGTCGTTGATCTTTTCAAGGTGAAAGTTGAGGTCTCCCAGGAGGATGTATTCTTTGAAGGGGAGCGCGTGTGGAGTGATGAAGTCCGTGATGTCTTCACTGAATTTTGCGCGGGGTCCTGGTGGTCTGTAGAGGAGGGTGCCTCTGAGTGTGGTTTTGGGGTCGATGTGGATCTGGAAGTGAAGGTGTTCGGAGTCGGCGAGGTTGGCGTCAGAGCTGGTTGAGATGCGGATTGATTTCTTATGGACGATAGCGATTCCTCCTCCTGTGTGGCTGGTACGGTCTTTGCGTGTGATCTTATAGTCTTCAGGGATGGCAATGGTGATGTCTGGGGCGGAGGAAGCGTTCATCCATGTTTCCATTAGGAAGGCGACGTCCGGGGAGGTGGTGTCTAGTAGATTCCATAGGTCAATGGCGTGCCTGTGGACTGAACGGGTGTTGAGAAGGATGCATTGTAGGTGGTTGGGGTCGGGAGTCAGTGGTGTGGTCGTAGCGGAGATGTTGTCGGTACCGCTGAATTTGCAGGAGTAGCAGGAGAAAGGTCTGTGGGTTTGTCCAGGGGTGGCTTGGACGCAGTTGGGGGCGCGACCGGGGTTAAGGGCTAGGAGGGAGGCGGCGTTGTAGGTAATGCGGGAGGGCTGGGCAGCGCGAGGGGCAGGGGGTCTGGCGCTGGGCGCGGTCCAGGCGCGGACGGGTGTAGACGGGCTTACCTTTGGCGCACCTTCGGCGTGGCCGAAGCGCGTGGACGCTGCGCGTGGGGGCATCAGGCATAAATGAAGTGCACTAGTGGTCCACAGTTCCACGACTAGGCCGGCCGTATTATATCCAACAACACAAAGGGGTGCTGAGACTTGTGGTTCTACATATATATGTATAAATATATTTTTTAGTTTTTTTCTTCCTCCATGCTTGGTGTCGTCTTGCGAGATGCACTCGAGTAGCGATGGAGAGCTCCAAGCACCAGCTCTCATTTAAAGGTAAAAAGGCACCAGCCAGCTGATCCCCTTCATAGTTCTGCTGCCACCTTGGCCTAACGCGTTTCGAATAACTTTCTTCATCAGATGCTAGTGGTAAAGGGAAGAAACGTACACTGTCCAACCACAGTTCCTTTTATTGCTCAATAACACGCCCTCTGGTGGGCTGCTCATGATGAGACTGCGCACTGCCTTCTGGGAATAGTAGTATGGGGAAAATACTTACATCCCTTTTCGGTGCACTCCTTATACTGTTGGTACATTCAAAGCTCATAGATTGAGCCTCAGCCAGCATGTGCCTTCTGGATCCGACATCGATGCCCCATAGTCAGAAGCTCTTTGAATACTGGCTCCTGTGTGTGTGTGTGTGTGTGTGTGTGTGTGTGTGTGTGTGTGTGTGTATGTGTATCTTCTATACTACTATTATAAAGTAAGAACTGGGAACCTTTGAGGCGGGTAAACTCGGGAACCACAGCGCCAATCCAAACACCCAATACATCTTTGTAATTGGCAGGGTCTGCAGAGTGACATAGGCTATATAACCCCCAAAAATATACGTTCTTTAAAAAATATACCTTACTAAAAAAATAGTCCCTTGGAAGTAGCGCCGGCCGTGTGCACCAACGTGCTGACATCATCAGGAGCGCGAGGAGCACAGCCGTGGGGAGGAAAAGTAAAGACGGCGTTCGGCGGGAGGAGCACCGGATAGAGGTAAGGGACTTTCTGGAGCGCGGAAAGGAGCAGACAATATGTGACGGGTGTCCGTATTGCAGGGGGCCCAGAAGCAGCTTTTTGCTCCCGGCCGTCCAGTCGGATGTAACTGGAACAGGCATCAAGAGACCCGCTAGCCACGAAATGCACCTGTATGTTGTGGTGTGCGCTCTAGTCTATGTGCGAGTACGCGATGACACGTCACGCCATAGACTGGAGCGGAAGGGCGAGCATGCGCAGTAGGCGCGAGGGAAAGGCGCGAACGGGGAAACGGAGTTGGGTGACCGGAGCTTGCTGCAGATAGACGCTCGGCGCCCTAAGCTCATGATATCCAAATGTTATAGATAATAAAGCAGTTCTCCAACTACAGAGGCTCAGTGCATTAGTGTGGGGCGAAGAAAGGAACATTATATTGGCGACGAGGCTGGCACCACGAACACCATCGGGCACAGTGGACAGGAGCAAGCACCCTCCTACAGCCCCTCACCTGCCAGAAGTTTTGAACTGCAACCAGCACGAGCATAGGGCGTGGCAGCAGCGCAGCAGCAACTGAAGAGCCAGAACACAGGCACAAGCACCCAGGTCAGTGACGCCCAGGGTACAGAGCCCACAGCCAGCACCCTGGCAACCAAAGGCATCACCCCCAAGGCAGAGGAAGGGGCGCAGACAGACAACCCCACGCAGGCCACAAGGGACAGTACCCCAGGTAGTCCCAGAAGTCACAGTGACGCGGCGGGGAGTGCAGGAGCTTCCGGTGTGCCTGACCAGCCCAGTGCACAGGTGATAGACCCCAGAGGCGAGGCCAGGATGGCGAATCAAGCCTCAGCCCTGATGGCCCCCATCCCATTCCTACCCAGACCGGGCGAACCTCAGTTAAAATGGGAGGATTGGAAGGAATATTTTCAAAATTACATAGAGGCACTGGAGGATGAGAATGGGGAAGAGTACACCCCGGCAAGGAAAAAGAGACTGTTGCTCCACAATTTGGGCCCAGAAGGGGTGAGAGTGTTCAAAAACTTAGTGCCCAAAGAGCGGGATGCGACGGAGACAGATGTCTTCAAAAATGCACTAGAAGACCTGGACAGTCATTTCCGCCCTGCAGTCTGCGTCTCCATAGACCGCTACAATTTTCAACAGAGGAAACAGGAGGCAGGCGAATCCATAGACGACTACGTGGCTGCCCTCCGACGACTGGCCATCACGTGCCGGTATGGTGCCCTACAAGATGAGTACATAAAAGACCAAATTGTTATGCACACCACCAGCAGGGCCGTCCAGGACAAACTATGGGCACAGAACGAAACCTCCCTCAAGGAAGTAGTGGCAATGGTAAAAAAGGCGGAGATGTCTAAACGCGGCGCGGATGCGGCTAAAAGGGAAGGCACGCAGCGACAAATGATTAACAAGATAGACGAGGCCTCACAGTCCAATAAACATAAGGGGATGTATGGAGAACAGAGGAAGGATACAAAATGGATAGGGAAACAGACGGCCCGCCCTGGCACTGACGGCAAGTTCTCGTGTTACAGATGTGGCAGCACGGCGCACTCTGCTCAGGATAAACGCTGTCCGGCGTTCCGCGCCAGATGCGCGTTCTGCGGCCTGGTCGGCCATTTTGAAAAAGAAGAGAGGGAAGAAGTCCACGGTCAAGTGTGTCGAATCAGCCACGGCGGAGATCAGCGAGGAAGACGACCTGGAAGACGGTGAAATGGTGCTGTGCATTGAGGACCAGGTGCTGGAGGTGACAGGGAAGCGAAGAGATAAGCCTCGCACGGACATGCTCATAGGTGGAGTGAAGGTGCACGTGGCCGTCGACTCAGGATCTCCCTGGACCATCGTACAAAGATCCATATGGGATGAAGACTTCGCACCAGTTGTGGGGCCAGACTTGCTGCCGCCGGACATCAAACCCATATCGTACACAGAAAACGCCATTCCCCTGGTGGGGTGCCGAGACTTCACATTCGAATTCAGAGGGAGGTCGGCCACATGCACCCTGTACGTCGCTGAGAAGGGCCCGTCGGTGCTCGGATGGAGAGACGCAGGGGATCTAGGAATCATACTCAACCCGGGCGGTAGAGAACAGATTCTATTGACGGACGAGTGGCCCCTCTCGAAAGAAGAAGACTGGAAATCTGCATACCCCAAAGTTTTTGAGGGTACAGTCGGCAAACTGGACAAATTCGTCCACAAAATGGTCCTCAAGGAGGGAGCAGTACCAGTAGTACACAAAGTCAGGAACATACCCATATCAACAAGTGGAGCAGTGCAACAAGAACTTTTGAGGCTGGAGGAGCAAGGCATCATTGAGCCAGTGGACAGTGCGGAGTGGCTGTCCCCCTTGGTGGTGGTCAAGAAACCCAATGGAAAGGTTCGTCTCTGTGTGGACCTCCGAGAGCTCAACAAAAACCTCATAGTGGAGAGATTTCCCCTTCCCAGAATTGAGGAGATGCTGGCAAGAACAAAAGGGGTCACCCATTTCTCCACCATAGATCTCACGTCAGTGTACTATCAGATTGAGCTGCATCCCTTGAGTAGGAAGTACACCTCCCTCATTACGCCCTTTGGGTGCTACCAGTTCAGGAGGATGCCCTTTGGCTTAGCATCTGCAGCGGCCGTATTTCAGAAGCTGATGCATCGATTATTCAAGGACATCTCTGGGGTGCAGTACTTCCAGGATGACATCCTGGTGATGGGCTCCTCCAAGGGAGACCACGACAGAAAGCTACACAGAGTCCTAGGAGTGCTGCAAAACAAAGGCTTAACTGCGGAATGGAGCAAATGTAAGATCGGGACTCACTCAGTAACGTACTTAGGTCATGAAATTGGGACGCATGGAATTTCACCCAAGGAACAAAACGTGAAGGCCATCAGAAATGCCAAGGCTCCGAGTACCAAGGAGGAAGTACGGTCATTCCTCGGAATGGCCGAGTATTATAGTAAGTTTGTGAGGCACTTTGCCACCAGAACATTCAGAATGAGGCAACTCATCAGAGACAAGACAAAGTTTGATTGGGACTCAGAAGCACAATCTGAATTCGAGACGATAAAGGATTGCATCAGTCAAGCTGTTCCACTGCAAGGATACGTCCCCACAGGCAAGACCATAGTGACGACGGACGCAAGTGACAAAGGCTTAGGGGCGGTCTTGGCACAGGAAAGGGAAGATGGATCCATTGAGACTATCAGCTTTGCTTCACGCGCGTTGTCCCCGACGGAACAAAGGTACAGCGTCATTGAAAAAGAGATGCTGGCGGTCACTTGGGCCATGGGCAAGTTCCGTCAGTTCATTTGGGGCACAAGGTTCAAGCTTCAAACAGATCACAAACCCCTGATCAAGGTCCTGACGTCATCGGGCCATGATACAGCGACCCCGAGAATTGCAAAAATGACTCTGAAACTACTTGATTACACCTATGACGTGGAATACCTACCGGGAACGCAAAATAGGGTTGCAGATTATCTCAGCAGGGCTGCGGCGATGGAGGAGGCGCCGGAGGAGGCCCCGGACAGAGAGGAGATGGTGGCCAGCATGCAGGACCATGAGACGACGATAAGCTGTCGGGAATGGGCAGCTGCTTACGAACAGGATGCGGAGAAGGTAGAAATAAAGAGACATCTGACGTCGGGATGGCCAGACAAAAAGACGCTCACGGAAGGAGTACGGAGGTTCTATGAGATGAGAGAGGAACTGTCTCTGAGCGATTCCGGAATCTTCCTATACAGAGGAGAAAGGGTGGTGCCACCGGAATCACTAATACCCAAGTTGTTGGGACAATTGCATGAAGGACATCTGGGTATCGTAAAGACCAAAGCACGAGTCAAGCAAATGTATTGGTGGCCAGGCATGGATGTCCACATAGAGAGACAAGTGAGGGAGTGTGGGCAATGCCAAGGAGCAGACAAAGTTCTACGACCACTCAGACCAGCCTTGGGAAAGTTTGATACCCCACAAAGCCCCTGGGAGAACGTGGCCATCGATATACTTGGGCCGGTCCTGGACAGCAGGGGCGTGAACAAATATCTATGTGTGGTGATAGACAAGTATTCTAAATGGCCCGAAGTGGACATACAAGAGTCCATGGACACGGACACGATTCTGAAATTTCTGACGTCTGTGTTCTTAAGAGAAGGTATACCCAAATCCATTCTCAGTGACAATGGACCGCAATTTGTGTCGGACAAGTGGGTTCGATTTATGAGGAGGAACGGGATTGAGTCAAAGCACACGGCCGTCTACCACCCAGCATGCAATGGCCAAGTGGAGCGGTTCAACCTCGTGCTAATGGGATCCATACAGGCAGCCATCTCGCAGGGAAAGGACTGGGAGACTGAAGTAATGAGCATGCTGTGGGCCTACAGGATCACCCCCACGGTGGTGGGGTACAGTCCGTTCCAAGTGCTAAGAGGACGACATCCATTCACCCGGGACAACGTAGTGTGGAGGGAGAATACCATCACCAGCAAGTGGTCCCCCGCAGTGGTTCAGCACAACCTGGAGAAGGCCCAGAAGATTTATGCGGCACACTACGACAAACGACGTAACACGAAGGAAACAGAGCTGGAAGAAGGAGAATGGGTCAGGGTCAAACTCCCTACCATACAAAAGAAAGGCGAAAGCAAGTATAGCCAGCCCTTACAGGTCACAGAGGTGCGAGGCAGGGCGGCTCTCCTCAGCGACGGCAAAGTGTGGTCCCAAGACCGCATGGCCAGAGTCAACAAGATAGTAGTGTGGCCCAAGTCTGAGGAGGTGGAGACCCAAGAAGAAAGACCTTCACTGGGGCATAACGCACAAGACCTGTGGGATGGAGTAGGAGAAGACATAGAAACGGAAACACCCAACACAGAGTCTACCAACAGAGACGATACACCGGCCGGTGGAGCACAGAGAGGAGAGCAGAGAGACGGTGAGAGATCACGAGGAGAAAGAGAGGCGGAAGAGAACATGCCGGTAAGATGCACCCGCAGTGGCAGGGCAGTAAATGTGCCCTCTCGATATAGAGACTTTGAAATGAGTGGACACTAGTATACGCACGGACACCTCTAGGGTGCCCTCCAGAGATAGAGACTTTGGGACAATGGACTTTCAGAGAGTTGGGGGGAGTGTTATCTTGTTACTGTTAAAGGGGGGAGATATGTGGTGTGCGCTCCAGTCTATGTGCGAGTACGCGATGACGCGTCACGCCATAGACTGGAGCGGAAGGGCGAGCATGCGCAGTAGGCGCGAGGGAAAGGCGCGAACGGGGAAACGGAGTTGGGTGACCGGAGCTTGCTGCAGATAGACGCTCGGCGCCCTAAGCTCATGATATCCAAATGTTATAGATAATAAAGCAGTTCTCCAACTACAGAGGCTCAGTGCATTAGTGTGGGGCGAAGAAAGGAACATTATATATGTTTTTCGTTTGGGTATAATACAATTTAGGGGCACTAGGGGGGAAAATACTGGGCTACACGGGTCGGAAGCGATTTCCAGGTTCACATTTTCAGCCGCAGGAAAAGAACGCGTCATCTGCAATTATTGCATTTTGCACAATCAGTGTTTATCAACAAATGAATATCTGTCTCCTGGCGTTTTCATAGTATAAACTGCCTTTCGGGAAAAAGGGGAAAGTGCGCACCTGACCTTCCTGTTCATTCTCGTCGAGTTAACAAAATCTGCAAGCGGACTGGACTGTTTGGTGTGAATTTAAAAGTTCGAAAATATCAACAACGCTGACCGCCCCTCACTGCTCTATTACTAGATTGTTTTCCCACGTATTTTGTGTCCATCTTTAAAGGTTAACTTTCTGCTAACACCGGTCTCACTCCCTTTTTTCGATCACTCTTTCAAACTTGCACCAAAGCCAATACCTCGGGGCTACTTTACTTTAATGCTTGCTTGCTGGAAGAAGGCAAACATGCAGAAACAATCCCATCCGTGTTCGTCTGCACCATAAATTAGTGTATCATCACTAAAGAAACCGCGTGATTCGATTTTGCAAAATGTGCAAATGGTGAATTCACATGGGAAAAAAGTACTTCTGGGCCAAGAGCCAGTAAATGATTGGTCTACTGCAGCCACAGGAATTTTCTGCGCCTGTGCTCCCAGCCTGCACAGCTGCTATAGTGGCAGAGATGATCCTTGTGCAGCAAAGGTTACTGATCACTGTAGTGGAAGATGCCTGGCTTCACGATGAACCCAGCACAGATAGAGGTCAACTAGCACCTACAACTATGCCTTGGTTCAGAATGATGCCGGAAGTGAAGTACAGCACAAATGGAACTTTGAAAGCAAACAGATCCCAGGCCCATAAAATGGCAAAGATTATGCCAAAAGGAAAACCCAGGTTTTAAAAAAAATCTTTTTTTAGTGCTGCAGGTACAGCACGAATGGGTCTCAGGGGCGCGACAAAGATGGAGAGGGTCATCTATATCTATATCTATCTATACTAATATAATAAAGAGAGAGCCCAAACCTTTGAGGCGGGTAATCTCAGGAACCACAGCACCAATCACAACACCCTATACAGCGTTGGAAAGGGCAGTTGCAGCAAAAGGACATAGGCTATGCAGACGCCCACCATATACATTTAAAAGGTAAAAGAACCATGCCAGCAAAGTAGTCCCTTGTGGGTGTGTCTGCGTTGTGCTGTGGGCGTGTGCTGGGGCATGACAAACGCTGGCGGCGTGTAGTATGTTCCCCCCTTCATGCCATGTCTCATATCATGTGCTAATCCTACCCTGCTCCCTTTAAATACCCCTGCACCCCATAATCATAACCCACCCTTACTCCTTAAAATACCCCAACACCCTTAAACACTAACCCATCTTCACCCTATAAATATATCCTGTACCCCAAAACCCAAACCTATCCCTAAACTTTAAAAATACCCCTGTACCCCAAAACCCAAACCTAGCCTTGAACCCTATAAATACCCCTGCACCTCAAAACCCAAACCTACCCCTGAACCCTAAAAATACCCCTGTACCCCAAAACCCAAACCTAGCCCTGAACCCTAAAAATACCACTGTACCCCAAAACCCAAACCTACCCCTGAACCCTAAAAATACCCCTGTACCCCAAAACCCAAACCTAGCCCGGAACCCTTAAAATACCACTGTACCCCAAAACCCAAACCTACCCCTGAACCCTAAAATACCCCTGTACCCCAAAACCCAAACCTAGCCCTGAACCCTAAAAACAATCCTGTACCCCAAAACCAAAACCTACCCCTGAACCCTAATACCCCTGTACCCCAAAACCCAAACCTAGCCCTGAAACCTAAAAATACCCCTATACCCCAAAACCCATACCTATCCCTAAACCCTAAAACCACCCCTGTACCCCATAACCCAAAACTATATCTGAACCCTTAAAATACCCAAACACCCCAAAACATATACCTCAGTACCCCAAAACATATACCGCTATACCCATACTTACCTTATCCAAACATTAAAAAAAACATGCTTTTACCATTCATGCATTTACAACGAATTTCGTTGTAAATGTATGCGTGGTAAAAGCATATAAAATGTAATGCCATGCGTTATAATGGCATTGCGGAGTCATGGTGCTTTTCTAATGAAAGTATGCGGAGTGATGGTATGCGGAAAGAAAGTTGCGGAATAATGGGTGTTTACCCTCCCCCGGTAAGTACATTGGTGTCACGGCGGCCCACATCTCCAGCAACATACTCATATTTTTCCACCACCCATTTCAAAAATGCACAGGTCTCTCTCTTTGATGGCCAGCACCAACATACACTTTTAGACACACCTCCCGCCACAAGTTCTAGAATTGCTAACTTTAGAGCTGGGGAGCTACGTTCGAATCTCGGCATCAGCTCAACATCCTGTGATTCCAGGCAAATCGCTTTGTCTCCCCGTGCCTACCACAAATGAATGTGTTCTTCTGTAATATAAATTGTTCTCATGCCATGTTGTCGAGTTTGCGCTATATAATATTGCAAGGAAAAATAAAGTAGGGAAACTCGAGTTCACACACTACTGAGCGCGCACTCTTAAGCGCATCAGCAGTGCACTGTGAATCAGAGCGTTTCACAGGCCTGTCACAGATAAGAAATGCGCTCAAAACGAAATCCTACAAAACAATAAACTACTGGCCGGCAGCAATTCATACCCGGACAACGTCGGGACGGGCTGCTAGTATATTTATATATGTATATATACTAAACGTAAACTTAAATAGATATGAGGAAAACTCAAAAACGTAGTTCCCCTTGGTGAGTGTGCCTATGCAACTTCAAATGTCACTACAGGAGAGCAAACCTCATTTCAGTGAAGATGCCAGCAGTAAGAAACTTCAATTATATGGCAACTGGATGCACGCCTTCTATTTCATGCTCCGTAATACTTGTCCATTAGAACAACAAATGTGTGCAGACTGGTTTACGCGCCATACCCATAAGCACCAAAGAATTAACATCATTTGAGACTGGGGCGTCAGCTCGCCCCACCCATTAGCACTGCTGGTTATGCCACGTTGGCAATACAGTATTCATCCACTTTACTCAATGTACTCCTTGTATTCCAAACGTATTTCACTTTTCTCCAAATATGAATCCACACGTGGAGTGTTAATGCGATTTCCGAAATTTCTAATGTTCCATCTGTGTCCACCCGAACCTCTTGAAAGAACACGGCTGGGCAAAATTCATTTCTGGCAGCGTTATTCGTTAAATACCCAATGCATTTAGGGCTTAACACCCTTCTTCAGGGGTCACTGTAAATAATTATAAAAATCACAATCTCTAATTGTTGTTATATCTGCCATAAAACATCTTTCATTGCTATCTCATTTGTGAAAAATTCTAAAGACCATTGATCTAAAAAACGTTAATACATTTTAATAATGAATCACTGCTTTCCACTAGGCGACTGGTTTTCCCTTCTGCGCACAACATGCCAATGTCGCATCTAAATGCCTACTTCACTCGGTATCCCTTATGTTCATGATTTACACACAATGTTATTCCATCCCTCCATCCTGGCAGTATATTGCACTGCCTAATTCGCTCCCCTCATACACTCTACCTCCACCCCACATCTCTCTCCCCTTCCAAATCACTAGCAGTTAGTAACGTAAACTTCCCTATTTTATAGCTCTTGTTTGTCTTTTACTCTCACTTCTTACATTTTCCATTACCAAGAAATATCGAGTGTGTCTAATACCTCCATTGAACTATAACTGCATCGTGTTCTTGATTCAACCTCTCTGCCCCAGACTCTCTTGCATTCATTTCCATACCTGCCATGAAGTTAAAAACATCCATCCTGACTAGGATGATGATGAGACAGTGACGAACTGGGTTAAGGCCTTTTCTATATTTACTGCAGTTATGGGGGAACGTAAACCCGAGGTGTTGACTGAATTGTCTTGCTATCAAAATCGTATTATGGATTTTTATGCAATGTATGAGGGGGAGGAATGGAAAGGTTATGACATGAAATTCCAGAAAGTGAAAGAATACGATGCTACTCTGACGTGGGATTGCCTGGACTCGGTGTCATGGCACAAGCAGCTCCTGCCAGGGGCGGCAGGTCCATCCTCGCCAGGCGGGAGTGGGTCAGGGGTCGTCCGCCAAAAGCCCGCGGGGCCCTTTCGAGTGGGCGCCGGTGGGGATTACCAGCCTAAGATCGGCGGGAATGGCGGCAAGCGTGGGGTCTGTTGGGGCTTCAATCGAGGCAACTGTAACAGACCGCAGGGAATATGTAGGTTCAAGCATGTGTGTGCGGGCTGTGGGAATTCCTCACACCCGGAGAGTTCATGTAGATCTAAAAATAGCGGGACGGGAGGAAAAGGAGGGTCCAAGCAGGAGTGAGGTAGAACGTTGTGACCGATTGCCCACACCCGTTGATCTCATGGCTGTAACTCCTTGGTTGAACAAATACCCTGATCATGTATCCGCTGGGGTGTTGAGGAAGGGATTCTTACACGGCTTCCACATCCCGGCGGGGGATTTTCGGGGGGACTCCTTTTGTAAAAAACAGTTATCGGTACAGCACAACCCAGGCGTGGCAGAGAGGAAAATTGCAAAAGAAGTCAGCTTAGGGCGAGTGGCAGGGCCTTTTCATCGCCCGCCGGTGGCGGAGTTCATCTGTTCCCCGTTAGGGGTTGTCCCGAAGAAAGACCCAGGGGAGTTTAGACTTATTCATAACCTGTCTGCCCCAAAGGGGTTCTTCGGTGAACGAGGCCATTGACCCGGAAGTTTGTTCAGTGCGGTACGCATCGTTCGATGATGCCGTGGCCATGTTAAATCGCCTGGGCCCCGGGGCGCTGATGGCGAAATCAGATATCGAATCGGCGTTCCGGTTGCTCCCGGTACACCCACAGGATCAGCGCTTGCTAGGTTTTGCATTTCAAGGGAGTTATTACATGGATAAATGCATGCCTATGGGTTGCTCCATTTCTTGTGCCTATTTTGAAATGTTCAGCTGTTTTTTAGAGTGGGCATTCACCGAGGCCACAGGGCATAGGCATGTTATGCACTATCTTGATGACTTCCTGTTTTTGGGAGCAGCCGGCGATACGAAATGTGCACAGGCGCTGCATGACTTCTGCATCCTCATGAGGGAGTTTGGAGTCCCATTGGCACCAGGTAAGATGGTTGGACCATCTACTTCACTAGAGTTTCTGGGAATTGAACTCGATTCGGTGGAGGGATGTTTCCGTTTACCGATGGAAAAAGTGGCCAAGTTTAGGGCTTCCTTGACGCAATGCCTGGGCAAGGAAAAAGTGACCCTGCACCAGTTACAACAAACAGTGGGTCAGCTTAACTTTGCCTTGAGGGTGATACCAATGGCCCGCCCCTTCTCACGCTCTATTGCACAAGCTATGGTTGGTCTCAAAGAGGGACACCACTGTACGAGACTGTCGGCAGAGGTTCGCCAGGATATGCGCATTTGGTTGGCATTTCTGGCGGACTTCAACGGTCGAGTCGTGTGGAACAAGCCGCCAGCGTCTTCAGATGAACTAGGTCTGTGGACTGACTCAGCAGGGAGCGTGGGATTTGGCGCCATCTTTGGTAATCGATGGTCGGCGCAAACATGGCCGACGTGGTGGCACTCCAGCGGTCTCACAGGTAACATTGGGTTCTTGGAGTTATTCCCCATTTGGGTTGCTCTGATGGCATGGCCAGACGACTTCAGGGACCGCTCAGTGGTGTTTTGGTCTGATAATATTACTGTTGTCGAATGCATTAACCAACAGGCAGCACGCTGCAAATTGATCTTGAGATTGTTGAAAGAAGTTGTGCTGCTTTGCATGAGACTGAATGTACAGTTCAGGGCGAAACATGTGCCGGGCGTACTGAATCATGCAGCTGATGCACTCTCTCGTTCACATATGCAGGCGTTCAGGGGTTATCTACCTACAGCGGACCTAGTGGTGGCACTATTCCCCGAAGCACTATGGCTAATCGGTGCCCCGGATTACAAGACCTCGTGGCAGCAAGCTTAGCCCCCAGGACAAGGATGGCATATGAGGGAGCGTTTCGTTCCTATTGCACATTTTTGGGTCCGACAGGGAGTCAGAGCTGGGGTCAGGAGGAATCCTTCCTGGGGTTCCTGGTAGCGCTGCACAGAGAAGGCCGATCAGCGGCAACGGCCAGTAGGCATAGGGCGGCCATTTCATTCATGGCGCAGGTGCATGGCATAGAAGACCCAACGGCTTCCTTTTTGGTTAAGAAGGCCCTTCACGGCTGGCAGCGCCTCGAGGGTCGCAAGCAAGATGCGAGGCGCCCGATTGGCTTAGACAGGTTGTCTCTACTTGTAGCGAAACTAGACGAGACATGCTCCTCCCACTTCGAAGCAGTTCTGTTCCGGGCAGCTTTCGCATTAGCATTCCATGGGGCTATGCGGGTGAGCGAACTGGTCGCAAGGAATAAGAAAGAAGTTGAGGGAGGTTTGTGCAGGGATCACGTCCAAATTAGGGGTGATTCGATGGTTGTCTCGATAGCCAGGTCCAAGACCGACCAGGGGGCTATGGGAAATAGTGTTGTCGTGCAGCGCGCGCGAGGGTCCCCCACCTGCCCGATAAAGTGTATAGAGGAATACTTGGCACTAAGGGCGGCAACATGGGGGGGGAGTTTGCTGAGGCACAAGGATGGCATCCCACTGACGAGGTTTCAGTTCCAGAGGGTGCTAGCACTGACAATCACTGCTGCGGGCATGGACCCGTGTGATTTTGGGACCCACTCCTTTAGGATAGGGGCTGCTACCGAAGCTACAGCCAGGGGTCAGAGTGCGGAGGAAGTGAAGCAGTTGGGACGATGGTCCTCGAATTGCTTCAAAAGGTATGTGCGATTGCACATGTTGTAAAGTCAATTGACATGCACTCACGCTTCTTGTCTTTTGTTTGAATTACAGTTTCGCGAGCCTGTCACGGGGGGCGGAATTTGCAGTCGACCCAGCACCAGGAGACCAGCGGTCAAGGACCACCGTCTGGAGTGAGAGTGGTATGGGTCGTAGGCCACTCATATGTGAGGCGCGCCGGGGACGTATTCAAAGCAGGTGACGCGACTCACGCAGCTGGGGAATACGGGTACAGAGTGGCCTTCCATGGGAAGGGCGGGCTCTGTTTTGACCAATTCGAATCATTTTTTGAGGGTCTCTTAGGGCGGCAAAGGTCACCGCCATCTGTAGTCATAGTACACCTGGGGGGCAATGACTTGGTGACACTGGGTAGACGAGTGTTGTTTGAACAAATTTTGTCTGCTGTTAGCTGGCTGGCTAAAAGAATCCCGGGGTGCACGATTGCCTGGTCCCACATGATTCCCAGGAAGGTATGGCGGGGGGGCCTTTCGGTGTCAGCACTGAACCATTCGGTGAAAAGGGTTAACAATAAAATTGGTAAATTGTTTTGCTCTTCGCAGTTGCATAGCATTCCTCACGGGTGTATTCGGGGTGATCTCATGTATCTGAATGATGGGGTTCACCTGTCCAGGGAGGGGAATGATTTACTCATAGGAGACTTCATAGCATGGCTAAGGGGTTTGAGGAAGCATGACCTTTAGGAGGAGTAGGGGGGGCCGGATAGTCGGTCAACTATCCGGCCTGTGGCGGTAAGGTCATGATCGGTGAGCAGTAATTTCAAGGTCCCTAGAGGGGGGTGCCACCCAGAATGGATGGGAGCGCCCGGGGGGAGGCGGCCATTGGCCCCTCCCACGGGGAGGCGGCACCCACTAAGGATGGGTCGCCTAGGGGGAGACGGCCATAGGCCCCTCCCAGGGGGGGAGGCGGCTAGATGCCCCTCCTACTAATTTCCCGGGGGCCGGATATCCGCGACGGCGGATAGAGAGTGTGGGGATGGGGGGGGAGTCCACGCTGTCCTTCCTACAGATACCTCACACGGGAACTCGGACGACCTCTAAGATGGCGTCGAGTGGAAAGGGGGCCCCCACCACGACAAGGGAAGTTACAGTTGGCAACGAGGGTAGAGTCCTCTGCGCATGCGCCACTCACACCGTGAGGGCGAGAGTTTTGGTAGTAGGGATCTGACACCGGTTAAGACCTTGCCGTTGGCCCTTAATGCTAGGATGTACAATTTTAATTTAGAATGTATGCATTTGCAGGATGTTAGACTCGGCTAGGAAACCTTTGTATTAGAGATCTGTTAAGGTTAGCCAAAGAACATGTCTTCATCGAAATGTAATAAATGTAAAATTGTACATGATTATGAAACTTTTATTTAATGTTTTAAATTTTGTTTCATATTTTAATAAATACGGCCGGGAGGGTGACTCCCTCCCGCCTTCCAAAAGTTCAACCTGTGTCCGACTTCTCCCATCCTTGGGGATTGTGTTGGGAGGGGGTGGCGGGCATCCCGGCCATATGGAAAGGGGCGACCACTCGGTCCCCCCGAACGTATGGCTGGGTGACCCGATCCCCCCGGGATGCCATTTTGGGCGGGTGGCGTGGCTCGGCTGGTATGCCCGAAGCGGCGTAGCCGGGGCGCGCCTTTTCCCGCCCAAGAGGGGTTGTCCTAGACCCCTACACTGAAGACCACGCCCAGTAGGCGTACCGGAGGAGGGTACACGCCCTCCCGCAGAAGGATAAATAGAGCGGGAATCCGAAGAAGCGTCCTCTTGTTCCTGTGCTCTGAAGGCTGCACCCACTCGTTGCTCGTGAGCCCTCGATGGAACAAGCAGCAATTTTGACCCACCCACCAGCCCCTTATGGCATTGTTTGTTTTTAATAAAGTTTTGCTGAAGATAGGCCTTTTTTCCTTTGTAGAAAGTAAAGGATTGTTTAAGTTAAGGATGTGACTTCTGCCTGTAGGATAATGTTTTTTCCTTTGTAGGAGTGAGCAGTCAATGACACGTCAAGGCAATGTCAGAATTTTTCTTCTTTAGTAGGTAAACAACTGTCGTATTTATTTTGGTTGGGCGGTAAGGTCATGATCGGTGAGCAGTAATTTCAAGGTCCCTAGAGGGGGGCGCCACCCAGAATGGATGGGAGCGCCCGGGGGGAGGCGGCCATTGGCCCCTCCCACGGGGAGGCGGCACCCACTAAGGATGGGTCGCCTAGGGGGAGACGGCCATAGGCCCCTCCCAGGGGGGGAGGCGGCTAGATGCCCCTCCTACTAATTTCCTGGGGGGCGGATATCCGCAACGGCGGATAGAGAGTGTGGGGATGGGGGGGAGTCCACGCTGTCCTTCCTACAGATACCTCACACGGGAACTCGGACGACCTCTAAGATGGCGTCGAGTGGAAAGGGGGCCCCCACCACGACAAGGGAAGTTACAGTTGGCAACGATGGTAGAGTCCTCTGCGCATGCGCCACTCACACCGTGAGGGCAAGAGTTTTGGTAGTAGGGATCTGACACCGGTTAAGACCTTGCCGTTGGCCCTTAATGCTAGGATGTACAATTTTAATTTAGAATGTATGCATTTGCAGGATGTTAGACTCGGCTAGGAAACCTTTGTATTAGAGATCTGTTAAGGTTAGCCAAAGAACATGTCTTCATCGAAATGTAATAAATGTAAAATTGTACATGATTATGAAACTTTTATTTAATGTTTTAAATTTTGTTTCATATTTTAATAAATACGGCCAGGAGGGTGACTCCCTCCCGCCTTCCAAAAGTTCAACCTGTGTCCGACTTCTCCCATCCTTGGGGATTGTGTTGGGAGGGGGTGGCGGGCATCCCGGCCATAATGGTCATGAGCCAGCAGATACACAAAAATGTGGAGAGACCTACTGGCCAAGTGAAACAGAGCAACTCAAATAAGTGGCTCATGGTGTTCAAGGGACAGTGCTGGGTTGGCAGGACCATGGATGAGGACAATCCACTGAGGCTTCTGGGAGGTCCAAGCAGGAAGCCACTGCCAGGGGGTCAGTATGGTCACAATGTCCATTGCATTCACTTGCAGAATAGGTGAGGATAAGGAACATGCATGTAAAAGATGCTCTGACATTTAGCCCTACTTTCACTCCCACTGTAGGGACAGCAGGAGAGCAGCTCAGACAATAAGCCGGCCTGCCCTAAATTCTACAATAGAGCAAGCATCAGAGATAAAGGCAGGCAGGCCTGTGGGTGCAGTAGCCTGTCTCCAACTTTTCCCTGACTACCGGGATGTCAAAGGGATGATGTGGATGCCAGAGGTCCCTCAACATATGCCACATAATGGAACAAGCTAGGATCATAGTAGTATTAATCTCACTCTCTTGGTTGTCTAGCTCTGAGACAGTTAGTTCCTCATGCGATCACTGGGATGTCCCTATACAAAAAATGGCAATACGGGTGACCCAGTGGTTTTGCTTGCTGTGTACTGGCAGCTTACAGGGTGCACCACCAGGCACCACATAATCTCACCATGTGTCACATTGACCAAGACACTGTCAATGTATTTTGTCTGTTTCTTTTGCAAAATCAAGGTTATGCCTCTGCCCACCATGACTACTACCTCATTCTATTACAATGTCCTTCTGCCAGAGCGAAGCGAAGGGCATGGTAGCGCTTGCATGGACACAAAGTTACAAGAACAGGAGGACTTGATAGATATCCGCTGACAACTTGTGAATTTACAAGATGTGCTACTGATGAGGAAGGCCACCAACTCTCAACTGTAACAAGGGACCGCAGTGCCGGCCTCGGCCAGGGATCTTCCTGCACGTGCATTGACAGCCATATGTGAGACAGCTCCAGGATCCCTAGGTCTTGTGCTTGGTAGCAAGCTCCACTTACATTTTTTTACATTTACGGTACTTCTTTTTTTTTTTTGAAAACCTTTATTTTAGCATTCAGTAAAAATACAAGCATAGGCCTACAACCAGGGGGGCCGGCCGCTAGACAAATCAAAAGTCGTTAATAGCACAATACAATACAGCTCATCAGCCGACAACCCGAAGGTCCGGCAGCGATTCAAAGTAAAGCCTGTATTGGAATGCATAGTCAAAGTTAAGGATAAGACAGAGGTTTCATTTTATATTATATAAGAGAGGATCAGGTGCCATACAATCAAACAGAAGAAGCAGGGGGCAGGGTAAAAAACAGGATACACATGTAATGACCACTATAATGGAAATTTGGCACCAGAACATCTAGGTTGATACAAAGAACATACGCATTTCCATGTTGCGCCAATACTCAAGGCCTGCCCACCCACAAATCAAGATATCATGAAAGCGAAAGCACTAAGTACAAGCATACAATAAGAATCCGAATGATTCGTAGTTATACTGACCCTACAAAGAGAAAAAGAAAGAAGAAAGGCCATAGAAAATAAAAAAGGCAAAAAAAAAAAACCTTCAGCCCCCACCCTGCACCCCTACAAATGGCTACAGCCTAACCCCTCTAGCAGCGTGCCTGTCGCCCCTAACAGTTAAAACCCCAAAGGTAGGAAAAAGAAGAATGGAAGAGGGCCTATCCATGTGGGCTCCCAGCCCCTTTATACCCCCCGCCCGAAACAGCCACCCCCTATCAGTAAAAGATAACCTTATGACAGCAATTTAGAGAAAGTAGAGGGTACCGTGAGTCACCGCCCAGCCTCGCAGAGCAAACAGTTGCAGGTCCAACATTTGTAAAAGCCATGCCAACCCATCCCGATCCAGCCGATCTTAACCTTGGCCCTTCCGAACAAAAACACGAACCCCTTCCAGCGAGACCCAGAGGCAGACAAAGGAGCAATAAAGAAGAGAAGAGTCATCAAAAATCAGCCCATTGCTACCAGCAGGCAGGGAGTCCTCAAGAACCATAGATGCAGACAAACTCTCCCTCCGAGATGAATAGTCCCAATGTGTCTTGAACAGGAGTCGCAGCGTCGCCAGGAAAGGAGAAGATGACCACAAAAGAGACGGAAAGTCACAGACAAAAGTCTCCGGAAGGGGAACGTCTGACGATATCTCCGAAGCCGGCAATAGTGAAAAGTTCAGCAATACCATGCCATCCTCTGGAACACCGTCTACCAGGGCACCATCCGATGATTCCATTACTCGTTTCTTCACAGCGTCCTCGCACGGAGTCAAAATGGCCGTGTTGTGAATGGCTGTAGAATCCCGTGTCAACAACAAGGCCGGGCCCGGTTCCACCAGGAGAATGTCAGATAGGCGCGAATCCAACCTGCCCAGCAAAGTATCCACATGTGAGCGGAATGCCCAAAGTTCTGCCAGTATTAGCCGCAGCGATGGTTCATGCACCGTTCGATCCATAATATCGTGTTCGGTATCAATCACTATCACCTCCCTGGGTGATTCCGGCACCCACGGGGAATAGACAGGATCTCGAACGTGCAATTGCGAAGGGTGACCAGTCTTTGTTCACAACCACGGTCAACCCAGTTAAGGCCACAGGCCAGTGACCCCGAACCACCGAACCCCGGCGGGAGCAAACCGGGGCCGCGGGACGGGGGCCCCCACCCGCAGCCAGCAGCACGCAGACTCACTTCTCCGTTGATACTGAGCAGTGAAGACGATCGCCACCAAATCCGGGCTGAAGCAAAGCCTCCACTCCGGTCGACCGGGCCCAGCCTGAGTCTCCTGGCCGATGTTGTTGCACTACAGCCCGGCTGTGAAAGTACTCCAGGCCCCGGCTTCACCGCTGGAGCAGGCCGCAAACTTACACTCAGTGTAACTCCGTCAAACAAGATGATAAAGGTTTCCGGATTTCACCATCGGAGTGCGGGACAGTTCATGCACACAGAGGCTAGACGTGAAGTCAGGATAACATGCAAGATATCGCGGCGGGTTACGAGGGTCGACGGAGCCGGGAGCCTAAGCAGCCATCTTGCTTGCTGACGTAGCTCCTCCCCCCCTAAGGTACTTCTTTTGTGCTATACAGCTAAGATGAAAAACAAAAACGTCCTCCTATGATAAACATAATGTTGAGAACACTGCAGACCTGATCTCCATCTGTTCTTCACCTCTTTATAGTGTTGTTTATCAATTATATTTGCAACTGTGTAAATTCATCTGACGGGTATGTGGTCTGCGATTTATAAAACCTCTAATAAATAAAACAAACACAGCTGGGTGAATACAGATGTCATGCTTGGCAGATAATGGTTTAGTTTGGGCTCCTATGCTTTTCTTAATTCTATTTGTCTCTTTGTTGTTCCCGATCCCTTACAATTTATTTACAACCTTTTTCTGATCTTTAGATGCTCCTTACACAAAAACTCTACGCAGCACCATTGTTAGCAGATCAGGCAGAACATTCATAGGTTAGAAACAACAGCACTCCCTTACCTGGAATCAGCTGACAGGTGAAAAGCTGATGCCCACACTAGGGGCAGCATCAGCTCCCTACTCAGCCTGTCTCCAGCCCACATCAAGTGCCAACCCTGCAGTACTGTGACGCTCCACAGGTCATATATGTCCTTCTCTTTATGACAGTAAACAACAAAAGGAGGGACTAGGAGCTCCAAAAGGTCCGGCATTCATGCTCCTGCGACTTAACTAGAACAACAGGGCTGCAGTTCCTATCAAGAAAAGAAGAGGAAGGCAGGGAATAAATGGTCTGGGGATGCGGAGGTACCAGATCGGGGGATCTGAATGCTCAGGAGCAATGGCCCTCACACATTCAATTGGGTGTCATGCTTCTTCACAGGGCAGCTCCTCGTTGGGTCAGCGCTGCAGTGCCCAACTGGCCCCTCGTTGGGGCTATTTGCCGGCGATATTTTATTGCTGGTGTGAAATGTGAGTCAGTTCTCAGTGTATGGTGCTCTGATGTAGACTGGGATGATGTGTGCATTAGAAAGAACTAATAAGTACCCTAATATACTTTAATGTCCAGGTCCCTGTGTTATGATTAAAAGAAGTGACTAGAAACAGACATAATGATCCAAATTTAGTTCTAATATCAAGTCTGGTCAACAAGTTTGTTGCCAAGTTTCTTGCCAATTACTGTCAAAAAAGATCACAGCAATTCATCAGGACCGGTACCTAATCTACAGGGCGTCAGGACACATGTACATATAAAAATATGCGCTCAAAAAGTGCTAATAGGCCCCTTCTCTGCCATACCTGATGTAATATATAGCTAACCGAAGTAGTGTTGGCTTCCTTGAATAAGGTATCATTACACAACTTTGTGATTGCGTCTAGGTGATTTTTTATATGTACACATTGACCTAATGCTTCTCGACCCCCTGTAGATTAGGTCTACATGAGCTGCGATATACCAGGCAAGCCCCACAGAATACCTGCGATGGATCTTGAGACACGTGCCCATTTTGAGGGCAGTGGCCCCATGAAGGTCAAACCTGGCGACCATCTTGGAAACCTTGCAGCCAGGTGCTATACTCTAGGTGATCTCTATATTACCTAACTCACCACCTGCCTGGCTTTTTAAGTAGATACAGGTGTTACCTTTTAATACCAAATTTGAAGAAGTATTGCTTTGATATATTTATTTTGGTTATCAAACAAGCATATAAGAAACCACATATAGCTTTATGGGTACAATTCCATGTTTTACAGAAAAACATAGAACAGCAAAACAGACAAGGGAGGACAGACACACGCAACAATTTCGGAGACCACAGAAGGACAGAACAGAAAAGGATGAACTAACAGGCAGGAGATATCATGCAAATATATGAAACTTTAATTTGGGTTATCAACTTAAAAGTGCTCATATGTTCTTGGTTCTGGTGTACATCTTTTTGGGGGCGGGGGGGGGGGGGGGTTGCCTTCACTGTGTGGCCTTGAAGGTAGCAGCTGCAAGCCCTGCTCATCTCTCTGCTACCCTTGGCACTGCCCTTACTTCCTGGCAGAAAACAGAGTTGCCACCTTTCTCAGAGACATTTAGTGCCCATTTCCTTGTGTTCTGAGGGTCACTCGCAGGTACTTGAATGTAGTAAAGTTACCGGAGATCTTTTCCAACACTGCAACTCTGCCTCTGTTTCCTTAAGAAATCATTTCGGAATAGCTGTGATAACTTTAAAATACTTTTGAAGACTTTTCTCTTTGGATTTGCTATTTTAAATCTATGTTTCAAAGGGGTAAAATTCCGGTATTGGCAGATGATCCCATTTTTATGGTCTGGCATGACAGTGCAGTTGTTGCAAAACATTTACGTGAAAATCACTAGAAAGGGGCATTGACACCACCTACGTGTTCGAAGCTAAAGCCAGATGTACATGTTTTGATTGGGCAGAAGTTGTGTTCTTCTACAATAAAAGGAGCTTGTCTCACACGGCTATGATTGTTTTCTTTATTTATCCAGATGCCTGAGCTTGAATTTTCAGGGGCACACGTGCATTGCAATACTATTAAAGTGTCTTAGACAATGACATAATTTATTGTGTTTTCTCTGGCAGCAGCACAGATGGTAGGAGAGCAGTCATTATCCTACATGGGTGTTTAGGTCTTATTTGACAGTGCAACTGCCACCTGACCTATTCACCTACATTAATATTATTCAACCGTTCTTTGCTTCCACACAAACACATATCCATTCCCATGCTGTTTACTTGTAAGGCTTCACATGACCATACAGCATTCTTTTAAAGCTAGACGTATTGGCATAGCCAATGCATTTTTTTAATGGTCTTGACAACACCAGCAATGCCTGTAAAATACTTGCTAGATTGTAATCTTAGAAAGACCAAAGGAAACTGTTTTGCCTCCATTGCCCTCTCCGTGTTACTCAGCAACCAATAGAAGGCAAAAGAGGACTGGGATGAAACAATGACTCAATCCTGCAACGTCATGGGAAGTCACATGCACTACTTCTTGCATTTTGGTGAATTGAGGTCCATGTTGTGTCCCTTCATTCAAAGACCATTCTTCAATTATTCCACAACATCAGAAAAGAATCTTCCCATCAACAGGACAGTGTAATCGGTAACAGAAACAAAGCGCTGCTTACACACCAGGTTTACGCCCAATTGATGTAGCGCAGAGCAGCAAGTAAAGTTACTGCGCTGTGGTGCGTGAACGAGAGAGAATAGCACTCCCCCAGCATTAGTGCACTTTTGGCTGTGATGCGCCTATGCAGACACTCTGTAGTGTAAGCATGTCTGTGTTGTGTGCAGCAATGCTTATGCACTTGAAGCCGCCCCTTCCAATCAAAACCTATGCTTTGTCTTTTCCCACTTTCAAGTGTGCTGTGAAATGCAGCTCAGACAGTACTTAACTCACTCACTAACATACACATATACACACTCATCCACCCATACAGTCCTGCACATATGCTGTCTTCAAAACACATACAAAGAGAGAGTCAGTCATTCATGCATCTATGTGCTAAGTAATACCCCCACCAAACCATATAAACACTCATACTGATACTAAGAAAAACATCTAATAACCCATATACCTACACATGTAGCTACTCACCAACCCATGCAGCCACTGAGCCGGTGGTTTCTGGTGCTTTAGAAACAAAGGTCCTGATTCTGGGGAAAGACAAAGATCTCTAGGTGTCACAACATTGGCCTATAGAAATAGGTAAGCTGCCGCAGCCTTCCCAGCATGTCCACAACCTTGGCTTTATCATTGACGACCTACCATCTATGCATCAACAAGCCACGAAGGTGGCTGCAACCTGTTTCACCATTTTGAAATGGCTGAAGAAAATTGTTTGAATGCTACCTACCCCTACCCAGAGAACAGTAGTCCAGGCTCTTGTTACTTCTAGACTGGACTACGGTAACATTCTCTACCTTGGAGCCAATAAAGACGTAACACGCAAGCTACAGTGGGTACAGAACTCCCCTGCCAGATTGCTCTGCCGGGTCCCCAGAGCAGCCCTTTCTCTGGCTCCCTGAGTGACCTCTATTGGCTCAGGGTTGAGAACCGGATCAAGTTTAAAGCTCTGAGCTACATGTTCAGAATTAAGCTTGGCACAGCAAAACGTAGCTCACCCCTACCTGCCTTCACGCACTCGGTCTACTACTCAGGCTAAATTCCAGGTGCCGAGGATTAGATTATCCCGTATGGGCGGCCGCTCCTTTACCTACTTGGGCCCTGTTTTGTGGAATGCTCTTCCCTTTTCTCTTCGCATCCAAACTAATTATACACTCTTCCGTAAGTCAGTTAAAACCTGGCTTTTCAATCAGTAAGTCGTTGCTCTCTTCTTTTTTGCTCCTGTTCTGGCGGGTGCCGGGAAACCCTTTTTGGGTATTTGTTGTGGCTTATATATAAATTTAAAATAATACGAAGAAGAAAACAGGCACTTTTCATGAGCACAGGCTAAAGATACATTAATTTACAGGGAGATTAAGTGATGTGCCCAGTATCACAGGATGCAGACACTGAAGCTCAAATCTGGTTCCCAAGCTGTGCAGTCAACAGCTCTGGCCATTATGCAATATCCTCTCCTAACTTTCATGGCTATTAGTTGGTTCTCTTTTAGGTGATGCTACCAGGAGAAATATGCAGGTGCAAGCTGCATCCTGAAAAGAGCCCCTGCACCTATTTATTTTTTACAAATTAACCACTGAGTGCGGCATACATTCAAAGAGGGGAAAACAAGGAGAAATGGCAACCCGAAGCAAAGTGTAATTCTGCGCCTCGCTTTCCACATGGACTTGAGGCGCTGCACCCCATGGTCTGAGCACACCATGAATGACGCAGTATATGGGAGTGCAGTGCGTTGCAGTAGCCGTGCCTGGGCTGCTCCGGTTAGGCACAACACTTGTTGTTATGGTTCATTATTAGCTCTAAGAATGCTTTCTGGAATAAAAGTTAACGAGCCTGGCTTGAACTTTTGTCAGGCGTCGTTGAGCAGTTCATGCGTATTTATGAGCCGTGCTTAAGGGGGATTCAAGCGCGCGTGTCTGCAGGTGTGTGAGCACTCTGCTTTAACAAGACCAAAGGAGCAGCAAGAGTGCCCCCTGCTGCTGACAAAAAAGATTTTACATTTTTAGGAAGGGAAAGTTGTCATTCTTGCTTAATCGGTAGGATGCCAACGTTTTTGCAGTACTTATATTAGCTGTAAAAGTATTCAAGGCAGCTCAGTGACTTAGTAACTCCTTGCTCACAATTTTGTTCAAAATGCAGAACACTAGTTAAAAGGTGACTGAATTTTTCCTTCTACGCCTTTGATTAATCGCTCTGTTCTTTTTATCTGATTGAACAACTTCCTATGGTGCAATTATACATAACAAGTGAGCTTTACCTATAACAATGAAAGAGTTATAAAGGCAGCATTGGGCCATGGTGAACGATGGAAAAGTTTGGGGTTAAGGAAGTTCAGACTGCTGTGAAGGTAAAGGACAAGAAATAAAAGCAGGAGTGGTTCAAATGAATAAGGAAAAGAAAGTGAGTTTTGTAGCAGTTTCCTTAAAGAAGACCGGCCTAGTTGTGGTATTAGAGGGGGGAAAGGAAGTTCCAGAGACCGGATGCTGTGAAGGACTCTTTCGGTGACAGAGGCTGGCAGTGCTTAATTTGTGAAAAAATAAGTGCCGGGTCCCTTGTCAGGTCACTGCTGCTAGTACCTGCCCATTGCTCCTGTCAGCGCCGCCTATGACAGAACCAACACAACTATTATCCATGAACACCTACAAGTGTCACAATTCAGACTATTCCATGTCCCCAAAGCTGTAGGAGTGACTTGGAAGGCAGGTCATATCCATTTTAAGCTATAATGAATTAACAACCAACTGTTGTTGTGCTTATTTATATATTATGGTACACTGCCGAGCTTCGCTTGCTTAAGAAAGGATGTAAAAAATTGGAGAGGGTATGGAGAAAGAAATCGGAGGCAAATAGGCGAGAGGAATATCGTGTAGCTATGAGGGGTTATAAAGCTGCCCTCCGACTGGCAAAAGCCCAATTTTTTGAGGAGCGCATAAGATCGGCCTCAAATTCATCCAGGGAAACTTTTAAAGTAGTGCAAGAACTCCTTAAAGTTCCCGAACCGGTGGCTACACATGACAATCAGAAGTGTAAGGAGCTGGCAGACTTCTTTCACACAAAAATAGAGAAGATACTTAGTTCCCTGCCTCAGACTATACGACCTCAGCAAACTCAGGAAAAGAACTCCTTAACCCAGCCTAGAGAGCTATTTACCTTTCTAGATACTTTCGGCCCAGTTTCAGAGGCTGAAGTACTGAAAGTCCTTAGATCTATGAAAAGTGGCTCCCCTATGGATCCGGTCCCTATTAAATTTTTAAAGCAAGTAGCATCCTCCATCGTGACTCCTATCACTGATTTGATGAACGCTTCTTTCTCCCAGGGCTTGGTGCCACCAAGCTGGAAAACAGCAGTGGTCAAGGCACTGTTAAAAAAGCCTAACTTGGACATGGCGGAATTGGCAAATTTTAGGCCCATATCTCTGCTGCCAGGCCTCGGCAAAATTGCTGAGAGGCTAGCGAATTATCAATTGTCAGGCTTCTTGGAGTCGAATGGACTGCTCCGGGACTCGCAGACCGGATTTTGTCCAGGCCAGGGCACTGACACTGCCCTCCTGGCAGTCGTAGAAGAATCCAGACGCATTATGGACTCAGGAGGATCAGTGGCAGTGATCCTCCTGGACCTTAGTGTGGCGTTTGACACCGTTAATCATCAGGTGCTGATTCAGCGACTGTCAGAGGTGGGTGTGGCAGGGGCCGCCTTGAAGTGGCTTAGGTCATTTCTTGACGGTCGCTCATATCAGGTTTGGGAAGGCAGCAATCGGACTACATCTATCCCCCTCCAGTGGGGGGTGCCACAGGGCTCCTCCCTTAGCCCAACATTGTTTAATGTATATATGGCCCCCCTGGAGGATGTGGTGGCCCCTTATAACATCAAGATCATCTGCTATGCTGATGATACTCAGTTAGTGGTCGCCTTCTCACAACTGGTAGAGAATCCTGATTTGCTGCACTCATGCCTGTCGGAAGTCCACACTTGGATGGACGAATCAGCTCTTAAGCTGAACGGCTCTAAGACAGAGATAATGCTGCTAGGGAATAAAGCCCCCTCATTCCCATTGACCAGCTGGCCTAGCTGTATGGGCGATCTCCCCAGTATGAAAGAGGAGATTAAGAGCTTGGGGGTCTGGTTGGAACAAGATCTTTCGTTCAGGACCCAAGCTAAAAAAACGGCAGGAGTTTGTTTCGCCCTGCTACGTTCAGCTTGCAAAATCTTCCCGCTTCTTCCTTTTCCATCTAGGAAGTTGTTGATTCAGGGGCTTATAACATCGCGACTCGATTATAGCAATGCCCTCTTTTTGGGTGCCCCTGAATCCACCTTTAACAAACTACAGCAGGTCCAAAATGCGGCGGCCAGACTGCTCATGGGCACTCCCAGAACCGAGTCAGCTAGACCTGCCCTAAAGGCATTGCACTGGCTTCCAGTGCGTGAAAGAGTAAAATTTAAGGCACTTTGTACAGCCCACAACATTCTACAGGGGACAGGACCCCCTATTTTGAGAAATCTAGCAGTCCCATACAAAGCGAACAGAACGCTGCGTTCTGACCAGAAACATCTCCTCCTAGTCCCCAGAATAAAGAGGGCACGCACGGGCGGGAGAAGATTCTTGGTGAACACAGCGACGCTTTGGAACTCCCTACCTTTAAAACTGCGCGCTGAGACCTGCACTTTGCGCTTTCGCAAATGTCTGAAAACACATCTGTTCCCTGTTTGATTGCACCTGACTGACTGTTTTTATCTGTTGGTGTCCTGTTAAGCGCTGGGATGCCCTAGGGTAACTGCGCGCTATATAAAATTTTAAATAATATTAATTAGATAAACAGCGCCACCTTGCGGTAGATTGTCAAATGCGCTGGTGTTGACAATTAAGGGCCAGTGCCGAGCTCCTGTAACCACCGGCTCAAATTCAGCACTGGAGACTGGTTTGAATTTCACGCTTCTGCTTGTATGCTGTCTTTACTCAGGAAGCCTCTCTGTTTGTCAGAGATAGTTAATATTTTTGCTACATAAGTTGGATTTCTCAAATGCATACACTTAGGTTTAAATCATTTTTATTAAATAGAGTGATAAACATACACCAACAAAGTGTATAATTATCATCTCCTGCCCATGTCGCTGTGAAGATACTTTGCTTACCCCATCCCACAGAGAGGCAGGGAGCTTCTTGTCAGCCCCAAAACAGCCCCAAAAATTAACCCCAATACCATACAACAGGCTGCTGCATCATCAGTGTCTTGCAGGGTGACTCCAGTTTGTTTATTCTCCCAGTAGCCTGCAGTTTTTAAGGCCTACTCTGCGTAAATCGGCTGTTTTCAGGGAAGATCAGGTCAGCCTGGTCATCAGTGTTCGGCGCTCAGTGGTTAGACGCCTCTCCCAAGAGTTGTTCTTCTTCGTGTTCATTTCCCAGTCTCTTGTTGCCTCTCACACTGCCCATGCAACGTGGTGTGCTCTGAGCACTACTGCCCTAAGGGAGCATCTTTGATTTTAAAAACCTCTAGACTATAACAGCCTCTTCCTCTCCTGCTAGGAGCTTTGGTTCTCCCAGTAGACAGTGCTACCTCTCCCAGTAGGGGCTTCAGTTCTCTCAGTAGTCAGTGCTTCTTCTCTTGCTAAAGGCTTCGATTCTCACAGTAGTCAGTCGTTCCTGTCCTGCTAGGGGCTTCAGTTCACCCAGTAGTCAGTGCCTCTTCTTCTGATATGGGCTTTGGTTTTCCCAGTGGTCAGTGCTATCTCTCTCCCACTAGGGGCTTCGGTTCTCTCAGTAGACAGTGCTTCCTCTATTCTGGGAGCTTCGGTTCTCCCAGTAGTCAGTGCTTACTCTCCTCCTAGGATTTTTGGTTCTCCAAGTAGTCAGTGGACCTTGTCCTGCTAGGGGTTTCGGTTCACTCATAGTTGTGCTTCTTCTCCTGCTACGGGCTTCAATTTTCCGAGTAGTCGGTGATTCTTCTCCTCCTGAGGGCTTCTATTATCCCTGTAGTCAGTGCTTCTTCTTCCACTGCGGGCTTTGATTCACCCAGAAGTCAGTGCTTCTTCTCCACTGGGGGCTTTGATTCACCCAGAAGTCAGTGCTTCTTCTGCTACGGGCTTCGATTCTCCCAGTAGTCAGTGCTTCCTCTCTCACTCGGGCTTCAGTTTTCCCACTAGTCAGTGCTTCTTCTCCCCTGGGGGCTTCAGTTCTCCCAGTAGTTAGTGCTTCTCCTGATATGAGCTTTGGTTCTCCCAGTAGACAGGGCTTCCTCTCCCACTAAAGGCTTCAGTTCTTTCAGTAGTCTGTACTTCCTCTCTGCTAGGAACTTTGGTTTTCGCAGTAGTCAGTGTGTCCTCTCCTGCTAAGCGCTTTGGGTCTCCGATTAATCAGTGCTTTCTCTCCCACTGGGGACTTCAGTTCTCCCTGTAGTCAGTGCTTCTTCTCCCGCTGGGGGCTTCGGTTCTCCCAGTAGTGAGTGCTTCTTCTCCTGCTGGGGGCTTCGGTTCTCCCAGTAGTCAGTGCTTCTTCTCCTGCTGGGGGTTTCAGTTCTCCCAGTAGACAGTGCTTCTTCTCCCACTGCGGCCTTCCGTTCTCCCAGTAGTTGGTGCTTCGTCTCCTGATATGAGCTCTGGTTCTCCCAGAAGTCAATGCTTCCTCTCTGCTAAGAGCTTTGGTTTTCCCAGTAGTCAGAGCTTCCTCTGCCGCTAGGTGCTTTGGCTCTCTCAGTAGTCAGTGCTTCTTCTTTCACTAGGGGCTTCGGTTCTCCTGGTAGCTGGTGCTTCCTATCCTGCTAGGAGCTTTGGTCCTCTCCTTAGTCAGTGTTTTCTCTCTGCTAGGGTGTTGTGTTTTACATAAGCAGATTTTAAGTTTTGAATTATATTATTACTGTCTAGCTGTTTTTGAGCATATCTCTTTAAGATGCTGCATGAGCTGCACAAGCTCCTCTTGTTTATTTTTGTAAGCTCAACTGCAGTGCCTGAGGTTCTGGAGTTTACGGAACAGACAGAGCAGTTGGGCAGGTGTTAGAACGAGATGTGTCTTGGGGGCTGTGCTGTTGGTGTTCCTGTTCCTAAATAAACTTCTTGGAAACCTACTCTTGTGTGGAAGTTTACATAACATAGGGGCTTCGGTTCTCTCAGTAGTCAGTGCTTTTTCTCATGCTAAAGGCTACGATTCTTTAAGTAGTCTGTAGTTCCTGTCCTGCTAGAGGTTCGGTGCACCTTATAGTCAGTGCTTCTTCTCCTGTTATAGGCTTTGGTTCTCCCAGTAGTCAGTGCTTCCTCTCCCACCGGGGACTTTGGTTCTCTCCGTTGTCAGTGCTTCTTCTACTACTTTGCACGTCAGCTCTCCCAGTAAAGATGCTTCCTCTTCCTCTAGAGTCTTCAGTTTTCCCAGTATTCAGTGCTTCCATTCTTGCCAGAGCCTTCTGTTCTCTCAGACGTTGGTGCTTCTTCTCCTGCTAGGAGCTTTGGTTCTCCCAGTAGTCAGTGCTTCTTCTCCGGGTGGGGGTTTCGGTTCTCCAAGTAGTAATTGCTTCCTCTTCTGCTATGGGCTTCTGTTCTCTCAGTAGTCAGTGCTTCCACTTCGGCTAAGGGCTTCATTTCTCCCATAGTCAGTGCTTCTTCTCCCACTGGGTGCTTGAGTTCTCCTAGTAGTCGGTGCTTGCTATCCCACTGGGACTTTGGGTCTCTCAGTAGTCGGTGATTCTTCTGCTGCAGGCTACAGATCTCCTTGAAGCTGGTGCTTCTTCTTCTGCTAGTCAGTGTTTCTTTTCCAGCTACAGTCCTCAGTTCTCTCAATAGTTAGTGCTTCTTCTCCTGCGGGGGCTTTAGTTCTCTCAGTAGTTGATGCTTCTTCTCGTGCTGGGGTTTTCGGTTCTCATGGAAGTCGGTGCTTCTCCTGTTAGGCGCTTCGGTTCTATCAGTAGCCAGTGCTTCATTTCTTGCTACTGGCTATGGTTTTCTCAGTAATCGTTGGCTCTTGTCCTGCTAAGGCCTTCGGTTCATCCAGTAGTCAGTGCTTCTTCTTATTTATTTATGAATTTATTTATTTAACCAGACCTGTGAGGGTATCGAATCGCTTTACAGGGTTGCGGGTGATATACAAAGGACATAAGAGGGGAGGATATCAATGGGGTACAAAGGGCTAGGTACATTGTGCTGGAAAAACAAGCAGTCTCAAATTCCAGATACATTTGGGATCAAAACAGGTAGAATCATTATACAAGAAGATAAGTAGTCTCAGCTCCCGGGTGGGATGCCCACAAGGGCCGGTAAGGTATCATCTGGAAAAAGTCAAGGATAATGCCGTAATGGTGGGTGGAACAAGGTTGTAGAGAAGATTGTAATGCGATCGTTAGGCAAGGAATTTGCCCATAAGGAAAATGTTGGTCTCCTTTTTGAAGCTTGTCAAAGACGACAGTCTTCTGGTGGGCAGGAGAGAGTTCCATATTCTTGGAACGGCCCCAGAGAAGGCCCGACTGTAGTTTTTTTTTTTCAAAAGCGAGCTGGTTGGAGCAAAAGGTCCCTGGCAGACCGGGAGTTTCTGGCCCCTCCGAATATCACGAGTTTCTGGGAGAGGAATGCAGGGGAATTGGAATATAGAGCCTTGTGAGTAATGCAGGCCATCTTAAGTTGGATTCTGACCTCGAGAGGAAGCCAGTTCAGAGCTTTTAGGTGGGGAGAAATGTGGTTGAATTTCTTTGAACCGGTTAGGTGTCTGGTGGTGTCGTTGAGGTAGGCTTTCAGTGGGCCCTGGAGTTCTTAGGTAGACCAGCAAGAGTATTCTAGTCTGGAGATGACTAGTGCCTGGGTTGCCATTTTTTAGGTCGGGAGGGTCGAGGAAGGGTTTCAGGTTTCTTAGGTAACTCCGGTGAAATCAGGCAGCTTGGGCCATCGAGTTGATATGGCACGCATGTTCAAGCTCCGTCTAGAGTTATTCCAAGGGATTTAGCAGAGTCCACAATGGTAGGAGGGCAGTTTAGCGCTGTGATAGCTTTGATCCATTCTTGGATGTCTGGATTGGTTTTGGGTGGGGAGATAAAAAGAAACTCTATTTTTTTGCGTTAAGTTTGAGCTGGTTGGAGGTCAGCCAGTAAACAGTCAGCTTCAAGGCCTCATTCAGGGAGAGAGAGTCCTTAGAAGAAGATATTTAATGTAGATCTGTGTGTAGTCTGCATACATGTGGTAGGAGATACTGGTGGTACGTAGCACCTCCGCGAGTGGTTCCAGGTAAAGATTGAAAAGGGTAGGGGACCAGGGTTGAGCCTTGAGGGACTCCCTCCGTGATCGGAGAGGGAGCCGATAGGTTGCCGTTAATTAGGACTCTGTGAGCCATTCTAGAGGAAGGACCTAAACCACTCAAGAACGGTGCCATCCTAACCCATCCTGAGTTTGAGACGTTCAAGGAGTGTTTCGTGGTTGACCATACCGAAACCCGAGGATAGATCTAGGAGGATAAGGAGACAGGTTTTTCCCTGGTCTAGGGCTTGGAGGGCATCATCCATGATGTGGAGGAGGGTGGTTTCAGTGCTGTGTCCAGGTCTGAACCCGAATTGGAAGTTGTCTAATAAGTGGAAGTTGGTGATGTGTTGGCTCAGCTGCTGTTGCACACATTTTTCCAGAACTTTGGCTAGGAGTGGGATGTTGGATGTAGGTCTATAGTTGTCTGGGGAGGTAGGATCCAGCGTATGTTTTTTTAAGATGGGGGTGACTTGGCTGGCTTTAAGATAGTCAGGTATTGATCCCTGTAGGAGGGAAGCGTTGATTATTGCAGTCCAGGAAAGGATGATGGCCTGAGAGGCGGTGGCTAGGCAATTAGAGGGGAGAGGAACATTGAAGTGATTGTTCGGGTTTAGGGAGGGTAGACTTTTCGAGACAGAGTGTTCGTCATAGACTTTAAAGTTGGACCAGTGCGCTTGGTTTTTGGGTTAAGTCTTGGAGGGCAGCGCGGAGAAAGGAGGTTGAGCCAACGAAGTAAGCCAGAAAGTTGCGGATTGAAGTTCGATTCCTAGGGCAGAGATTTTGTTGCAGAAGAAGGAGGAGAATTCCTCGCAAGATATTAACGGTTTAGGGGTTTCTTTGGAGGGTTTTGCTAGTTTGTTGGATTGATGTTTGACCAAGTTGAATAGCTTGCGAAGTCTATTCTTGGCGTACTCTGGTTCTGTTCTGAAGAATTATTTTTTTGAGTTGAGGATTTTCCTTTTGTGGGCATTTCTGACCAAGCGGAGAAGCTTTAGGTGGGCTACTGAAGGGTGATGTTTCCAGTTACGTTCTGTCTGCCGAAGGGATCTCCTCTCCTTGTTGAGGGATTTGTTGAACCAGTGACAAGGTTACAAGCAGCCTTACCTGTAGGTTGCTTGTTGTGGTTTTCGCAGAGACGTTATGGACCAACTTCCCCAAATTCTAGGCAACACCTAGTGGTTGATTAATAACACTGAGGTAATTAAATAGAAATCAGGGAGGTAGGCCGGATCGTGGACGCTACCTGCTTCCTTGATTGTCGACCTGCGAAGCAATAAGGAGAACTTTTGTAAGATCAATTTCCTGTATTTCTAATGATTTACCCCTACAATGTCTCTAAAGGTTTGTAACTATTCTTTAGTAGAAGCCTACCTGCGACTGGTAAAGATTTAGCGTCGCGTCCGTGTTGTCGTCGTGAAGGGTAGAAACTGGGCGAGATTTTGTGTTGGTGCAGAAGGGCTGTTTATCAGGGATTGTCCTCTGAAAAGCAAATATTAAAAAAAAAAAAAAGGGTCATGAGTTACTGTCTTTCTAAATTATTTGCATTACACAGTGCCTCTCTTCATTATTGTTCACTTACTCTGAATTCTCACCGTGCCGTTCTTCTCCTTCACTCCCTAGTATATACAATATCAAATAAAAGACAATTTGGCAATCAACAATAACATTTGCTCTCACTTTGATACTTCTCAAAGTCTTTAAGTTCATTTTTCAAAGTCCTTGTAACAATGCTCTTTTCTTTTAGATTCTCAACGGATTGGAAACCTTAGAATACTGTCCAGGTAAGCCTTTAGTTCTGTGAATCACTTGTAGCTTGCTTGCGATGGGCGCCAGATAATGCAAATAAGAAGAAAAATGTTCACTTAGCTTATTTGTTCTTTTTCCTCCTTTTCAGATCGTGCGCGAGCAGAATGATGGCCTTCAGGCTTCCTGTGCGCAGGCCGTCGTCTTCGGGATCCAGGACTCTCCTCGGCGAACCTCTGGAGGGCGGTGGCAGAAGGCAAAGCGCCGAGCAACGTTGGGTGTGGCTTTTTGTAGTGGAGCCACACCCAGCCACACCCAGGGAACGTTGACGCATCGCGCACCAAATACCTGCGTGCCGTTTTCAACGTGCGCGCTGAGCCAGCGTCTTCCGAACCTTTTCTGAGCAGAGCAATCCTCTTTCCAGTCTCGCCCACGAGCCAGCTGATTTCTTCTGCATCGCATTCTTTACCAACAACTTTAAAGCCATCTTGCAAATCCCTACTTCGATAATGACTTCAATAAACAACACTTGGTAAAGACAAATAAAGTCATGAAAACACGTGTAACACAAATAGCATTATGCACCAAGGAAGTACAGTAACAATATACATTTACACACTAACATCACACTGGCGTGCTGGTAGCACGGGACAGGGGCGGGTTTCTTGAGTGGGCAAACTACCCCTGCATGAATGTGCATATGGGGATGAATGCAAGGCTTGTGAGGTATGTGATTCATGACAGTACTCCCCTCTCAAGAGCCCTCCCAAAATCTGTGGTACAGGTTTTGGTTTATTTGGATTACGAAGATGAAAATTTCTGAGTAATCGAGGAGAATGTTGGACGTTGGAAAGAGATTCCCATGTTCGTTCTTCAGGACCATACCCTTTCCAATGTATAAGGTAGAACAATTTCCCTCGAACTCTCTTTGCATCTAAAATCTTTTGAACTTCAAATTCAGGAACCCCATCAATAAGTATGGGTGGTGGATTCTTTTTGAATCTAGTCATGGGATTACAAGGTTTGATCAATGACACATGAAACACTGGATGAAACTTATACCTATTGGGTAAGGTAAGTTTAATACTGACGGGATTTATTATTTTTTCTACGACAAATGGGCCGATGAATTTGGGACGTAGTTTCTTACAAATTTTCATTCTTAAATTCTTTGTGGATTACCAAACCTTATCTCCGACTGAATAATTAGGTGACGGTTTTCTATGTAAGTCTGCAGTCTCTTTTTGGCTTTCTTTTGCTTGAGCTAAGTGATATTGGGCCTGACTTTGAACATGAACCAACTTTGTAATATGTTCTTCCAATGATGGTATTTCTGAAGGGATATGTACTGTTCCCGGGATATTTTTAGGATGAAACCCATAATTGCAAAAGAAAGGTGAGAGAGTGGTGGAAGAATTGTCTAAGTTATTGAAAGTGAATTCTAGAACCCACAATATATCAGACCACTCTCTTTCTTCTTCTGCTAAAGCACATCTTAGAAACTGCTCTATGGTTTGATTTGCTCTTTCAGTTAAGCCATCTGTTTGAGGATGGTAACCAGAGGACATGCGAATGTCCATATTCAAAGTTTCTCCTAAACTTTGCTAAAAGTGAGAGACAAATTGTGGACCTCTGTCTGAAATGATTACGGAGGGAATTCCATGCAATCTAATTATTTCTTTAGAGAAGACTTGAGTCAATTCTCTTGCAGAGGGGATATTTTTTAACGGGATAAAATGAGCCATTCGAGAAAAATGGTCTACCACTGTCAAAATAGTGTTATACCCCTCTTTGGTCTTAGGAAGTTCTACAATAAAGTCCAGTGATATTGTGTGCCATGGCTGGGGCGAAATTGGAAGAGGAAGTAACAGACCACTAGGTGCCTGATGTTGTGTTTTATTCTGAGTGCAAACTACACAAGTCTCAATATAAGATTTTACATCATTCAACAAAGAAGGCCACCAGAATTTCCTCTTAATTAAATGACTGGTCTTAGCAACTCCAGGATGTGCACACATTAGAGTATCATGATGTACTTGTATCACTTTGTCTTGTAGATCCTGTGTAGGTACAACAATTTGCTCATTCATGTACATTAACCCTTCTTTGAATTGCATTAGTGGATACAAAGCTTTCCATTCTTGAAAAGTCTTTTCTTGAACCTTTTGTTTAATGTCTTCCATTACATCAGTAACCACCACTCCCACCTTGAAGCAACTATCAGGCAGTACAGGTTGAATTTTTTCAAGAGAACACTCCTTTTCATCTACAATCTCCAAACGTGACAATGCATCTGCTTTTAGATTTTCTTTTCCGGGACGATAAGTAATTACAAAATTGTAATCATTGAAGAACAATGTCCACCTTAACTGTCTAGCAGTGAGAGCTTTCACTGAACGCAAAAATTGTAGATTTCTGTGATCAGTATAGATTGTTATTGGATGTCTTGCCCCTAACAAGTAATGGCGCCATTCTTCGAAGACTGCTTTTATGGCTAACAACTCCTTGTCAGCTATGGCATATTTCTGTTCAGTAGGAGTTAGCTTCCTTGAATAGTATGCGATTGGGTGCATCTGACCAGTTTCTTTGTGTCTTTGGGACAAAATGCCTCCAATAGCAAACTGGGAAGCATCTGCCTCTACAATGAATGGATTGGAAGGGTCAGGGTGCATTAATACTGGTGCTGAAGTGAAATGATTCTTTAAATTTTGAAAGGCTTCTTCGGCATCACTATTCCAGTCAAATTTTGCGTTCTTCTTTAACAATTTTGTAATTGGGGTTATCAAGTGAGAAAAATTACATATAAAACGCCTATAGAAATTAGCGAACCCCAAGAAACTTTGTACCTGCTTGACTGAGGAGGGGCTGGACCAATCTAAAACTGCCTGAATTTTCTTTGGATCCATTTCTATACCATTTGGACTTAGGACATATCCCAAAAATTCCACTTTTGTGGTGTGAAAGATACTCTTTTCCAACTTGATGTACAAGGAGTTGTCGAGAAGTTTTCGAAGAATAGCTCATACTTGTTGTACATGTTCTGTAGTGTTCTTAGAATAAATGAGAATATCATCTATGTACACAATGCAACAGATATCCAAAAATTCTCTCAAAACTTCATTTATGAAAAATTGAAAAGCTGCGGGAGCGTTACATAGGCCGAATGGCATGACCTGGTATTCGTACAAACCAAATTTGGTACGAAATGCTGTCTTCCATTCGTCTCCACTGCGAACTCTGACCAAATGGTAAGCTCCTCGCAAATCCAATTTAGTGTATATGGTGGCATCTTTTAACTGGTCTAAAAGTGCCGGGATCAAAGGAAGTGGATATCTATTCTTGATGGTAACATTGTTCAAGGCTCTATAGTCGATGCATGTTCTCAACTCACCTCCCTTTTTTGGAATGAAAAAGAGAGGGGAGGATACTGGAGATTTCGAATGTCGGATAAATCCATTGGCCAGAAATTCATCTAAGTACTCTCTTAGATGCTCATTTTCTTTCTCGGTGAGAGCATAAATTCTACTACACGGCAATGTAGCCCCTGGTACCAAATCTATTCGACAATCGAAATCCCGATGAGGTGGTAGAGTGTTAGCCCTTTTTTTGTCAAATACATCGTGAAGGTCAGAATATTCCTTAGGAATTCCTTCCAGTAGCAGTATACTCTTTGAAGTCAAGGGGAAATTATTACCTAGAATCAACACTTTTGAATCTTGTGTCGTCAAACAAGAAGATACACAATTATCGGAGTCAAAAAGCAAAGTTCTTTCCACCCAATCTATCTTAGGGTTATGCTTAACTAGCCAAGGTATGCCTAAAATTAAGCGGAATTGAGGGGCATCTATGATGTCAAAGGTTATGTCCTCTTGGTGTTTATGTAAACAGGTCATCAAAAGAGTCTCAGTGTGAAATTGAATCAGACCAGATGATAATTCTTTACCATCTACTGCTTTGACCACCTCCGGGTGTTGTTTTGCCTTGGTTTTAAAATCTAATTCCTTCAAAAACATGGTATCTATGAAATTGTCTGTAGCCCCTGAATCGATCAATGCGTCTACAGTCCATTCCTTCCCCTTTTCTGACAAAGATTGTAATGTAACCTTTATACTAAGATGATGGGAAGTTATCTCAGGGGTGATTGAGGCCAAACTAGATGACTTACTCGACAATCTGACCTCTTGATTTGTCGAGCCAGTTAGTTTTCCGACTGTTGTACTAAGGCTACCTCAGAATTCTTGTTGTTAGGTTTATTTGGGCGCACTGGACATTCCTTGACGAAATGACCAGATTTGCCACAATATAAAGATTGATTCAGTTTTCTTCTCTTGTCCTTCTCTTCTTTACTCAGAGGTCCTTTTATCGTGCCTATTTGCATAGGTTCTACTCCTGAGTCCAATTTAGATGTATTTTCTGTCTTAACACTGTTGTATCTCTCTTTAAAGGAGAACACTTTAATTTCAGTTTTACCTTTCTCACCTCTGCGCTCTAATAAACGATGATTTAATTGTACTACTAAGTCTATGAAATCTTCGATGGTATCTGGTGGGTCTAAGATTTGCGTGACCATATCCTTGAGCTCATCTCTAAACCCCTTGTAAAAAAGGGAAACCCTTTTTTCTTCGGGCCAGCGGGCCTCAATAACGAGCCTATTAAATTGGGATATATAATGTAATAAATCCGAAGACCCTTGCTTGAGGTGTAATAACTCATGGTCTGCAGACTGGACAAAGACATGTTTGGCAAATAATTTTTTCATTGTGTTCTTAAAAAGTCTAAGGTTATACAGAATTGGGTCATCTCGCTCTACAATTGGCACCGACCACAGGGCCGCGTCACCACCTAGGTAAGATAGAATAAAAGCTACCTTAGAGGAGTCATCTGGAAAGGCTGCTGGTTTAGCTATAAAATGTAGGTGACATTGATTTAAGAAGATAGAGAACTTGTTACTATCTCCCAAAAATCGTTCAGGTGGTGCTAAAGGAACTGTTACTGGAGTCACTACCTGAATCTGGGTTGGAGTAGTAGAAGAGCTGGGACCAGAGTGCAGAGTTTGAAACCCCGGCTGAAACGTGGCTGGTTTCAATACAGATTTCTGAGTTGGGGAAAAGCCCCACTGTCCTGAACCAGATTGCATATTACTCTGGATATCTGTAATATCTCTACGAAGGGCTGCGTTTTCAGCTTGAATAGCCGTCAACAATGTTGTAATGTCTTGCAAGGAACTTGTAATGGAAGGATCCATAACGTCTGGGCGAAAATATCGTCGTGGGCTTTGCCTTCTGACAAGGTTACAAGCACCCTTACCTGTAGGTTGCTTGTTGTGGTTTTCGCAGAGACGTTATGGACCAACTTCCCCAAATTCTAGGCAACACCTAGTGGTTGATTAATAACACTGAGGTAATTAAATAGAAATCAGGGAGGTAGGCCGGATCGTGGACGCTACCTGCTTCCTTGATTGTCGACCTGCGAAGCAATAAGGAGAACTTTTGTAAGATCAACTTCCTGTATTTCTAATGATTTACGCCTACAATGTCTCTAAAGGTTTGTAACTATTCTTTAGTAGAAGCCTACCTGCGACTGGTAAAGATTTAGCGTCGCGTCCGTGTTGTCGTCGTGAAGGGTAGAAACTGGGCGAGATTTTGTGTTGGTGCAGAAGGGCTGTTTATCTGGGATTGTCCTCTGAAAAGCAAATATTAAAAAAAAAAAAAAGGGTCATGAGTTACTGTCTTTCTAAATTATTTGCATTACACAGTGCCTCTCTTCATTATTGTTCACTTACTCTGAATTCTCACCGTGCCGTTCTTCTCCTTCACTCCCTAGTATATACAATATCAAATAAAAGACAATTTGGCAATCAACAATAACATTTGCTCTCACTTTGATACTTCTCAAAGTCTTTAAGTTCCTTTTTCAAAGTCCTTGTAACAATGCTCTTTTCTTTTAGATTCTCAACGGATTGGAAACCTTAGAATACTGTCCAGGTAAGTCTTTAGTTCTGTGAATCACTTGTAGCTTGCTTGCGATGGGCGCCAGATAATGCAAATAAGAAGAAAAATGTTCACTTAGCTTATTTGTTCTTTTTCCTCCTTTTCAGATCGTGCGCGAGCAGAATGATGACCGTCAGGCTTCCTGTGCGCAGGCCGTCGTCTTCGGGATCCAGGACTCTCCTCGGCGAACCTCTGGAGGGCGGTGGCAGAAGGCAAAGCGCCGAGCAACGTTGGGTGTGGCTTTTTATAGTGGAGCCACACCCAGCCACACCCAGGGAACGTTGACGCATCGCGCACCAAATACCTGCGTGCCGTTTTCAACGTGCGCGCTGAGCCAGCGTCTTCCGAACCTTTTCTGAGCAGAGCAATCCTCTTTCCAGTCTCGCTCACGAGCCAGCTGATTTCTTCTGCATCGCATTCTTTACCAACAACTTTAAAGCCATCTTGCAAATCCCTACTTCGATAATGACTTCAATAAACAACACTTGGTAAAGACAAATAAAGTCATGAAAACACGTGTAACACAAATAGCATTATGCACCAAGGAAGTACAGTAACAATATACATTTACACACTAACATCACACTGGCGTGCTGGTAGCACGGGACAAACTACCCCTGCATGAATCTGCATATGGGGATGAATGCAAGGCTTGTGAGGTATGTGATTCATGACAACCAGGGTTTCCTGTCTTTGATCTGGGTTCTTTTAAGTTTTGGCGGAGCAAGGTCTTCGAGAATGTCGGATATATTAGAGGAGTAATGTTCCGTGAGGCTGTTGACCGAGGTGAGATGAGGGGGGGGGGGAGAGGGCAGTCTAACAGCGCGCAGTCAAATTCACATGATCTAGGTTCTTGGTGTCTCAAACCCATCGTTTGGGGATTACGGGTTGTGGTGTCCATGTCTTGTGGGTGACAGACAGAAGAAAGGAGATAGCGTGGTGATCAGACCAGTCACATGGGTCTATAGAGATAAGTTTGACCGCTGATTCCTTAGTGATGATCCAGTCTAGAGTGGCGCCTTTCGAGTAGGGAGTGTTCAGGCTTGGGTAAGGGCTTGGTCGGCCAGGAAGTCTCTGGTGGCATTGACCTGCGGGTCCTTGGGGTCGCTCCAGTGCAAGTTGAAATCGCCAAGGAAAATGTCATTAGAGTTAGGGGAAGCCTTGGCTGTGATGATTTCCTTGAGGTGGTCAAAGAAGGTGTCCTTCTTGCCTAGGGGGGTAGTAAAAGATATGCAGTCTGCACAGTAGGGTGTTGTTGTTGCAACTGGAAGTGCGAGGTATTCACAGGAGTCTGTAGGATAAGCCAGAAGTTCAGTAACAAGGAGGGTAGAGCGATAGATGCAGGCAATGCCTCCTCCTTTTTTTTGATTGCCTGTCTAGTCTTACGATGTTGTAATCGGGTGAGACTAAGAGGTCTAGGCAGGGTGATGAAGATTTATTGAGCCAGGATTCCGTCAAGATCGCTAAGTCCGATGTATGCCTCAGGATGAGATTGGCCACATCCGAGGCATGCTTTACTGCTGAGAGGCAGTTAATTAGGAGGCCGGATAGATGGGGGTCAGAGTGTGTGTCGTGGGTAGGGGCAGAGATGGGTACTAGCTCTTTGTTGCTATTGACCACTCCTCTGTTGCGGACGGTAGAGGGTCTGTTGGGGTTGACTGCAACCATGCAGATAGGGTGTACGTCACTCAGGTCTGAAGGTCATGTGGTTGTCAGGGCAGATTCGTAGCTAGAGAGGAGGGCTACAACTTCTTCCTCTGTGAGGTCTAGAGGGCTAGGCGTGATAGGGGTAGGATTGTAGGTAAGGAGGAGGGCCAGAACTTCTTCATCCAAGAGGTGGCAGGGCTGCTTGCGGGGGCGCAGGTGTCTCAGGGATAGCGGTAATGGGTGAATGAGGGACTCGGAGTAAGGTCTTCTGATATGGACTTTGGTTCTCCCAGTAGTTGGTGCTTTCTCTTTGCTAGGAGCTTTGGTTCTCCCAGTAGTCAGTGCTTCTTCACTGCTTAGAGCTTTGGTTCTCCCATTAGTCAGTGCTTCCTATCCCGCTAGGGATTTAGTTCTGCCAGTAGTCATTAGCTTCTTCTCCTGCTAGGGGTTTCGATTCTCCCAGTAGTCAATGCTTCCACTCTAGCTAGGGGCTTCGGTTCTATCAGTAGTCAGTGCTTCGTCTCTGCTAGAAGGTTTGGTTCTCCCAGTAGTTAGTGCTTACTCTACCACTAGGGGCTTCCGTTCTCCCAGTAGTCAGTGCTTCTTCTCTTGCTAGTTGCTTTGATTCTCCCAGTAGTCGGTGCTTCCTCTCCCACTGGGGGCTTCGGTTCGCTCAGTAGTCACTTCTCCTACTATACGCACCTGATCTCCCAGTAGTAGGTGCTTTCTCTCCCACTGGGGGTTTTGGTTCTCTCAGTAGTCAGTTCTTCTCCTACTATGCACTCCTGTTCTCAAAGTAGTAGGTGCTTCCTGACCTGCTAGGAGCTTTGGCTCTCCCAGTAGTCAGTGCTTCCTCTCCCACTAGGTGCTTCTGTTCTCCCGGTAGTCAGTGCTTTCTCTCCTGTTAGGGGCTTTGGTTCTCCCAGTTGTCAGAGAATTTCCTCTCCCGCAAGAGATTTCAGTTTTCTCAGTAGTTATTGCTTCCACTCCTGCTCAGGGCTTCAGTTCTCCCTGTCACTGCTTCTTCTCCCTCTGGTTGCTACATTTGTCCCAGTAGTCAGTGCTTCTTCTCCAGCTGGGGGTTTCAGTTCTCCCAGTAGTGTTGCGCTTCCTCTCCAGTGGGGGGCTTCAGTTCTCTAAGTAGTTGGTGCTTCTTCTCCTGCTGTGGGCTTAGGGTTTCCCAGTAGTCAGTGCTTCTCCTCCAGGGGGGACTTCAGTTCTCTCAGTAGTTGGTGCTTCTTCTCCTGCTTTGGGCTTCAGTTTTCCCAGTAGTCAGTGCTTGCTCTACTGCTGCAATATCATTCCTCCTTGTAGTGAGTGCTTCTTCTTTTGCTACGGGCTTTGGTTCTCTCATTAGCAGGAACTTCCTATCCTTCTGGGGGCTTCAGTTCTCCCAGAAGTCAGTGTTTTTCTACTGCTAGGGATTTCTGTTCTCTCAGTCATTGGTGCTTCTTCTCATGCTGTGGGCTCCGATTCTCCTAGTAGTCGGTGCTTCTTCTCCTACTAGCGTTTCGGTTCTCTCAGTAGTAAATCATTCTTCTCTTGCCATAGGCTATAGTTTTCTCAGTAATCGGTGGTTCCTGTCCTGTTAGGGGCTTGGGTTCAGCCAATAGTCAGTGCTTCTTCTCCTACTAGGGTCTTCAGTTCACCCAATACTCTGTGCTGTGAGCTTTGGATGTCTCCTTCTCCTTAATATCCACTGCAGTTGCTGGAAGTCTCTTGTGGCTCATAAAATCAATGCTTCACTTCTGGATGCACCAACAGTCTCATCTTCAGCTGTGTCCATCATTTCTTGGTCACTATCTCTCTGTCACGGAGACTGTCCAAAAGAAAATGAGTTTCTCTTTTTTCCTTCTTGTATTTATGTGTATCCCCTTTTGGGGCCATGTTACAAAGACTTCCCAAATTCCAACATGCAATTCAAAAACAGTAGTAACAACAGAGAATGACGATTCTCAGATTAATGTGACCAGAAAATCAGGATTCATTAAAGACGCGGAGGCTAACATTATGCATAACCTTTTATTGCCACTCCGAAACACAGCAGCCCCTTTAAAGAATTTTAACAGAGAATAATCCAGAATTGGAACATCAATAAACAAGAAATGTCTCCTGCATAGAACTCTCCTCATCTTTTAAATGCAAAACTGTAAAGACACTTCTCCATCCCCTTCAATTTGTATACTCCATTACTCCATATGTTTCCTACTCCTTTATGCCTGAGATTCTGCAATCAGAAAACACTGTATCAAAACAAATCCTCTTATTTAAAAACACACAGTATTATAATGCCACGTTAATTTCCTATTTTATTATACATATATATATATATATATATATATATATATATATATATATATATATATATATATATATATATATATATATATATAGATATATATTAACAATACATATTTAACACAATATATCAATTATATTCATATTTTCTTTTCCTTTTTTTTAATGCTTTTATAAAAAATAATTGTATGCAAGGGCTAGGAGGGAGGGGTACTGTTAGCCTCCGCATCTTTAATGAAATCGCTGATTCTCTTGTCATGTTAATCTGAGAATCGTTATTTCATTACAAGAACGGAGGATATCATTATGCATGTTGAAAGCCCTTCAACACCATCTCAGGCATACACTCAATCGGTCTAAAATAATGCTTTGCAAATGTGCCATATTTGACCAATCTGCTGCTTTTAAAATGTTCTCCATACTTCCATTATACCAACAAGAATTACTCACCATTGCTCCCCTAACTGAATGACCTTTACATTTTTTCATATTCACTCCTGCTTGTTCCATTGCACATTTCACCCACCTTGAAATTGTTGCCACTTACTGCTTCAAATGGTTTAGCAAAAGAAATCAATAACTGATACTCACCCTCTCTTCTGTTCTTCAATACTCCACATTCATATTCTTTCAAACAATCAACCACACATAACTTTTTACATTCCTCATATTTCAGATAAAATATTGAAGTTGACATTGCCTTAGTCCTTTTCAGTATCTCAATAAACACACCATAAGGACTGAAATTCCTAGTGTTTACCTCCAGACATTTCACATCTGATACTCTCCTCCATGATATGAGACACAAATGTGCTGCTAGCTTAACAGAAAGACTCTTATTATTCAAATAAGTATTCATTGGCCAATCAAGAAACAAATTTAAAACCAAATTTACATCACACAACACATCATACCGTGCTTTAGGTGGACTCTTCAGTCTCATACTCTTAAGAATTCTACAAACGAAAACATTACTACCTACTGATTTAACTCCTACAAAAATATGACCTGCTGAAATTGCTGATCTATTACAATATATAGGCCCAGATGTATGTAATAGCAAATTACTGAAGGGTAATTACCGAATTTTACCGATTCGGTATTCACTATTCGGTAATTGCTATGTAGGTAAAATATTCGGTAAAAATACCGAATCGGTAAGATTCGGTAATTACCGATTCGGTAATTACTGAATCTGTATTTGCCATTGATTCCTATGGGCCTTGAAGCCCATAGGATTCCATAGCAAATACCGATTCGGTAATTACCGAATCGGTAATTTTACCGATTTTACAAGGGGGACAGGGTGTCACTTGACACCCTGTTTCACCCCTGTTTCTGGCTTGTGTGCCACATGGCACAGGTGTACATGCACAGATGTGCATGTACACTGGAATTTGTTATTTACCATGGAATAGTATTCCATGGTAAATAACGATTCGGTAAGGGCCTGTGGCACTGATTACAGTGATACCTACATATGGATTTACAGAATCGGTAAATTTACCGATTCGGTATTTTACCGATTCTGTAAATTTACTGAATCGGTAAATATACCGATTCTGTAAATATGAGGCCCCCTACATGTCAAATCCCAAATACCGGTCGGTAACGGCTGAAATCGGCCATTACCGACCGGAATTTGGCGACCTACATCTGGCCCATAGTTCTACAACGTAATCCCTTTTCGAATTTCCCCACTAAAAAATAAAAAATTTCCACTGCAGGTGACTCCATGGGATCCATATTCCTTTCAAAGCACCTAAAACCCCAAACGTTTGAAACTCCTCGATATCTTTTCCTAGTTCTTGGTGCCTAAGATTCATTGAGAAACTCCGCACCCCTTGTGAAAGTCCCTTGAATGCTCTGGATCTCCTGACACCTTACAAACAAGAAGGTTCAACATATCATTCTGTACCAAAGGATGATCTTCTCCTTCCTCGTTTATAAGCCAGCCTTTCTCCGCTTGATTCAAAAAAGGAATCTCTCAAGCCAATTCCAACACTGCTGGAAACCATGCTGGAGACATCCAAAAAGGTGTTATCAAAACCAACTGGCATTCTTCCCTCCTTACCTTCAGGAGTACCATCTGAATCATTGCAAATGGAGGGAAAGCGTAACCTTTCATCTCAGACCATTTTGCTGAAATGCATCTATCGCTGCAGCTCCTGGATCTGGTAACCAACTGTAATACCTCACCATATGAAAAGTCAATCTGGTTGCAAACAGGTCCACCTTAAAAGGACCTAAAATCTCATCTATCTTCCTGAAATACTCTCCCGCCAGCATCCAATCGCTGTAATTCTTCACATGTCTCGAATTCCAATGAGCCACAACATTCTGCACTCCAGGAAGATACTCTGCACTTAACAAAATCTAGTGATCCTAACAGAGCATCGACAACTCCTTTGCAGCATCTGAAAGTCTCTTTGGCCTGCAACCTTCTCACCGGTTTATATAAACTACTACTGATATGTTGTCCATCTTCAACAAAACCGTGTTTCCCTATAATTTGTCCCTGAAACTCCTCAAAGCAAACAACCCCGCTGTTAGTTCCAGACAATTTTATATGAAGATCCTTATCCAGTCCTGACCAATCACCATCTGTCTCCAGAGCCCCCAGACGTGCTCCCTATCCTAATAGACTGGCAAACGTCTCCAGAACATAATCTGTAACTCATCCAAAAATCGCCCTTCCGTTCCACGCTTCCCGATTGGGCAACCAACAACCCATTTCTTCTTTCGCCTCCTGGCTCAAGCTCAGTCTGTCTCCAAGCCATAAACCTTCTCACAAGGCTTCTGCCTTCACTCTCTGTAACCCATGATAATGCAAACGTCCTGGAAATATGGCCTGGCTCGAGGAAGAAAAGAACCCTAGAATCCTTGAACAATCTCTCAAAATCATAGACTCCTCCACAAACCTTTTTGAACCTCTTTCTTTATCATCTTCACTTTCTTTTCTGGTAGACTTAAAACTTCTCCAACCATGTTTATTCTGTATCCCAAAAACTCTAGATTTTGAGATGGTACTAGAATAGACTTCTCTTGGTTTTATCAAGAATCCTAAACTTTGCAACATATCCATAGTCGTTTTGAGTTGTGAAACCAACTCTACTGCATCCTGAGACATGAGTAAAATGTTTTCTAAATACACCATCATACTGAATACCCTCTCTCCCAAAAAAGCTACCACTACAAGCCTCAACTTTGTGAAGCAGCATGGTGCCAAAGACAGACCAAAAGGGAGACACTTAAACTGAAATAATTGGTTCTTTCATCTAAATTGTAGAAATTTCTGACTCTCTCTCTTCATCTGTATAGTAAAGTAACCATCTTTCAAATCTAACTTCACCAACCAATCCTTTGACTAGCACAGACTACTGGGAGAACTAAAACCCCCAGCAGGAGAAGAAGCACTGAGTACTGGGAGAAATGAAGCACCCAGTAGGAGTAGAAGCACAGACTGGGAGAACTGAAGCCCTGACCAGGATTGTAAGCAAAAACTACTGAGAAAACTGAAATCTCTTGCTGGAGAGGAAATTCTCTGACAACTGGGAGAACCAAATCCCTACCAGGAGAGGAAGCATTGAGTACCGGGAGAACAGAAGCACCTAGTGGGAGAGGAAGCACTGACTACTTGGAGAGCCAAAGCTCCTAGCGGGAGAGGAAGCACTGACTACTGGGAGAGCCAAAGCTCCTAGCGGGTGAGGAAGCACCTACTACTTGGAGATCAGGAGCACATAGTAGGGGAAGAAGTGACTACTGAGAGAACCGAAGCCTCCAGTGGGAGAGGAAGCATCTTCTACTGGGAGATCAGGAGCGCATAGTAGGAGAAGAAGTGACTACTGAGAGAACCGAAGCCTCCAGTGGGAGAGGAAGCACCAACTACTGGGAGAATCGAAGCACCTAGCAAGAGAAGAAGCACTGACTACTGGGAGAACCGAAGCCCCTAGCGGTAGAGGAAGCACTAACTACTGAGAAAACCAAATCTTCCAGCAGAGATGAAGCACTGACCACTGATAGAACTGAAGTCCCTATCGGGAGAGGAAGCACCAAGAACCAAAGCTCTAAGCAGGAAAAGAAACAGTGACTAGCAGAAGAAGAAGCACCAGCTTCAAGGAGAACTGTAGCCCGTAGTAGGAGAAGAATCAACGACTACTGAGAGACCCGAAATCCCTGTGGGATAGCAAGCACCGACTACTAGGAGAACTCAAGCACCCAGTGGGAGAAGAAGCACTGACTATGGAAGAACTGAAGCCCCTAGCAGGAGTGGAAGCACTGACTACTGAGAGAACAGAAGCCCCTTGTGAGAGAGGAAGCTCTGACTACTGAGAGAACCAAAGCTCCTATCAGAAGAGGAAGTAATTATTACTGGGAGAGCCAAAGTTCAAAGTAGGAGAAGAAGCACAGACTACTGGGAGAATCAGAGCCCCATAGCGGGAAAAAAGCCCCATACCAGGAGAAAAAACATTGACTAATGGGAGAATCAAAGCCCCTAGCGGGAGAGGAAACACTGACTACTGGGGAAACCAAAGCTCCTAGCAGAGAGGAAGCACTGACTACTGAATGACCCAACGCCCCTAGTGGGAGAGGAAGCACTGACAACTGGGAGAACCAAAGCTCCTAGCACAGAAGAAGAAATGACTACTGGGAGAATCAAAGCCCATAAAAGGAGAAGAAGCACTGACTATACGGTAAACCGAAGCCCCTAGCAGGACAGGAACTACAGACTACTGAGAGAATCAAAGCTTTAGCAAGAGAAGAAGCACTGACTACTGAGAGAACCAAAGCCCCCATGTTATGTAAACTTCCACACAAGAGTAGGTTTCCAAGAAGTTTATTTAGGAACAGAAACATCAGCAGCACAGCTCCCAGGACACATCTTGTTAAACCTGCTGCTCAACTGCTCTGTCTGTTCTGTAAACTCCAGAACCTCAGGCACTGCAGTTGAGCTTACAAATATAAACAAGAAGAGATTGTGCGGCTAATGCAGCATCTTAAAGAGATATGCTCAAAAACGGCTAGACAGTAATAATATAATACAAAACATAAAATGTGCTTATGTAAAATACAACACCCTAGCAGAGAGAAAGCACAGACTACGGAGAGAACCAAAGCTCCAAGCAGGAGAGGAAGCACCAGCTACTGGGAGAACCGAAGCCCCTAGTGAAAGAAGAAGCACTGACTACTGAGAGAGCCAAAGCACCTAGCGGCAGAGGAAGCACTGACTGCTGGGAGAACCAAAGCTCTTAGCAGAGAGGAAGCATTGACTACTGGGAGAACCAAAGCCCATATCAGGAAAAGAAGCACAAACTCCATGGGAGAACTGAAGCACCCAGTGGGAGAAGAAGCATTGACTACTGGGAGAACCGAAGCCCCCAGCGTGAGAAGAATCACTGACTACTGGGAGAACTAAAGCTCCCAGCGGGAGATGAAGCACTGACTACTGGGAGACCCAAAGCCCTTAGCAGGAGAGGACACACAACTACTGCGAGAACCAAAGCTCCTAGTGGGAGAGGAAGCACTGACTACTGGGACAACTGAAGCCCCCAGAGGGAGAAGAAGCACTGACTACTGGGAAAACCGAAGCCTGAGTGAGAGAGGGAGCACTGCCTACTGGGACAATCGAAGCCTGTACCAGAAGAAGCACTGTCTTCTGGGTGAATCAAAGCCCCCAGTGGGAGAAGAAGCACTGACTACAGGGATAATAGAAGCCCCAGCAGGAACAGAAGCACTGACTACTGGGAGAACTGAATCCCCCAGCGGGAGAAGAAGCACTGACGACTGGGAGAACTGAAGCCCCTAGTGGCAGAGAAAGCACTGACTACTGGGAGACCCAAAACACTTAGCAGGAGAGGACACACTGACTACTGCGAAAACCAAAGCTCCTAGCAGACAGGAAGTACAGACTACTGAAGGAACTGAAGCCCCTAGTAGGAGATAAAGCACTGACTACTGAGAGAACCAAAGCTCATATCAGGAGAATCACTAACTACTGACCTCCACAGAGACACAGGCAACTGGGCTCCTCCTCGATCAGCACAACAGCTAAAAGGTCAGTTTCCCAAGAGGAGGGGAGTGCGGGGCGATTTTGACTGTGCGGTGGCCAATGGGCGGGGCTGAGCGGCGAACGCGGACCAGGTGTTACAGGTCACGCAGGGACTCCTGGTAGTTTGAGCCCCTACGGCGTTCGATGCAGCCCGCTCAGAGCCCTTCTCACCCCGCAGCACAGCAACAGCCCCACAGAAGACAGCACTTCCCCAAACGGACGAAGCGGCACCCGCGCAGCGGGTGCGGCAGGCGTAGATTTAGTCCTCCTCAGTCCACCTGCACAGAGACACAGGCAACTGGGCTCCTCCTCGAACAGCACAACAGCTAAAAGGTCAGTTTCCCAAGAGGAAGGGAGTGCGGGCGATTTAGACTGTGCGGTGGCCAATGGGCGCGGCTGAGCGGCGAACGCGGACCAGGTGTTACAGGTCACGCAGGGACTCCTGGTAGTTTGAGTCCCTGCGGCGTTCGATGCAGCCCACTCAGAGCCCTTCTCACCCCGCAGCAGAGCAACAGACCCACGGAAGACAGCACTTCCCCAAACGGACGAAGCGGGCAAGGCGTAGATTTAGTCCTCCTCAGTCCACCTCCACAGAGACACAGGCAACTGGACTCTTCCTCGAACAGCACAACAGCTCAAAGGTCAGTTTCATGGGAGAACTGAAGCCCCTAGCGGGAGAAGACGCACTGACTACTGGGAAAACCGAAGCTCCAGTGAGAGAGGAAGCACTGACTACTGGGAGAATCGAAGCCTGTAGCAGAAGAAGCACTGACTTCTGGGTGAATCAAAGCCCCCAGTGGGAGAAGAAGCACTGACTATAGGGATAATAGAAGCCCCCAGCAGGAAAAGAAGCACAGACTACTGAGAAAATTGAAGCCCATAGCAGAAGACGAACCACGACTATGGGTGAACTGAAACCCCTAGCAGTACAGGGTCCACCGACTACTTGGAGATCCAAAGCTCCTGGGAGGAGAGGAAGCACAGACTATGCGTACAACCAAAGTTCCTCCTTGGAGAGGAAGTACTGACTACTGGGAGAACTGAAGCCCCTTGGGGGAGAGGAAGCACTGACTACTGAGAGAACCAAAGCTCCCAGATAGAGGAAGCCCTGACTACTGAGAGAACCAAAGCCCCTAGCGGCAGAGGAAGCTCTGACTATTGTGAAAACAAAAGTCCATATCAGAAAAAAAGGCACTGACAACTGGGTTAACTGAAGCCCCTAGCAGGACAGGAACTACCGACTACTGAAAGAATCGAAGCCTTTAGCAAGAGAGGAAGCGCCGACTACTGAGAGAACCAAAGCCCCTACTGGGAGAGGAAGCACTGACTACTGGGAGAACCAAAGCTCCTAGCAGCAGAGGAAGAACTTGCTGTTATAGTGTAGAGGTTTTTAAAATCAAAGATGCTCCCTTATGGGCAGTAGTGCTCAGAGCACACCACGTTGCATGGGCAGTGTGAGAGGCAACAAGAGACTAGGATATGAGCATGAGGAAGAACAACTCTTGAGAGAGGCGTCTAACCACTGAGCGCCCTGCACTGATGACCAGGCTGCCCAGATTTTCCCTGAAAACAGCCGATTTACGCAGAGTAGACCTTAAAAACTGCAGGCTTCTGGGAGAATAAACAAACTGGAGTCACCCTGCACTGATGACGCAGCAGCCTGCTGTATTGTATTGGGGTTAATTTTCGGGGCTGTTTTGGGGTTGACAAGACGTGCAGCTCCCAATATCTTTCACCTCCACCTTGCCGTCACCCTCCCTTTCTTTTTGTTGGATGGGGTAAGCAATGTATCTCCACAGCGACATGAGCAGGAGATGATAGTTATACGCTATGTTGGTGTATGTTATCACTCTATTTCAATAAAAATGATTTAAACCTAAGTGTATTCATTTGAGAAATCCAACTTATGTAGCAAAAATGTTGACTAGCTCTGACAAACAGAGAGGCTTCCTGTGTAAAGACAGCATACAAGCAGAAGCGTGAAATTCAAACCAGCCTCCAGTGCTTAATTTGAGCCGGTGGTTTCAGGAGTTCGGCACTGGCCCTTAATTGTCAACACCAGCGCATATGACAGTCTACTGCAAGGTGGCGCTGTTTATCTAATATATAAATAAGCACAACAAAAGTTGGTTGTTAATTCATTATAGCTTAAAATGGATATGGCCTGCCTTCCAAGTTACTCCTACAGCTTTGGGGACATGGAAAAGTCTGAATTGTCACACTTGTAGTTGTTCATGGATAATAGTTGTGTTGATACTGTCACAGGCAGCGCTGACAGGAGAAATGGGAAGTTGCAAGCACCAGTGGCCCAACGAGGGACCCAGCACTTATTTTTTCACTAATTAAGCACTGCCAGCCTCTGTCACCGAAAGAGTCCTTCACAGCATCCGGTCTGTGGAACTCCCTTTCCCCCCTCTAATACCCCAACTAGGCCGCTCTTCTTTAAGGAAACTGCTACAAAACTCACTTTCTTTTCCTTATTCATTTGAACCACTCCTGCTTTTATTTCTTGTCCTTTACCTTCACAGCAGTCTGAACTTCCTTAACCCCAAACTTTTCCATCATTTACCATGGATCAATGCTGTCTTTATAACTTCTTTCACTGTTCTAGGTAAAGCTCACTTTTTAGGTATAATTGCACCCACAGGAAGAGGTTCAATCAGATAAGATATAGAGTGATTAATCAACGGTAGAGGTCTAAAAATTTAGTCACCTTTTAACCAGTGTTCTGCATTTTGCACAGAATTGTGATCAAGGAGTTACTAAGTCACTGAGCTGCCTCGAATACTTTTACAGCTAATATAAGTACTGCAAAAACGTTGGCATCCTACCGATTAAGCAAGAACGACAACTCCCACACCCCCCACCCAAAATGTAAAATCTTTTTTTCAGCAGGCGGTGGTCTTGCTGCTCCTTTTCGTCTCCTCAAAGCAGAGTGCTCACACACCTGCAGACATGTGCACTTGAATCCCCCTGACACACGGCTCATGAATACACATGAACTGCTCAGCGATGCCTGACTAAAGTTCAAGCCAGGCTCGTTAACTTTTATTCCAGAAAGCATTCTTAGAGCTAATAAAGAACCTTAACAACAAGTGTTGTGCCCAGCTGGAGCAGCCCGGGCACAGTGGCGTAACGAAAGTTGAAAGGGCCCTCCCTGCAAGGTACAGAGAGAGGCTCCCAATGCAGATTTAATCCAGAGCTCCCCGGCATGAGTACAGTGCTGAGGGGGCCCATACAGCTCAGGGGCCCCCGCACTGCGGGGGATGTGGGGGCCTGTGTTACGCCCTGCCCGGGCATGGCTACTGCATCGCACTCTACTCCCATGTACTACGTCAATCAGGGTGTGTTTGGACCACGGCGTGCAGAGCCTTGATTCCAGGTGGATAGCGAGGCGCAGAATTACAAAGACTTTGCTTTAGGTTGCCATTTCTCCTTGATTTTCCCTCTTTGAATGTATGCCGCACTCAGTGGTTCATTTGTAAAAAAACAAAAAAAATAAGTGCAGGGGCTCTCATCAGGATGCCGCTGGCACCTGCATATTTCTCTTGGTACCGCCACCTAAAAGAGAACCAACTAATAGCCATTAAAGAAGGGAGAGGATATGGCGTAATGGCCAGAGCTGATGACTGCTCAGCTGGGGAACCGGATTCGAGCCTTACTGTCTACATCCTGAAATTCTGGGCAAATCACTTAATCTCCCAGTAAACAAATGTATCTTTAGCTTGTGCTCATGAAAAGTGCCGGTGTTGAGCACCGGAAACCACCGGCTTGAATTAAGTACTGGCTGAGCTGCATTTCACAGCACACTTGAAAGTGGGAAAAGCCTTAAAGAATAGGTCTTGAACTGGAAGGGGTGGCTTCAAGTGCATAAGCAATGCTGCACACAACACAGACATGTTTGCACTACAGAGTGTTTACATTGGCGCATCGAAGCCAAAAGTGCACTAATGCTGGGGAGGTGCTATTCTCTTCCGTTCACGCGACACAGCGCAGCAACTTTACTTGCTGCTCTGCGCTACATCAATTGGGCGTAAACCTGGTGTGTAAGCAGTGCACCGTTTCTGTTTTAGCGGTTAGGCCCCTGGTACCGATTACACTGTCCTCTTGATGTGAAGATTCTTTTCTGATGTTGTGGTGTAATTGAAGAATGGTCCTTGGAAGAAGGGACACAACATGGACCCTAATTCACCAAAATGCACGAAGTAGTGCATGTGACGTGCTCTTTGACCTCCCATGACGTTGCAGGATTAAGTCATTGTTTCATCGCAGTCTTCTTTTGACTTCTATCGGTTGCTGAGTTACTGGGAGAGGGCAATGCAGGCAAAACAGTCTTCTTTGAGCTCTGCTCATGGTCTTTCTAGGATTACAATCTAATTGCTGGTGTTGTCAAGACCATTAAAAAAAACACAGCCTTACAAGTAAATAGAATGGGAATGGATATGTATTTGTATGGAAGCAAAGAACGGTTGAATAAAATTAATGTATGTTAATAGGTCAGTTGGCAGTTGTACTGTCAAGCAAGAACCAAACACTGATGTAGGTTAATGACAGCTCTCCTCGCATCTGTGCTGCTGCCAGAGAAAACACAATAAATGCTGTCATTGTCTAAGACACTTTAATAGTATTGCAGTGCATGTGTACCCCTGAAAATTCAAGCTCCGGCATCTGGATAAGTAGAGAAAACGATCACAGCTGTGTAGAAGACAAGCATCTTTTTTTGTAGAAGCACACAACTTCTGCCCAATCAAAACATGTACTTCTGGCTTTGGCTCCCAACACGTAGGCGGAGTCAATGCCCCTTTCTAGTGATTTTCACCTAACTGTCTTGCGACAACTGCACTGTCATGCCAGACCATAAAAATGGGATCATCTGCAAAACCGGAATTTTCCCCCTTAGAAACATGGATTTAAAATAGCAAATCCAAAAAGAAAAGTCTTCAAAAGTATTTTAAAGTTATCACAGCTATCCCGAAATGATTTCGTAATTAAACAGAGGCAGAGTTGCACTGTTGGAAAAGATCTCAGGTAAATTTACTACATTCAAGTACCTGCAAGTGACCCTCAGAACACAAAGAATTGGGCACTAAATGTCTCTGAGAAAGGTGGCAACTCTGTTTTCTGCCAGGTAGCAAGGGCAGTGCCAAGGGTAGCAGAGAGCTGAGCAGGGCTTGCAGCAACTTTAATCACTGCCACACAGTAAAGGCAAACCCTCACACAGATGTACACCAGAACCAAGAACATATGAGGACTTTTAAGTTGATAACACAAATTAAAGTTTCATATATTTGCATGACACCTCCCGCCTCTTTTTCTTTTCTGTCCTTCTGTGGTCTCCTACATTTTTGCGTTTGTCATGTCTTCCCTTGTCTGTTTTGGTGTTCTATGTTTTTCTGTAAAACATGGAATGGTACCCAGAAAGCTATATGTGGTTTCTTATATGCTTGTTTGATAACCGAAATAAATAAATCAAAGCAATACTTCTTCAAATTTGGTATTAAAGGGCAACACCTGTATCTACTTTAAAAGCTAGGCAGGCGGTGAGTTAAGGTGATATACAGATCACCCAGAGGATAGCACCAGGCTGCAAGGTTTCCAAGATGGTCGCCAGGTTTTACCTTCATGGGGCCACTGCCCTAAAAATGGACACATGTTTTAAGACCCATCGCAGGTATTCTGTGGAAGTAGCCTGGTATATCACAGCTCGAGTAGACCTAATCTACAGGGCATCGGGAAGCATTAGATCAATGTGTTCATATAAAAAATCACAAAGACGCAATTACAAAGTTGTGTAATGATACCTTAGTCAAGGAAGCCAACCCTCCTTCGGTAAGCTATATATTACATCTTGTATGGCAGAGATCGTGCCTATTAGCACTTATTGAGTGCATATTTTTATATGTACACTTTGATCTAATGTGTCCTGACGCCCTATAGATTAGATGAATTGCTGTGATCTTTTTTTACAGTAATTGGCAAGAAACTTGGTAAACTTGTTGACCAGACTTGATATTTGAACTATATTTGGATCATTATATCTGTTTCTAGTCAGTTCTCTTAATCATAACACGGGGACCTAGACATTAAAATATGTTAGGATACTTATTAGTTATTTTTAATACACACATCATCCCAGTCTACATCAGAGCACTATACACTGAGAACTGACCCACATTTCACACCGGCAATAGAATATCACCGGCAAAGAGCCCCAACGAGGGGCCAGTTGGGCACTGCAGCGCTGACCCAACGAGGAGCTGCCCTATGAAGAAGCATGACACCCAATTGAATGTGTGAGGGCCATTGCTCCTGAGCATTCAGATCCCCCGATGTGGTACCTCAGCATCCCCTGACCATCTATTCCCTGCCTTCCTCTTATTTTCTTGATAGGAACTGCAGCCCTGTTGTTCTAGTTAAGTCACAGGAGCATGAATGCCGGACCTTTTGGAGCTCCTAGTCCCTCCCTTTGTTGTTTACTGTCATAAAGAGAAGGACATATATGACCTGTGGAGCGTCACAGTACTGCAGGGTTGGCACTTGGTATTGACTGGGGACAGGCTGAATAGGGAACTGATGCTGCCCCTAGTGTGGGCATCAGCTTTTCACTTGTCAGCTGATTCCAGGTAAGGTAGTGCTTTTGTTTCTAACCTATGAATGTTCTTCCTGGTCTGCTATGAGGGGGGCTGCGTGAAAATTTTGTGTAAGGAGCATCTAAAGATCAGAAAAAGGTTGTAATGAAGTTTTGAGGGATCGGGAACGACAAAGAGCCACATAGAATTAATAAAAGCATAGGAGCCCAAACTAAACCATATCGGCCATGCAGGACATCTGTATTCACCAGCTGTGCTTGTTTTATTTATTAGAGGTTTTATATAACGCAGACCACATACCCTTCAGATGAATTTACACAGTTGCAAATATAATTGATAAACAACACTATGAAGAGGTGAGGAACAGATGGAGATCAAGTTCTGCAGTGTTCTCAACATCATACTTATCATAGAAGGAAGTGTTTTTTTAATCTCATCTGTATAGCACTAATCAAATACCTTAAAAGTGAATAAAGAGAAGTGGAGCTTGCTGCCAAGCACAAGGCCTGGGGATCTTGGAGCTGTCTCACATACGGCTGTCAAAGCACGTGCAGGAAGATCCCTGGCCGAGGGCGGCACGGAGGCCCCTTGATACGGTTGAGAGTTGGTGGCCTTCCTCATCAGTAGCGCATCCTGTAAATACACAAGATGTCAGAGGATATCTATAAAGTCCTCCTGTTCCTTGTAACTTTGTGTCCACGCAAGCGCCACCATGCCAGCATTCGCTGTGGCAGAAGGACATTGTAGTAGAATGAGGGAGTAGTCATGGTGTGCAGAGGCATAACATTGATGGTCCTCAAGAAACCGACAAAATAAATTGAAATTGTCTTGGTCAATGTGACACATAGTGAGATACTGTGGTGCATGGTGATGCACCCTGTAAGATGCCAGTGATCAGCAAGCAAAACCACTGGATCACCCATATTGCCGTTATTGGTACAGGGACATCCCGGTGATCTCATGAGGAACTAACTGTCTCAGAGCTAGATAACCAAGAGAGTGAGATTAAAACTACTATGATCCTAGCTTGTTCCATTATGGGGCATATGTTGAGGGTCTTCTGGCACCCACAGCATCCATTTGACATCCTGGTGGTCAGGGAAGAGGTAGAGACAGGCTACTGCACCCACAGGCCTGCCTGCCTTTACCTCTGATGCTTGGTCTATTGTAGAATTTAGGGAAGGCTGTCTTATTGTCTGAGGTGCTGTCCTGTTGTCCCTACAGTGGGACTGAAAGTAGGGCTAAATGTCAAAGCATCTTTTACATGCATGTTCATTATTCTCACCTATTCTGCAAGTAAAGGCAGTGGACGTTGTCACCATACTGACCCCTTAGCAGTGGGTACCTGCTTGGACTTCCCAGAAGCCTCAGTGGATTGTCCTCATCCATGGTCCTGTCAACCCAGCACTGTCCCTTGAACACCATGAGCCACTTATGAGTTGCTCTGTTTCACTTGGCCAGAAGCTCTCTTCACATTTTTGTGTATCTGCTGGCTTGTGACCATTTCTCTGAAGGTTATGTAGTATACGGTTGACACCATGTTATAGGGCAGCAGCTTGTGAACTTTTCTGCTTCTTGCTAAGTCTCATTGCAGCATTTTATCCATATCATATCATACTCGCTATCACTAAACGTGTCAGTTTCTTTCTGCTGGCATCTTCACTCAAATGAGGTTTGCTCTCCTGCAGTGACATTTAAAGTTCCATAGGCACACTCACCAAGGAGGACTACGTTTATGAGCATTCCTCATATCTATTTAAGTTAAAGTTTAGTATATATACATACATATATGTATGTATATATATATATATATGTATACAAGTAGACACACATATATATATACACACACACACACATATATACAGGGAAGGTGCCCTTAGAAAACTGGAGACTAGGTACATACTGGAAATGGATAGTCGAGCCCCGGGGCGATTAAATTCCACGGAAGACTTTGACACTTGTCTCTGAATTACCAACATAGAGTATTTAGTGGTTCTGAACTATCCACCCCAAATTTATCCATCAAGTTTTTCTGACAAGGTGTTCAACTGGATATGAGAATATGACACTCTCGGTCCAATTTGATTTTCAGTACATGTCTAGTGTTGCGTATGGTTTCAGTGTGTAGTGTAGCCTAGGCTTAGGCTACATGATGGTATATCAAACGCCAAGTATAACATCTACAATGATAGAAGTATAATAACACAAAAAATAAAAATATACATAAAAAACTTTACAAAATTTTATGGAGAGAGAAAAAAACACACAAAAAAATTGATTACACCACTCACTCTTATGTCAAATGCTGGAATGGTGTTTATCAACTTATGGTTACTTGCCTTAGTATGGGAAGTGAGGTTGCGATGTTCTCCAAACTTAGCGTTTGGATTATATCTCCTCTCTTCTCTATCCTCTAGCAGAACATAGACATATGATTGGCTAGTGCGTAAAATGGAGTCAGGATGCTGCGATCTCGGTGTACAGGCTAATGCATTTATGCAGCCATACAATCTGATCACCTGAGGTCTCATCTTGTGTAAATAGTGTATGTTTTGTGTATATATATTAATTATGAATATTTTTGTACATTCATGTTTATATATATATATATATATTTTTTTTTCTACACTTGATTTTATCATGGTATTGTTGATCATGTATGTAATTGTTATTTATTGGGATTACAATTATTCATATAACACTATTTGCACTTTACTGACGTGTTGCACATTGCCAATTTTGCACTGCATTTGGAAATCTTTAAATTAGGGATTATCCCATGATTTGAACCTTGTATTGTTTAAAAATGACAGTATTGCATTAGCACTTTATTTACAGCTGTTTGCACATTGCGATGAAATTTAAAATCAGGGATTATCCCGTGATGTGGCTAGCAGTCAGCACTGAAATGTTGTCTATGTCTATGATACAAGGCATTTTGCATGTGACCATGTTCCACCAATGACCATACATTCTGACCGGCATTTGTACTTTAAATGTTGCCTCCTCCCTCGCATGCGTCATGTGATCAAGGCCTCTGTGAAGGCCGAAACGTCATGCTGAGGTGTGCCGTCTTCCCGATAAAATAAAATACACTGCTCACCTGCACTCGGGTCTCCTCTCTTCTTCTGCGCTGTGGTATCCAGGATTGGGCTCCAGGCGAGAGCAAGCAGGGATTGTCTCATATATATATATATATATATATATATATATATATATATATATATATATATATATATATATATATATATATATATACATACTCGAAAATAAAGACTTGGTGTTGATTTATCGACAATCTCTTGATCGTATGGGAAGTGGATCACGCCAATTTACAGAATTTCATTGACTCCCTCAACGAGAATGAATACAATCTAACCTTCACGTCAACAATCAGTGAATGAAACATAATTTTCCTAGACATAGAAGTTTTCATCAGAGAACATAGGGTATGCACCAAAATCCACCAAAAGCCCATCTCATGCAATAGCATTCTGCATGCAAATAGTGGGCATCTGCAAAATCTAAAATGGAGCATACCCTACAGTGAGATGCTTCGAGCAAGGAGGAATTGCTCTAAAATCTCTGATTTGGATTGTGAAATCAATTAAATGAATTGTCGTTTCATGGAGAGAGGCTACCCATTGGATGTCATTGAGAATGCAAAGTCCAGAGTCAAACTAAAGGCAAGAACTTATCTTTTACACCGTCAAGAAGAAAAAGGCAAGAGAAGGAAGGTCAGGAAGAAACAACCTCATGACTGATCATGGATTTTAACAATCAAAGTGGAGAAATAAAACACATCATTAGCAGGAACGGGGAGATTTTAATGCTTGATGACACATTGAGAAAAACTTTGATGCCATATCCGAGCATCACCTATCGAAAAACAGCTTCCCTAACAGTCATTCTGACACAGAGCCCTCTAGAGATATGAGAACCAAAAACAACCTCATGGCTCAACACACCAGGGTTCTGGAAATGTGCTAAATGTCGAGCTTGTGAACATGGATTGAATGCCACGATCTACCAACTTCAGAATGGGAGAATAGAAAGCATCCTTGACCACATCATGTGTGAATTGAAATATGTGGTCTACAGATTAATTTGTCCTTGTAAAAAACACAACATATGAAGCACAATCAACAAATTAAAACAACGAATCCTACAACCCCTACGAGCTATAAAGAACAAGGATTTTAGTTATCCCATAGCAAAACACTTTCATGAATTCCATTCTAGTGACTGTAAACAACTGAAATACTCTTGGATAAAAATTGTGAAACCTACAGAAAGAGGCATGGACAGAACCCTGAAGTTGCGTAGAATTGAATCCCGACTCATCCTTGCAATTGGCACCAAATATCCGTATGGACATAATAAGGATGCAGAACTGCATGCCCATCTATAAATAGTGAAACACTCAATAGGACTAATTGCTGAGTTGAATCATCATGTTGCCTTGAATCCCATGTATATACTTTCCCAGATCTTGTTATTCTCTTTTCCAACCCTTCGTCACTTCATATAGAACTTTACATATTTGTAAATACAACTCTCCCTTAAATGCTCTTTAAAATTGTACAACATAGTTAAACCAGAACCAATTCTATTACTCCAAGTATAAGATAAGGAGGGTGGATGCATCTTACCTTGGTTTTTCTATCTCCCCCTATGTGAATAACTGGTAGATTCATGAATACTAGATCTCTTTTGAAGGGCCACTTTAATGATGTCTTAAATTAATCTTGGTCTTATAATCGTACTTTACATTTTATTGATTACACTGATTAGTTATAAACAGAAGAAAACATTAATGAAGTTTAAAAAGAATGATGATCTTAACTTGTACTTTATATTTTATGGATCGTAACTTGGCTTAACTTTTAATCATTATACGAATTGATGAAATGTGATTTATAGTGGACCTTTTATGCAGTTTATGTTTTTACAACTGTCCATGATATCCGAAATGTACTGAACAAACATGGGGGTATAGATTTAAACAATGACGGAACAACAAAAATTATCCATCCACCTAGGGGCCCCTTTTAAAAGCATGTGAAATGTTGGCCTTGTGTTTTAAATGTTTAGGGGCCAGATGTAGGTCGCCAATTACCGGTCGGTAACGGACGAATTCGGCCATTACCGACCGGTAATTGGATTTTGAGATGTAGGGCCCTTCATTTTACAGATTCGGTAAATTTACCGAATCGGTAAATTTACTGATTCTGTAAAATACCAAATCGGTAATTTGACCGATTCGGTAAATTCCAGATGTGGGTAGCACTGTTTACAGTGCTACAGGCCTTCAGAATTCGGTAGTTTACCACTCAATCCAATTGGGTGGTAAAATACCGAATTCAGGTGTACATGCACATCTGTGCATGTACACCTGTGCCATGTGACACACAGACATGCCCTTAGGGCATGTATGTGTGCCACATGTCACACAAGCCTGTACTTGGGGTGCTAGAGGCTGTCAAAGTGACACCCCCTGTACCCTTGCAGGATTCGGTATTTACCGATTTGGTAAATACCAAATCGGTATTGCCCATTGATTTCTATGGGCTTCAAGGCCCATAGGAATCAATGGGCAATACCGATTCGGTATTTACCGAATCGGTAAATACCGAATCATACAGATTCGGTAATTCTGAAATAAGAATTACCTACATCTGCCCCCTTCCAATTTACCGACTCTTAAATACCGAATCGGTATGATTCGGTATTTAAGAGTCGGTAAATCGGAATTACCTACATCTGGCCCTAAATGTATAATTTGAAAGAAATGTTATCCTGCACTTGCACTTTCCCATTGACTCTAATATGTAGTTTACAAATTATGTCAGAAAATGTGGGATGAAAAGATCCATGTTTGTTAAAGAGGGCTAGCAGTCTAGTTGCTTAAAAAATAGTAAACATAAACAAGGGGGTAAGCACTAAGCACTTTACAAATACTGTCTAGACACGAGGGACTCTATGGTCCAGTAGAAATCCAGTGGCAGCCAAAACGCGGAGACCTTCCTGCACATAAACGATCCTGCATGGAGTTTTGCTGTTTCTATGTGTGCTGCACAATGCACACATAGAAACAGTAAAAATGAGGAGAAATAAAGCATTACAAGGCAGGGTCAAGCCTTGTTAAGGAGCTTAACGCTGCCTTGTAAATAAGGCAAAGCGTCTTCTGCCGCAGGAACCTCAAAAAAGTGACATTGCTGTGGCGATAGGGGCTTGTAAATATGCCCCTTAGTTTATATTTACTTTTGTGTGACACACGGTGTTAAGGTATTGAATGTGGGTGGGAAGTGATTGCCGATTGTTAGGGGGAACTGGACAGAAATCATGTGCCGTCATTGACAGCTTATGAATTAATTGCATTGAGAATCATTTGGATCACTGACTTTATTTACAACATAGCAAAAGTGGTTTTCTGCTTCGAAACATGTATTACAGATCGATAACTCTTGCACATATTCAAGCAGCTTATTTGTATTTCACCTTTATCAAATCACAGAGTTTACAAAAGCAGTAGAGAACTGGAAATACAGAGATTACCATAAGGTTTCATATATTAGACATAGTGAACAGTAATCATTATGATTGAATACTGAAGAGTTATGTCTTGTTTTAGATATCAGTGCAGATATGAGAATAGGCAGGATCAAAATGTCCAATGTTTTTGTTCTCTCTCTCCTGTCCTACTTCTTTCAGGTCTACTGTTGACCAACATAATATCCTTCACATTTTTGGCAGTAGGTTCAAGCAAGTGTGGACATTTGGACGCTGGATCTGGATGTCAGGTTAATGCAAACATGACAAACACATCTGATCTGAAGGAAAATAGGTAAAACGTTAAAATGTTATCGCAAAAGGAACAGATAAAATGTGAACAAAACAGAAATGCAGAAGCCATGAAGCTTCAGGAAAAACGTATCTTCCAGGGAGAAACGCCCCTTAACATAGTAGGTGTAAATTAGGTGGAATATCAAGCAAAAATGTTCCAAAAGTCACAGACATTTAGAAGACCAAATTAGTGGATGCAAACATTCAGTACAAGAAAAATATCTTTATGAAATATCACCTTTGAAGGACAGCAGTGTCACAAGAGTGTTCCCAGGGAAATACCGGCCCAGGAGTGTTCAGGAGCTATAATGGACAATGTTCATGTGTGATGAAATTGCAAGCATTTCAATGTTTTCTTTTATACGACTCTGCATAAATTTGTCCGATGCTATACACACTTGTGTTATGCGCTATGGCCACTGTGGAGTGTGAAGCACTGCGGATTCCAGATGGCATGGGACCTTTGAGTGCCAAGTGAAGGACTGCATTATCCCAAAAGGATGCGGGTGCTGTATTGACAACAGTGCAACATATGTTGTGCATACCTCTTGGTCATTTGGTATGAGAAGCCCACATATACTTCACCTTTTGGTTTTCTGGAAGTGGAGATGGTATAACAGAAGGGGTTTTAAGCCTCTTGTTTATCTATGAGGACATCTGGTCGTTGGTGGTTTGCATGACAAGGTCTACATTGTTACAGGAAGTACAATTTATTCCTATGGTGCATGCTAATGCAAGATGTCTGTAATGTGTTTCCAGGTCATGCCTAGGGTTGACAGTACTACTTAATATATAAAGAGATGTTTTGAATTCTCAAGTGCACCGCAATGCTTCAAGGAATCTATCTTCATCATGTCCAACGCCCCTTACACTCTATTCTTTTGCTTCTTCTTTCTGTGATAGATTGGTCTTGTTTTTGTGCTTGCTTTTTCCTGTTTTGAATTGCTTTTTTTTCTCTTTATTGCTTTCTTACTTGAGTGGTTTTTTATACCTTATGCCGTCTTCCTAGCTAATTTCTTTCTGAGCACCTTTGGGTACTATTGACTAACATCTGCTTTCTGGTTTTAGTCACTCTGGTGGACTGCAGTGAAGTTGCCGGAAATGTTGCTCCTCTCATCCCTCCTCTAGAAGCCAGTGTAAAGTAGAAGAGGTGCAACCCCACAGTCACAACTTGCTGTAAAACATGTAAGAGTATTTCAGAAGAAAAGTCCAATCCCCACAGGATCAATGTACCCAGCAAAATTAGATATTGGGTTTGAGCCTTTAATCACTTCTAGCTAACTGGACATTCAGCACAGACCTGTTGTATACTCTTATTGCACAATACCTCCTCCAAACCTTCACGTTCCGGAGAAAACAAAAGTCTACCAGCCGGCCGGTCAAGCCCTTAGGCAAACATGAAATCAATATCCCAGGACATTAGCTTATGAAGTGGGGGGATGTAATTTCCAATATGAAAATTCAAATGGCTAGTCTGCAGTATTTCTAGTAGTTTTTTAAAAATGTGCAGGAACTTTTTTTTGTGAAGTCTTGAACACTGGACTTTGTCTTTTTGTCAAGTATTTAACTTTTAAGTATTTAGTAAAATCCAATTATATCAGAAAAGATAGCCAATGCTCAAATACTTCCTACCATTGGCACTCCCACTTTTGTAGCAAAGTGATCCAAATCCATGGATCAATGGATCGAGGCTGGGTAAATCTTGTAGAGGATTTGAAGGTAAAAGCAGCAGGTTCTGTAAAATGAAAAAAATATCTTCTCATTTAAACAAGACAATAGAAACCCTAGCTGCCCTCTGGCTAAAATATATAAAAATGCTATTATGAAAGAACTAGGAAGCTCTCCTGAAATTCCAAGAGGCAAAGATCATCCCTCGCAAGCCTTTCCAGCAAAAATTACTTTCTTCCTGGTCATCAAACTCTCCTCCTGATCATCAACACTGTTATGATTCAGGTGGTAATCCCTTAATCACTTCCACCCCAGACTTACTTTTTGTCAGTGGAAGCCATTTCTCCAGGCATATTAGCATATGCTAATGAGACTTACTCGTAGGAAAGGTGGGATTCTGTAGAGTTACACCCTAATTGAGAGATATATGAAATATACAATCGGTCATCTCTCCAAATCTAAAATGAATTTCTTGAATTAGTTTAAAAAATGTGTTTTCTGCATTCCTCCATCGGCACACCTGGTCCGGAGTCCGGGAGGGAGTGTTACAACCTGCTCTCCTTGCGGCGCGCAGCCGCCCACGTCACGACCTCGCAGGCCTTCTTTTTGCATACCTGCATTGGCACACCTGGTCTGGAGACCGGGAGGGAGCGCCACGACCTGCTCTCCTTGTGGCGCACAGCCGCCCAGGTCATGACCTAATTCCAGGAGGCGCTATACATTTAGAAGCGGGCTCCCGCAGCGCGGGCGCGCTTTCTGCATACCTGCATTGGCACACCTGCTCCGGAGACTGGGTGGGAGCACCACGACCGGCTCTCCTTGCGGTGTGCAGTCGCCTATGTCATAAACTCGCTCCAGGAGGCGCTATAAATTCGTCAGTGGGCTCCCGCAGCATGGGCCTCACTTTCTGCATACCTGTATCGCCACACCAGGTATGGAGACCGGGAGGGAGTGCCACAACCTGCTATCCTTGCGGCACGCAGCCGCCCAAGTCACAACCTCATGCCAGGAGGATGGGCTGGGGCTCCCCCCTAACGTGCATGGCAGAAGCACCCCACGAATCTAAAGCACTCTCCCCTTTTTCTCCGGAGTCCTTAATTTTATAGTTAGAACAGTCAATTACAGTTTTACTTAAACCTCTGATAGGTTTTCCAGAATTGAGGCAGTATTGAGTCAAGTCTTTTTGTTCTGTAGAGCGACACAAAAACCACCAAAGCTCTGGCCCCCATACCAAATGATCAGTCGATCAGGGGTCATTAAGAGTGAATAGAAATACTAATCTAGAAAGAATGCCCCTAGTTCCAATTTATACTCCGCCACAATCCTTTGTGCAAATCTCTAACCCCATTGCTCAAAATTCAACCAGTGACAGTAGTAGAGTTTCAACATCTCAAGCAACTTCCAAGGATTTGCTTTTGTCTCCTTTAAGATGTGGGAGAAGACAAGATCAAAGGCCTGAATTTGAAAAAAGGAACACCAAAGGCAATTACACAAAACTTGCACTTCCCCGGCAGCGTGTCCTTCTGTTATATTGTCCAATGATCCTAGTGTATCTTGGTCCCAAAAAGAGACAACAGAACAACTGATGTCTAAAGCAAGTCACTGGCTCGACAAACATGTTGGGGGAAAATGGAGATATTTTCACATATTTTAATGGCTAGAAGAGTGGGTTGGGTAGGAGATTCAGAAAAATGTATTAAGTGCAATTGTGTGGTGGTTAATTTTAATTCTTACCAATTGGTGCAAACATTTTTACAACGGCTTCCAACAGCTTCAACTCCGCTAACACAGATATTCGCCCTACCGTTGGAGTATTTCTACAGACCCAATACCCTCATATTGCAAGACCAACAACCACCTGCCCCTGCCTGCCCCTCCTTCTCTATATTTAGTCACCGGCAACACCGCTCGAGACTGTCATCTGCTCCCTTTCTCACACACAATCAATTCAATGTGTTATCATATTTGTTGGGTTGTGATTGACATAGTTTGAACAGGAGATTACCCACTCCTGTTCCAAACACACGTATACGGGAATCTGAGCTTCAGTAACCACAATACATGATCAGAAAAATCCCATCATACTTTTGTCATGGAATTGTAGTGTAGTTCCTACATTCCCAATAGGCTCTGTGCATTGAAATAATATATACTATAGAATTGACGTAGGACTTAGGTCGACTAGGTCTCTACCGAATATATTAAACTTAATTGTGAGTGCCAGCTAGCTCAGAGGTCACTAGAAACTTTCTCGAATAAACAAGAAGGGATTAGTTTCTAACAACCGCATAAACATGACAACTTTGTTTCCCCAAGATAAAACGTGTCTTTAGAGTCGTGGAAACAATAGATAGATATTATACTCAGTCAATCGTGCTTACTTAGTTTCATCATAGGTGCAGAGAAATAGAGAGACGGGCGTTTTTAATAAAAGGTATTTATTGAACAGTCTTCTTTCTCATACAGAAGAAATTAACTGCTACAATCGTAATACTGGCTGTAAAGTATAATGCGTACAGCAAGAAGAGTATTATAAAATAATACTGTAAAAGCATGGTATGGTTTCTAAGCCATAAAATACATACATAAATAAATAAAGAGTAAAAGTACTCAACTGGTGCTTCTAAAATACGCCTACCCCGATGTACCTAACCTAAGTCTAGTACGAGGGAAGAAGTAAGTGTGGTGTAGCATAAGTTTAGTACTCTTTTGCCAAGAATATATCCAAGATTTCTCTTAGGGTCTAATCAGCTCCATACCTTGGTTTAGAATGAAGGAGGTCTGGTATCTCTCTGTCTCAAGACTCGATTTCCCAACACCCCACAAGGGGAGCTTGGAAACACTGGAGCTGGATTTCTCGGCAAGAGAAAAAACAGTGTCTCTCTCAGTGCGTCTGTTGGAGGGTCGGCTTCCTTCGGCGCTTGCTGTAGTGAGCTAGGTCGGGCAAGTAGATAGTCGAACTGCTCCAAACCACTGTGTGTTTGCTATGGCAAGTGTGGGCATATTTATACCTTGAAGGTGGCGAGTTTGACGTAAAGTTGGACATAATAACGTGATCAAAGAGTCTCAGTTCTTTGAAAACTCCATGAGTTCTTGGACAAATCAATATTCAAGCAAGGGGAAGTCCCTAAGTGCTGAAGCCGAGTTTTCCAAAAAATTGTTGTGGCTTTTAGGAACTAGTGGAAGTAGCCATGCCGTATTTGGACTGCATGGGCCATGTCTAAATATGGTGATGATTTCTATGCCTATTTAAGGACAATGTGATTTATACCTATATAAGAGAATGAATCGGGTCCTAAAACGCTATACAACAGAATATTGCAGGCTTGGGTAGTAAATTGTCAAATCCTGATTGGGTAAATATTGTCGGTATGTATGACATGATTTGTTTGCAGGAAACTTGGGAAACCGGGCCGATCAATTTAGATGCCTATCGTTCTTTTTATACTGCTGCCCTTCCATCAAGATCAGGTAGAGCCAGGGGAGGGATTTTAACTCTAATCAGAAACGCAATACAACCGGAAGTTGTTTCATATATTAATGTTTCCTCTTTTCTTCATTTATTGCTTTTAAAAGCCCTAGACGATGAAACTATTCTTTGAGTTAACTTCCATAATAACAACTTTACAGGGGATTTGAAAAAAGTTAGACCACTAGAGGAAGATATTGATAAATGTCTTAGTACTTCAAAACATAACCCAAATACTTTTTGGTTGGCAGACTTTAATGTACACCGCTGTCATCTATCAAACTCAACAGCATGTGGTTTTAATAATGATGAGGGTGACCCCCTGTATCATTTTAATCATAATTACTATGGGGAAGCCCTAAATAGATTATTAGCGATTAATAATTTAGAAATTTGTAATCTGATTGATACTTCATGTGGTATGCTGCAAAAAACATTTGGCACTCCAGATCAGGGTACCTCACTTGACTATATATTCATAGTGGAACCCCTAAATAAATGACTTAAAAGTTGTGAGATTAAGTACCTAAATTTTAGATACTATTCTGCAATTACTGTCAAATTGAATTGGGCAGGAATACATGCAGGGCCGTAGCCACGGGGGCCCATTGGGGCCTGGCCAGCCTACATTTCTGTCCACCCCCCTAAAACACTAGGCTCAGGTTTGTTGAGCTTTTCTTTCTCTGAAATCAGTTAAACTTTTTTTTTGTTTGTTTTTTGTTTTAGATGTCTTTTATTGATTTTATCCAAAAAGAGAACTAATGAGCCATTATGATCTGCATTCATCGGGTTGCAACCCGGCACATCACTATTACGTGCTTCTGGCCTTAACAACAACAAAAGAGTAAACAACCCTACCCCCCTCCCCCCACTCACCTCCTCCTCCCCGGAAAAAGAAGAAAGACAATCTAACAAAGAAAAAGAGAATGTCATGTCCCAACCATCGGATCCCATAGGCGGCTGGGTAGCAGAGTCAGCGGTGACAGGTGCCGGGGGAGGATCCGCCAACCTTAACAATCTAAGATATTTGGGACCGGTGAGCTCTGTAAATTCGGTTGTCAAAAGTGTGAGTAGTGGTGCCCACAGCTCGTGGAATGAAGCCCCAGGGTTGGTTAACGAGAGGAAGATTTTCTCCATCCCCAAGATGGACCATAGCTTATGGAGCCAGCCCAATCGTGTAGGGCCTATGGTAGAACCCCAGTGTGCAAGGATATTTTGTACTGCTGCGCCCACAATGAGTGCCATCTGTTTGCCTCTCCTAGAAGTGAGCGGGAAGGTGATGGCATTGGGGAGGCCCAAGAGTATGTATGCTAGAAATCTCGGGATCTGGGTGTCAAAGTGGGAGTCGACCTCATCTAGAATTTGTTGGCAGTATGTCCCCAAGATGGGGCAGTCCCAAAGCAAATGAGTGAGAGTACCTAGCGCACCACAGGCTGGCCAACACAGAGGGCTACATGCTGGGTTACTCTAATGGAGCCTGACAGGGGTAAGATAGCAGTAGGTGACCAACTTAGTGGCCGTTTTAATGGATGAAACATTATGGGCCGTGTGGCGGGCTCTACAGTAAATATCCTTCCATTCTTTTGATGAGAGCTCCCCACCTAACTCCCCTTCCCAGTGTAATTGGCCAGAAGATTTCCCAGTGTCCGAGGGGTTACGAACAAATTTATACAAATTAGATGTTAAACGAACATCATCGTGCCTTGTAATTACCCATTTCTCAAATGGCGTGAGCCATCTCTCCGCTCCCTCCCGCATGCCCTCCTGCAGGATCCAATTTTGTATCTGTAGATACAGATAATGCTCTGCTTCGGGAAGCCTATGATCAACACAAAAATCCTTGAAATGGCGTATACCAGAAAGGTCAACGAAATGTCCTATGGAGCTGGTAGCCTCTGTCATCCAGTGGTGGAATTCCCTATAGTGTAATCCAGGTGTGAAATCCGAGTTCTGCACAATGGGTGTATTGGGAGATGGGAAAGCCCTTGGTGATTGCAGTTTTATCCCAAGCTAACATTGTGGGACGGGTTATCTCTAACAGATACAGATTGCGAGGCCGTCCCCTGTGGGGGAGAAAAGGAACTCCCCACAAAGATCGGCCCGCAAGCGATCTATTCATGAACAACCAGTGCTTCTCTGGGTCGGGCGTGACCACTCCACCAGTGCTCACAGTTGAGCCGCCCTCCAGTATGCTAAAAGATGGGGAACTCCCAGACCCCCATCTACAGAGGCCCTGTAGGTAAGAGCTTGACGTATCCGTGCCCTCTGATCCTGCCAAATAAAACGCTCGATGTCCCTCTGGATGGCACGTAACACTCCAAGGGGGGCATCAACGGAAGAGTTTGGAAAAGGTAGAGGATTTGTGGCAGCAACACCATCTTCACTGCACCTATCCGTCCCAGCCAAGAGAGGGAATGAGGTCGCCATCTGCGGAGGGAGTCCCTGACCTGTTTCAACAGTCGTGTGTAGTTTGCCTGTCTAGTGATAGAAATGGTGAGAGCCACTCCGAGGCCTAGATAAGTGATTGCGTCATGGACCCACTGGATATGGAAGTTATGCTTTAAAAGTTCCAGTGTCTCGGGTTCCAGTGATAAGTTAAGGGCTTGCTATTTATGTATATTAATCTGAAAGCTAGAGCAAAACGAGCTAACTCCTCCAAAAAGGCCGTCAAGGACTCCCGGGGTTGTTCTAGGGTCGCCACCACGTCATCTGCATACAGACAGAGCTTACGCTCCGAGTTTCCAAAGCACGCACCCTTAATAGATGGATCATCGTGAATCCCCTGAGCTAGAGGCTCCATATAGAGGGCAAAGAGGAGTGACAAGAGCCGGTACCCCTGTTTGGTTCCCCTGCAAATAGAAAGGGCTGCTGATGCCACACCGTTCACCCGCACTGTGACCGTGGGATGTGCATAGCCCTGAAAGACCCAATCTATGAAGCCAAAGTGAGCTAGCATAGCTCAAAGATACGGCTAGTGGACCTAGTCGAAAGCCTTTTCGGCGTCGACTGAAAGAATCATGCGTTTTGCCAGAATGCGCTCCGAACCGTCCATCAAATGGAGGAGTCGTTTGGTATTATCGGAGCATTGTCGCCCCGGAACAAAGCCCAATTGATCCGGATCTATCAGACCGGGAAGGTGGTGAGAGAGTCGGTCCGCCAATATGTCAGTAAAAATATAGGGCGGTAAGAGCTGCACAGCCGGGCATCTTTGGCTGGTTTGGGAATCACGGTTATTAAGGCCTCCAACATAGAGGAGGGGAGGGAAGAGGCCGGGAACGACCCAACAGAGTTAAAAACGTGAGTGAGAAGCGGAGCTAATATCCTGCAAAACGTCTTATAAAAACCAGAGGTAAACCCATCGGGCCTGATGATTTATTAAGCTCCAGGTTAGAAATCGCCGAAATAACCTCTTCCGAACGGATGGGGGCTTCTAGGTCGGCTGCCTGGGAAGGTAGCAATGTAGGAGTAGCTACATCATGGAGGTATTGGGCTGGTTCGGACTCAGGCAGCACTTGAGCCGCATATAGTGTTTCGTAGAATTGCTGGAAGGCCTCTGCGATCTCAGTGTCTTCGCTAGTCTCCCCTCCTCTAGGGTCTTGTACTGTGGCAACTCTGAGCCTGTCTTTGCGCGCAAAGACGGTTTGCGAGAAGCCGCCCCCAACGATCCCTGCCTATGTAAAAGGCATGCTTAAGGCGGAGAGCGGCATATTCAGCTTGATCAATGTCCAACCCCGCTAGCTGTGTCAGAGCCGCCTTCAGTTGTTTCCAAATCCTGGGTGCACCAGTTCGCTGGTGAATACGCTCTCACTCAATGACCTCACTCATCAGATGTTCCCTTTTCTCCCGCCTATCCCTGTTGTCGGCTGCTGCAATACTAATGAAGACCCCTCGGATAACCGCCTTCAACGTCTCACATAGGGTCATCAAAGAAATGTCCGGTGTGTCATTTCGGGCTAGGTATGCTCTCCTCAATCTGCCGTACTACTGAGGGACGCTGCAACATAGTCTCCCGAAGTCACCAGAAGCGGCGAGTTGGGCAACGTGAGGGCATGGACAGAGAGAGCCACAGGGCAGAGTGATCCGACAATGGACAAGAAAGGATCTCCACGTCCGGAACCCGTTGTGTTAGGCGATAACAAATAAAAATATAGTCGATTCTGTTATACGTTTTATGTGTATGAGAATAGAACGTATAGGCCCTGGTGGTGGGGTGCCGAAGTCTCCAGATGTCGGTGAGCCCAGCTTCCGCCGCCAGCCATTTACCTGCATTGGATAGAGTCCCAGTCTGGCCCCATCTTCACCCAGACGATCCATGTTACCATCTAAAACTATATTGAAGTCCCCTCCCAACAGAACGAATGTGCCCGGTAGATTCAGGAGTTCCTGGATTGATCTCTTGATGAACCCCTCCTGCCCACTATTGGGAACATATACAGAGGCTATTGAAAACGTGTGCGTGTCTAGTATAAAAGTGTACGCCAGTAGTCTCCCCCTAATTTCAGCTTGTTTGCAACCCACAATTCCCGGAAACTTATAGGAAACCAGGATAGCCACACCAGCAATATTGGAAGTGGCTGCCAAGAACATCTGGTGGGGAAATACCTTAGATCGTAGCCGGTGGGTATCAGCAGGAAGCAAGTGTGTCTCCTAGAGTAACCAAATGTGTGTGTCTGAGCATTCCAGGTAGGACAGAAGGGCCCGGCGTTTGGTCGGATTGTTTAGCTCTTTCACATTAAGGGACACCACATGAAGGTCAGGGAACCTGGAGATGGGGACTCAAAAAAAAGCCGTAGGCGGCAACACCATGCCAGGAGATATGGGAGACGCAGTGGAAGTGTAGTACAACCGTGAACGGCCTTGGAGGAGGAGGGGGAGGAGGCAACCGAACAAAAATGGAAAAAACAACCCCCTTGAACGAACATGAAGAAAAAGTCAGTCATGTAAAGTTAAACTTTTTTCTGTGAGTGTTAGCCCAGGGCCTTGTTCAGTGTTCTCAGAGGCTTCAGCATTGCTCCTATTTGAATGAGGAAGTGAGTGAGCAGGTGAAGTGGTGTAACAAAACCTTAGGGGGCCCCCTGCAAGGTATGCTTGTGGGGCCCCCCAATAAAGTTAATCCTAAAATCCATCATGGACCTGTGATGACCGGTGCAACGTGCCCAAAGTTATCGGCAAGAGTTTCAATGATATTTATTTTTATTATTTTGTATTGAAAAGCAGCAGTATATACATAATAATGTCAATAACACACACACACATATATCTTTATATATAGCTATGTATAGACATATAGCGAGTCTCTGACACAATATTGTGCTAAACAATAATATAGTTGACAAAATATTGTGGCAAAAATATCCTTTCCCATAATATTGTGCTCCTATACTCATAATAGTAACTACAAAAATATTGGGAAACAATTACTGCTGACACCAACATCATAAAAAAAAGACAAGTATCTATTTTTTCATAAAGAGTTTAAAGTAGTAAATGTTAAATATTTTAATAGATAAATGTAACATGGGGAGAGGAGTTGGCCTAATGGCTAGAGTGGTCGACCACGAATCTGGGGAACTGGGTTCGAGTCTGGGCAAATCACTTAATCTCCCCGTGCCTAACAAAAATGAATGTGTCCTCATGTAATGCAACTGGTGCTCACGTAAAGCGCTCTGATACCTTCGGGTCAAGTTTGTGCTATATAAAAATCTGCAAAATGTGAATTAAATATATTCCACTAATATTTAACACTATATATAAATATATACCTATATAAACACACAAACACGTTTGTGTGTATATATATATATATTAACACGATTTAACCCGCAGGTTCCCTCCTCCAGTCCCGGGAAGAAGCCACACAGGAGCCGTGGCCACGATTCAAAAGTGCAGTTTAATGCGTGGGGAATAGCCATAACTGTGTGTTGATATATATATATATATATACATGTATCCACAGAGAAAGGTTACCCATATGGAAGAACCCAAAACAGAATGAGTTATGCTTGAATTCTTTTATTAGCTCAGATACTCCCAGCATGGAGTAAGAAAGCATCACAGCCAAAGTGCAGCCTTAAGCGTTTTGGGCCAACGCCCTTTGTCAAAGGCTAAGTCCATCATCACGGCACGGCGAAATCACCATTACATTTTCACTGGTACTTGTTCAAGTGGGCGAGGCTGTTAGCACAGCTTTCTGGTACCTGTAGTTGTGTTCCCCAAGTGAGGCGCCATGTTAGCATGTGATAGTCTCTGGCACGCTCCTCGTCCCGCAAATTGGCGTACACCGGGTGTCGTCGCCGCAAGTCTGCCGCCGCAGCTGGGCCTCTGCCACGACCGGGTCGGCCGTAATACATCCACAAAGAAAGGTTACCCATACGGAAGAGCCCAAAACAAGGTGGGTAATGCTTGAATCTTTTTATTAGCTCAGAGACTGCCAGCATGGAGTAAGAAAGCGTCACAGCCAAAGCGCAGCCTAACGCATTTCAGGCCAACGCCCCTTGTCAAAGGCTAAGTCCATCATCACATCACAGCGAAATCACCATTAAATATTCACTGATACTTGTCCAAGTTAGCGCAGCTGTTAGCACAGCCTTCTGGTACCTGTAGTTGTGTTTTTCAAGTGAGGCGCTGTGAGGTGAAAAAATAAGGAAAAATTAAAAAACCTCAGTGGGTGCTCTGACTGATTTCAAAGCGCCATGTTAGCATGTGATAGTCTCTGGCAAGCTCCTTGTCCCACAAATTGGCGTACCCCGGTTTGCGTCGCCGCAGGTCCGCTACTGCAGCTGGGCCTCCTCCATGACCGGGTTGGCCGTAATAAATCCACAAAGAAAGGTTACCCATACGGAACAGCCCAAAACAAGGTGAGTAACGCTTGAATCCTTTTATTAGCTCAGAGACTGCCAGCATGGAGTGAGAAAGCGTCACAGCTGAAGTGCAGCCTTACGCGTTTCGGGCAAACGCCCTTTGTCGAAGTCCATCATCACATCAAAGCGAAATCACCATTAAATATTCAATGGTACTTCTCTTTCGTCATTATTAATTGCGATCGCCAACGAGGTCCTTGCCGCCAGACTACGCCAGCAGCACACACACAGAAGTATAGGGTTCACCTCTAGGGGTTTATTAATATCAATATACGCAGACAACATGACACTCTACTTAACGGACCCTAAAGATAATTTTGCCATAGTGATGAGAGAACTGATCCGATATGGGGGCTCACAGGCATACAGATTAATTGGGCCAAATCTGTACTGTTCTTGCTAACGGACGACACTGTCCGGTTTGATACTGAATTCCCTATACAATGGACCGGAGGCGGAACAAGGTATTTGGGGATATGGATAAGCAGAGACATGCAGGAACTATGGCTAGACAATTATGGGAGAGTAAGTGATTGGCAGGAAAGCAAGATACAGAGATGGAAAACCTACTGTTATCTCTGATAGGCTGCATAGCAATAACGAAAATGGTTCTCTTACCTAAATTGCTTTATTTATTCGTAAATATGTCTATGCCACTTACTGCCCAATTTTTCAAGAAACTGCGCTTTTCAAATATTGGATTTAGTATGGGCCGGAAAGCAACCCCGGGTCTCATGGAAATTATTAACGTTGCCGTTCCAACAAGGGGGGTTAGGCGCCCCAGATCTGGAGCTATATGCATACGCCGCGCAGGCGCAATTCTTGGCACCATCCGACTCCATATCAACCTCATGTGGCAATAGAAATTGACAGGGTCGCACCTCTTCCATTGAACACGGCAGTCTATCAACCTTATAAACGCCCCCAATCAGAAATAGACACTGCCGAGACACTCCGCTGGGCCTGGCAGGGATCGCAAAGAGGGCAGGCCAGAGGATTTTGTTTGCACCATTCATGCCATTAGGTGGGAACCCACTCATTTCTCCACTTCTTGATAAAGCAGCCACGTTGAGGACAAAGTCACACAATCTGGTGACTGGCAGTGATCTATAATCAGATGATAGCTTCTTAATACTTTCCCAGATGTGCGAAACAGAGACACCTACTGCTTCAGACATGCTATTATACTATCAACTAAGGGCGGCGTGTAAAGCCAGGTTCGCAGAGTTTACTGAAGCACCTTCCACATTATTAGCCCTAGAAAATGTATTATCAACGCCATCTCCTCGCAAACTGATAACACGTTTATATAGCATTACTCAGACAAAATCCCCGATCATAACGGCCACAGCTAAAACTGATTGGGAAGCAGACACAGTAATAAATATAACAGAAAAACAATGGCAATTTTGTTGTACACAGCTCGAAAACCTCTCACCAAACTATAGGCCGTGGCTTATTCATTTCAACTACCTACATAGGGTATACCGTACACCACCACAACTCCACCCTATGGGTTTACACCCAGATGCAGGCTGTTGGAGGTGTGGAGCGGGGGACGCCACATTTAGCCATCTGGCATGGTATTGCCAACCAATAGCGCAGTTTGGGACAGAAGTATTCCACCATGTAAGTAAAATAATCAGCAATCCAGTAATATGTAGCCTGCTGATAGCACTGTTGGGATATGTTCTAGAAGTGCCTAAAGAACAGCGCAAACTCACAGCAATGTTGCTGCTCCTAGCGAAAAGACAAGTGGTAATACATTGACAGAAACAAAACCCTCCGACCATAGCTGAATGGGTGGGGGCGGCCACATATGGCAGGGATCAATTGACCCACTATTGGGAACTGATGCAAACCAACTCCAGACCGAAAGACATATGGGAACCGTTTGCAAGCTGGTTGAGGAATGGTGGGGTAGCTGTTTGAAACGTCCACACTGAATAAGGCAGAAACCTCTGACACAGCTATACATGGCAATGATCGTAGGTACGGGAACTACACTGAGCGACAATTCGGAAGGAGGTACATTCTTGTGGCTGTCTGACTAAGAGTGCTTGAAGATGTGCATTTAAGATGCAATGTGATAATGTAAAAGTATACATCTCATTGTTTTTGCAGTTCGGATGACGGGGGTTTGTGTTTTATTAGTTATTTACAAAATCATCAGGTCAATATTGTATTGATGTAGAAATAACAATGTATACAGGCTGGGATCTCCAATATATTCATGATTATCGTTATGCCTGAACTTTATGTAGCTCTGTAACCTCATGTGTACGTTTTGGAAAATTAATTAAAAGAATTAAAAACAAGCATTTACAATGCAACGGTTTCGCCTTTCAAAAAGTTAGAGCTATTGACAATCTCCATGACAATTTTTTTTTTTTATGTTTGAAAACTGATGAGTAAATATCATTGTTGCCTGTAATTAATTTAAAAACGTGTCCGACACTGAGGTTCTAAAATGCGGTACATTCCCCCAAAAGTAAACGAACAGCAGTTTCGATGAAAACAGCAAGTCTACGAACTGTGATAAAGATGGCGGTTGCCTGTAATTAATTTAAAAACGTGTCCGACACTGATGTTCTAAAATGCGGTACATTCCCCCAAAAGTAAACGAACAGCAGTTTCGATGAAAACAGCAAGTCTTCAATGTAATAAACACTAAACTAATATGAACACAACAGCCAGGCACTACGGGAATAAACATGGCTTACCTCTAAGATGCGTAATGATACCGGGCAAAGGAATACATGCACGACGGAAAACGGAGACGACAGCCAGGCACGACGGGACACAGAAAGCCTAAAAAACATTAAAAGAAGAGTCAAAATAGCTTAACTCTAAAAAAAAAAAGTTACTAAAAATAAATTATAAACACGGTTTATAAGACGCGTAATAAACACCAAAACGAAATGCCGTGACGAAAAAAGGGGCGGGTGACGAAAAAAGGGGGCGGGACTTTAAAAAAGGCATGGGAACGCCCCCGATTCGCGTCCTGAATGGGAAAGAGTGACGGACAACAATGTCTTCCAATGGCTAGCCTCCATTTATGGAGCTAGCCAATGGTAGACAAAGGCGGGACATAGCCACATAGTGTAGATCAACAGATTTCGCCTGCGCGAACGCTGCTGCGCAGCGGACGCCAGGCGAAACCTAAAAATGTGTCATTTACAATACCAATAGCTCAAACTTTCTTAATGCGAGACCTATTGCATTGCAAATGCTTGTTTAGATTCTTTTTATGAGGAAATTGATCATATCCACCAACTGTGATGTTTTTTAATTGTTTTTACCTTGCTATGGTCATACAATTGATCGAATAAAATTTTACTTACTTTAACCTTTGTTTTTTTCAATGAATATATGTATATTACATAAATATATATCAGTTGTGTGGTAAAGAACCGCATAGTAATAAAACACGTTGTAAAGGTCAAAGTTGTGTATTACACACAGAAAATGCATTCATGGCAACAACTGATACTCCATGGCACCGGACGCAGCACTGAATGAAATACTGGTGAGAGAGGGAGCTTAAAAAATAGCTGTCTTGCAGGAGTAGATTTTTTGACGTGGGAGCTCCTGACTTAGAAAAAAAACTATGACTAGCTTCAGGAGAGGGGTATATGAAACTGATTGGGGTCCCATATTGGCCAATTTATTAGTATAGAAAAGTAACAGGTCCAAGATATCTCAGACCTCTCCGTTTGATTTCAGGAGATGTAATCAAATGTAACTGCAAGCAAGACAAGCGCCTAGGAGGAAAACACTGGCAGAATAAGATGCCACCCAAAGCTAGATGCTGTGTAGGGGAGGGGTGATATATTGGATTGGGAGCGGATTTGTTACTTTGTGTGTTTTCATGTTTCTTTTTCTAAGGCTTTTTGTTCTCTTCTCTGTACTATCGCTTTTGTGCTTCAGTAATTTGCAGGTAAACCCTGAAGTACCTCTCGCCTTCCTACGGGTGCAGGCGAGAGTAGGTGCAAACTTAATTTAGTAAAATTTTAAAAAAAAGAGTGACATTTTAACAAAGAAGTGACCCGCTATATATCTGCGGAAAATAGGTTAAGAGGGCCTCGCCATAAACTTGTAACTGACCCCACACATCCAAAATGTCTTTGACAGCCCTGATAAAAGAAGATACCCTCTATACATTAAAACCTACTCTAAGTAGTAAGATACAAGAGACAGAGAGAATAAGAGAAAACAAAGAAACAGCATGTTGTTTTAATTTACAATTTGTTTTGTTCTGATAACAGGTCAGATTTTAAAGGGGCCGCTGCGATAAAATGACCATGCAGGTGTGTACCATTTATCGCTTATGGCTAGAACGTCCGTCATAAGGCCTTGCATGGCACATTTAGTTTTCCCGTTTACTTTAAGTTGTGTTGACACGAGCTAACAAATCCGTTTAAAACCAGCTCGTGTTCCATATAAGCTGCCAGGGGTTCCTGAAGCATGAAATGCAATCGAGCAACTGGCGGGACTCAGGAGGCAATCCGCTTTCCAAACATTCGCGGAGATGTGGAAATGATGTTTTGTTTGACAGCTGTTTGCATGTCAGAGAAGTGTGTGGTTGAACTTCCAGTCTTCAAATGACCGCCCACTGTGGAGTCAAGACCGATTTACATAATTGCTATCTTTAGTGGTTCGGGAAACAGGAGATGGGCTGAAATTGTCTGGGGTGAGTCAACAATAAGAAAGAAACTTTGTTAACCTTCGTAAAAGTTTATAGTTAGTTAACACGTGAGAAATAATTTTCTAAAAAAATCTTTAAAAGAAAGGAAGTGGTGGCAACATGTATGGTTTGTTAGCAAATATATAAAGGGGTACAAACAGAAAAAAATGTCTGTGCACAAACAAACCGGCGTAAGCAAAGACTGAGAGAAAATTCACACGAATTAATTGCAAGTATTTGCAGTGCTACTTCTATTTTTCCATTTCAAGTCCTGAGTATTTGACTAAATTAAGACTGCATCTTTGGCTAGCAGCAAAGAGGCTAGCACTGCTTAAGATGCAACTATTTTGAAATGTAAGTGCGATTCTGTTTAAGTACTTACTTGCTGAAATTGGGGAACTCTGTATTCTGGGAAGCACACAGAACGGAAATGCCAACTATGTGCTTAAATGAGGCAGACATTAAACACGGGACAAGCATCAAAAAATAGAATAATGCGATCAGAAACATCCTAAACGTAGACAGTGCAATAGGACTTACATATCAGTTTTGAGCATACGTTTCTGTCCTATGCTAATTGGCTTTGTGCCTTTGAGCTCCGGAGCACCCGAGTAACACACCAGACCTACAAGACGATTATTTATTTATTTGCAGTTTTATATAGCGCTAACTCGACCAGACGTTAATGGAGCGCTTTACATGAGCACCAGTTACGTAACACAAGGAAGGACACATTCATTTATTTTGGGGGGCGAAGGGGGGTGGGGATAGGCGCGGGGAGATTAAGTGATTTGCCCAGAATCACAGGCTGCTCAGGCGACGCCGAGACTCGAAACTGTTTCCCCTGCTCCAAAGTCGCTAGAATGTTATATTTGATGAATTACCTGTATACACGGCTTATCTGTTGATTTCCATTCTAAACAATTGTATGTATTTTTTTAAACGTGTGTTATTGTGTGGCGCTCCGAATGAATAAGTGGCAATATTGCCTGGAGGCTGGAACACGCTTTCATGGACAGTCTCGGGGGGCGGAAGAGCCGAGGGAAATAGAAGTGGAGTGGGTGGGTGTGATGTAGAGAACGGGGCCAGGACGCTGACAGAGCCGGGATTGTTGCGAAGTACTCCGAGGAGGCCGGTGGAATGAGAGATCTTAGAGATAACTCTTTAGAGATAAGTCTTTTTACAATTTCGTCTTCTCTCTCCTTCATCCAGTGTGGAATGTCAGGCCTTATGACTTTCCACTCTGAAGTACCGGAGCACACTCGCCATCTGTCATTTGATAGCAGATTAAATGATGGCAAAGTTGCACGTGCATAAATCAAACATTTAATGAAGATTTTAATTTGAATTGTCAACAAAGCTGCTTGAAAAACTGTTGGCTACATAATTCATTGTTTTGGTTGCCAGAAAATTGGTACTCACTGACTGCTCGGAAGTAAATCTGATTGTAAAAGAAATTGTATCAATGAGGTATTTACCTACTATGGGAGAGGATGCTGCTCTCGACTCTGGAACCGAGGAACCAAATTCGAGTCGCCTCAACATCCTGTGATTCTGGGCAAATCACGTAATCTTCCCAGGACTAAAAAAACAGTGAATGTGATTTTGTGTAATTTAAATGGTGCTCATGTAAAGGGCTCCAATACATTCGGGTTCACTTAACACCATATACAAATGCAAACAAGTCAGGTCCCGGGCCGGCCAGCCAATCACAGCGCGACCCGGGGAATGACATCACGGGGGTGTCCCGGGCCGCAGCCAATGACAGCGCGGCCCGGGACAAAGGGGCGGGACTTAAAAAAAGTCCCAGAAACACCCCCGAATCGCGTTTTCACCAGAAAGCGTGACTGACAGCCTCTGTCTCCCAATGGCTAGCCTCCATTTATGGAGCTAGCAAATGGGAGACAGAGGCTGAACCAAAGTCGATATGTAGGATCAAGAGGCTTCGCCGTGGGCGGAGCAACTACTACGCAGTTGCAACGCCCAGGGCGAAACCTAAAAAACGTTAAACACAGGTCTGATGCCTCGGGGGTCCGCGGGCCGCCACAGGCCCGCGGGCCGTACTATGAGTACCCCTGGCAACCGTCCGTAAATTGGACGGACCGTCCGTCCTTTTAGTATGATGTCCACAAGGCGTCCGTAATTTGGGGATCCCAAATTACGGACGCCTTGCGGACATCATACTAAAATCGAAATGGGAAATCTGAGAAAGGAATGCTGTGTCCGAGAGGCCCGTGAGTTCAAAAGATTTCACTCGGGCCTCCCGCTCTTATCTTTTAAACTGAAGAGGCTGCCAGCAGCCGCCCCTCCCGGACCTCCCTCCTGCAGACTGTGGAGCGGCCCATTGTCAGTCTGTGATTGCAGCTGATTGTCATTCTATAAGGGCTAATGGGCACAATTGTACTGACAGCTTGTGGGGTGCCTTCTCCTGCATGGGACTAGGGCAAAGCATTCTGCTTTTGTCTTGGCGCCATGCTGGAGAAAATACAAATAAAATAACTAACACCGTTTTCACTGTACATTGAAAATACAGATTTCAACATACAAATAAAAAATAATATTAATTAATGTTTATTGTTATTAGCACAAATCTTGATTGCAGAAAGGGCCCGATGTCGCTTTGCAAAGTTGCGCGTAGACTGAAAAACTGTGAAGTGCACGATTGGATCAACCTTATATAAACTTATTTTGACTTCTATTAATTTTGGTTGTCTATGTACTTACTTATATATTATTGTGCCACCTCCTCTGATATGTCAGTAAAACGTATGTTTCGTCCCAAATTTTTGTCCAGAATTTTCACCTTCTGTCCTGAATTTTTGTCCTGAATGTTGACCCTTTGTCCTGAATTTTTACACTGACCGGCCTGAATTTGCACCCTGCCAGTTGGTAACCCTAGATGAGGCACGGAAGAGGCTCAGTTTTAGGTCTGGTTATAATAGTGTAGATGACCAACAGGCCTATTGTTTACAATAAACATGGAGAGGACGTTGGGTCCACTCCCTTCATCCACCAGTTTTTTTGGACCAGCCTCTTTCAGCTATTGGCTTGAACCTTGTCAATCAAATCTTGGCTCAGCCCAGAGGAGTTTCTCTCTCTCTCCCCTCGCTATAGGCTGACGGCTGTAGCCTTTCGCCTCTTTCATGCTGCAGAACAAAGCATGAGGGACTGTGTTACAAGGGAGCTTTCCATATGGACGACTTTAATTTCTTACATGTGTCTCGCTTCGTTGTGGTAACGCAGTGTCTGTGTACTTTAGCACATTACACCCAAACCTGCTGGCTTTAACAATGCTTGTTTAGTCTGCTCCATTCATCTGTCTGTGGTGCACTGAAACGAAGAACTGGTGAAGCTGGCCTGCATGCGAGATTTTGACAATATGAGATTTAAAAAGTAAGCATTTATGGTCATCGGAGAGTAGATTTGTACCAACATTTTGGAGCGACCGACTAATGTGATAATATAATTTTTGCACCAGCTGGTTGTTGTAAATGCTATTTTTCACAGAGTGAGCAGTCCAAAAGTTGTTCTTACACATCAGATGTCAGTGCAAAACTGACTCACATCTGTGTAAATGATGCAATCTGGCCCCACATTTCCTGGAACCACGCCTGGGTGTGATCCAGTTCTTAAATTACAATTTATGAGGGCAGTAGACCCGAGTTCTCTTTCTCAGCTTCACCTTTAAACCATCTTGTGTGATCCTGGGCAGATGACTCCATCTTTCTGGGCTTCATTGCTTTCATCAACCTCAGTTATAGTGCTTAGAGTCCGCAATCCAAAGAGCGCTACAGAAAAACTGTTCATTTACGTTTACATCTGTGGGCTGGCAGCTGCTGGGGCGGGGTGGGGTGAACCCCCTTCCCCCCCCCTCCCCCAGAAGAGCAGGGCAGCACAGACAGGTCAGGCCATGTCCTGTGTGTGCCTCAGGCCCCCTGTGGTTAGGCAGACAGCAGGAGACGGATGTAGCCAGAATCGGTATTTATTTTGATAAAAATTACAAGGAAGCCGTGCATGTGAAGTGCTGGTTCAGCTCAGGACAGGGGTGTTTTTTCAACTCCTTAAAGCCACAGTGTTTCTAAAGAAAGCTATCTCCTGTCTCATTGGCCAACTCGACAAATTTATCTTACTGAAAAGGGAGTCCCTTTTCTTTTGCCAACTCACTTTCTGCCTCTAATTGCACCCAATAATTTTTTTTAAAGTGCTTGTGAACAGCACCGGCGCATCAAATGTATTCGAGCTCGAAATAGCGAGCATCGAGCATTGTGAACAAAATAAACAAGTCAGGTCCCGGGCCGCGCTGTGATTGGCTGACGTCACGGGGGTGTCCCGGGCCGGCAGCCAATCACAGCGCGGCCCGGGAATGACGTCACGGGGGTGTCCCGGGCCGGCAGCCAATCGCAGCGCGGCCCGGGACAAAGGGGCGGGGCTTAAAAAAAGCACCCGAAACGCCCCCGAATCGCGTTTTCAAGAGAAAGCGCGATTGACAGCCTCTGTCTCCCAATGGCTAGCCTCCATTTATGGAGCTAGCCAATGAGAGGCAGAGGCGGTGCCGACATCCCTACTGAAAACAAAAGTTTTCGAACTGGGAGGGGCACTGACGTGCCCCTCGCCAGGTCGAAACCTAAAAAAAGAAAAGGAAAAAAAATATATATATATATATTCCCTGGTACTTGTCCAAGTGGGCGAGGCCGTTAGCGGAGCCTTCTGGTGCCTTTAGTTGTGTGCCCCAAGTGACGCGCTGTGAGGTGAAAAAATAAGGAAAAATTCAAAAACCTCAGTGGGTGCTCTGACTGATTTCAAGTACTGGGCTTCACTTAATTCCTTTTTTACAAAGATCTGTTATGAATAAAACATACCAGCCTGTTATACAAATTTTTACAATGACAAACGATATCTTTACAAATGTACCCAACATCCACACCATATCTTACTCACTCCATACATTCTTTAGCACAACTGATGAACTCGCTGCATCAGTTGTGCTAAAAGACGCTGCAAGAGAAAGACGCAGTGTCCTCACTAATGAGGTTTGGAATCTTCTCCTAGCGAAAAGGACACGCCGGTTTAGGCATCGAGCTCGGTAAAGCGACTATAAAGCCAAGACCGGGCACCCCCGGTAAATGCACAATGCTAACAAGATAATTGGGAAAACACCACAACATCCATCCCATGAGACACCATTCACAGGATTTATAAGAAGTCTTGTTGGTCCTGAGGAGAACCCCGCAATAGGGGGTTCGAAAAACGTCGCCCTTTTCTGGCCTATTGTCAACAATAAAAATTAGAAGGACTAGGTTAAGACATGATAGGATATATTCCAACTGATTTCGTTTTTGAACACACAAGTCCTATGAATAAACGTAGGGTTCATGAATGTGTTTAATGAAGTACTTCTGTTGACAAAGGCCCATACCTCAGAGGTATATGTTGTATGTGATGTGAATGTGGGTTGAATGTATGGAGTAAGTAAGGTATGGTGTGGATGTGGTGTACATTTGTAAAGATATCGTTTGTCATTGTAAAAATTTGTATTGGTTTTTATATATTTTGTATGTATTTTGTATATGCACAAAAAAATTCTTGAAAAAATTAAAAACAATTTGACTAGTGAAAAAAATGACTATAAAAAACTAGTGACGTAAGTTATAACAGACTGGTATGTTTTATTCATAACAGATCTTTGTAAAAAAGGAATTAAGTGAAGCCCAGTACTGGCAGTTGTGTTGTTGGTTTAGTAGATTTGACTTAGCCTTGCTGGTTAAGAGTCAGGACCCTGTGTTGTTCTCCTGACTGATTTCAAAGCGCCATGTTAGCATGTGAAAGTCTCTGGCAAGATCAGTAGGCTAATGTGTAAACCAGTAACTTTATCAATAATGTGGTTGTCCAGAACACTCAGAGCTGTTCTGTACAAAGAGACGGTGCAGGAACGGGCTCTTTATCTTTGCGCTCTTCAATTCTAACATCACTGGTACCCCAGAAAGTGTTCATGGCACCTCATTCATGACCTCTCAGGGCTCCTTGGTATTCCAGTTATAGGATCCAACACATTACTCTGCCAAACCACCTCATTACTAAGCAGAAATTAGATGAAAATACCACTGCCTTTCTAATACTAAGTAAGACAAAATGGGGTAACTCAGTATCCCTCAGAACCTGGGCGTAAGTAGAAAGTATACAATTGGGGGCCTATTACGATTGCGGTCTTTCCGAATCCTCCGGGCCGGCGGAAGCCACCGCCGGCCCGGAGGATGCGGAAAGACCGCAGCAGACCCACCAAAGACCCACCGCCACATTAGGATAGCTGGTGGGTCCTGGTTTCCGTCCGCAGCTTTTCCGCTGCGGTTGGCTTACAACCGTGGCGGAAAAGCTCTAATATGGTGGCGATGTCTCTCAGACACCGCCAGCCATATTAGGATGGGCTTTAAAAAGTGCTTTTCCGCGGCGGGTTTTCCGCCGTGGAAAAGCATGTGGAACTTCACTGCGGGGGCCCGTTGCGGGCCCACTGGGTGAAGGGGGGTTGGGGATGCACATGGGGGGTACCTATGGTACCCTCCTGCATTTGTATACAGAAATCGGCAGGCACAGCACGGTGCCTGCCGCTTTCTGCATACAAATGCAATGTATGCATTCTTACCATTGCGGCGGGTGCAGCTTGACGCCGCACCCGCCGCAATGGTAAAAATAGAGGATGTGACCGCCAGGGTGGCGGTCACATCCTATTTGGACAGGAGGGAACTCCGCAGGCCATGCGGAGGTTCCCTCCTCCTCGATGGTCGCGGACGGACTCAAGTCCGTCCGCGATCATAATGGGCCCCTTGGTTCGGTCGGGTATGTACTATTTCTTTAAATTGTTCTAAATCCTAAACAATATATACATTTCAAAGTGGATTCATCAAAGAAGAACGGAAATAGGCATTTTAAGGTGAGAACATCAAGAAAATAAGAATATCAATCCAAACCGACTTGGGTAAATCAAAGCACTTTTATAAATTATTTTCATTTATAATTACCCTGATTACATTTATGGAAATGCTGTACAAGGTGCAACATGGCGCATCAAAATGTGAAATAAAGTGACAATCAGTGCTCAGTGATATTTGTGAGAGTGTCAAATATACAATGGTGTTTAAAAAGGGGCAGGGAGGGGAATGGCCAGTAATACAATGTTTATAGGAACTCTATGGACCACAGCAAAGGATTTAATGTCGACGTTTCAACCCTAAGTAAGCCCTCACCTTTTATGGATCCGTGAAAAGTTAGTCAGCCTTCTTCTAAATGATTTGTAAAGGTTAATTCTATTTACAGAGTTTTCTTTCCTTCCCTCTGAGTGGGGCCCCGGAGCACATTGGGGCCCCTGAGCTCCGCGGGGGCTGCGGGGGTGTGTGTTACGCCCCTGAGCAGGTGAGGGCTCCCTGTCGACCACAGCCCTGGTGGGGTCACAGATAGTTCAGGGTCCTCCTTCCTGGCTCGGGGAAAGAAATTGGCGTTGAAAGTTAGCAGGTGCATAGTGAGGCCAGAGAAGGCATCACTGCTAAAATGTTTCAAACTAGCAATTTCAGTAGGCTGGATCAGGAAGGAAACACTGACACACACAAGTGGATCTCCAGCGTGTAAGCAGCACAACTATGAACGTCTTCAATTAGTGCAATATTTGAATCACAACAAAGGAGGGAGGGCTCCATTGCGTGGTATGCCTGGCTCCTCCGTAAAGCACGGCAGACGCTGGTACTTTGAATGACCAATGAACCGCTGGTGAGCAGCAGGTGAGCCTTGTGACCTTGGGTCCATACCTGTCATGCTTTATGTTTGAGGTTTTGTGACATTTCTACTTTTTAGTAAGTCCCCGTTGACCATTCAAGGGCATGTCGTTTTCTGTTAAAAATATTGAAACTATATAAGAACAAAAATTCAGTACAAGAGTGAATACATTATCTGCGCACACTTGTCATGCAGAAAACAACATCATATTGAGACTGCTGAAGTGGCCCTGTGACAGATTGAAGTTTATTTTATTCTTTGAGGATGTGACACTCAATTATGTTCAACAATAAAAAGTTTGTTCTAAGCAGTTGCACATAAGGATTTATATTAAAACCTATGTATCCCAATAGAGAGATCTCTACTTTTGTGACAGGTTTAATGAGCCCAGCTCGTCACGTAAAGTGCGTTTCCGCAAAACCCAGCGTGTGAGCAGAATTCTGCTAGCGCGCATGGTGTTAAGACGCGCATCCAGTCCTGTTTGATCACATAGGGATGCTAAAAGGAAAATTGAAAATCTAGAGTACACATGTTTACCTTTTCTTTTGGCTTTCAATCATGAACCTATAGGTTGGCTCCTATCACCAGAGGCCTGCTAACATGGCATCCTCTCACCCAGGCCCCGGTTTCTCCCTGTAGAGGGGCATGCTACTATTGCTGCATCCAGTGTGAACTATGTTGCTGCCTTACACACACTCTCAGCTTCAAAGACAGTGGAGCATAGATACTCACAAAACATTTCTGAGGGGTCGCAAATTATGATCTGTGGCGAACCCGAGGGATGCATTGATGCTAGCAGGATGGGAGTGGGGTTTTGTGGGTGGTTAAATGTTGCAGGATAGTTTGGTGGATTCTCTACCTTTTCTTCAGTTAACTTGAAAATAAAATGTTCCCCATTTATTTAACATCTTTCTGAATGTTAGTGCTCTTTAAAGTAAACAGCATCACAGTGTTGCTGTTAACTCGGGGGCCACAACTGAAGGTCAGGAGGGGCGCAGACAGCACCCAAGCCGTACTTTAGTATCACTGCAGTAAAGCCTGAGCCAGTTTCAGCCTTTAGTCCTTTAACACCACCCTCTCCCCTGGTGAAATGGCGTGAGAGAGAGGGACAGACTGCTGGGGGGATGTGGAGCAGAGCAAGCAGGAAATTGTATGTCTTTGTACCTGGTCGGGGGAGTGTGTATGTCTGTATGTGTGTTTGCAAGTGCATATGTCTGTGTTTGCGGTGGAGTGGAGTGGTGTGGCTCACTGGTTAGAGGCGGCAGACCGGGAAGCAGAGGACGGCCCGGGATCAGGGTTCAATTCGTGACGCGGCAGGGTCGTGAACCAGGGTCAGCGGACTTGATAATTTGCGCCTCGGATCCTACTCTAACCAGGGATCACACTCAGCAACTCTGGGCATTAGCTTGCCTCATCTCCACAACGGCCCCCCACAAACGCCGGGGATGCCTGGTTTCACATTGGAGATACCCAGGAGGGAACATCTCACAGGGAAAGCCAGGACGGGTTCCCCAGTGGTCTATAGTGCCAGGAGGCCTCCGGGTAGCAGTGCGCTTTACAAGACACACGCATTTACATTTGCAAGTGTGCATGTGTTAGTTTGTGTTTCTGCTTTGGCTAACTGAGATTTAATGCACCAATAGCTTGCGGTAACTACATTATGTGTTGCCATTGGTTTTAGTACTGCACCTGAGAAGACATTTTGGGCGGAGCTTTTATGTCCTGATAGGAGAAATTAGCAAAATTAGAGTTTTTGTATATTGATAATAAACATGATTCCAGAGAGAATGGTCAGAGAGTCATGCTACCTTCTGACATACACAGTGATCTGCAGCTTACAAATTTGCATGACGGCAGGGGAAACTCAGCCTTCCATCTTTCCAAAGTTGATAAATTAGTCAATTGTCACAACTGTTATTTTCAGTGCTTTGAAATTGGAGAGGAGCGGCATAGAATGCTACAAAAATGTGTTTTATACAATTCTTTAAATTAAAAGTTAAATAGTCTTTTCCGCATATGCGTTTTAGCCCTGAAGCTGGGGACTCATTGGAAGAAGGGCCCTGATAGATTAGTGTGGGATTTTGCTTGAAAAACGTAGCTTCGCTGTTTGATTCTTGCACTGATTGTGTACCCTTCAGTGAGAATCTGCCACTCAAATTTCCAGTTACAAACAAATGTATACTTCCAACAAGCTGACAAACATTCCTTGTGACAGAAAAAGAATGAGGCCCCACATTAAACTATTGACCCAAGGCCTACAAAAGCTTCTGATAGGCCTGCATGAGAATACAAAGCACTCTTATTCATGATGCTCTACCTGTGTTTTCAAAACATTCCACTATTTCCTGCCATTCTCCTATGGTGCAATATTGATGCAATCCCCAAAAGTTCCAGGCTGCAGGAGGTTTTCATTTTCCTTTTTTGTGTTGGCCTCCAGTCTAGCCCCCTCTGATAGAGTACTTGGGACTGGTTCCTGGTATTACAGCCAGCATCTCAGCTGTCTATAGCGACCAAGAGAAGGCTGTGATAGCACATAGGTCTTTCAGCATTTCCAACACGAGGGTTTCACCTTGAGTCAAATTTGCACTCTAGGATTATCTACAACCTGATTCATTGGTCTGGTCTTATGACAGAGTGTGTCTAAGGATAAAGAAATAGGAGGCATGGTGTAGATGGACATATCTGAAAGAGACACGTTAGTGATAGATTCCTTACCTTCAAATATCCCCAGGCGTCAGACTGGATCCCGAAAAATTTGCGTCATTACCCCTGCATGTCGGAAGGTGGCATTGTGCGGCTCTGCGTCCGTCATTGGCGTCGTAGGCGCCGAGATGACATCACGGAGACTACTTAGGCACCACCCATGCGCGCTGACATCAGTTCTTTCTTTTTCCGCGTGTGCAAGCGCAGATCCGGTTAGAGCACGTACCTTATTCACTTTTTGACTGACTTTTTGAGACTTTTTGTCTCCACTTTTTTAAGTCTTTGACTCCTGGTGCCACGTAGGGATGCCTGGGTTTAAATACTGTGGGGCCTGTTGTTGTACGATGTCGGAGGCCGACCTCCATGGCGTCTGTCTCTACTGTCTGGAGCGCGACCATGACTCCCGGTCATGTTCCGACTGTCTGGCTAAGGCTCCGAAGGCCTTGCGGGAGCGGTCCCGTAAGCTGCTGGAGGTCCGGCAGTCGTCTCCGCGCCGTTCGAGGTCCAAGGGTTGATCGAGGGACCGACCGCTGAGCCATCATCATAGCTCCTCGGGGTCGTAGTCGTCACACTCGGAATTGGGTAAGAAACGTCACAAGAAGAAGTCGAAGAAACGCTTACGCTCTCCGACGTCCCCCCATCAGTCTGTGGATGTGGACGGGTGGGCTAGGGGGTACCTCCCCCGTGGCTCCATTGGAGCTAGTGAGTCCCATGGCCTACCCACCTTATCCAGGTCCGTCGGAGACTCCTGCCCAGGTGCAATATTTTCTTGCTGCCATGGACCACCTTTTCAGGCCTCAGGCTCCCGCTAGCGCGCCTTAGGGCCCTGCAGTCCCAGCTGAGGGCCCTCCCTTGCCTCTGGCACCAGCACTGCAAGGTCGTGCACTGGCCACTCTGGCCCCGATGACGCAAGGTCCTGTGCCGGCGACGCTGGCACCTCTAGCGGCTCCATTCCCAGTGCCGCAATGAGTTCCGTTCTTCCCACCTCCGCCCATGCCCAGGTTTCCGGACAATTTTGCTCCGGGTTGGGGTCCTAATTGGGACATGGAGCCGGATCAGCACCAACCATTTATATTCCCCTGTCCCTCCCCCACCACCGCAGCCTGTGCCATGGGCAGTGGAGGAAGCGGACGACTGGGAGGGGTCTGAGGAACCTCTTGCACGGCAGTGCGAGTCGGAACAGGAATGGACGAAAGAGTTGGAGGATGCAGGTGGCCTTGACCTCTCCTCTGAACATAGTTTTCTTTCTCCTCCTGCTGTGGCCATGGAGGAGGGTGCAGCATACACTGTGGTGCTCCGTAGAGCAGCTGAGGCCCTTGACCTGCAATGGTGACCCTCAAAACCAACCTCCTCACTGAAGTTCTTCAGCCGGCGGCAAGCTCTATGGAGCCCCTGCTACCGTTCAATGAGGCGTTAACTGATGTGTTGATGGGCACCTGGTCTCAACCAGCCACGGGGGTTCCTGAGGATAAAAATGTGGCAGGCATCATCGCCAGGCCCCGGGTGACCCTGCCTTTTTGACAACCCACCCAGCTCAAAAGAGCCTGGTCATCCAGGCCTCCACTTCCCAAAGCACATTTCCTACTGCCCTGCCGGATAAGGAATCTAAGAAGCTGGAACAGTTCGGCAAGAAACTGGTTTCCTCTGCCAGCTTAGGAATGCGGTTGGTGAACAGTGCATGCCTCTTGGGCTGATACTCTCACGCTGTGTGGGACATGGTTGCGCAGAAGCTGCCTCAGTGTCCGGAGGAGGTTCGGGCAGTGCTTTCCCAAGCTGTTGCTGAGGGAAAGATGCAGATAAGTTCGCCATCAGGTGTGGACTGGACACCGCAGACTCACTGGGTAGGGCGATTTCCATGACAGTGGCCCTATGTCGCCACACCTGGTTGGGGTCCACTGGGTTTTATTGGGATGTTCAAAGTTCTCTTATGGGCATGCCCTTTGACAGTACTTGCCTGTTTGGCAATAAGACAGATAGTGTGCTGGAGCGTTTTAAGGACTCCTGGGCTTCGGCCAAGTCCTTGGGTCTCTCCACCACGCACCTGGCTACATCGCCCCAACACGTTAGTTCAACCAAAAGCCTACGCAGAACCAACCTCTGGCGGGACAGGGGGCTAGCGTGCGGGTCAGTCCACCTCTGCTCCCGCAGCATCCGCCTCAAAGCCTTCCTAGTCGGAGCTATGGGGTGCACTCCACGCCGGTGGGCAGCAGGAATCGCCACCACCTCCCCTACTGGCGTTCTGTCACCTCGGACAGGTGGGTGCTGCAAATCATCCGAAGCGGCTACGCCCTTCCCTTCGAGTCTGCCACCTCAGATCCACCGCATGTCGGGGGATCACTTTGCGCTTCTCCAACAGGAAATCACCGCCCTCTTTGCCAAGGGGGCCATAGAGCGCGTTCCTTGGCCAGAAGTAGGACGTTGTTGTTATTCCCACTACTTTCTGATCCCCAAGAAGGAGAAAGGGAGCCTGCGCGCCATCTTGGATCTCAGGAACGTCCATCGCTTCCTCCGGAAGGAGACGTTCAAGATGTTGACCCTGGCTCCGGTCTTGGCTGCCCTCGACCCTGAATACTGATGGTAGCGTTGGACTAGCAGGACGTATATTTTCATATCCTCATCCTGCCGGTCCACCGGCGTTACCTGTGGTTCACGGTAGGCCAAGAGCACTTTCAGTTTGCCGTGCTCCCCTTCGACCTTACCAGTGCCCCTCGGGTGTTCACGAAAATGATGGCTGTGGTCGCAGCTCATCTGCACTGATCAGAGGTTCCAGTCTTCCCCTATCTCGACGACTGGTTGTTGAAGGCGGGCTCGCCCCAGGCAGTCGTCTCCCACCTCCAGACTACGGCCGACCTTCTGCATTTGCTGGGGTTCTCCATCAATGTGCCGAAGTCGCACCTGAGTCCCTCACAGAAGCTCCACTTCATTAGAGCGGTTCTGGATTCGACGCAGTAAATGTAAATGTAAATGTATTTGAGCTTATATAGCGCACAGCTACCCGCAGTGGGTTTCCCGGCGCTTGCTTAGGGAACCCGTCCTGGTATCCCCTGTGAGATAACCCCGGCAAGGTATCCACAAGGTGAAAGCCAGGCATCCCGCCGCGAGGGGCCGTTGTGGAGATTAAGCAAGCTATTGCCCAGAGTCGCAGAGTGTGAACCCGTGAGTCGAGAAGGCACCGGAGCGAGAATTATCGAGTCCATGGAATTTTTAGCCCAAGACCCGCCGAGGCGGGGAATTGAACCCTGGTTCAGGCCCGATCTCAGCTTCCGGGTCTGCCGCCCGAAACAGTTTCGGGTTTATCCTCACAAGCAGTGAGTCCGGGATATTCAGGCTATGATTCAGATCTTTCAGGCTCTATCCCGGTTTTCAGTCAGGATGATCCTCCGGTCCTGGGCCTGATGGCCTCCTGCAATCTGCTAGTGCAACATGCCGGATGGCATATGCGGGCTCTGCAGTGGGACCTTAAGTTCCAGTGGGCACAGCATCAGGGCAACCTGTCCGATCATGTCCAGATCTCGGAGGGCACTGCATGACAATTGCAGTGGTGGCTCACAAATCGTGATTGGGTCAATGGCAGATCCCGCTCTCTTCCGGACAAACTCAGCCGCCGGTGCATGATGGTTCACGAATGGAGTTTGAACTCAGACTCTCTTTCTGCAGTGGGGAGAGCCTTGGTTAGATCTATTCGCCACTGAAGAGAACACGCAATGTCATCAGTTCTGCGGGTTGGAATGTCCAAGGCGGCACTCGCTCGGGGACGCTTTTCGTCAGTGGAGCTGCGGTCTATTGTACGCCTTTCCGCCTATACCACTTCTGTCCAGAGTGCTGAAGAAGATTCGGCGCGACCGGGCCAAAGTCATCCTTGTGGCTCTGGATTGGGCACGAAGATACTGGTATCCAGACCTACTCAGCTTGGTGATCGATCCCCCGATCCGACTGCCTCTTCGGGAGGATCTTCTGTACAGCAGCAGTGGATGGTCCTCCACCCGAACCTGTCCAGCCTCCACCTCCATGTGTGGAGATTGAGCGGCGACAGTTGACAGCTTTTGATCTTCCTACCTAAGTCTGTGATGTCATTACTTACTCTATCCACCCCTTATGTGTGTACACTGTCATTCTGGCAGCCAGGCATCCCTCCACCAAGACGGTATACGCCTGCAGGTGGAACAAATGTTTGGCATGGTACACAGCAAAGGCTGTGGATCCCCTTTCTGCCCTTCTTTCCGAGGTCCTTCAGTTCCTTTTCTCTTTGGCCCAGCAGGGCTCTGCTCTGGGCACTATAAAAGGTTATCTTTCGGCCATATATTCCTTTCTATGGCTTCCAGATCAGCCTTCTCTTTTTAAGTCCCTGGTTGTTAATCGCTTCCTCAAAGGCATTACACACACGTTTCCTACCATGCCTTTCATAATGCCTCAATGGGACTTACATCTTGTTTTGACCTAACTGATGTGTGCTCCCTTTGAGCCCCTTCATAACTGTCCCTTTCGTCTTCTCACTCTAAAGACGGCTTTCCTGGTAGCTATCACCTCTTCCAGAAGATTTAGTGAGCTCCAGGCTCTTTCTTCTAAACCTCCTTTTCTTTCTGTTCATCCGGACAAGGTGGTTTTGAGGACTCGTCCTTTATTCTTTCGGGCATATTTCTGAGACTCCGCAAATCCTTCAAAAGAGGAGGAGAGGCTCCACCATCTAGACCCAAAATGTACACTATCATTCTACCTGAAGCTCACACAACAGTTCCGGGTGGATGACCAATTTTTTGTTGGCTACATGGGTGCCAGAGAAGGTCGGGCCGTGCACAAATGAACCATCTCTCAGTGGGTCATTCTGTGCATCAAAGCATGTTACTAGTTGGCTAAGAAGGAGCCTCCAGTGGGGCTGCGCACCCATTCTACCAGGGCAACGGCAGCCACTACTGCCATGGGATGCGGCGTTCCCTTGCAGGACATTTGTCAGGCAGCTACGTGGGCCTCGCTGCACACGTTTACCAAGCACTATTGCCTTGACAGTCAAGTCCGTAGAGATGGCTTCTTTGAGTGTTCTGTTCTCCATGACTTTCGGTGGAATCTTGTTTGCAGACCCACCACCGGGGTCATTATTGCTGGGGTATTTATTCTAAGGTAAGGATCTATCACTAACGTGTCTCTTTCAGATGCAAAAGTTACTACTTATGTAACGATATATCTGTAAGAGACATTAGTTAGTGATAGATTCCTTACAGCTCCACCCATCCTCCCCATTCTGTGAACTGATTTCTAGGGTTAAGGTCATCCCTTTAATGGCCCTAGTTTCATGGCACCAGTGGTCAGGTTCTTGCATGGCTCTGCGTTCCTGGTGTGGAAAGTCATGTACAGAACTGACGTCAGCGCGCATGGGTGGCACCTAAGTAGTCTCCGTGATGTCATCTCAGCACCTACGATGCCAGTGACGGGCGCGGAGCCACACAAGGCGACTATACGACGCGCAAGGGTACTGCTGGCGAAAAACTTGCAGGATCCAGTCTGACGCCTGGGGATATTTTAAGGTAAGGAATCTATCACTACTTAATGTCTCTTACAGATATATTGTTACACAAGTAGTAACTTATACGTTAATCTGCCTTCTGGTGCGCTGTCTTCCTCGAGTCTCCTTGAGGTTTCATGTGTAACGTCTGAGCTCTGTTCAGGCCCTAGTCCTACCAGAGATGCTAAGGGCAAGATTCTAAGGCTCAGAAGAATTAGCCAAATCCCAACCCTCAGCATTGCTAATCTTTTGGGTAGTGAGTCATAGGGGTGGTTATGAGCACTTATGTAGGTGTTTCCTGTGAAACTTGAATTGAACATCATGATGATGGGCACCATGAATTAAAGTCTTCACCAAGGCAGAATTCATCTCCTTTGTCCGACTGCTTACCCACGCACACAAATCACTCTACGACATCGGACCAGAGTGCCTCAACTCTCGACTGTACTTTTATACCCCCTCCCGCCAACTTCGCTCTTCCAGCCAAGCCTTCGCCACTGTACCTCGCATCAACAAGACCACCATGGGAGGCAAATCCTTCTCATACCTGGCTGCCAAAACATGGAACTCACTCCCCGCTTACCTTCGCCTCACCCAGAATCACCTAGCGTTCAGAAAGCAGCTTAAAACGTGGATTTTTGACAAATAATCCTCCTCCCCTTCCTAAGCGCCTTGAAACCCTCTGGGTATGTAGTGCGCTATATAAATGTTATGACTTGACTTGACTTGACTTAAGAATACACATCAACATTTTATGCAAGTTTAATTTCCTGTTGCTTTACACGGTGTAGGAAAGTAGATCTGCTTCTTATGGTTACCCCCACTTGTTGCTTTTTGCACCTACTGTTTTGACTAGTCTGGCTGGGATCCTGCTATTCAGGACACCAGTCTATCTGCTGTCTTCCTTAAATTGCTATGTATGTACTTTGGTACACTCCAGGTTGGATACTCGGGTTCCCTTATCAGTCCCCAGCATATGGGACACATGTACCCAGGGCATAGGTACCCCAGAGGCCTCCCATGGGCTGAAGCATGAATTATGCCACCCCTGAGATGCCATGCAAAATGGAACCTCAGGTCTGCTACTGCAACCTGTGTAAGATGGTGCTTGCACCACTTACTTTAGATATAGGTTCACTATATCTATATCTGTCACTACACATAAAACGTTATAAGTCACCCCTATAGCAGGCCTTAACAATCCTGTAGGCCGGGTGCTGAGTTGTATGTGAGAGGGTGCTCCTGAATGAGCAGAGCCCCTCTGCAGCCTTCGGAGACCATTCTCCCGGGTTGTCTGTGACACTGCCAGACATATAGGTAGAGGTGCATTACAACCTTGCGGTAAATGCTTTCTCAAAAATGACTGCAACTAAGTATGTTGTGTTTGGTGTCAAACACCTTGGAATCATACCTCCACACCAGTAACTGGTGTGGAGGTATGATTCCTCCCCTCAGAACCGAGGTTTTGTGGGTACCTAAGTCTACCGGTACACAGACAAAATATCGATTTTTAAATATCGATATACAATAATATCGAAGTTTAAATATCGATGGGACAAAATATCGAAGGTAAGTAATATCGACAGTCTTAATATCGATATTAGTATGATATCAGTAATATCGAAGTTTTAAATATCGATGTCAATAATATCGAAATAAATAACTTCGATGTTACTAATATCAATTTTTAAATAAATTTAGTGTATATTATATTGTATTTATTATGTTTTATTATTTATTTTTAATGTAATTTAATTAAATATTGTCTTTTACTACTGTAGCGGGTTGTGGGTTTATAGGGGAATAGGGTGGGAAGTAATTTAATTATGTTAAATTAATTATTAATTAGTAGGAATTATTAATTAATTAATTGAGAATAAATTTTTAATTAATTTTAATTAATTGATTAATTGATAAATATGTTCTGTAGCGGGTTATGGGTTTATAGGGGAATAGGGTGGGAAGTAATTTAATAATAATTAATTAATTAATATATGTTTGTACATATTTTAATTAATAATTAATTGGTAATTAATTTATATTAATTGGTTAATTAATTAATATAATTTTGTACATATTTTTTATTATTAATTAGTTGGTAATTATTTAATATTAATTCGTTAATTACATTAATTATTGTAATTTTTTTATATATAATTTTTTGTTATTCTTAATTAATTAATTGGGAAAAATAATATTAATTATTAAATTAAATTAATTACAGCTAATGTGCTAATATATTTACTTTATTGTTATTGTTAATTAATAATTAATTGGTAATTAAATAATATTAATTAATTTTGGGTAAAGGAGTATTTTTAGGGTTCAGGGTCAGTTTTCAGTTTTTGGGTAAAGGGGTATTTTTAGGGTTCAGGGTCAGTTTTCAGTTCTTGGGTAAAGGGGTATTTTTAGGGTTCTGGGTCAGTTTTCAGTTTTTGGGTAAAGGGGTATTTTTAGGGTTCAGGGTCAGTTTTCAGTTTTTGGGTAAAGGGGTATGTTTAGGGTTCAGGGTCAGTTTTCAGTTCTTGGGTAAAGGGGTATTTTTAGGGTTCTGGGTCAGTTTTCAGTTTTTGGGTAAAGGGGTATTTTTAGGGTTCAGGGTCAGTTTTCAGTTTTTGGGTAAAGGGGTATGTTTAGGGTTCAGGGTCAGTTTTCAGTTCTTGGGTAAAGGGGTATTTTTAGGGTTCAGGGTCAGTTTTCAGTTTTTGGGTAAAGGGGTATTTTTAGGGTTCAGGGTCAGTTTTCAGTTTTTGGGTAAAGGGGTATGTTTAGGGTTCAGGGTCAGTTTTCAGTTTTTGGGTAAAGGGGTATTTTTAGGGTTCAGGGTCAGTTTTCAGTTTTTGGGGTACAGGGATATTTTTAGGGTTCAGGGTCAGTTTTGGGTTTTTGGGGTACAGGTGTACAGGGTAAAATCAAAAAAAATTACATTAAATCATTTTAATAACATTAAAAAAAAAAAAATTACATTAAATTATTAAGTGTTTTATTTATTTTAAATGTATATGTATTAGTTTTAATTTTGTTTTAATATTTTTAGTTAATATTTGTAAAATTATATGTATTTTAACATTATTTTTACATTAATATTAATACATTTAAAAAAAGATATTTTTAATTCCGATATTTTTGTACTACGATATTATTTTTTCGATATTTTTGTACTTACCTGTATGAAGATATGATTCCGATATTTTTGATGTCGATATTTTTGTGCCGATATTTTTGTATTTCGATATTCTGTCTGTCGATATTATGTCAGACATTCAAGTCTACCGGTATCAGCTTTCTCGACCCTGATAGCACAAAATGGAGGGTGCCAGCAAGACACGATTCTGCACTCTTGCTGCTGAGCCAAGCTTGAGCAGGGGAAGGCAGCACAATAGGCATCCTATCACGGGGAGGTGTGACCACCTCCCAGACAGATTTAGTGTATTGGGGCTGGGTGGGTGCACTGTCTCAGTGCCAGAAAGTCTACATGACTGGCACATTTGGTGTCCCTGTGTATAGTCCAGCTTAAACTAGTTCTGGAAGCCATTTGCTCCTGCTCTGGTGTGAAACTGGACAAAGAACAGGGGAGTATCCTCCCCATTGTCCAGACCCTCCCCTAGGCGGGTCCCTAGAATCTGTCCAACCCTCTCCTATGGGTTTAAAATGAGTTACCTGAGTATAGTACATTAGATTTCACGTGGACAAGTTTCTACAAGAAGAAACCACTAAGCTTCGACCGTCTGGACATGCTGGACTTCACTGGACCTCTATTGGGCTCAAATTCATCTTCCCTTTCCGTCTAAAGCCTCGTCTGTGACCCTGCTCCATACAGGGTCAGTGCAGGACCCTGTGGACCTCCAAGACATCAGAATTTTCTCCCTTGGGGTGAAGGAGTCATTCCCTGCATTTGTAGGCACCGTAACACATCAGACCGGTCTGCTGATCCTGAACTCCAGCAGAATCCGAAGGCTCCAGCAACACAGGAGGTGGGTTTCTGAAGGTCTCTGAGGTCGAGCTGCCCTCTTACAGAGACGGGGCCAGTATCCCTTGTGGGGACCGCATAAACAGTACCACTGTGTACCGCGTACATTGGCAGCAGCACATGCTTGTTGGCATGCAACAATTCCGTGCATTGGGCTATCTGTAGCCCTGACCCCAGCGCACCTTTTACACAAAGGACTCCAGCCTCATCGCACTCTGTGCCCTGCCAGCTGTTTTTCTGTGAATGCGCCTGAGATCCTCTTGCAACTCCTGTGCCTGGGGCCCGTGGGTCCACTTGAGGGTCAACACTGCTTTTTTGGGGCTACCCTGGTTGTTCCAGGCCTGCCCTGACTCCCCTTGCTGTGGTGAGTCTCTGGGTCCTTGCTGGTCCAAATCGACATCGAAGTTGACCATCTTCGTGGGTTACTGCTGACAAGGCTTGTTGGTGCTCCCGCCAGACACCGACCCCTCAGCACTCGACATCCTTCATGGGACAGCTCTGTCCGGGTCCTGGTCCACGCAGCTGAAGAGTCAAGATTACCGTCGACACACCTTAAGCACCTGACATCGGTGGACATTCGTCTACCGAGCACCTGGTCACTTCAAAGTGACCCAGACTCTGTCCCCTCTGCTTTCAGGTTCCTTTCTACAAGAATCCATGTTTGGATGCCACTGGACATTCTTCTCACATCCAGCAGTGGCATTTCTTTGAGGCCTTCCATAGAAAATGACAAGGGTTTCCGACGCCACTTCTTGCCTATTCACCCGGCTCCTGTGGGATAGGTATCTCTGGTACAAAGGTATCCATGGGTGGGGTGGCTCTCCAACCTCTTAAGTTCCAAGGGAATTCCTCGACATCCACTGCGAAGGGTCCTTAACCTTCAAATCTTAAACTGCGATTTACCCATTGAACTGTATGGAGCACACAGTCGTGTTCTCACTCTGCACCCGTCCTCCGTGGGGTCCACACTTACTCACCTTGTGTGGTTCCTTGGGGTCCAAGCAATTCTAAAACTTCTAGACTAAGTCTATTCTGAGTTGTTGTTCTTATACCACTTATTTAGTATATGGTTTGGTCCCCCCCTGGAGCCCTCTGTGTATTGTGCTATTGTGTTATTTGAATTGTGTTCTATCCTCATGTAGGGATACTAGAGATAGTTCTATAGAATAAATACATATTTTTATAACTACTGTGTGGTTTCCCTTTCATTTAACCAATACTATAAGGTTGCAGTCTGGTAAAACAAGCAGCTTAACATTCCTCCAAGACTTACCCGCTGGTAGGAGGAGCAGTGTGCGACCATATGGATTTCTATTCCTCCAAGACTTAGCCTAAAGTCTTCTGTCTATAGCTACCACTAGGATAGCTTTCTATAAAGTTTATCTTTAACCGAATCACCATAAGGGTTGTTTGTACTGGTGCAAGGTGCCCACAGCATATACCAGGCCAACTACTAACACATGGGAATCTCTGTTCTGGTGCTGAATTTTGCTGCACGCAGTCAGAGTGAGGCTGAATTAATCTTTCACCATGTGCCTGGACGATTGTGTAATTTTACAATTAAAACTGCACTGTGCAACCCTGGCTCCAAGATCTGGTGCCACCAGATTCAGAGATAGGCAGTCTAGTTGCAACTTGATCTGCGGCTTGCCAATGTCAGAACCCCAGTGAATGTTTTTATGGTTGACTTTCAATCTGTCCCTACAGAACATTCAGAGCCTCCAGTACAACTAACAGCCCAAAATAATATTATTTGACCAGTTCTCTCGCGCTACTTCACCATGCAGTGCCACGGGTGTGGGAAGTGTTGTGGGGCACAGACTGGGATTAGAGGTTCCTTCAGGTCTGTGCATATCTTTGGGTCTGTGCCTGTGACTATGTTCCTGTGTACAAGGTTATCTATTTGTTCGTGGGCCTGTGTTCTGCTAATAGACCTGCATGCCTATATGATGTTAGACATTTGGGCTACCTTTCTCTTTCTAACTCTTCTTTATTCTCACCGAAAGGGGTGTGAGTGCTCATCATCATGTGTGAGAGCATAAGGAGTCTGTACAGGTTTTTAGAGACGTTCCACATCCTCATTTCTTCTTCCTGCGTGTATGCTATAGGGAGTGTCTGTGGCTCCTTCAAGCCAAAGAGAGCCTGCGCTGGTAATTATAGAGGATGGCTCCTTGAAAAACGTAGGGAGGTCTTAGAGTACTGTTTATGAGCACCACCAGGTGTTGCCAGTCTTGAAACATTAAATATGAGGTCATCCTAAGATTGCTTGTTAAATATGAAAAAACTATGTTGTGTAAATGTATAAAATGCATGTTTTCTTTGTGGTCACCACATAATTTTTATCTTTTGCTGAGCCTTCTACATTTACTGGGTTTTCACTCTGTCCGCTTAACCCCTGCTAACCAACAGTTGAGTGCTGGTGTAGCCAATTCAAGCATGGTTGAATTGATATACTACTAATTGGTATATTTAACTTACCTAGATGTCCCTAGTATATGGTATAAAGTGTACCCAGGGCCTAGCAGAAAAATGCCACTAGTGACACCTATTGTGCCATCCATTACAGTTGTAGTGCAAACTTGCCTTCGGGCCTGCACTATGCAGCTTGACTAACAGTGTAAAAACTGCAATCCGACTTGCATAATAAATACAGAACAAAACATCTCTTTTAAATATTAATAAGCCACCTCTAGCATTTGAAAAGGTATGAAATGGCTCCCTGAAGCTACATGATAGGTTGCTGTGATTGACAATTTAACCTGAATGGGCAGGTATAACTCCTTTGAGCTTCACAAAAGGGGAGAGGGTGTGAGGATCCCTTTTGACATTACAGTGTTAAAGGTTGCTTTAGTGTCAACTCCTGCTTGACAGGTCTGCTGGATTTACATAGAACACTGGAGGTACACTTGTGAGGAAGTGAAACAGGATGTCAAGACAATTCTCATGTATCCTCTATTTGGTTGCTGTAAAGTCCTTCTTTTGTTTCACCAGACTTTTGTCTCTGGGTTTATTGGGGGTACAGTAGCTGCTGCAAGCTGGATATTGGTGTTAGATATGGAAGGACATTAGGATTACCATAATACTTTCCCCTCACTCAATAATTTGATAAAATTGGCTTTTTAAAACATAGTCTCAAGTGTTACTTTATACAACCATTTTACCAGGCCACTAGCCTTATTTCAGAGACCATGTTTAGTGTTGGTGGAAGACTTTGCCATCTCAGGAAATGGCCATAAATGGGTAGTGTTGGCACTGAAAATGTTTACTTCATTGGTTAGGGGATGCACAGAAGTCATTCCCACCTACTAGCTCATGCATGCCAATAGTAAATGTGGCACCTCCAGACACCCACTTATAAACATTTTCTAAACCTGGAGAGGAACAGAAGAGGACTGGACTTGTTGTCTGTAACCAGAGAGGACCCCCCGAAGGACTGGTCCTGATCTCTCTTGTTCCCAGGACAGAGAAAGTGGACTCCAATGGTCATAAGGCTGTCCTCTTGTTCCAGCTACATGGACACAACAGCTATCTTTTCCTGGAGGTACCCATCTGACCTGTGACACTTAGACCTGAACTGGACCCAGCAGTTGGACTCACCTGTGAGTCTCTAAGTGCCTCCACAAAGGTCATGGGGGGGGTTTAGAAGTGTACTACAGTTATGGATTGGTATTTAAAGGGCTAAAGCCAGAAGGTAAAATCTTTGACTAGCACAAACCTTGTTGATGTACTTGACCGGCTTTCCATCGTGGTCACAAGCAAATTGCACCTAATTTCCAGCCTACTTCAACCATTGACTACCATTGGCAGTTTGTACTTCTTACACTATGCCTACTTAATATTTTAAACATTCAAGTCTACGGGTCTCCTTATTGGATTGTTTTTATTTTGTTCTCATTTTGATTATTAAATGTTACTTTATTTATAATTTGGTTTGGGATCTCTATCATTTTTCATTATTACTATTTTGGTATTGCCTAACTACATTATACATTGCCCTAAATTAAGCCTGCCTGCTCTGTGCCATAGCTACCAGGGGGTTGAGCTTTGTTTAATTTAGTCACATTGAGGGTTCACCCAGACAAGGTCCGTGATTATTCCTTGAAGTGAGTAGTCACCCTGGCAAATAATAATCCAATTTATTACAGTAAACATTTAGAAATGTCAATTTATTTTCTACAAGTGATATAAAATAGTTTTTTTGCAGTAAACTATTAATGGTAACTTAACAACGTAGCTCATTAGGTTGGTGGACCTGGAGATGATATCTGTGTGTAACTTGCAGCCCATATTTTTGAATCACTTCTTGGCTATCTCAGACTTTCAGACTTCTCGAGTCAATAATATGGATACCATTAGATTAGCAAAGAGTACTGTGTAGTTCTACAGGGATATGCAAGCTATTTATTTTGGGAGAATTAGACAAATGCAAATGAGCTTCATGGAATTGTAGGAAAGTGTGTGAATCAATGAGAAAAAAATAACCTGACCACCAAAGTTGTTGAAAGTGCATCCTTTTTTCTCAAGTGAAATCATCATTATCTAATTTTCTAAAAAAATAAATAACTTTAGTAAGAATAGCGTAGCCATGCAACAAATATATATTTTAATGCTGCCCATTTCTCACAGGCTTTGCAGACTAAAGGTTTTTGATAATGTAAAACATGACCCTATACCTCTCATGAATTCCTTGGAGAACTGCAACCCCCAGTATAAAAGGATTAGGTATCGCCCCATTGTCACTGGTGAAACAAAGTAAATATTCTGTGTTATACACACCAGTTATCACACATTTAAAAAAGGTTCCATGTGAGAGGGAACTCTTAGAGGCATCTTTTAATCCTTCCAACTTGTTAACATTGTGTAAGGTTCACTGGGCTTTACAATGTACCATTCCCCACATATTGTCCCTGAACCTCATTGGGGTAAAGCCCGCATTGACCCCTCTTAAAAAAATATTAGATTCACTTTAATCTCTTCAATAATTCTTTGGGGAAAACTCAAATTCAAAAGTCTAAAAATTCCATTTAATTTCACACAACACACTTTACATGGATTATTTATCTCACACACAAGCCCGCCAACACACCAAAGGAAGAATAGCACCATAATGTAAAATATACAATAAAAGACATTTTAAAATCTTTTAATATTGAAACTTTATTATAAATAATTGTAGGACGCTAGAGACCCCTCCTATTCACACCACAATGGCCTGAATCTTTCCTTCATTTTATCATCACCAGGGGCCATGCCCCCATAAGCAAATATTCCTGGCTACGGGCCTGCTGTGCTTCCTCTCCAGTGGGGGGCTTCAGTTCTCTCAGTAGTTGGCGCTTCTTCTCCTGCTTTGGGCTTCAGTTTTCCCAGTAGTCAGTTCTTGCTATACTGCTGCGATATCAGTCATCCGAGTAGTGAGTGCTTCTTCTCTTGCTAATGACTTTGGTTCTCTCAGTAGCAGGAACTTCCTATCCCTCTGGGGGCTTCAGTTCTCCAAGAAGTCTGTGCTTTTCTACTGCTAGGGATTTCTGTTCTCTCAGTAGTTGGTGCTTCTTCTCATGCTGTGGGCTCTGATTTTCCCAGTAGGCGTTGCTTCTTCTCCTGCTAGGGATTTTTGTTCTCTCAGTAGTCAGTGCTTCTTCTGTTGCCATGGGCTTTAGTTCTCTCAGTAGTCGGTGGTTCCTGTCCTGCTAGGGGCTTCGGTTCACCCAATAGTCAGTGCTTCTTCTCCTACTAGGGGGTTCAGTTCACCCAATACTCTGTGCTATAAGCTTCGGATGTCCCTTTCTGTTTAACATCCACTGCAGTTGCTGGAAGTCTCTTGTGGCTCATAAGATCAATGCTTCACTTTTGTATGCACCAGCAGTCTCATCTTCAGCTGTGTCCATCATTTCTTGGTCACTGTCTCCCTGTCACGGAGACTGTCCGGAATAAAATAAGTTTCTCTTTTCCTTCTTGTATTTATGTGTATCCACTTTTGGGGGCATGTTACAAAGACTTCCCAAATTCCAACATGCAATTCAAAAACAGGAGTAACAACAGAGAATGATGATTCTCAGAATAATATGACAAGAGAATCAGGATTCATTAAAGACGCAGAGGCTAACATTATGCATAATCTTTTATTGCCACTCCGAAACACAGCCGCCCCTTTAACCCCTTAAGTGCTGCGTCGGGGCGTTGGCCGACGGCAGCACTACCTCCCCAGTGCTGCGCACGACCATTGGACGTCCATTCAGCACTAGTTCGAATGGATAGCGCAGCACTGGGGAGGGAATTGCGCCGCTCCTAAGGTGTTAAAGAATTTTAACAGAGAATAATCCAGAATTGGAACATCAATAAACAAGAAATGTCTCCTGCATAGAACTCTCCTCATCTTTTAAATGCAAAAGTGTAAAGACACTTCTCCATCCTCTTCAACTTGTATACTTTATGTGTTTCCTACTCCTTTAAGCCTGAGATTCTGCAATCAGAAAACACTGTATTAAAACAAATCCTCTTATTTAAAAACACACAGTATTATAATGCCATGTTAATTTCCTATTTTATTATAAATATATATATTAACAATACTTATTTAACACAATATAGAAATTATAGTCATATTTTCTATTCCTTTTTTTTAATGCTTTTTAAAAAATAATTGTATGCAAGGGCGAGGAGGGAGGGATTATGTTAGCCTCCGCATCTTTAATGAAATCGCTGATTCTCTTGTCATGTTAATCTGAGAATCGTTATTTCATTACAAGACCGGAGGATATCATTATGCATGTCGAAAGCCCTTCCGCACCATCTCGGACATACACTCAATCGGTCTAAAATAATGCTTTGCAAAAGTGCCATATTTAACCAATCGGCTGCTTTTAAAATGTTCTCCAAACTTCCATTATACCAACAAGACTTACTCAACATTGCTCCCCTAACTGAATGACCTTTACATTTTTCCACATTCACTCCTGCTTGCTCCATTGCACATTTCACCTACCTTGAAATTGTTGCTGTACTTACTGCTTCATATGGTTTAGCAAAAGAAATCAATAACTGATACTCACCGTCTATTCTGTTCTCCAATTCTCTACATTCATATTCTTTTAAACAATCAACCAGACATAACTTTTTACGTTCCTCATATTTCAGATAAAATATTTAAGTTGACATTGCCTTAGTTCTTTTACGCATCTCAATAAACACACCATCAGGACTGAAATTCCTAGTGTTTACCTCCAGACATTTCACATCTGATTCTCTCCTACATAATATGAGTCACAAAAGTGGTGCTAGCTTAACAGAAAGATTCTTATTATTCAAATGTGTATTCATTGGCCAATCAAGAAACAACTTTAAAACCAAATTTACATCACACAACACATCTTACCGTGCTTTAGTTGGTCTCATCAGTCTCATACTCTTAAGAATTCTACAAACTAAAACATTAGTACCTACTGATTTACCTCCTACAAAAATATGTCCTGCTGAAATTGCTGATCTATAACAATTTATAGTTCTACAACTTAATCCCTTTTTCGAATTTCTCCACTAAATAAATTAACAATGTCCACTACAGGTGACTCCATGGGATCCATATTCCTTTCCAAGCACCAAAAAACCCAAACGTTCCAAACTCCTTGCTATCTTTTCCTAGTTCTTGGTGCCTAAGATCCCTTGAGTAACTCTGCAGCCCCTTGAATGCTCTAGATCTCCTGACACCTTCCAAACAAGAAGGCTCAACATATCATTCTGTACCAAAGATGATCTTCTCCTTCCTCATTTATAAGCCAGCCTTTCTCTGCTTGATTCAAAAAAGGAATCTCTCATACCAATTCCAACACGGCTGGAAACCATGCCTGAGACATCCAAAAAGGTATTATCACAACCAACTGACATCCTTCCCTCCTCAACTTCAGAAGTACCCTCTGAATCGTTGCTAATGGAGGGAAAGCATAACCTTTCATCTCCGACCATTTTGCTGAAATGCATCTATCGTCGCAGCCCCTAGTTCTGGTAACCAACTGTAATCCCATATAAAAAGTCAATCTGGTTGCAAACAGGTCCACCTCAAAAGGACCTAAAATCTCATCTGTCTTCCGGAAATACTCTCTCGCCAGCATCCAATCGCTGTAATCCTTCACATGTCTCAAATTCCAATCTGCCACACCATTCTGTACTCCAGGAAGATACTCTGCACTTAACGAAATCTTGTGATCCAAACAAACATCCACAACTCCTTTGCAGCATATTAAAGTCTCTTTGGCCTGCAACCTCCTCACCGGTTTATATAAACTACTGCTGATATGTTGTCCATCTTCAACAAAACCGTGTTTCCCTATAACTTCTCCCTGAAACTCCTCAAAGCAAACAACCCCGCTGTTAGTTCCAGACAATTTATATAAAGATCCTTCTACAGTCCTGAACAAGCACCATCTGTCTCCAGAGCCCCCAGACCTGCTCTCCATCCTAATAGATTGGCATTCGTTTCCAGAACATAATCTGGAACTCATCCAAAAATCGCCCTTTCGTTCCATGCTTCCTGACTGGGCAACCAACAATCCCATTCTTCTTTCGCCTCTTGGCTCAACCTCACTCTGTCTCCATACCATTAACCTTCTCACAAGTATTCTGCCTTCACCCTCTGTCACCCATGATAATGCAAACATCCTGGAAATATAGCCTGCATCAAGGAAGAAAAGGACCCTAGAATCCTTGAAAAATCTCTCAAAATCATAGACTCCTTCCACAAAACCTCTTTCTTTATCATCTTCACTTTCTTTTCTGGTAACCTTAAAACTTCTCCAACCGTGTTTATTCTGAACCCCAACATCTCTAGATTTTGAGATGGTACTAGAATAGACTTCTCTTGGTATTATCAAGAACCCTAAACTTTCCAACATATCTATAGTCGTTTGGAGTTGTGAAACCAACTCTACTGCATCCTGAGACATGAGTAAAATGTCATCCAAATAAGCAATCATACTGAAGAGGTGTGGCGCCACAGCCAGGGCGACTGACACCAGACGCTGGGGCTCACGGTTCTATCCCCGGCTCTGGCGTCAGGGGTCTGCCCAGCATCATGTGACTCTGGGCAATAGCTCGCTTAATCTTCCCATTGCCCCCAGCGCCGGGATGCCTTCGGGTAGCTGTGCGCTTTACCAATACTGGATTTATTTACAAATACTGGATTTAATCCCCTCTCTCTCAAAAAAGCTACAACTACATGCATCAACTTTGTGAAGCACCATGGTGCCGAAGACAGACCAAAAGGGACACACACAAAATGAAATAACTGGTTCTTTCATTTGAATTGTAGAAATTTCTGACTCTCTTTCTTCCTCGGTATAGTAAAGTAAGCATCTTTCAAATCTAACTTCACCAACCAGTCCTTTGACTGTAACCAGGCCCGTAGCCACGAATATTTGCTTAGGGGGGCATGGCCCCTGGTGATGATAACATGAAGGAAAGATTCAGGCCACTGTGGTGTGGATGGGAGGGGTCTCTGGTATCCTTCAATTATTTATAGCAAAGTTTCGATACTAAAAGATTTTAAAATGTCTTTTACTGTATATTTTACATTATGGTGCTATTCTTCCTTTGGTGTGTTGGCGGGCTTGTGTGTGAGATAAATAATCCATGTAAAGTGTGTTGAGTAAAAATTAAATGGAATTTAGAAACATTTGAATTTGAGTTTTCCCCAAAGAATCGCTGATGAGATTAAAGTGAATCTAAAACTTTTTTTAATGGGTCAATGCGGGCTTTACCCCAATGAGGTTCAGGGACAATATGTGGCGAATGGTACATTTTAAAGCCCAATGAACCCAACACAATGTTAACAAGTTGGAAGGAATAAAAGATGGCTTTAAGAGTTCTCTCTCACATGGAACCTTTTTGTAAATGTGTGATAACTGGTGTGTATAAAACAGAATATTTACTTTGTTTCACCAGTGAAAATGGGGCGATACTTAATCCTTATATACTGGGGGTTGCAGTTCTCGAAGGAATTTATGAGAGGTATAGGGTCATGTTTTACATTATCAAAAACCTTTAGTCTGCAAAGCCTGTGAGAAATGGGCAGCATTAAAATATACATTTATTGCATGGCTATGGGACTCTTACTAAAGTTATTCATTTTTTTAGCAAATTAGATAATGATGAGTTCACTTGAGAAAAAAGGATGCGCTTTCAACACAACTTTGCAGGGCAGGTTATTTTTTTCTCATTGATTCACACATGTTCGTACAATTCTGTGAAGCTCATTTGCATTTGTCTAATTCTCCCAGAATAAAATGCTTGCATTTTACATGTTGCCTATGCATATTTAGATATGCCTTTTCCATATCCTTGTAGAACTACACAGTACTCTTGGCTAATCTAATGGTATCCATGTTATTGATTCGAGAAGTCTGAAAATCTGAGATAGTCAAGAAGGGATTAAAAAATATGGGCAGCAAGTTATACACAGATATCAGCTCCAGGTCCACCAACCTAATGAGCTAGGTTGTTAAGTTACCATTAATAATTTACTGAAAAAAAACTATATTATATCACTCGTATTTTTATTTTTGACATTTTCTAATTGTTTACTGTAATAAATTGGGTTATTATTTGGCAGGGTGACTCTTCATTTCAAGCAATAATCACAGACCTTGTGAGGGTGAACCCTCAATATGACTAAATTAAAAGGGAACTCAACCCCCTGGTAGCTGTGGCACAGAGCAGGCAGGCTTAACTTAGGGCAATGTTTAATGTATTTAGGCAGTACCAAAATAGTAATTTTGAAAAAGCGTTATAGATCCCAAACCTTATAATAAAATAGAGTAACATTTAATAAACAAAATGAAAGAGAATACAAACAATCCAATAAGGAAACCCGTAGACTTGAATGTTTAAAAGATTAAACAGACATAGCATTAAGAAGTACAAACTGCCAATGGTAGTCATTTGTTGAAGTAGACTGAGGTGCAATTGCTTGTAACCGCGATGGAAAGCAGGTCAAGTACATCAACAAGGTTTGTGCTAGTCACAGATTTTGCCTTCTGGCTTTAGCCCTTTAAATCCCAATCCATAACTGTAATACACTTCTACCCCCCCCCCCCCCCCAGGACCTATGAGGAGGCACTTAGAGACTCACAGGTGAGGCCAACTGCTGGGCCCAGGTCAGGGCTAAGTGCCACAGGTCAGATGGGTACCTCCAGGAAAAGATAGCTGTTGTATTCATGTAGCTGGAGAAAGAGACCAGCCTTATGACCATTGGAGTCAACTTTCTTTGTTCTGGGAACAAGAGAGAGCAGGCCCAGTCCTTCAGGGTTCCTCTCAGGTTACAGACAACAGGTCCAGTCCTCTTCTGTTCCTCTCCAGGTCCAGACAAAGTTTATAAGTGGGTGTCTGAAGGTGACACATTTACTACTGGCATGAGCTAGTAGGTGGGAATGACTGCTGTGCATCCCCTAACCAATAAAGTAAACATTTTCAGTGTCAACCCTACCCATTTTTGGCCATTTCCTGAGATGGCAAAGTCTTCCACCAACACTAAACATGGGCTCTAATGGCTGGGTGTGTGAGGGGAGAGTATTATGGTAATCCTAATGTCCTTCCATATCTAACACCAATATCCAGCTTGCAGCAGCCCTGTACCCCAAATAAACCCAGAGACAAAAGTCTGGTGGAACAAAAGCAGGACTTTATAGCAACCAGATAGAGGATACATAAGAATTGTCTTGACATCCTGTTTCACTTCCTCACAAGTGCACCCCCAGTGTTCTATGTAAACCCAGATTACCTGTCAAGCAGGAGTTGACAATTAAGCAAAATTTGACACTGTAATGTCAAAAGGGATCCTCACTGAGGTACTGGGTTTTTCAGAACCGGTACTGATCCGGTAACCCAGCGGTGTCAGGGGCAACACCCAAAGACCTCGAGTACTTTCCTGATTCAGACCACAGAAACACGAGTCTTCTAGGTGAAGTCAAAGATGTAATTTATTGAATGCAACCAAGTAACAAGCGTCCTAGAAGTACAACAACACGGTGTGTATATTCTCAGGAGACTGCTAAAATTTACAAAGCCTGATTTCTTCTTTTATACAGATTTTTAAGCTTCAGGCAAGCATTCTTAGATTTACAGTGCAAACATTCTTGGATTTACAGTGAGCTATTCACATATTTTCATTACAAAGAAAAAGCAGAGTCATGATGACAAGTCCACATTTAGTATGTCCAGTTCGTGATCAATTACCCGGCAAGGCCCAACATTCTCATCAGATATCGGTGTACCCTCAATAAAACCGGGCTCCTCCTCATCATAAAGCAAAAGAAGAGAAAAGAGCAGGGACAGGTGTGAGCAAGATTTGGGCGGGGGTGTGTGCGATGGGAACAGTTTATGGCCTGTTGTGCTTTGATGCTATCTCGTTCGGCCACTGGGAGAGGAACTGACCAAACAGGTTTGGCTTGGGGCAATGGTTCCAGCTTGCCCAGGTCACAGAAAAGTCAATTAAGGTGTATGTGTCCTTTGATATCGAATTCAGCTGTCGTTACAAGCCTATGTGAAGGGCAACTCACAAAATGGCTGCCAAGCGTAAAATGGAACCCAAGGGTTCAAAAACGAAAATGGCGATTTCGAGGTGAAATCGTTACTCGATTATGGCGAAAATGCTTGTGCATAGTGTACTAGCCATTATCGGTCTTTTGACACCAAAATCGTCATGCTACGACAAAGTTTGTTGCACGAGTCCAGAATTTTTCAGAACTACAAACCCTCCTTTTGCCCTTACATAGGCAATTTAACCTAATCTCATGCTAGTCTGAGTCCAGGTCTATATTCCTAAAGTCATTGAGATGTTGCTGCAACATCATTCTGGTACTTAGTTCGTCTTTTGACACAGGCTTCCCTACACATGATGTAACACAGAGGCCACATATTGCAGGAGCGAACTGCACGCACAGACAGAACAGGAAAAGAATGGCTAAGACCATCCCAATGACCATCAGAATTTTCCATCCCCAGACGGATATCAGTTCCCAGAACCATCCCATGAAAGACCAATCTCCTTTATCCACATGAATAGATTCGGAAATTTTATGCAGTTTGGAGATGGCCTGGTACACTGTTGGAGTGTTATCTCGAATAAAGACACAGCAACTCGATTGGATCAGTTTACATACCCCACCTCGGTCTGCAAGTATGACATCTAATGCGACCCTGTTCTGAAGGGTCATAAGACGATCCGATTGGAGCTCAGCAGTCAAGTTACCAAGGGCACCAGCAGTTTGAATTACTGTGGATTCAACCACCCTTGCTAATTGCCTTATGTTTCTGCTGTTAACCATCGGTCCCCAGAACGGCAGAAAACCCTTTGCGAAATCCCCAAATTCTTGTCCTGCAGTGTCTTCATTATTCAAGACACCTCTAACTATCCTTGTCTTATGGTAATCTGCCGCTGCTGTGTAGGTGGGAGGCAACAGGAACAAAACAAAGCATGTGCCCGAAAAGTCAGGGGGCAACCATGTATAGGCTCTATCATGACAGATGAAATAGGTGCCCTTAGCTGCTAAAAACGAAGGGGAAGTCTGAGATGCAAAAACATACGTTTCAGTACAGACACTCTTCCCTAACTGAGCTCTGGGATTCTTGCCAGTACCTTGCAGACACAGATGACCCTGGTGGGGTACAATCCAAATCGGGGGTGATCTTTTAGCTTGCTGTTTCTCACTCAGAGTAGCTCCGTATCCGGTCACGTTCCATCCTATGTATACTAACGTCTCATCTCTCGGGATAGTCTCATAGGAAATATCTTCCTTAATCATATCTACTATACCCTTAACTAGAGCACTATTCTTAGGATTGTCTGTTACAGAACGTAGGGGGTAGACTTCATGTGCATAAATGAACATTGTCCTGTATGCCCACACAGAACCATTGTGACTGAATGGCAGGACCAAGTAAGGGATACCTTTATCCGTTGTGTGGGGCATAAGTCCACACACCCAACAGTTAGTCGTGTTCATTACTAGTTGGTGTTGGTGAAAGAGCTGAATGAAGGAGTTATTAATGAACTCTAATCTCCTAGCTGACTCATGTTCAGGAAGGGGTTGAAAAGAATGTGCAGAGACAGTAGGAGGAGGTATGGGCGATGTAGTCGGTGCAAAGGTCACTTGTAAAGAAAACAGTACATATCCTATTAAAAACATCATTGCACTTAATAACAGGAAAATGCATAATAATAAAAAACGTTTCTTTGTCATCAATCCACATATTCTTGTTTTAAAGTTCACAGCTTTGGCAGGTCTCTCCATTTTGAAAAACTCCATCCTCTCTAAGTTGCTGCCCGCGGTGGGAGATTGATTCTGCTAAGGAGTGCTTCTGTTCAGTCCAGGGTAACTCCCTTAGACCAACCAGAACTGTCGACCTAAACGTCTCCAGCTGCACTCCAAAGACTGTGGCAACCGCGACCCTAGCAGCGGAACCCGGATGGCGGTTTGAAAAAACAAAAATTAGCAAGTTTCTCAGATGGGAGAGCTGCACTTTCAAAAATAGTTATTTAGGGGGGAAAAAATTATTAGTCCAATTTTATTCGTTCGCATTTCTCGGCCTCAGATTATACCGTTGTTTTCCCGGTATTGTATGGTCTTGAAACAGGGCTTCAGGTTCTGTAGTGTCCAATTGGGCTGATGATGGTACGGCTGGTTGCAGAATATTGTCACTCTCTTGTTCTGTAATTGTTCCTTTCATACGAGCATCACTGAAAGGGATGAATCATGGCACAGATTCAGTCTCTGAGTCGGCGACACCCTCCTGGACCCACCGGTCATAGGGCAGAGGTAGAGGGATCCGTTTGCAGTGGGTGCCGTGAATCCAATGTTTTTTACCCTCCACTCGAACGGCAGATCTTGTCGAGAGGAGGACTAAATGCGGGCCGGTCCACCGGGGCTGGTCATTCTTTGCTCGCTGGAAATTCTTGACCAGTACCCAGGATCCAGGATCGATAGGATGTCCTGGAGTTTCAGAGGCCTGAGGCAGAGCGTCGTGGACCTGTTGGTGTAAAACACGCAATTTAGCCGTCAAATCATACAAATAGTCTAGCAAAACAGGGTGCTCTATTTCACTAAATTTTGTGGGTCGGGGCACCCCCCATATGTTGGCCAGACAGCCGAAAACAATTTCATAAGGACTAAGTTTTACTCCAGAATGCACTGTCATTCTGGTGGATAGGAGTGCTAAGGGCAGAGCGTCAGGCCATTTAAGACCAGTGCTCGCTTGAATCTTGGCTAGTTTTAGTTTTAGGGTGCCGTTGTAGCATTCTACTAATCCAGCTGATTGGGGTGATTTGCAGCGTGGAACTTTTGTCTGATGCCTAGCCCTTCACACACTTCCTTCATCACTCGTCCCACAAATTCACTCCCATTATCACTCCAGACCATTCTAGGCATTCCAAATCTAGGGAAAAACTCTTTCACAAGGGCTTTCGCTGTGGACAAGGCAGTATTGTCCTTTAGGGGATATGCTTCTACCCATCTGGAGAAAGCACAGACAGCAACGAGTACGTATTTTAAATTGTTGCACCTCTCCATGTGTATGAAATCTAGCAGCAAAACCTCAAACGGATACGTAGGAGGTGCAAAATGACCAGCTGGAGTTGGGGTTCCCTTACCAGGATTGTGTTTCAGACATACCATGCAATTTTTAACCACGTTCTCTGCACACTTAGGGATTCCAGCATTTTTCCACACTGGAGCCAACAGCTTGCAAATCCCTTTCACGCTGATATGAGCCATTCCATGAGCCATTGTCACCACTGCAAGCACGTATGCATCGGGTAGCAACCATCTCTGATGCTCTGACAATTCGACCCAACAACTATTTGCATCCATTCTGCCCGTACTTTCTCTCCACATGCTCATCTCTTTCTCTGCAGCCTCAGATTGTATTGATTTCACACTCTCTATCGTGTCCTCACACATTTCAACATCACCAACCCATCTCGCAGTACCTGCAACATACATTCGGCTCATCACATTCCTTGCTGTTTCTTTTGCAACTTCATCAGCAAATGCATTCCCACGACCAACATCATCAGTCACCTTCTTGTGGGCACTAACTTTTACAATCGCAACTTGTAGAGGCAAAGTCAGTGATTCAAGAAGCTCATTCACCAACTGACCATGCTGCATCTTGGCTCCATGCGAAGTCAGAAACCCAGGTTCACGCCACAGACGTCCAAAACTATGAGCCACACCGAAGGCATACTGACTGTCAGTGTACACATTTACTTTCATTCCTTTTGACAACACACACGCCCTTGTGAGTGCAATCAATTCTGCCGCCTGAGCTGAGTTATGTGGAATACGTGCAGTTTCAACAACTGTATGCAAAGTGGTGACAGCATATGCTGCAGTCGTGTCACCATTCGGAAGCTTGAAGCATGAGCCATCCACCCATAATGTACCATCACATTCAGAAAGAGGAGTATCTTGGAGGTCTATTCTCCCTTTTGTTTCTTCTTCTGTTCTAAGAAAACAATTGTGCTGATCTTCTGCACTCTCTGTCTCAACTGGAATTGGCAACAACGTGGCTGGGTTTAATGTGCTACATCTTTTGATGTGCACATGGCTTGCTAAAAAAGTTAGTTCGTAACCTGTCAATCGAGCACTAGTTAAGTGCTGTGTCTTGGTTCTGTTCAATAACGTGTCCACTGCATGTGGATCCATGACCACTAACGTGTTATTCATCACTAAACCAGCGGACTGTCGAATCGAAACAGCTGCTGCTGCTGTTGCTCTTAAACAACTTGGTAATGCTTTAGCTACTGGGTCCAAAGTTGACGAAAAATATGCACATGGACGCTGCTTGTCTCCAAACAATTGTGTCAACACTGATAATGCACAACCTTCTTGCTCATGGACATATAATGTAAAGGGCTTACTGTAGTTGGGGGTACCCAACACAGGAGCCGAACATAATGCTGTGCGTAATTCAGAAAAGCTTTTCTGACACTCTTCAGACCAAGGCACGGGATTGGGTGTATCTTTACATGTTAATGCCACCAATGGTTTGGCCAGTAAAGAAAAATTTGGAATCCACTGTCTACAGTACGATGTAATACCCAAGAAAGCACGCACTTCTCTCTGAGTTCTTGGCACACTTAATTTTGCTATTGCCTGGATTCTTTCTGGGGTCAGTTTCCTTCCCTCCTTCGATAAGAGATGACCTAAGTAGGTCACTTCTTGTCGACAATATTGTAATTTAGACAGGGACACTTTGTGATGCAGATCACACAAATGACGCAACAATGACAACGTGGCTTCTTTACAGATTTCCTCAGAATCTGCAGCAATAAGCAAGTCATCAACATACTGAATGAGTGTAGCGCCTTCAGGTAAAATAATCGTATCAAGCTGCGTTTTTAGAGCTTGACTATATATTGATGGACTTTCACAGTAGCCCTGGGGAGCGCGTTTAAAGCGGAAGCTTCGTCCTCCTAAACTGAAGCCGAAAATATCCCTGCTTTCCTCAGCAATTGGGATGGTGAAGAAAGCATTCTTCAAGTCAATCACCGAAAACCAGGTAGCAGAGGCTGGGATCATAGTCAACAGGGCAGTAATGTCAGGAACAACTGGAAATTGTGGCACTACTATTTTATTCACCTCTCTAAGGCCAATCACAAATCTGTACACAGGTGGCTGAGAGGGATCAGTTCTTTTCAAGACAGGCAGAACAGGACTATTGCAAACATTGCCTTTGGTCTCTTCAATCACATCTTTTTCAATCAGGTCATAAATGATCGCTAACAACGCTTTTTCACCTTCACTAGAAATTTTGTATTGGGGAATTCTTGGCATCCTAACATTGGCTTTCAATGTCACAACATATGGTGGTATTTCCAAGAGACCCACATCGTTAGGACCAGTAGCCCAAAGAATATCAGGGAGAGACAGCAATTCTGTCGGAATTTTATCCTTCGACAAATACATTGGAGAAACCACTTTTTTACCTAGTGTAAGTTGTACTCCCGAAGGAGAACAATACAAAGTCGCATACAATCTTTTTAACAGGTCCAATCCCAACAAGTTCTCACCACAACCTGTTGTCAGAATAAGGGGTGCTTCGAATTCGTAAGGACCAACAGACAGGGACATAGGACATGAAATCGGGTTCCTAACCGGGGCACCAGAAAAACCTACAGAAACATTCATTTCGCCAGACAAAGGTGCGCTAGGGAGTTTTGAGTGCATCATAGAACTCTTTGTAGCACCAGTATCCAACAGAAAAGGTTCTGACACACCTGATGTAATCACCTCAACGTATGGTCCACTCTGATCTACTGGAACTGAAACAACTCCCTCTCTTTGTCTATGGCTGTCCTAGCAATCATTACCTTCCATATACTCATCTTCTGCATAGTAATCATCAGCATAGTACTGAGCTGTCCTACCAGATGCATTATTCTGCTGATCAAACTTATTCATAGAATCCTGAGGCGGAAAGGAGCGTGCATTCTGATGGACGTTTCCACGTACTCTACCTCTAGGTGTTTGCTGAACACCTCTACCTCTTGTGTTTGACACACCATTTGCGCGCTGTAACAGGATTGGGCAACTATACTTAAAATGACCCTCTTCCTTGCAGTACGAACACTGATTGGGACCCACAGGAACGCGTGACTGAGTATACTCTACTCTTGGCTTTTGAAACTGTGGAGGTTGCTGATAATTATTCTGATAGTTATTCTGACCGCCACTATTCTGTCCATTACCACCACGTGGCGGGTATGCTTGCTGTAACAGGACCTTCGTTTTCAACTCTTTAGTTTTCTTTTCTACTCTATCTTTCTCATCTTTATCTCTATTTTCATAATATTGCGCAGTAGCCAGTATCTGTGCTGAAGAGGAAACTGCCCATGAACTCTCTGAATCCTTCAACTTTTTACACAACTCTGGAAGCAGATTGTGCACGAATTTATCGACGAACAGTCGCTGACCACCTTCTGTGCTCATATCCTGACCACTGTGGTCGACAAACGTTTCTTCAAACCTGGTGAAGAAATCAGACACCGTTTCATCTTTCTTCTGCTTACATGCAGACAACTTATCCCAATTTACTCTCAATTCGGGCATCAAAGTCTTCATATACGTAATAATTCTACCAGGAAGTTCTGCCACTAAAGGCTCAGGTTTAGCACCACCATCAGCAGCGGCAATATTCACCCATGTGTCGCCTAGCTCTTGATCATGATCTGTATGACGAATCTTTCACCATAAAGGCTGTGGAACAACATTCCCAAACAACATATCTACATCGGCCAAATTCATAATGCATGAACCTGCAGTCTGCGACAATTCCTTGTAATACCCTGCCGGATTCTTGCGGGGATCGGGCAATGTCTGCTTAAGGGCTAATACTTCAGCTCGCTTCCATGGGACATGTACCCACACACGTTGAAAATGTGGCAGAATGGCTGGGACAACATTGGCATTCCCTTCCCTCCAAACTGGGGGAACCTCTCTCATGGGATATTGTCTTCCTTTCTTCTTGGTAGAAGAATCAGACTCAAACAATGACTTGGAAACATCTTCAGTCCTAAGTGATAACAACGTCGCAACTGCTTTCCTAACATCTGAAAACACAATTGTACCTTTTGAAAATTCAAACCGTACATGGCTCAACTCGGGCGCGTTAGAGTCCAAATCATTCTCCTCTAAATCCTCGCACAGGAAAACACACATTTTCTCGAAAACGTACCTCTGCTTTGATGCTTCCCACTGATGGAAGACATCCATAACAGATTCTAGTTCATATCTCATCGGGTCAGTAACCCATTTATGTGCCAAACGATCCAATACTTCTTTCTCCCTAGAATCAGGCAGGTGGCTGCGCAACTGTTTGTGTTCAGGGGTATGAGTCGGGCTTGTTGCTCCAAACAAAGGATATAGAAGACTAGAAACAGTGCTTGCCACTCTCTGGCGGACAGACGGAGAAGTCGAGGAAAAGACAAGTGGGAAAGCAGGATGAGATGAGGCAGATGCAGAGGCAGTGTCAGGAGGAGTACCAGGAGTGGTAGTTGATACAGTAGTTAAAGTTGGAGGGAGTATAGGAAGAGCAGGTGTAAAAGCCGGTGGCCTTTGGGGAGGCTGCACAGGAGGAACAGGAGCCAGCTGAAGAGTAGCTGGTGGGTGCTGTGGAGGAACAGGAGGTATAACAACCATGGGTTGCGCAACTAAAGGTTGTGGAGGTGCTGTAGCATTTTGCGCATAGGGGGGTGGTGAACTTAACAAATGCGACATTAGGGGATCTTTTTCAAGCTCTTTTGCTGCTTCTTGCTGAAGAGGCGGCAAAACTGGGTAGCATTTATCTATTACTTACTCCTTACTAATGAGGCTTTTGCTCCTTTTGTTCCTACACCAGAGGCTCTCTCCCTAAAAGACGCGGATGAGGCAGCACAAGATCTGCAGGATTCCATCACTAATGCAGTAGAAAAACTTGCCCCTGCATCCCTGCGATATGTAGCCCGGCGTAAACCATCAGCGCCATGGTTCTCGGACCATCTTAGAGTATTAAGACAGGGTTGCAGAAGCAGCGAGAGGAGATGGAGGAAATCCTGGGATCCCATGGATAGGGAGGCTCACAAGTCTGCTCTACGGGAGTATAAGCAGAAGGTGATAATGGAGAAGCAGGAATACTTCTCCAACCTTACCAGTTCACTCACTTCCTCTAGGGAGCTTTTTAAAATTGCTGACTCGCTATGCTCCCTCCAACTTCCAGATCCCGTAGTCAGCTCTCAACGTCTTTGTGACGACATTGCAGACTTTTTTCATACAAAAATCCTTGATATTCATACTTCCCTGGAAGTACAACGTCTCTCCTTGGCTGAAAATCTCCCTCCAGGCATAAGTTCTTCTGAGACACTGGATATAGTCCCTTCCAGCCTCCTTTCTGTTTTTCCTTCTATGTCTCTGGAGGGATTGAATCTTCTTCTAGACAAGACGAAATCCTCCTCTCCACTAGATCCATTGCCTCTCAAAAAGCTAAAAGAGTGTAGGAACAGTCTCCTTCCTCCCCTACTTGAGGTGATGAACAAGGCAATTGTTCAAGGTACTTTTCCATCAATATGGAAGAAGGCCATTGTGAAGCCGCTCCTTAAGAAGCCTTCACTCGATCCCGGCCTCTTGAAAAATTTTAGACCCATCTCTCTGCTCCCTGCACCTGCTAAAATTCTAGAAGCACACCTGAATCGCCATTTATCCTCTTTCCTTGAAGCTTCGGAGTATCTTGACATTACCCAGCATGGATTTCGAAAACATCATAGCACAGAATCTGCCCTCACCTCTGTAGTCGACAACATCCGACGCAAGGTTGATGCTGGACAAACTACTGTTCTTGTGCTATTGGACCTCACGGCCGCATTCGACACTCTGTCTCTTGCCATTCTAACATCTCGGCTTAGGGAGGCAGGTGTCACTGGCTCGGCCCTGAGTCTCCTCAACTCCTTTCTCCTTGATAGGGAACAGAGAGTAATGCTCGGCAACCACCTCTCCCCAGCAAAGTCTTTGCAATGTGGGGTGCCACAGGGGTCGGCATTAAGTCTGACCCTGTTCAACATCTACGTGGCCCCCCTTGCTAGGCTAGTAAGATCACAGGGGATGGAGGTGGTATCATACGCCGATGACACCCAGATCATGGTCTCACTCACTCAGTCCTCTGTCATAACATCTGCCTTTAGCTTCAGGTCCTGTAAGCAACACGTTGCAGATTGGATGGTTACCAACTCCCTGAAGCTAAATGGCGACAAGACTGAGGTCTTGATCTTTGGGAAGGACCAAGATATCTGGTCGAGTGAGTGGTGGCCCTCCTCTCTTGGCACCTGCCCCACTCCCTCTCAATCTGCCAGAAACCTGGGTGTAGTGTTCGATACTTCACTCTCGATGTCCTTACAGGTGAATCGGACTGTTTCGACCTGCTGGGGCGTGATCAGGACGCTCAATAGAATTCGCAGCTATCTGTCTCTTCAAGCACGCAAGCAGATTGCAGTCGCCCTTGTTGGTTCCAGGTTGGACTATTGCAACTCTCTCTACATGGAATCCAACAAGGGCCTCATACATCGACTGCAAATCGTGCAGAACGCTGCTGCACGTTTTGTCCTGGATCTTCCCAGGGCCTCTTCTGCTACTGCTGCGAGGAGAGACCTCCATTGGCTGCCTATTCAGCACAGAATTTATTTCAAAATTCTGTGTCTGACCTATAGAGCACTCGAGGATGGATCTAAAGGCGCTATCAGCTCCCTGCTTACCCGCTACCACCCCACAAGGTGTTTGCGCTCTTCGGGACTATTCCAACTTGTTGTCCCTCGTTTTAAGCTCACCAGATGGGGAGCCAGGGCTTTTTCAGTCGTTGCTCCACAACTATGGAACATCTTGCCGATGGAGATGAAGACCTTACCCTCTCTAGCGCTGTTTAAAAAGGCCCTAAAAACGTGGTGCTTTTCTAGAGCTTACACAGGTTGAGCTGCAGGGGCTTTGTTATGAGCTGGATTTGGAATTAGGCGCCTTGACGCCCATTGGGCTATGTTTGCGCATGATAAGATCCCTTTTATTATTATTATTATTATTATTATTATTACCATTTTACGTTGCCTGTGCAACTGCTCACTCATCTGTTCTTCTTCATTGTCTTTAAACTGCCTAGCAGCTTGCATTATCGAGATACCCCTTTCTCTCTTATTTTTCTTCTCTAATTTAATTTCCTTTTGTTTGGACTCCTTACGCCATAAGCGGAAAGAGTCAAACATTGCCGGCCGGGCTTTCTTCTTAAAAAGTTTAACTTCGAGATTATCCAGGATTTCTGTATCAAAGCTCCAATATTGGGGCCATTTTAAAACACCATCCTTGCGGGTGTATTTTATCCATACTTCATTGTATGTAATGGGGCCTACTCCATGTTTTACATATAATTCGTAGGTTGGAGTTCCAATTGGAGGAACCGGACACGAGTCCTCCAGTCGGGAGTCCCTATTATTACAACCAAGACAAAACAAATTTCCAAGTCTGCTAAGACCAGGCATCTTCGCTCTCTAGTCTAGCTTCAAACTTCAAAGGATTATCGATTACGATATTTCTCGTGAATACACGAGTCCTTCGGCTTTGGCGCTTGCAAGTTCCAAATCAAAGCGGTCCCAAAAGGTGACACCAAACAAACTAAGGACTGGGAGACGCTCCACTTATACTTAACTGAGGTATCGATGACGTCACCAGAAGACTCGTCTAACGTTTCGCTCTACCAAACATCCAGGGTCCAAATCAGGGCGATAGTCAGGGCAGCAGTCCTTCGTAGCCGTCGGGACGCGGGGAACCTCGCAGCAAAGACCTTCGGAACCACGTCGACATACAGGGGTCGCTGAAGTGGCTGGCCGTCCTCCGGAATTTTCACACGAAGATCCTCACGAACCTCTGGCTTGGACCGGTACCGCTGATACCGCCCCACGTTGGGCGCCAACTGAGGTACTGGGTTTTTCAGAACCGGTACTGATCCGGTAACCCAGCGGTGTCAGGGGCAACACCCAAAGACCTCGAGTACTTTCCTGATTCAGACCAGAGAAACACGAGTCTTCTAGGTGAAGTCAAAGATGTAATTTATTGGCTGCAACCAAGTAACAAGCGTCCTAGAAGTACAACAACACGGTGTGTATATTCTCAGGAGACTGCTAAAATTTACAAAGCCTGGCTTCTTCTTTTATACAGATTTTTAAGCTTCAGGCAAGCATTCTTAGATTTACAGTGCAAATATTCTTGGATTTACAGTGAGCTATTCACATATTTTCATTACAAAGAAAAAGCAGAGTCATGATGACAAGTCCACATTTAGTATGTCCAGTTCGTGATCAATTACCCGGCAAGGCCCAACATTCTCATCAGATATCGGTGTACCCCCAATAAAACCGGGCTCCTCCCCATCATAAAGCAAAAGAAGAGAAAAGAGCAGGGACAGGTGTGAGCAAGATTTGGGCGGGGGTGTGTGCGATGGGAACAGTTTATGGCCTGTTGTGCTTTGATGCTATCTCGTTCGGCCACTGGGAGAGGAACTGACCAAACAGGTTTGGCTTGGGGCAATGGTTCCAGCTTGCCCAGGTCACAGAAAAGTCAATTAAGGTGTATGTGTCCTTTGATATCGAATTCAGCTGTAGTTACAAGCCTATGTGAAGGGCAACTCACAAAATGGCTGCCAAGCGTAAAATGGAACCCAAGGGTTCAAAAACGAAAATGGCGATTTCGAGGTGAAATCGTTACTCAATTATGGTGAAAATGCTTGTGCATAGTGTACTAGCCATTATCGGTCTTTTGACACCAAAATCGTCATGCTACGACAAAGCTTGTTGCACGAGTCTAGAATTTTTCAGAACTACATCACACCCTCTACCCTTTTGTGGAGCTCAAAGGAGTCATGCCTGTCCATTCAGGATAAATTGACAATCACAGCAACCTATCATGTAGCTTCAGGGAGCCATTTCATACCTTTTCAAATGCTAATCCCCGGCTAGGAGGAATTGGACAGCAAATACAAATTAGCCTTCAAGAACGGCAGGCATGGAAAAGGTAAACTTCTAAAAGTAACTTTTCCCATTCCTGAGCTACAGTACTAGAGTTTTAATGTGTACCCTAGTTTTCTCTATGGGACAGCTAGACTAGCCACAGTGAAAAACATCTTTTAGGTGCTAGTTACCGTACGTACATGCTAACATTGCCTTTCTACATGTTGTACTTTTAAATACCTTGAAACCGACTTTGCGTGCCACATGGTCTACATAGAGGTGGCTTATTAATATTTAAAAGGGATGTTTTGTTCTGTATTTATTATTCGGATTACAGTTTTTACACTGTTACAGTCAGGCTGCATAGTGCAGGCCTGAAAGCTTTTTACTGCCAGGCCCTGCGTACACTTTATACCATATACTAGGGACATCTAGGTAAGTTAAATATACCAATTAGGAGTATATCAATTCAACAATGCTTAAATTGGCTACACCAGCACTCAACTGTTGGTTAGCAGGGGTTAAATGCACAGAGTGAAAAACCCAGTAAATGTAGAAGACTCAGCAAAAGATGAAAATTATGTGGTGACTACACAGAAAACATGCATTTTCTACATATACACAACCTTGTTTTTTTTAAATATTTTACAAGCAATCCCAGGATGACCTCATATTTAATGTTTCAAGACTGGCAACACCTGGCGGTGCTCCTAAACAGTACTTTAAGACCTCCCTACCTTTTTCAAGGAGCCATCCTCTATAATTACCAGTGCAGGCGCTCTTTGGCTTGAAGGAGCGACAGACGCTCGCTTTAGAAAGAGGAAATGAGAATGTAGAACGTCTCTAAAAACCTGTTCAGAATCCTTATGCTCTCACACATGATGATGAGCACTCACGCCTCTTTCAGTGAGAATAAAGAAGAGTTAGAAAGAGAAAGGTAGCCCAAATGTCTAACATCATACAGGCATGCAGGTCGATCAGAAGAACACAGGCACACTAACAAATAGTTAACCTTGTACACAGGAACACAGTCACAGGCACTGACCCAAAGATATGCACAGACCTGAAGGAACCTCTAATCCCAGTCTGTGCCCCACAACACTTCCACTCACCTGTGGCACTGCATGGTGAAGTAGTGCAGATTCAGCAGTGTAAGATAACTGTACAAATAAGATTATGTTGGGCTGGTAGTTTGACTGGAGGCTATGAATGTTCTGTAGGGACTGATTGAAAGTCAACCATAAAAACATTCACTGGGGTTCTGATCTTAGCAAGCCGCAGATCAGGTCGCAACTAGACTGCCTGTCTCTGAATCTGGTGGCACCAAATCTTGGAGCCAGGGTTGCACAGTGCAGTATTAATAGTGAAATGCCACAATCATTCAGGCACATGGTAAAAGATTAATCCAGCCTCACTAAAGTGGGCACCTTGCACCAGTTCAAACAACCCTTATGGTGATTATGTTAAAGATAACCTTTATAGAAAGCTATCCTAGTGGTAGCTATGGAGAGCAGACTTCAGGCTAAGGCCTAGATGTAGGTAATTTTAGTTTACCACTTCTTAAATACCGAATTTTACCGATTCGGTATTTAAGAAGTGGTAAAATAGAAGGGGGGGGGATGTAGGTATTACAGAATCGGTAAATACCGAATCGTTAAGATTCGGTATTTACCGATTGGGTAAATACCGATTCGGTAATGCTCATTGATTCCTATGGGCATTGAAGCCCATAGGAATCAATGGGCATTACCGAATCGGTATTTACCGATTCGGTAAATACCGATTCCAGCAAGGGTGCAGGGGTTGTCACTTTGACACCCTCTAGCACCCCAAATACAGGCTTGTGTGCAATGTGGCACACATACATGCCCTAGGGGCATGTCTGTGTGTCACATTGCACAGGTGTGCATGCACAGAAGTGCATGCACACCTGAATTTGGTATTTTACCACACAATAGGATTGTGTGGTAAAATACCGACTCTTAAGGGCCTGTGGCACTGTAAACTGTGCCACCTACATTTGTAATTACAGAATCGGTATATTTACCGATTCGGTAATTTTACCGAATCTGTAAATATACCGATTCTGTATTTTTCTGCCCCCTACATCTGAAACCACTAATACCTGTCAGAAACGGACGAAATCGGCTGTTTCCGACCGGTATTAGGGCTCCTACATCTGGCCCTAAGTCTTGAAGGAATGTTAAGCTGCTTGTTTTAGCAGAATGCAACCTTATAGTATTGGTTAAATGAAAGGGAAATCGCTCAGTAGTTATAAAAATAAGTATGTATTTTATAGAACACTCTCTAGTATCCTCTACACGAGGATAGAACACAATTCAAATAACACACTTGCTAAGAAACAATCGTAAGTAGCACAATACACAGTGGGCTCCAGAGGGAGACCAAACCATATACTAAATAAGTGGTATAAGAATTACGACTTGGGACTAGACCTAGTCTAGAAGGTGTTGAAGAAGTGCTGGGACTCCAAGCAACCACCCAAGGTGAGTAAGTAGGGACCCCACGGAAGACGGGTGCAGGGTGAGAACACGAATGCGTGCTCCGTACAATTCAATGGGGAAATCACAGTTGAAGATTTAAAGATTAAGGACCCTTCCCAGTGGATATCGAGGAATTCCCTTAGAACTTAGGAGGTTGGATAGCCACCCACCGGTGGATATCTTTGTACCAGACTTACCTATCCCAGAGGAGCCGGGTGCATAGGCACGAAGTGACGTCGGAAACCCTTGTCGTTTTCTATGGAAGACCTCAAAGAAATGCCACTGCTGGAAGTAAGAAGAATGTCCAGTGGAATCCAAACATGGATTCTTGTAGAAAGGAACCTAAAAGGAGAGGGGATAGAGTCTGTATCACTTTGAAGTGACCAGGGGCTCGGTAGACGAATGCCTACCGATGTTGGGTGCTTTAGGTGTGTTGACGGTGATCTTGACTCTTCAGCTGTGTGGACCAGGAGATGTCTAGGACGACCAGGATTTGGTACGAGCTGTCCCACAAAGGATGTCGAATGCTGAGGGGCTGGTGTCCGGCGGGAGCACCAACAAGCCTTGGAAGTGGTAACCCACGCAGATGGTCAAGTTCGATGTCGATTTGGCCCAGCAAGGACCCAGAGACTCACCACAGCAAGGGAGGCCAGGGCATGCCTGGAGCAACCAGGGGAGCCCAAGAAAAGCAGTGTTGACCCACAAGGGGATCTCAGGCTTGTTCACAGAACAACAGCTCGCAGGGCACAGAGTACGAAGAGGCCTGAGTCCTTTGTGGAAAAGGTGTGCTGGGGTTAGGGCTACAGACAACAAGCATGTGCTGCTGCTAATGTACGCGGTGCACCGAGGTATGGGTTATGCGGTCCCCACAAGGAATACTGGCTTCAAACTCAGTAAGAGGGCAGCTCAACCTCTGAGACCTTCAGAAACCCACCTCCTGTTTTGCTGGAGCCTTCAGAGTTTGCTGGTGCTCAGGATCAGCAGACTGGTCCGATGTGTTATGATGCCTACAAATGCAGGGGAGTGACTCCTTTACCCCAATGAAGAAAATTTGGATGTCTTGGAGGTCCATAGGGTCCTGCATGGAGCCTGTATGAAGCAGGGACACAGACAAGGCTTTAGATGGAAAGGGAAGACGAAGTTGAGCCTAATAGAGGTCCAGCGAAGACCACGTGACAGGATGCCTATTGTGCTGCCTTCCCCTGCTGGAGCTTGGCTCAGCAGCAGGAGGGCAGAATTGTGTATGTGGCAGATATAGATATAGTGAACCTATGTCTAAAGTCCATGGTGCAAGCACCATCTTACAGAGGCTGCAGTAGCAGACCTGAAGTTCCATTTTGCATGGTCTCTCATGAGTGGCATAAAACATGCTTCAGCCCATGGGAGGCCTCTGAGGTACCTATGCCCTGAGTACATGTGTACTCGGGACTGAGAAGGGTACCCCAGTATCAAATCTGGAGTGAACCAAATTACAAACATAGCAATTTAAGGGAGAAAGCAGACAGACAGGGGTCCTAAAGAGCAGGATCCTAGCCAGACTAGTCAGAACAGTGGGTGCAAAAAGTGGGGGTAACCATAATTAGCAGATCCTACTTTCTTACACCATGAAAAGCAACAGCAAATTCAACTTGCATAAACATTTTATATGTATTCTTAAGCAACCCACAGGATGAATGAATGAATGAATGAATGAATGAATTAATTAATTAATTAATTAATTAATTAATTATTGAAATTGGGTCTGATAAAGCGCAAACTTAGCCCAAGGTCATCAAGGCGCTAAAGCAGACTATGCGAGATGGAAACAGAGAAAGTTATCCTGCAGACTGAGTGAAGAGTCACATCTTCAGAGCCTTATGAAAGAGTAAATGAGAAGAAAGGCAGGTCAGACCCTGAGAAGGGAGTTCCAGAGTTTGGGACCAACAACAGAAAAAGCTCGACCTCCTCATCTGACCTTACTGAACCGTGGCACTATAAGCAGATTCTTATCTGCTGACCTAAGGTTCCTAGAAGGAGTATAGCGATGTAAGAGAGTCTTTATACCCTCTGGACCAGCCCCAAAAAGAGCCTTGTGCACTAGACATACGTTTTTAAAATGAATCCTATGGTCAATGGGAAGCCAATGCAGCATCACAAGGCAGGGAGAGATGGAGTGAAACTTAGGTAGATTCAACACAAACCTGGCTCCTGCATTCTGAACCAGTTGCAGCCGCTGAATTAGACCTCTGTTGATGCCCGAATAGAGGGCATTACAGTAATCCAATCTGGATGTCACAAGTGCCACCACAGCCTGTTTGCGGGAATCCAATGAAAGATAAGATGACATTTTCTTTAAAGTTCTAATAATCCCGAAACAGGTGGAGAATGTCCTGCTCACCTGTCGACTCATGGTGAGAGAGTTGTCCACCATGATGCCAAGATTCTTTCCAACTGGGACAGGGCAGGGACAGGTGCCCAACGAGTCAGGCCACCAATCGCCGGACCAGATATCCGGATTACTGCCAAAAATCAGCACCTCATTCTTCTCTCCGTTTAGTTTAAGGAAGTTTAAGCTCATCCAGGATGCAACTGCTTCCATACAGAGCCTAAAGTTGGAAGACGCATCTCTGATGTTATGAGTAATTGAAGAGAAGTGTGGCTCACTGGTTAGAGGAGGCAGACCTGGAAGCAGAGGTCAGCCCTGGACCAGGGTTCAATTCACGGCTCGGCGGGGTCTTGAGTCCTAAAATGTCCACGGACTCGACAATTCTCGCTCCGGTGCCTACTCGATTCATGGGTTCACACTCTGCGACTCTGGGTAATAGCTTGCTTAATCTCCACAACGGCCCCTCGCGGCGGGATGCCTGGCTTTCACCTTGTGGATACCCTGCCGGGGTTATCTCACAGGGGAATACCAGGACGGGTTCCCTAAGCAAGCGCTTAGATACCGGGTCGGTGATTTGCGCTATATAAATACATGTACATTTACATTTACATACCATAATTTGATAATCATCTGCGTAAAATAGTACCTTCAAACCAAACGATCTTACAACTACAAGTTTGGCAAGCAGGGCTACATAAATGTTAAAAAGGGTCGGGCTCAGGGAAGAGCCCTGAGGCACGCCACAAACCATAGTCTTGGGAGCAGAGAAGAAAGGCCCAAGGTTCACCATCTGAATCCGGTCGTTAAGAAAGGAGAAAAGAAGCTCCAGCGCTGAGCCCCTTATCCCTATCTCCCTGAGGCACTCTACTAGCCTCACAGGGGACAGGGTATCGAAGGCTGCTGTGAGATCAAGGAAGATGAGCAAGGTGGTATGGCCTGCATCCACCTGCGTACGGATATTATTAAAAACCACCGTAAGAGCGGTTTACGTACTATGTAGGGCTCTAAAGCCATGCTGAGAGTCATCTAGCAATCGATGATCATTCAGATAGGAGGAAAGACAAGAGTTGAGGTGCCTTTCAAGGATCTTAGCTGGCACCGGGAGCAGTGATATCGGGCGATAATGCTTACGCTCCGTCGGGTCGAGGAAGGTCTTCTTCAGCAACAGCTTTACCACTGCTGTCTTCCAGGACGAAGGAAACTGTCCATCAAAGATAGCATGATTAAGAACCGCTGAGAGGTGTGGTATGATGATATCTCGACACCGCTTTATCATCTTGAGAGGGCAGGCGTCTAAAGGTGAACCCGACTTAACACCTTCCAGCAGTCTATCTGTATCTTCGGGCGGTAGTAATGGAAAGGACAAAAGCGCTGGAAGTGACCCAGAGACCAACGGTTCCTCCACTGCTGTAAGTGCGGAGGTAGAGTGTCCTACATTTCCAACTTCAAGGGCCAGGTAGATGTTTTTGATCTTGTTAGTAAAAAAATCAGAGATTTTATCACAGAAAGAATGTGAAACGTCCCCGGTGTGAGCTGTTATCGGAACAGTGAGGGAATTGATAACCTTAAACAGTTCCCTCGGGGAATTAGACGCAACCATCATCTTGGAATAAAAAGCCTTTTTTTCTTCCATAATGGCTTCCCTATAATGTTTCAGAGAAATCTTATAGAGTTCTTTATCTGCAGAGTCTAAATTAGAACACCAAAGCCTTTCCAATCCACGGCAGGTTAATCTCAGTTTTCTAAGTTTCTCCGAGAACCACGGAGCGGAAGGTTTTAATCTAGCAGAATAATGCTTCCTAACTGGAGCCAGATTGTCCAAAGCCTCAGACAATTTTAGCGAGAGCTCCATAGCAGCCTGATTGACATCCTGATGCCCCAGGGAATAGTTGTTCTCTAACAGGCCAGAAAGGGCCTTATTCGTTAACCGGAGGATTGAATGGTTCAAGAAGTAATTTGAATCAAGCCCTGGCACACATTCACAATGATTATGACGAGTCAAAAACTTGTATTTCAGGGCAAAGACATAGAAAACATGAGTAATTTAATGATTTTCTTGTGACTCCAGCTAACACGTGTTTCGTCGCTGGGGACAAGACACCCTCAACTTCCTCAGGGCTGGAAAACATATATGAAAACAGAGTATACGCCCAAAACATTCGGGCATCAATGGTAAAATCCTTAACATGTGAATTATATGTGGTCCCAACTGTGCAAATCAAACCACATCATATATCCATAAATCAGTATAAGTGCATCCAACATAGGACAGTGAGGGCAATTTACTGTGTGTCTTTAAGATTTTATATAATCATATTAATATACCAATTGATTGTTAGTGTCTGACATGCCAAGCCAACCAATATTGTTGATCACCCTATGAGATAGGAGGGGGTAGGTCAGTAATAATTTTAAGAAATGGGAAAGAATAATAGTGCAGCTATTTTATCACAATTAAGGTGACATTCCATAGACATATTGCATGAAGATACGCTTATTGGGTGGGGCCCAGGCCTACCTTAAAGTAGATGAAACTGTCTTATGTGCCTAAAGTAAATGTAGAGATCTATGAGGTGTACGTCCTATTAAGTATACATCCATATAGATACCATCCATAAGGTAAAGAACATACCTTCTGACTGGTTATAATTCAGTCCCAGCCTAATTCTGGCTGAGAATGTTGCAAGGATTCCACGAAAAGCCTTATTCTAGCATGTATCTGTAAATAAATTACGATATGATTAAGGATAGTTGGGCATGATGCTCCTAATTAAAAGTACAGTCACAGTGCATAGTGAGCATGCCAAAGGTTAGACTGATAACAAACTACAATGAGGTAGCAACAGCCCTTAGAAATAGTATGAAAAAAATTGGTGGATACTGAGTAATGATAAATCACTGACAAAGTACATCACAAATCAACCTCTGATCACATACAGACGAGGTAAGAATATCAAATCTTTGATCAGTCCTAGCTATCCCAAACAGATCCAAAGACCAGATTGGCTAACACAAAGATGCATGGGGTTCTACAAATGTGGTGGCAGTAAAATTTGCCCCTTAGCAATGAACAACACCAAAGTGTTTCAGAGTCACTTAGGTAAACAATACGAGATCAGAGAAATGATTAACTGTAACAGCCGCTATGTGATATACATGATCAAATGTAAATGTGGTAGCTTCTATATAGGATGCACGATCATGGCCTCAAAAGAGGGAATATACGAGCATCTGAGGGCCATTGAGGGCCATTAAACACAATGACATCAGATATGCAACTGCCACACATATTAATGAATACCACGCTCAGGAGACACGCAAACCGCTATCGGAATTGGTCAGATCAACATGGACCCGAGGGGTGGTAATAAGGAACTATACTTAAGACGCAGGGAGGCTTTGTGGATTATGAAGCTTCAAGCGGTCGAACACGGGATAAACACAGACCATGAATTACATTATTTCCTAGGTGACTAACACGAATGACCCAGGACTTAGAGACCGTGATATATAGACAGCCAGTCACTGTGCGAACATGATACATGAATGTGACAATGGACCTGTATTAGATGTATAATTTTTTTAATATGGCTATGCTATGGGTATGAATGTACCTATTCTACTAACATTGGTGTAAAACAATAGGACAATAGGACTGGTATATGCTAGATGACTGTAACGTGCATATGTGTCACTCTACAAATATCAGATCCCATCGATATGAAGTTTGCACAATAGAAAGTATAAATGACACAATGATCCCTGTATAAATATGAACTGTATAAAAAGTACTGTTTATTAGGGCTTTTCAAACTGCAGTGACGTACTGTAGACTATATTGTTTATCACACATATTCTGATGGGGTGTGACATAGAGCTATATATATATATACCTCCTTACAGACGCCTCATGAACAGCGCCTACAGGTCCCAGCATGAAACGCGTCGGCTTAAACCGGACTATATTTCTGTGCTGGAAAGCAATGCTTTCGTTGTACCCTGCATTAAAGAAGGTTGGCATATCACTCACCAGTCTAGTGGCTCTTTCTACAACTGGCAGAAGTTGGTACATCCTGCTTCGTGAAGGACTGCTCCGCCCCCGAAGGTGAGTGCCAATCGCCTTTACCTCCTTACAGACGCCTCATGAACAGCGCCTACAGGTCCCAGCATGAAACGCGTCGGCTTAAACCGGACTATATTTCTGTGCTGGAAAGCAATGCTTTCGCTGTACCCTGCATTAAAGAAGGTTGGCATATCACTCACCAGTCTAGTGGCTCTTTCTACAACTGGCAGAAGTTGGTATATATATTTCCAGCACAGAAATATAGTCCGGTTTAAGCCGACGCGTTTCATGCTGGGACCTGTAGGCGCTGTTCATGAGGCGTCTGAAAGGAGGTAAAGGAGATTGGCACTCACCTTCGGGGGCGGAGCAGTCCTTCACGAAGCAGGATGGGGCAGGACATATAATCTGGGATACACACCTGCATCCTGATCGGCACACCCACGACGCTGAAGAAGGCGAAAGACGCCGAAATGCATTCGCCACAGCGGGTGTTTTGAACTTCTTTGCCATCTGTCATGAAATAAAAGTGCTTCCAAACGTTTCCCCTGCTGAGGCCTTTTTCTTCTTCTTGGAGGAGAGTTGTGGATATAATTTAACGCGAGTTCCAGTGTTGCGCTTAAAAGGCCCCTGCATCATCAAGAGGCTTTGGACACGCTGGTTCCGCTTCGGTGGATTTTCTCGGATTCTTGGGTACAGGAATGACTAAAGCCCACCGCTAAGCCCTGGAGGAGATGGAGCGGTGTTGATGTCATTGCCATCACGCTGGGCGAGGTGATACTGTAGCCTTGCCCCCGCTAAATGGATTCCTGCGGCATGGTGGTTGATGCGGTTGGGGACTCGAGGACCTATTTGGTTTCGTGGACTCCTGGACATTGGGGTTCTTTGCAGCACTGATCCACCCCGTGCATTACCTACTAGCACTGATTGATGCATGCTGGGACCTGTAGGCGCTGTTCATGAGGCGTCTGTAAGGAGGTAAAGGCGATTGGTACTCACCTGAGGTGGCGGAGCAGTCCTTCACGAATCAGGATGGGGCAGGACATATAATCTGGGATACACACCTGCTTCCTGATCGGCACACCCACGGCGCTGAAGAAGGCAAAAGACGCCGAAATGCATTCGCCACAGTGGGTGTTTTGAACTTTTTTGCCATCTGTCACGAAATAAAAGTGCTTCCAAACGTTTCCCCTGCTGAGGCCTTTTTCTTCTTCTTAGAGGAGAGTTGTGGATACATATATATATATATTTATATATATATAAAAAACAACTTCTGCCAGTTGTAGAAAGAGCCACTAGACGGGTGAGTGATATGCCAACCTTCTTTAATGCAGAGTACAGCGAGGGCATTGCTTTCCAGCACAGAAATATAGTCCGGTTTAAGCCGACGCGTTTCGTGATCTTGTCACTTCTTCAAAGGCTCCGGAACAGCATCAACACAGGTAATAATCCGCACTTCATTTTATTCATTCCCGCCCAGATGGGCGTGGCCACTCGAGGCCTCTTGGAACTTGAAGTGTTTTTGTTTTTGTTAAACCACAGTGGGCCCCCATAAGAATGCTGTAATAACTTTAAATAAAACCACAGTGGGTTGCAGTGGAAGGCATTGAGTCCCCGCATGTACATCTCATTCCTGCAAAAACCGGCTCCTGTCTCCTTCTTGGTGGCGTCACAGAAATGCCGAACCGGCATCAGGGCTCCCTCTGCGACTTAGGCCGAGCCGCAATATACAAAACACCAACTTCTGCCTGTTGTATAAAGAGCCACTAGACGGGTGAGTGATATGCCAACCTTCTTTAATGCAGGGTACAGCAAGGGCATTGCTTTCCAGCACAGAAATATAGTCCAGTTTAAGCCGACGCATTAGGTGATCTTGTCACTTCTACAAAGGCTCCGGAACAGCACCAACACAGGTATGGTTGTCGGACCTCCAGCAGGGTCACGCAGTCTCCCAACAATTCACAGGCCGGTATGTCCATTGTTACCAACAGCAAAGATAAACACAAGGAGATGATGGACGGAGAGCTGAAACTTTTCAGACACTCACCCATAGTCACGGTTCTGGGTTGAATCCATCATCGTTCAGATGACTGAGGTGGCAAAATGAGCTAAATAATGATGATGGATTTAGCCCAGATCTGTGACTGGGGGTGAATGTCTGAAAAGTTTCAGCGCTCCGTCCATCATCTCCTTGTGTTTGCTTGGTTCGCCGTAAGTTGGCAGGTTATGCCCAGACGTGGGTCCCTTGCTCACTTTGCCACTGGATTCAAGCTAGCCTGGCTGATGAAGGGTGTTACCCAGAAACCGGTCCCAGGATGCTTGTTTCCGGTTCAGGGAAGACATGGCTTGGCAGTTCGGGCTGGAATGTTACTATGAGGCACCAGGTCAAGTCTGATTTGCATATAGCTGGGTCTGAACTGAGGTGGCGAAGTTAGCTAAAGAATGATGATGGATTTAACCCAGATATGTGTCAGAAAATCTCTAACTGCTTTTAACTGACTCGGGGCGGGACTAAGACACCTCATAATATTCATGTAACAGGGTGTTTATTACTCCTGGTTCGTGTACGGGTATGCCAGCTTCTGTACTAACATTTTTTATTTGAGTGCCTCGCAACTTTGGCTTAATCAGCCACGCGAACAAACAACCAGCCTTCCCCTGTTCTTCCTGGACGCTAGTGAAATAGTTTTTATATTCATATCTGTGTAAGTGTTCCAGCTCTTTAGTGTGTTTGGCCCGGGCATCTAAGTGATTTGCAGGCTCTGGCGCAACTGTGCCCTGTGCGTTCTCAAGTTCGCACAGCCGTTTCTTGATTGTTTCTAGCTCCCTGTGGAGCGTCCTTCTGATCCTGACTGATTGACCTAGACAGTGCCTCCAGAGTACCACCTTGAAGGCCTCCCATTCCGCCAGGCCCGTGGAGGCGGAGTGAACATTGGTGGCAAAGAAGGTCTTGACACAGGCATTTAGGGATTATTTGCAAGCTTGTATTTATTTATTTGCAAGCTTGTACCGCGCTGGGAATCGACTCCCTAGGGAGTATCTCCGCGCCTTTGGCGTCATCAGAAAGCAAATAGCCCTGTCATGTGTTTATTTAATGTTCAACCAAAATCAGTAGTTAAACAGGAATGTTTTTAATTTTTTCCTGAAGGGAAAATGTTCCCTGCACGCTCTGATTTCGAATGGGAGTTCATTCCAAAGTTTCGGGCCTGCCACTGACAAAGCTCTTCCCCCTTGTCGTGTCTTCCAGAATCTGGGAACGCATAACAATTCATGGTCTCCAGATCTCAGGAATCTTGCCGGAATGTATGGGATGAATTGCTTAGTTAGGTAATCCGGACCTCTGCCGGAAAGGCACTTGTGAATGATGCAACAAGTTTTGAACATCACTCTTTGTTTTACCGTGAGCCAGTGGAGTTTTTTAAGAAGGGGCCTTGAAGGAGTCCGGGCCGGGGCATTGAGAACAAGGCGTGCAGCCGTGTTCTGCACAACTTGAAGTCTGGCGATGACCCCCTCGTTGGCGGCTAGCAGCAAACCATTACAGTAGTCCAGTCTACTCAACACGAGCGACTGAACTAAGGTTTTCCTGGTGGTATCAGGTAACAGGGGGAACACCCTTCGGAGAAGCCCAATAACATGAAAACAGGTGCTCACTACTTGCGTAGCGTGATGTTTTAAGGTGAGCTCCTGATCCAGCTTGACTCCTAGATCTTTCACTACCATTTTTGGTTCCGGGACTGGGCCTAGATCACAAGGCCACCAGTCAGGAGTCCACAGACGTTTGGCTTCCCCAAAGAGCATCACCTCCGTCTTGGAGACGTTACACTGAAGGAAGTTTGCTGCCATCCAATGTGCCACTTCTTTCATCCCTTGGGCAAAGGAGTGACGCACTTCAGAAGTCATGATTTTAAACGGAAAGAGGAGTTGAGTATCGTCTGCATACGATACGGGGATAAACCCGTGGGATCTCATGATGTTAGCTAGGGGTGCCACATAGATGTTAAATAATGTAGGGCTCAAGCAGGAGCCCTGTGGCACCCCCTTTGAGATCTCCACCTCCTCTGACTGGTAAGAACCAAGTATGACTCTCTGAGTGCGTTTGGTGAAAAAGCTCCTTAACCAGGCCAGCGCCTTGCCTCCCAGACCGATGTCAACTAGTCTGGTGGTCATGATATCATGTGACACAGTGTCAAACGCCGCTGACAAATCTAATAACACCAGGATAACGGAATACCCCTTATCCTGAAGCATATGAAGATTGTCAGCGACGGACAGCAAGGCGGTCTTGGTGCTGTGCCTGGGCCTAAAACCCGATTGAGAGGGGTCTAGTCCCCCTGCACTCTCGATGTAATTGGATAAGTGCCGGTTAACAAACTTCTCGGCGAGCTTCCCTAAAAAAGGGAGGAGAGAGATGGGTCTCAGATTAGTGAGGTCAGTCCATGGAATGGAGTTGTTCTTCCGTAGAGGCCTCACCAAAGCACGCTTCCAATCAGGGGGGACTTCCCCTGATCCTAAGGATAGATTAACTACCCACTGAATACCCTCTCCTAGATCGTCCCTCAAAAGTGACATGATCCGAGCTGGAATGATGTCCGAAGGGCATCCACTCTTAGTTTGATTGATTAGAGTGTCAATGTCCTCCATTGATATAGGAGGGAACTCAACAAGCTTGCTAGCGTTGTTTTCTGCTGTGCTGAGATGTGGCGGAGCCATAATGTCCTCGGTTCTCAAGGTGTTAGAGGTAGTTTTTGAGGCTAAGATCTTAGCATAAATGCCTTCTATTTTTCTAACAAAAAACTGTGAGATGTTATCACAGAGTTCCTGAGACTCAATCCCCTCCGTTTCACAAGCTGCAGGCTTGACAAAGGTCTGTAAAATTTGGTAAAGGACTTTAGCATTTTTACCTGCTGCTGATATTTGGGCTGCTATGTGATGTTTCCTAGCCGATCTAATAGCTTTATGATAATATTTTTGGGAAGTCCTATAAGTTTCTTTATCCTCTGCCTTGCGTGTAGCTCTCCATTGTTTCTCAGATTTCCGTGCAATGATTTTTAGTTGTCTGAGATCATCTGTGTACCAGACTTCTTGTTTTGGGGCAGGTTGTGGTTTATATGTTCTAAAAGGAACAACGTGGTTGATGGAAGTAGTTACCGCTTCATTAAAAATAGCTAGTACAGCGGTGACATTGTCGCCACATTCAGCCCAGTTAGGTTCGATGAATTTCTCCCTAAAGCTCTCAGGCGTTAATTTATTCCAGGGCCTTCTGACATCAGCCAGGGTTCTCTGAACCCCCTTAGCCTCATGGTTGGAGCAAGTATAAAATTCAATAATGGAGTGGTCAGTCCAGTCCACTTGACAGGGAGGGAGGCATTTTATAGAGGTGGAGTTATATAGTACAAGGTCCAAGGTGTGACCGGCTAAGTGCGTGGGTCCCTGATTAATTTGATGCAGACCAAGGGTGGTTAGATCAGCCAGGAGTGTTTGTGCCTCCACACAAGAGGTGAGTTCACTATGAACATTAAAATCCCCTACCAAGATGAAGTCAGAATTCACCTGTACGTGGGGGGCCAGTGTTTCAACAAGTAGAAGAGAGAAATTACCCAGCGGACCTGGGGGTCGGTAGACTAAAGCTCCCTTCCTGGTTTCCCTAGAATTAGGGTTGATAGTAAAGATGAGGAGCTCCATTTACGGGTTACATACGGTCTCAGTAACTACTACCTTGATTTCTTGTTTAAAAACAATGGCTAATCCCCCACCGGTTTTAATTAGCCTGTCCATCCTTACTAATTTGTATCCTTGTGGTACCCCCATAGTAATGGCCGGAACAGAGTGGGGCTTTAACCAGGTCTCTGTTAAAAAGCAAAAATGTGGCTTTTCTGATGTTATGAGATCCCAGACCTGAGTGGAATGGGTAACTAAAGAGCGGACATTACACAGGAGGTTTTTGCAATTCAAAGATGAGTCATTGGGAGGACTGTCAATCGGATTTTGCTGACAGTTGGTAGGGACAGAGGAGGTAGTCCTTAGCTGACAAGGCGTGATTACAGCACTGCTTGTAAATTGTGTAAAACAAACCCTGCAGGAGAACGGTCCCTCCAGGCTCCCCTGTACTCTATGGGAACATAATGTAGTGGCATACCGGCTTAAAGCCATTAGGGTCTGGCTGGTATACGTGAGACCAGGGCGAGGGAAAGGTACCAGGCAAGTGATAGTATCCGCCATAGCTCCATAAAGGGAGCATCTTCGAACAGTCCAGGATTAAACCTCCATAGGAGAATCAGAGGTCTTGGCTCTAGGGGTCGATGAGTCATCAATAATGGGCTGTGGTCTGAGAAGGTGCGTCCTAGGTACTCAGTGTGGATAATGGACTTGTTAAAATCCAAGGTGCAAAGGAAGGCATCTAGTCTTGTATATAATTGGTGTAGAGGAAAAAAAATACCTATTCCCCTTTCTATGCTGTGCCCTCCAAGTGTCCACTAGTCTCCAATGTCCCTTCCATTCCTGGTAACCTATTGCCGTGTGTTGTGTTTGGGCCCCTGGCACCGAGCAGAGGGGAATGTGACTCATCTAGCACTATGTCTGCAACACAATTGTAGTCTCCTCTTAACATCAGGGCCCCTTGCACAAGTTCAGCCATTCGGGCCAAGAATTCCCCTAGGAAAGCCAATTGGTCATGGTTTGGGGCATTTATGCTACCAATTGTAACATCTCTGCCACTCAGTTTCCCTGTAAGCAACACATACCTCCCTTCCTTATTAATCTGGGTAGTTGTGGCCTCAAAGGGGACTCCTGGTCGTATTTAAATTAAGGCTTCTCTAGCATAAGTTGAGTAACCAGTCACATAGATCTATCCTCTCCAGCTTCTACTCAGTTTCTTTATGTCGCCCTGTAGAAGTTGGGTTTCTCGGAGTAGGGTGGCCTGGATGCCCCTCCACTTTAAAGAGCTGTGTATATTGTGCCTCTTGCTCATCGAGCCCATACCCCTAATATTATATGTTATAATTTAATAGTGTCATGAGCTGTAGTTGGGTTCATCTTTTTGCACTCCTCCTTCATCCCACCGAATCCACTCCCAGTCTTTGGGCATGTTTCCTATCCTGCAGAGAAAACAACAGTGAACTGTGAACAACTTCCTACAACAATCACCTCCTAGATCCCAGGGCAGTTCGGCAACATCTAACTGCCCAAACCTCAGCCAAATCAACAAGATCAAGGATCAGGGTCTGCTAAAGGACCGGTCCATTGGGGGGGTGGAGCCATAGCTAGAAAATGGTGTCTCGCCCTGTGTTCTTCGGCCCACCTCTCATACGGGCCTGGGCAGGCCGACAGGGCACAGCACACCACGCTTACGGGCACATTAGGATGGCGGGCGGACTTTGTCCGCCCGCCATCCCAACGCAAAAAGGGACCGCCCGCCATAAGGCCAGGGGTCCCGTGCGGGACATTAGGATGCGCATTCCTGTCATTGTGGCGGGTGGAGCAGTCAGCACCACCTGCCACAATGCCAGGAAGGCATACTGTGCACTTCAATGCACAACAGGGCAGGCACCGCACGGTGTCTGCCATATTGTGCAGGGAACTGCTGGGGGGTACCATAGGTACCTCCCATGTGCACTCCCCAGCCCCCAGAATCCCTGGGGGCCCAATACGGGCTGCCAATGTTAAAAACCACCTGCCTTGCCGCCACGGAAAGGCACGTCCCCATCCTCATAGTAATATGGATGGCGATGTCTACCAGATACTGCCACCATATGAACTGCTTTTCCGCCAGGTAGGCAATCGGGCGGAATGCCTACCGGCGGAAAACCGGCGGACTGTCTTCCGATCCGCCGGGGTCCCCCCCGCAATGGTAATGTGGCGGGGGGAAATTAGAGGCGGCCGTGGTTTTTGGCGAGCGGATCGCCACCGCCATACGGGCGGTGGCGATTCGCCCGTTATCATAATGGGTCCCTTAGTCTCTGTTGCCCAAGTTATCGCCTAATTTTTATTTATTTATTTATTTATTTTATTTTATTTTATTTTTATTTTAGCGATTTCTAAAGCGCCTGGTGACCCAAGGGCATCCCCGCGCTATGTAGCTTGAATCCTATTGAGAGGTGAGGAAGCCGAGTGAGGTTATTTGGGGAACAGGTGGGTCTTTAATTTTTTGCGGAACACAAGGTGGTTGGTTTCGAGTCTGAGGGCGCGGGGTAATGCGTTCCAGCCCTTGGCTGCCTGGACTGAAAATTGACGGCCTCCTGTGCGGACTTTTTTGAATCTGGGGGTGCAGATTAGATTCTCATTTTGAGATCGTAGCGATCTACTAGCTGTATAAGGAGTAATCATTTTACTAAGGATCGCAGGGCCAGATCCGTTGTACAGCTTATGTGTAATACACATTGCTTTAAAGTGCACCCTTTGGCGTATAGGTAGCCAGTGCAGGGCTTTGAGGGCTGGCTTGGCGGATGTTCTGAAGGGGGTGTTGGTAATCATACGTGCTGCCGCGTTCTGTGTCCGCTGGAGTTTCGTGATGGTAGCCTCGGGGGCTCCCAAGTAGACCAGATTGCTATAGTCCAAACGGGACAGCACTAGGCCCTGGATAAGGAGCTTTCTGGACATAGGTGGGAGTAAAGGCAGAATTTTACGGGTCGTACGCATGAGCCCAAAGCATGTGCCCGAGGTTTTGGTTGCCTGGGTCTTCATTGTAAGCTGTGGCTCTAGCCATACCCCGAGAGTCTTGATTTCAGATTTGGGAAGGGGAATTTCACCGAACACGTTGGGCCATATCGTGGGAGGGATAGTTGTCCATTGCTTGCCGAGTAGCATTACCTCTGTCTTGGTCCCGTTCAATTTCAAAGATGATTCATTCATCCAGTTGTGGATGTTTATGAGGCAGTTGGTCAGATTTTCAGGGTGGTCAAGCAGCTGGGACAAGGAGACGACTAATTGGGTGTCGTCAGCGTAACTTACCATTTTGATGTTAAATGGCGTTACCACGTCCTCGAGGGGGGCCATATAGGCGTTAAAAAGCGTCGGGCTCAGAGACGAGCCCTGGGGGACGCCACTAGTGAGAGGAAGGGTGGATGAGTGGTGGCTGTCATCCCATACTTGAAAGGAGCGTCCTGTAAGATAGGATTCGATCCATTTAATAGCTGTCCCGGTAAGTCCTGCATTAGCTAGTCTACTCAGAAGGACACGGTGGCTGACCGTGTCGAAGGCTGCACTTAGATCCAGGAGGATCACTGCCACTGATCCTCCTGAATCTAGTAGACCCCTTGCCTCTTCAATCACCGCAAGGAGTGCGGTGTCCGTTCCATGGCCTGGGCGAAATCCGGTTTGGGATGATCGGAGTAGTTTATTTGTTTCGAGGAATTGTGATAGCTGGATGTTTACCAATTTTTCGGTGACTTTCCTAATGCCAGGGAGCAGGGAAATTGGCCTGTAATTGGACAGGTCCGAAGGATCTAGCTGGGGTTTTTTCAAGAGTGCTTTAACCACAGCACTCTTCCAGCTGTCGGGGACGGTTCCATGGGCGAACGAACAGTTGATAAGGTTCGTAATGGTAGGGACAATTACTGAGGCAACGGTCTTTAGGAACCTAATAGGAGCTGGGTCCAGTGGAGATCCGCTTTTCATTTGTACTAAGGTTCGCTCAACCTCTGCGTGGGTGACAGGTCGGAAAGTCTGAAGCGAGGAGCGACAGATGCTTCCAGGTGGTTCAGGGGAAGTGCTACATTCCGTAAGGCTAGGGGTGCTGGGTGGCGGAAGGGAGGCCAGAATGCGGGTGATTTTCTCGTTGAAGAAGTTGGCTAGCTCGTTACTTCTGTCAACTTTGGGGGTGTAAGAGGAGGAGGTGGTGGGGACCTTGGTCAGCTCTTTGACGATCAAAAAAGATTCTCGGGCTGAATTGGATGCTTCTTGTATACGTGTGTCGTAGTAGGAAGTTTTGGCTGATTTGATAGCCTCTTTGTAAATTTTGACCGCAGACTGGTAGGCTTCTTTGTTGGCATGTTGCCACGTCTTTCTCCAGAGTCGTTCGGCCTTTTTGCAATTTTTGCGAAGTGTTCTTAGCTCTGCGGAGTACCATGGTGCTGAGCCATGTTTGCCATTTTTATTCTCCCTATTCCTAAGTGGAAGTACAAGATCTAGGGAGGCAGTAATCCAATCTCTGAATCTTCTGTCAGCCGTATTTGGATCTTCGGTCGGCACAGGGATGTTTTTTTCTAGGGTCTGAGCCCATTGTTCCGTGGGGAGTCTGGGCCAGGTCCTATCCTTACTAAAGGTAGGGGGAGGACGGTTTTTCATGAGGGTTCCAGGTAATTGAAAAGAGACCAGGAAGTGGTCTGTCCAGGGGAGGGGAAAGGTCTCCTTGGCTAGTATTGAGGACGAGTTGGTGAATACGGGGTCTAAAAGGTGGCCCTTGGTGTGGGTGGCTCCAGAGTTTAAAAGACGGATATCGAGAGCCGCTAGATCTTGGATCAGATCGTGGGCTATCGAGTTGGCCGGGTCTTCTAGGTGGATGTTCAGGTCTCCAATTATCATAAAGTTTGATAGGGAGTGGGCTTGCGTTGTGACTATATCCAGCAGCGAACAGGTGAAGGAACCCAGGATGCCGGGAGGGCGATAGATAAGGAGTCCTGTAAGGGAGGTGGTTGGGTTGAGTGTGACAGAAAAATGCAGACTTTCTGCGTCGGTAATCTGTGCGTTAGAGGTTTTGCATTGGAGATATTCACGGTGGATTATAGCTAATCCACCTCCTCTGCCTAGAGGACGGGGTAAGGATTGAATACAGTAGCCCTGTGGGGTTGCTAGGACCATGTCGGATTGTGAATGAGGGCCCAGCCATGTTTCCGTAAGGAATAGTATGTCAATTCCATGGTCTTCTATGATGTCAGCGATCTCCGTTGCATGTTTGGGGAGTGACCGACAGTTCAGAGAGGCAAAGTTAAGGGTTGCAGGTTTGCTGGGTTTGGTGGGTAGCGTGAGCTGGGTTGGTTTGCATAAGGAGCAGCGAGTGAAAGGTCCCTTGTGTTTATAGATGTAGTCACAGGAGGGTGGGGGAGGTCTGAGGCTCAATAGGTCTCTGCGGGAGTACTTTATCATGGGGGGTATGGAATCGGGCAGGGGTTCTGGCCCTGGTCCCGGTCGTGCGCGGACGGGCGCAGACGGGCTTGCCTTAGGCGCGCCTTCGGCGCGCAAACGGCGCTCCCGCTGCGCTCGTCCGCTGCGCTGGTGGGGGCGGCACATTTATGGTAGGAGACAGAGGGCGTGGCCTCACAGGGGGCGTGGCTACACCTTTGCCGCGCTGGCGGTGAGGGCGTATTCCGAGTCGCTCTGGGGGTCTGGCTGGCGCTGAAGGCAGCGTTTCAGCAGATGAGCTGGAGTAGGGTAAGTGACTTTAAAATCAGGTTACAGTTTGTAAAAATACAAACAAACAGTGCTAACCTCCGGCTTCCGCCTCAGAGGGGTATTCAAGGCTTTGTCAATCGTTGCGCTATCTAGCGTTTTATAGGCTGGTTCCTGGGTGGGCGTGGCCTCGCAGGGGGCGTGGCTACACCTTTGCCGCGCTGGCGGTGAGGGCGTATTCCGAGTCGCTCTGGGGGTCTGGCTGGCGCTGAAGGCAGCGTTTCAGCAGATGAGCTGGAGTAGGGTAAGTGACTTTAAAATCAGTTTTTGGGATTTTTAGTGCGCAACTAATACCCTAAGGTGTCTAGGCGCAGTGAGATACTCTAGGATACAAAAAAGTCAGGACACGAACTTATTGATTAAAGAGCCAAGTCTTCAAAGCCTTGCGAAAGACAATGAGAGTTGGTGCAGTTTTAATGTACAAGGGGAGTGAGTTCCACAGTAAGGGAGTTGCTACCAGGAAACGTCTGTCACCCCATGCAGCCGTTCTTGTACGGGGTACAGACAAAAGACAACTTGCTGCTGATCTTAAGTTCTTTTTAGGAGTGTACACCTGAAAAGCCTCCTTTAAAAACTTCGGTCCAGTCTGATGAATGGCCTTATAGGCGATGCAGAGAGCTTTGAATTTGATCCTGCTCTCCACCCTTAGCCAGTGAAGGTGGCGTATGGCTACTGAAGTGGAGTGTCGCCTGGGAATGTTAAGCAGGATCCGTGCTGCCATATTTTGGACAGACTGAAGTTTATTCAGGATGTATTTGTGCGTGCTGAGAAAAAGAGCATTTCCATAATCCAGTTTTGAAAACACTAAGGTGGTAATCAGTGTTTTTCCTGCTGAAGCTGGTAAGTATGGCATGAGTTTTTTTATCTTCTTCAGCACAAAGAATGCAGCTGAGACCACCTTGTTAACATGACATCCAAAAGATAGCCTGTTATCAAAGATCACTCCCAGATTCCTGACCTTGACAGCTGGAACCGGGGGAGGGCCCATCTGACTGGGCCACCATATTGGGGACCATTCTGGAGAAATTTTACCGAAGGTCATGACCTCAGTTTTCTCCGCATTAAGTTTCAGGCAGTTACTGTGCATCCATGATTGTACATCCAGTAACCCCTCCTGAAACTTAGCTGCTACCACTGGGCCGTTCTTTTGCACCGCCAACACAAGCTGGGTGTCATCCGCGTAGGTGGTTAAACGCATCCCATGAGATTTGATGACCCTCGCCAAGTCCGCGATGTAAATATTAAAAAGCGTAGGACTTAACGAGGATCCTTGAGGGACCCCACAGAGCAGTTCGGAGGTAGGTGAATAATAGTTGCCCAATTTGACTGCCTGCTTACGATTAGCTAAGAAAGAAGCTATAAGGTCTTTGGCCAGATGGTTAATCCCAAGGGCTGCGACACGGTCGACCAAGATGGCATGGTCGACCGTGTCAAAGGCCGCCGACAGGTCCAACAAAATGAGCACTGCCGCTCCTCCCGAATCCATGATATCTCTGATTTCATCCGAGGCCTTTATCAGTGCTGTCTCGGTTCTGTGTCCCTTCCGGAACCCGAACTGAGTGTCATCTAAGAGTTTGTGTTGTTCAATAAACTCTGAGAGCTGTTTGTTCATGATTGCCTCTACGATTTTGGCCGGGAAGGGAAGGCAGGCAATAGGCCTGTAGTTGGACGTAATGGTGGGGTCTAAAGAGGGCTTCTTAATCAAAGGTTTAACAATAGCCTTCTTCCAGGTCTCTGGATAGACACCGGTTTTGAAGATGGAATTGCATACATTGGTCAGCGGCTGCGTGATAACATTGTGTAGTTGATTCATTATGGCAGGAGGACATGGATCCAGTGGAGAACCTGATTTGATCTTGCCAACAAGCGCGCTGACCTGATCTTCAGTAACTGGCTGAAACTGAGCGAGGGAAGAATGATTCAATACTGGATGAATGATTGGATCAGCAGTTCTTCCCACCAGCTCTTTAGAGAAAGTGGAATAAATATCCATCACCTTAGTGGTGAAGAATGTAGCCAGTGAGGTACAGAGTTCCTGCGAGTTCTCTATTGTGGGTCCAGCCGGAGGACTGAAAAGAGAGTTCACCACTTGAAACAGCATCCTGGCTGAGTTTTGTGCATGCTCAATTTGACCAGTGAAAAAGAGATTCTTTTGCGTGCTAATAGCTTTTTTGTATATCGCTAGAGCATTTTTATAATCTTGCTTAGCAGAGGGACTATAGTGCTTTCTCCAGCGCCTTTCTAAATTTCTGCAGAACTGACGCTGGAGTCGCAACTCCTCTGTATACCACTGGGCGGATGGAGTAGCTCTGTTAGGGCGATAAAATTTATCAGGTGCAACTTGGTTGGCTGCCTTTAGGATCCACTCCTGAAATTTAATAGACATGGTTTCAGTATCGCCTGCCCTTTCCGGGACTGATGACAACAGGAGATTTGTAAAGTGTGGCATAACTGCATTTTTCCACATCCGTGCCCCCACTGACGACCGGACTTTGGTCTGAGAGGGTTTGGATGGTAACAGTCGAATCCTGAAGATAATAGCTTGGTGGTCAGACCATATCAGAGGTAACACTGCTGACAACTCAATGCTGTGGTCATTAGTGAACAGGCCATCTAGCGTGTGCCCGGCCTCATGAGTAGGGCCCCTCACCAACTGCTGCAGTCCTATTGCCTCCATATCAGTGATGAGTTGGGCTGTATCTTTGTTTTCCATGTTTTCAAGGGGGAAGTTAATATCCCAAAGAATCGTATAGTCCGGGGATCCTATTACAAATTCCGTAATTTCAGTGAGTGCAGCTAAAAATTTAGTCTGAGGCCCTGGTGGCCTGTACACAAGTGTCCCTTTGAAGGCTTGTTTCTGCGTGAGATTGATAGCAAATGCGAAAGCTTCGCAGTTGGTACTTTGGATAGGCTCAAATTTTGCGCGATAGATGTCCCTATGAATAATGGCTAAGCCTCCGCCTCGGCCAGAGGTTCTATCTTGTCTGGCCACACAGTAACCTTCTGGGGTGGCCAGAACGAAATCAGGGCCCGATGCTTCATCTCCCCATGATTCGGTAATGAAAAGAATGTCCAGTTCCTGATTAAGAATACTCTCCCTAATATCCAGACTATGTTGGGGGAGAGAGCGTGAATTAATCAATGCTGCTCTAACATACTGTTCAGCTGAGGATGGGGCACTGGCGATTACAGGTGAGTAAGATGTAATATTTATCGCGGGCAGAGGGTTGGCAGAGTAAAAGCACAGCCTACACATGATATAGATGTGGATATCAGGTGTTTAAAGGACGGTAGTACTTGACAAGACCTACCCAAACCTGTGTTCCACTCTCGCGGCTGTGTGGAGGTATAACGTGGGGTAGATGTAGTGTCTTGGATGGCAGCAGGAGCAGGGGGGGTGGCCCTGAGCCCGGATCTGGCTCGGACGGGCGCAGACGGGCTTGTCTTAGGCGCGTCTTCGGCGCACGCCTGCTGCGCTCGTCCAATGCGCATCCTAGCCGAGCGAGGACTAAATAGCTCTCTCCCGGAAGTGGAGAAGAGCTAGAACGTGTCCCGACCCAGCCCCAAGATGTCGGCTGGTGCTCGTGGACGAGTCCGAGTGTCCTATTCCCTCCGCTCTGGCGGGTCGGATAGGTGCTAAAGTATGTGCAAAATTAGCAAAAGTTGAGTGCAACAACTATATCGTCGCGATCGCTATTTAAAAGTGGCAATTTTTAAAATCACATAATATTTCTAAAATTCATTCAATAGCAGCCTACAAATGTCTAAGTGCAAAGCAGATGCTAAATATGCAGCGCTAGTAAGTATTTCAGCAGTTCGTGCTCTGAAGAGAGTGTGAAGAGTATCACTGAGAGGTGGGCTCGCTCTCTCTAAATAGCTCTCTCCTGGAAGTGGAGAAGAGCTAGAACACGTCCCGACCCAGCCCCAAGATGTCGGCTGGTGCTCGTGGACGAGTCCGAGTGTCCTATTCCCTCCGCTCTGGCGGGTCGGGTAGGTGCTAAAGTATGTGCAAAATTAGCAAAAGTTGAGTGCAACAGCTATATCGTCGCGATCGTTATTTAAAAGTGGCAATTTTTAAATAATATTTCTAAAATTCATTCAATAGCAGCCTACAAATATCTAAGTGCAAAGCAGATTCTAAATATGCAGCGCTAGTAAGTATTTCAGCAGTTCGTGCTCTGAAGAGAGTGTAAAGAGTATCTATATCTATATCAAATACTCTCAACTGCAATTCTTGGGGTGACTTTCGGTAGCAGCACTCCCTCCGGAGACTTCTGCGTCAAAATCCCTCTGTTCCAGTTATCGATTGTGAGTCCACCTCTGATGTGTTTTGGGAACCTAGAAATTATCTCTGCTACCACCTGGAGTACCGCTGCTCTGTCCTTCTCTATCTGGGAGGGGCCTGGCTTTTTTCAATTTGCCCTCGACTGAGTCATATCTTTGGTCACTTTGTGGGTCCTCCATCACGTTGTTCCCAGGGGCTTCCTCCTCTCAGTGCCGGCTCCCAGCCCTGTATGCTTCGAGCCAGTCCCAAGCCATTTGAGGATCTTCGCAGAAGTGAGTCTGTCCATCTAGTAAGATGTGGGGGCGTGCAGGGAATAACGGGAAGTACTGAAGGCCCTTGCTGCATAGGGCCTTCTTCACTTCAAGATACGAGGTCCTCCTTCTTTGGACACCCAGAGTGTAGTCGGGAAAGAAGGAGACTTTGCAATTATTTACTGTATATGGGCCGTCTGTTTGTGCTTTCTGCAATATCAGTTCTCTATCTTTGTAGTGTAGAAGCTTAGTCACTACAGGGCGTGGAGGGCGGCCAGGGACCGGCGGTCTGACCAGAACTCGGTGTGCCCTCTCCAATGTATGCCCTCTCTAATGTGTAAAAGGGTGACAGGCCTTCTTTCTCAACCACTGAGCGAAGCCATAATTCAAGATAGCTAATCATGTATCTGCCTTCCACTTTCTTAGGCAATCCCATCACTCGAATATTATTCCTTCTGTTGCGCCCTCCTGCATCTTGCACTCTGGGCTCAAGTGTTCCTGCCCTACGGGCTATCTCTGTCATTTGCAGCATCAGTGCCGCTTACGCTGGTGCGAGGTCTGCTATGGAGGACTCTACTGTCTTCACTCTGTCGGATTACTTGTGGTGTTCAGCTCTCAGTCCCACAGATACTTTGCTTATATGCTGGTGCGACATGGCCTTAGTGTCTGCTATGGCCTCCAGGATCTTAACTAACTGCTGTTGCACTGGGACTGCTGGTGGCTTGGAGTGCGAACTTGATTTCCAGGGGTCCGGAGAGGCAACCTCGTGCTCCTGAGGTATCCCAGATGATTTTGCTCTGGGCCTGCCCATGTCTGTGCGCATGCCTTCTCACGAGTACCATCTCTCTCCAGAGTATGGTTGCACAGCATGTAGACCTAGGTGTATCCCCACGTGGGAGGGGACTTCTCAGCAGGGTATTAGGGGTAGTCATTCGCCTCTGCAATGTCTGTGCGCGGCCAGCATTGTCAAAACTCACCCCTCCATCAGCCCTCAAAATGTGTATCCTCAGTCTTTACCACTAGGCTCACAGACTTCCTTAATTCGGCTCACCCTTTCCTCAGCTCTGCCTTCTTCCCAACAATGAGGGGGGGAAATGCGATGCTAGAGGAGAGCGGGTGTCTGCCATGGGTCAACAGTCTTCCTCGTGCCCAACACTCCCCCTCCAGCTTGGCATCGTTTGGCCCTGCACCAAGACTCATTTGTGTTAAAAATAAAAAAGATACTAAAACTGTGTTATCATTTTATTTTGTACGTTTTGCGGCTGCTGGCAGTGATGCGGCCCTCCTCCGCCATAGGGGAGGAGCCACCGCTGAGGGCAGAGATCTTTAAGCTGAGGGGTGGGCCTCCCGGGGCCTGGTTTGATCTGGGGGAGGGAGGAACTCCAGGCACTAGCCAATAGGAGCATTATGCTGAAAACAGTGTTGCTTTGGTGAAGAGAAGCAGAGGCCATGAGCCATGTTATAGTGGGCCACCATTAACATAGCTTGTCATGATGTCCTGGCTGGGAGTAAGTGTCAAGAAAGTTGGGGGGAGCTGCAAATAACCCTCAAAGACCCCGCCCTCACTCCATTTCTGATAAACGATCACTCTGTGCATAAAGTTACACTTCAGGATGATCAGGCTGCCCTTAGCGTGTTAAAAATCATATATTCGCATTTAGAAAGTGGCAACTGAACATAACTACAGTGTTTGGATTTTTAAATCTGTTTAGAGTGGGCATGTTTAAGAAATACTTGTTAAACCATACTTATCTTTTTACACCAGAGGGTGGGGTGTGGCATTAAAAACTTTGAAATGCACTGTATCAGGGCCTGAGCATCTCTTGTCAATTGTCTGGGTGTCAAGAGGAGCTTCTTTGCTTTGGTGATTATAGGGAGAGCTTTTGCAGATGGTTCTGTTCTAGGTGTACGAGTCATACAAGGCATAGGTCTGACTTTGGTCGAAGGCCTGGCTCTGACTCAGGCCTGACTCATGCCGTGGGGACAACCGAGCCATTTAACAGCCAACACGAGCCCCACAGGCTCTGTTCCGTCCACTGCAAAATGCACATTTTAAAATTAGAACTGCCAAATAAAGAACCCTTGGTAAATGCTGAGCATCTAAGTGAAGTCTCTGAGAGCTGCTGTTTTTTTGTTGTTGTAGCAAGTGTCCCTTTAAATGAATGAAAAAGCGTATAAAGCGCAGGACTGACCCCCAAAGGGGCATCTCTGTGCTGCAAGCGGAGGGAGGAGAACTAGGAAACGGGATCAGAGGTTAAAGTTCAGTCTTCAGGAGTTCCTAAACGTTAGGAGAGTAGTACACTTGGGTAAATGAGTAGAGAGCGAGTTCCAGTATCGTGGGGCAAGGTACGAGAATGTTCTGTCACCAGAGCGAAGTTTGTTACACCGAGCGACCATAAGGAGGGCCTTCTCCCCCGAGCGCAGAGATCTGCTTGGTAGATAGCGTGTAAGTTTCTTTGCCAAGTAGCTAGAGCCACTATTGTTGAGCGCTTTATGGACCACACAGCAGATTTTAAATGTAATTCTTTTACGAATAGGAAGCCAGTGGAGATGCCTTAATAAGGGCAGAGAAGCTGTTCTTAGTGGCATGTTAAGGGCCAGCCACGCTGCCGTATTCTGAACCACCTTCAGCCCGTTCAGTACTGCCTCGTTTGCTGCTGCGAGACGGGCATTGCAGTAGTCAAGACGACTGATTACCTAGGCTTGGATCAGGGACTTGCACACTGATAAAGGAAGAAGATGGAACACAGTCCTTAGAAGCCTCAGAGGGTAGAAACAGGTGCCTATAGTAGAGGCTGCTTGATCTCTTATAGATAGAGACTGACCTTAATAGACTCCTAAGTTCTTCGCAGTCCTTGTAGGGGAAGAGGCAGGGCCCAGCTCTGATTTTGGTTTTATCAGAATTAAGCTGGAGGCAATCTCTCATAAACCAGCTAGAAATTGCTCTTGTGCCTTCGGCAAACCAATTTTTGGTTGCAGCTGTGTGGAAGCCCCCAATTCACCACACAGAAGCCTTCTTGTAGATAACTTTCTTTTATTACCGGAGCGCCGGGAACCGCTTCTACTCCCTATCGCGGTCGGCGCCAACAACACAAAATGGCCGCCTTCCGCTTCCTGTCCCGCCCTTCCGTTTCCGGTATGCGGAACGCTAGACCGTCACCACATATCTCCCCCCTTTATGCAATGACAGAAACAGAAAATCTAGTCCTTACTTGCAGTTCATATCAAAGTCCTTAAACTTCACCGTAACCTTTACTAGTCTCCCCGCTCTCGTCTTTGTCACTCCATCTCCTCCTTCGCCGCTCTGTTCCACTCTGTCACTCCTCTCACTTGCGCTTTCCGTGTCACTTCTCATCATGTCCTTGTCCGATCCTTCCTTGCACCAGCCTCTTGCTCTTTCTTCCACTCTGTTTCCTCCATTTCCTTCTACATTCCACTCTCCCACTCGCTGCGTACCTTCTTCTACTTTCTCCCTGTTCGTTCTGCTACTTCCTTCTTCTCCATCTTCCACATACTCTGTACTTTCCTCCGTCTCTTCTCCCCACTTCAGGATCTTGCTGCATTTCGCCATTCTATCCTGCGACCACACCTTTCCATCACTGAGTAGGGCCGACTGGGCATAAGGCGCTACTACTCGTAGGGGTGGTGAAAACTTGCTCTCCCCTTTCCTTTTCAGGATTGCTAACTTCACCCTTACCCAGTCGCCCTTCTCCAGCTCCACTCCTCGTACACTATGTCTCTTATTAAAGTGTTCGGTGTACACCTCCTGTGCTTTCTCCAGGTTCTTGCTGACCACCGCAGGTGACCATTTACTTTGGACCACCATTTTTCTCCATACCATGTTGTCCTTTGTAAAGGCATCTCTTCCCCTCAGTATCTTGAAGGGACTGTACCCTGTGCTGCTCGGGGTGATTCGGTAGGCCCATATCATCTTCAGTAACTCTCTCTCCCAGTCCAGTCCATCATTGATGGCAGCTTGAATGGTGCCCATTATCCCCCGGTTGAAGCGTTCAACTTGTCCGTTTCCCGATGGGTGAAAAATGGGGGTGTGTTTGACCTCTATGCCATTCCTGGATGTAAACGCTTCCCATTTCGCTGAAATGAACTGCGGTCCATTGTCGCACGTGATGATTTTTGGAATTCCTTCCCTGACGAATATGGTGCGCAAGAAGTTCACCACTGCGTCGGTATCCACATTCTCTCCTACTTCCACCTCAGGCCATTTGGAATACTTGTCAATCAGGACGAGGGCATACTTTTGTACTCCTTCCTTGTTGAGGATGGGTCCCATTATGTCAATAGACACCATTTCCCATGGTCCCTCAGGTACTGGGAACTTTCCTAAAGGTGGTCTCAGCATGCTCTGGGATTTGTCCGCCTTGGCACATGACTCACATGATCTCACATGTCGTTCTACTTGGGCATTTATGGCCGGCCACCAGTACGCTTGCCTGGCCAGAGCCTTGGTTTTGGTGATTCCCTGGTGCCCTTTGTGTAGTAGGACCATCAAGTGTTCGTTTATGCCTTGCGGTGGAACCACTTTGTCGCCTCTCAGGGGGAATATGTGATTCTCTGCCAGTGACAGTACGTCTCTCACCTCCCAGTACCGTCTTAGTGCATCCTTGAGGTGTCTCTTTTCTGGCCACCCGTGGACCACATATCCCTTGATCGCTTCCATGTCTTCATCTGCTTTGTAGGCTTCTTCCCATTCTTGTGCGCTGATCACCCTTTCCATGTCCTGAATGGTGGCCACCACATATCCTTCCCACTTTGGGCACGCTTGCTTGTCTGCTTCCTCCATGGCTGCTGCTCGACTCAAAAAATCGGCTACTTTGCTCTGCGGTCCTGGTATGTGCTCGACCTCATACACGAAGTCCAGTAGACGCAGTGTCATTTTGGCAATCCTTGGGGAGGCGTGCGCATGCCCACTGGACGTCAACACCTTGATTAGAGGCTTGTGGTCTGTTCTCACCAAGAATTTTGCGCCCCATAGATACTGCCTGAACCTCTCCATCGCCCATACTACAGCCAGCATCTCTTTTTCTATGACGCTAAACTTTTCTTCGTTGGGCGCTAGGGACCTTCAAGCAAAGCTAACCGTCGATATCTCTCCCTTCTCCGACCGCTGCATTAACACTGCTCCCAGACCACAGTCACTCGCATCAGTCGTCAGAATGGACTCCGCGTCCAGGTCAAACCCCTTCAGGGGTATGGCCTCGCCCATCTCTCGTTTCAAAGTGTCGACTTCCTCTTGTTCTTCCTGGTTCCACTGAAAGCCATTCCTTTCCTTCAAAAGTTGGCGCAAGTAATGTGTCTTGGTGGCAAAGTGGGGAATAAATTTGCTGTAGAATTCAGCCATTCCCAGGAATGATCTGACGTCTTCTTTCTTACTTGTGGCAGGCGCATCTATGATGGCTTGCATGTTGTGTTTTTTGGCTCTATACCTTTTCCGCTCACTTCATGTCCAAGATACGTGACGGACTGCACCCCAAATCTGCATTTTGACCACTCTGCTGTCAATCCATTTTCCTGCAATGTGCGTAGTACTGTTGCAGCTTCTCATTGTGCTCTTGTTTGGTCTCTCCCATGACCAGAATGTCGTCCTGGAAGAACTGAACTCCCACTACTTTCCGGAAGAGCCTGTGCATAAGCTTTTGGAATACCGCGGCCGCTGAGGCCAGGCCAAACGGCATCCTTACAAACTCGTAACAGCCAAAGGGTGTGATAAACGACATGAGGTGACTGCACGATGGTTGTAACTTGACTTGGTGGTAGGCAGATGACAAGTCTATTGTGGAGAACCACTGTATGCCTTTTGTTTTTGCCAGCATCTCACTGATGCGGGGTAGGGGAAACTTGTCGACTAGGATATTTTTGTTGAGTTCTCTGAGATCGACACACAGCCTCACCCTCCCATTAGGCTTCTGTGCTACTACCAAGGGCGAAAGCCACTCCGCACTCTCGATTGCCCTTATCACTCCTTCTCATTCCAGTCTATCGAGTTCTGCTTGCACCGCTTCTCTACACCGGAAGGGGATGTTCTTTACTTTGTGGACGACTGGTTTCGCTCCCTCCTTCAGTTTAATGAGGTGTTTGTACTTGGTCAGTTCTCCTATTTGTCCGCAAAACACTTTGGGGTATGCCTTGTGCCAGGATTCACCGTTGTCTTTTCCCTCTATATCCATGAGCAAGATTTTCTCTACTCCACCTGGATTCAACAGTATTCCCAGCGCCCCTTGGTCCTTCCAGCTGAGCACTGACGGGCCCTTTTCGGCAATGTACAATTTGCACTTTGCTTGGCGACCTCTGAATTCAAACAGCAAGGGGCAGTACCCTAACATTGGAATCCTTTGCCCCGTGTACGTTACCGGTCTTAAGTCCATCGGGCGCAATTCATCTTCTCTTTGTGACCCAAACTTCTCTTCCCATACCTTTCTCTGAATTATGGTAATGGGCGCACCACTGTCTGCGATCATCTCTATGGGCACACCTCCTATGTGCATGTTCAGCTTGGGTTTGTCTGTCTCTGCGCCTTCCATCTCCAATACTTGTACATCGATGTAGAGGATCTCCTCTAAGTCCTCTTCCTCCTCTTGGCTCCCTGCTTCTTCTCGTTGTTCTTGGTCCACTTATCTGACCATGGCTCCCTTGGGTTTTCGGCGGCACACTTTTTCGTAGTGCCCGAACACACTGCAGAATGAGCACTTCGCCCTGAATGCCGGGCACGCCTTGTCGTTACCTAAATGCGACATCCTTCCACACCTGTAACAGCTCGGGAGTCCACCTCTACCTGTCCTCTGGTCTGTGTGGCTGGTTTGGGAGGTCCGTTTAATGTCTTGGCTCCATTGTTGGTCTCTCGGCTTCGCTCTTTCGCTTTTTACCAGAGTCATAATTTTGCAGACGGTCTGTGTTCCTCCTGCCTCCTTTCTGGCAGCTTGCGCACATCGCTTCGACATCTCCGCCTTCTTCACTAAGGCCCAGACTTCTTTTAGGGGGGCATCTCCATTGACCCACAGTTTCTCCTGGACATGAGTGCTGGACGTGTGCAAAATGATCTGGTCTCTTATTAAGTCATCATGTAGCGTGCCAAACTTACACGTCAAAGCTAACTTCTGTAGTGCCACCACATATTCGTCCACCGACTCTCCACTCTTCTGCTTCCTCTGGAAGAAGTTGTGTCTGTCGATCGCTACGCATACCACCGGTCTGTAGTGTGCGTCGAAGTCTGCAATGGCGTGACTGAACACATCTGTGTCTGCTGCGTCTCTCGTGCCCTTGACTATGGTATCGTACACTCTAATCCCCTCTGGACCCAAATTGTGCAGTAGTATCTTCTTTCTCCTCAGGCTCGAGAATGGTGCTTCCCCCTCTTCCTCCAAGGCTTCCAAGTAGTTGAGGAAATACCGTATCTTGTCTTCCCACTGCATTTCTGGCTCACCACTTTTCGAAAGAAATGGCACCATTTGAGTGAGGGAGGTGGACTGAGTGGCCATCTTGTTGCCGCCTCTGGGGCCCGCTTGATCAGGTATGCGCTTGCCTGGTGGGCTCCCTGGTGGTGGTTGCGCGTCTGCGTCTTCGTCACTGTGCTCACTGTTGGTCACTCTGCTCTTTGCCGCTCCCTCAATGGTTGGGATTTCTTGCTGACTGTCCCTTTGCTCTGTGTCTGCAGTGCTGACCCTTCCCCGCGTTTATGCCGCACCGCCAGCGTGTTGAGCTGGGCCTCTGCTCAGAGGTCAGTATGCTGCGTCTTGGGCCGGGCTCCCTGGTGCATTAGTGCCCCTTTCCTGCTGTCTTGCTATGGCCCCTTGACTGCAGTGCTCCCGTGGTAGTGCTTCTGGTTGGGCGTACCTCTGCAGCTGCGTGGATGTCCTGCCCAGCCTGTGCATGCTGTTGCCTTAGGTAGGGACTGCCTCTTGTCCACTGCCACGCTCCGGTAAATTCGTAGGCTCTGTTCGATTTATTATTTTTTGTTCGCCGGTGGATGGGGGCGGAGTTCATATCCCAAACCTCGTCGCCATTGTGGAATCCCCCAATTCACCACACAGGAGCCTTCTTGTAGATAACTTTCTTTTATTACCGGAGCGCCGGGAAACGCTTCTACTCCCTATCGCGTCGGCGCCAACAACACAAAATGGCCGCCTTCCGCTTCCTGTCCCGCCCTTCCGTTTCCGGGCTGCGGAACGCTAGACCGTCACCACAAGCTGCTCCCTTGGCAAATGAAAATAGAAGCTGGGTGTCATCAGTATATGAGAAGGGCGTAAACCCACTCTTTCATGAAAAGTGACGCATCGCTGCGTGAAAACAGCGATGCGTCACTTTTCGTTGCACCCTCCTTGCGACATGCTGAGTGCGTCATATTTACAGTATGATGCATCATGTCACAAGGAGTTACAGATAAGTCAGTATTTCTGATATATCTGTAGGCGCAAAAATTATGCATTGCTGGAGTGTGTCACAAAAGTGATGCAACTCCATCAATGTGTCATTACACATGGGCAAGTCCCATTTCAAATGTGCCTGCATCAGTCTTACGCCTGCTGTGAGCAAGGCGTAAGATATTGACGCATTTGCGTCCTAGAAGTGACGCAGTAAAATCTCATAGATTTCATTGTGTCACTTCTACGAGGCTTACTTGTATCAGAACGCCCACCCTGCATGCATTATACCTGGCACAGCTATAATGTGGCGTAGGGGTTCACAAGTGATGCTTCTATCTAGATGCGTCACTTTGTAAATATGAAGCAACATGGCGCATTTTTACGCTGCTGGTGCTTCACAAAAAGTGACGCACTGGAGACGTAAAAGTGACGCAAGGGCTCATAAATAAGCCCCATGGTCTTTAATAATTTTAACAAGAGGGGCCATGTACACATTGAATAGTTTGGGGCTAAGGCATGAACCATGTAGCACCCCCCTTCATGAGATATCTAACACCAGAGTGGAACGGACCTATGTTTACTGTCTGGGTCCACTGCTCCAGACAGCTGGGGAGCCATTGAAGTGCTAACCATTGAATCCGGCTTCATTGAGTCTTTGAAGGAGCTTCTGGTGGGATGCAGTATAGAAGGCTGCAGACAAGTCCAGCAGCTCTAAGGATACAGCCTTCTTGTTGTCCACAGCTAATCTAAGAAAATCTGTACCACCAATAAGCGTAGATTCAGTAGAGTGATTTGGTCTAAAACCAGACTGTAAGGAGTCAAGGCCGCCTTGGGAATCTAGGTATTCCATGAGCTTCGCATTAATATGTGTTCTAAGTACTTTGCTCATAAGTGGGAGAAGTGAAAAGGGAGGGTAGTTAGAGTTAGGGTAGAGTACTCGCACTGCTTTCCAGGCCTGGGGTAGTTACCCCTCACTCAAAGATAGGTTAAATAGAGCACAGGTGGAAGGAGAGAGGTGTTTGGCCAATAAGGCAAGCATGCTAGCCGGCATTAGGTTGTTAGTAAAGTCCGACTTAGCTGTTCTTAGCATCTCTTCTGCCTTCGAAACCTGTGGAAACGGAAAGCTTGTTAGGGCAGCATCTGATCCTCTTGAAGCGAGCTGGAGTAAGATAGAAGTAACTAAAGTAACAGTGTCATTTAGGAATTTATCGTATATTTTGTTAACTTTTTCTTCAATAAAGTCTGAGATGTTATCGCACAAGTCTTGGGAGCGAAGGATGGTATTGGTCAATGCCTTGGATGTCGTGAATGATTTAAGAACTTTATAGAGTTCCTTCCCGGAATTACCAGCTTGACTTAACTTGGAGGAGATATGGGCTTTCCGAGCCAACTTGAGATTTTTATGGTAAAGGGCAATAGCGTTTTTAAAAGTTTATTTTCCTATCTGTGTTTGGCTTTTACGCCACATCTCCAATTTTTTACATTTAGATTTCTCACTGCGCAGTTCAGGAGTGAACCAAGCTCCATGCTTTCTTTAGGTGTAGGAGTGATGTTTTTTGGATGGGGCTAGCTAGAGATTTAATGGCGACCTGCAATTCATTTAGCCTATCGTTGATGTCACCAGGTGTATCAAAGGTAGGAAGTATGAACTCCTTTACAAACGCCTCCTCTGTAATCTTATGCTATAATCTCTTCATAAAACAGGTGGGAGGGGTGGGCAGGTTTGTCGTGTTAGTACTATTTTACTGAAATTTAATCAGGGCGTGGTCCGACCAACCTACAGGGCATGGGGGTTCAGAATGTTTACGAGGTGAATTAGTGAAAATAAGGTCTAAGGTAATGACCTGCAGAGGTCGTTGGTCCTACATTAATCTTTTCCAGCCCTAGAGAAGTCCTGTTTTCAAGGCAGTGGGTAAAGTCCATATTTACACTACTATCGCTATGAACGTTGAAGTCTCCTAGTAAAAGGAATTGTTTGGAAGAGATGAAATGTGGGGCAATCCTTTCCATTCATTTTACAGAGACATCCTTAAGTGGACCCGGGGACCGGTATATCAGGGTGCCTTTCAGCACCCCTGAGGTGAGAGTTCCATCTTAAAGATACAGATCTCAATAGAAGCGGCCGAGATTGTCTCTGTAATGTCTAATTTCAGAGATGCTTTATAAACAATTGCAGTCGTAGTAGATAGCGACAGGAGCAAAAACCCATAAACCACGTTGAGATCTGGGTACATATGTGAAAATTAGCATCAGTGTCTCAACTGGTATTATTGAAGAAAAAGGCAATTCTACATGTATGTACAAAACATTACACAAATAATACAAATCAATGCCTCAGACTTTTGAAGATGAGCCATAACTCTGTATATATTCCTCTTCTCATTGTCACCTTGCGCTTTCGCTGTTCCTCACCACGTGTCACTTGCGCCGTCACTTTTCATGTCATGAGCACAACGTGCACCTATTGTTTTTGGGCTGCCTTCACAATTTATGCCCACATGGCTGATATAACTGTATTGTATAAATTGCTATAACCAAATGTATGACGCCATGAGCACTTCCAAAACCAAATCCCATGAGTCTCCCTTCTTCCTTCGTGTAATGTTTTGTACATACATGTAGAATTGCCTTTTTCTTCAATAATACCAGTTGAGACACTGTTATAAACAACTGCAAAACACCCTCCTACTTTGCCATCCCTATCTAAATTTAGTATCTAATACTGTTCAAGGAGAGCTAAAGTGATAGACCTTGGGGAGCAGGGTTTAAGCCAAGTTTCCGTTTGGAAGCCTCGGCCAGGGGAATCTGAATTCAGTAAATCCCAAATTTCCATAGCATGTCTGGGTAGTTGTGTAACATCTGTTTGAGCAATCCCTAGTCATGGCTAGTTGGCTAATATGTTTGAGTTCACGAGCTGAGTACGTGGGTGTAACTGCATGGACTCAGGTGTGAGGGTCCTCGCTCCTGGCAAAGGCTGGGTGCGGACGGGCGCAGACGGGTGCGGATGGGCTCAGACGGGCGCAGAGGGGCAAAGACGGGTGTGGACGGGCGCAGACGGGCTTGCCTTTGAATTCTTGAAACCTCAGGGCAATGTCTGCAGGATCTCCATGGATTTTGTTTTGTTCATATATTTAATTGCCTCTCGTTGGGGCCTTGGGCCTCACCTACATTCGTTTTAGTGAGGGGAAGTCAGTGGTTGAACCATAACAACATTGTGCCCGGCCCTCCATTACCCTGAACTTTGCACAATGGAGAACAGCTTAGATATTTTTCCTGATACTTCACTGGAGAGCTACCAGAAGGGGTAGCTTGATTGAAAGTCTAGTTGCAAGCAAGCTCTATTTAACATAAACTTTTGTTCTTTGGTGTTAAATTCAAGAAAGAAAGAGACATCGATCCAGAAGTAATTGCAAAATTGAAATTAATTTTTTTTGCAAAATTGATTTTGAAGGGGTTTTCAACCTGGGCAGAGGAAATCAATATTGTTCTTCTTGAACAAGAAGGGTTCTGCCAGGGTCATAAGACAATCGATCATTGCTTCTCATTCTGGTCCTTAGCTCCAAATGCTTTTCACTCGTGGTGGAGACTGTGCTGTTATTTTGATGATTTTTTGGCAGCCTTTAACTGAGTGCAAGGAGCAAATCATGTAGTGCAAACTCAAAGGGGCATATTTACAAGCCCCATTCGCCAGCGGAGCGTCACTTTTTTTGATGCTCTGGTGGCATTGCGCCATTTCCCATATTTACAAGGAGGCGCTAAGCCACTTAACGTGGCTTAACATCACCTTATAAAATGCCCCTTTCTGCCGAAGTCCTTTGGGGCAAAAAGGCGTGCAATGGGTTTTGCAGTGGACTTTCCACCTCAACACTCATTGCTTTTTGACACTCCCCCTGATCTACGAGGCTGAGGCAACCCTAAAAACTAACACCAGGGAATACCTGGTCTTAGCATGTAGATCAAATTATTTTCTCCTGGTCTTTTGCTCTTTCTATGTGTGCTGCATTCTGCATCGCACATAGAAAGAGTGAATCAACCTTATTGATTGTTTATGTGCAGGAAGGGGTCCCTTTCTGCACAAAAATAATCACCCCTGCAGCGCGGGCACCCTTGCAATATGGAGGCAGGGTGCCTGCACAGGCATTAGTCAGCTTCTTGTGCCAGCGCTGGGGGAAACCCAGGCGTGTGCTGTATTCTTGTGAATACAGCGCATCCTTGTGTTTAAAAAATGTCAGAGCGTGGCGTTGACAAATTTGGTGCAGCACCACATTCTGACACTTTTTGTAAATATGCCTCATAGTTTGGTGCTTTCCACATGGATTGCTAACAGCATCCTACAGGCACAAAAATAAAAGTGTTCTCCTTTAGTGGTCCATTTCCAGATAGCTAAAAAAGTGCCCACATTTGCAAATCAGGTAAGTTTTGTTCTTGTAATGATGCGCTGAGTGGCTATTTTGCAAGGAATGTAAGACTGCATGCATTTGTGTTTGCTGCAGGCAATGCTAGTGGTAATGTCAAGTAAATCAACAATAAAAAACGATCCTTCTAGCTACAAAACAGGCTCACAATCTTCCAAAAGGTGGCCCACACACTGACCTATCAGAACAGCAAATCGGGCACTGCCTGATTCCCCCACAGGCAAGTCCAACCATGACTGCTTTAAATATTGAAGTTTTCGCAGAAGGATAATTGGGCCCAAGTGGAAGTTGGTCTGGAGGGCAGACTATCAGAATCGGTCCCTGTGTTAGCAGGGCGGTGCACTGGCTTCAGCTCTCTTTAGTTTATGTTTGGCTGATTTACCCCGGCCATTTAAGAAAAGGTTTGGTAGCATCATGAAAAAATGTATTATTGGATTTAAGTCTCTTGCCAGTACCATAATGGAGCAGAGAGCTGTTCCCTAGGTTGAGGGTCTTCACTTTCACGCTGGACTGTTCTGGTAACTACTGTGGGGCATATTTACAACCCCTATCACCACTACAACATCACTTTCCATGACATTGTGGTGGCAATAGGGGCTTCACCTTATTAACAAGGCAGTGTTAAGCCACTTAATGTGGCTTGATGCTGCCTTGTTAATAAGGCCCCCTTTCACGCTATAGTTAGCGTGAAAGGGGTGGGCAATGGGTGTTGCTGTGAGCGTTCCACCACAACAGCTATTGATTTTGATGCTGCCCCATATTTACAAGGGCAGCATAAATATAGGGCATCACCAAAATTAACACCAGGGGAAACCTGTCTTAAACATGTGCAATGAGGAGAAATGTTTATTTTTTTCTCTTTTTTTCTGTTTTCATGTGTGCTGCGTTGTGTTGCACACATAGAAACTGTTGGGATCTATGCTTCTTGGAATTGTGGGGATGTTGCTAGGAGGTTAGAATGTTATGATGTGAATAGCAGACAGTACAGAGGAAGCTGTGGAAGGAGCTGGAGGTCTCTTCACTTCTGACTAATAAAGACTTACTTCAACTATATAACCTGGATTGAAGATATCTTCTTTACATTGGCGACGAGGGAACCCTATACTCTGGCAGGGGCAGAGATTGGAATTGACCTCCACCCCTGGATGATACTACAACTGGATTGGACTGTGGTATACAATTTACTCCTCCAACTTTGTTTCTTACTTTTCTTCTCAAGGCAGCAGCAACCTTGTGGTATGTACATTTTACCCTATACACTGCTCTCTATCTAAATCCTGGAAGTAGATAGATAGATTGAGTTTTATTCAAATTTCGAATTCTTTGACTGGCAGCTGTGCGACAAGATTTTCATTTCATTATCTTGCCACCTTTGCGCTTTATTTTTGAACATTGCTGAAGCGTTTTTTCATCTCTATGTTGGTAACGCTGAATGTTTAAGGAAGATTTTAAAGATTTCTACATTTTTCTCAAATCGCATCTTTCTTTGGGATTCTTTGCAAGCGTCTACGTGGGAGCGTCATTGCGTGATTCAGCGTGGCGGCCATCTTGGTTGTCCAGGAAGCTTCGTTTGCCCATTCAGATGTGTTTATGGGCTGTCTAGTATTTAAGACTGTTTTCCCTTTAGCGCGTTATCCTCCCGCTTGCCGGTTGAACTGAATTTAGACTGCTGAACTGCCGATTTCTTCCCTGATTGGATTGCAATACTGCTGAACTGCCGATTTTTTCCCTGATTGGATTGCAATTACTTCTACTTTGAGTATTTACTTATTTACTGTATTAATCTTCTTTGATTTAAAAAAAAAGAAGGGAAAAAGGTGCTGTTAATTGTTTACAAAGGTGCTATTGATTATTTACAAAGGTGCTATTGACTATTTACCATGGGTGATCAGACCTTTTCTACTCCCCCTTCCTTCCTCCCTACTCCTGGTGAACCCCCAATACCTTGGAAAGAATGGAAGAAATTGTTCCTCACATATGTTTTAGCATCTGGTGCGGACAAATATGGTCCTGTTCGCAAACAAGCCATTCTTCTTCATAATTTGGGGGTGGAAGGTAGAAGATTATACGAAGATTTGCCCGAGATATCTTTAGGTGTGGGAGATGGTCATGCTGCTAATGTCTATGACATGAGTATGTTGATGCTAGAGAAAAGGTTCATCACAAAAATTAATACTCTTTTAGAAAGGCATAAGTTCTTTTGTCGGGTTCAAAAAGCAGATGAAGATGTTGCAACTTATGTGGCAGCCTTGCGGGGATTGTCACTTAATTGTCAGTTTAAAGATTTGACAGATTCTCTGATCCGTGATCAGATCGTCAGGTGCACTAATAACAAAAGGGTGCGAGAGAAGTTACTTAGTAAAGATTGTAACTTAGAAGAAGCTATTGAGATCGTTAAAGCTATAGAAAATACTGACTTATGGATAAAAGAAATGGATAAATGTTCTGGTTCTATATCTAAAGATAGTGTGGCAAAGGAATCAGAGTCTAGTGTAAAATCTCAAACACAAGCATTTGTTGATGAAACTAAAGTTGTTAAGAACTATAAGTTGTCTAACTACCATCCTCCAAATTATCGTCCTCCAAATTTTGTGCAACAAGGGAATTCACGCCTTGTGAAATGTTATAGATGCAGATCTCCAGGACACATTGCATCGAGTCCTCGTTGTACAGCTAGAAATGCTATTTGCAGAGGATGTGGAAAGAGGGGTCACGTAGTTAAAGCTTGCAATGCTAAGACTCAATATGTTAATGAAATTGATGACTCTTGCGAAAATATTGAGAATTTAATGCTGTGTGTAGATGGGCTGGTTTTAAGTGAAAATTGTCCTTGCGTATAAGACCCTATTTGTCTTGTTGATGTGGCTACTGAGAGTACTGATAAGCTTGAGAAGCCACATTGTTTAATCAATTTTGATTCTAGAGATCCTATGCATGCTCAAACTAGAAATGTTAACATGCTGGTAGATTCAGGAAGCCTTTATACCCTGTTGTCCAAAGATATGTATGTAGAAATTTGGGATGGTGATGTGGATCTCAACTCTTGGACCTCTCCGGATATAAGAGCTGTAGGATATGGTGGAAAGACCATTGACATCTTGGGTCTCAAATGGATGGTAATCACATTTCAAAATAAAAAAGTGTTTGGGAGAGTGTATCTCACTAAGCAAGGGTCTAACTTGCTTGGTTGGCGTCACCAGAAAGATCTAGGAATTGTACTAAATCCCAATGCTCCTGAACCTGTTTCTTCATTCTCTGTTCTTAATGTTGATACTTTTGAGACAGATGTGATGAAGAAGTTTCCTAATGTTTTTACGGAAAAGTTAGGAAAATTGAAAGGATTTTCTCATAAGATCATTCTTAAGAAAAATGCGGTAGCTGTGGTTCATAAAGTAAGAAATTTACCACACTTGATGAGAGAACCCCTGAAAGTGGAATTGGATAAATTATTAAATCTGAAGATTATAGAACCTATTGAGGCATCTGAGTGGCTCGCCCCCATTGTGGTCGCGCCCAAGGATGGTGGGACCAAAATTCGTCTCTGTGTAGACTTATGCGATCTAAATAAGAATATATGTGTCGATAGGCAACCATTGCCTAATATTTCTGAAATGTTAAGTGCCATGGGCGGTGGTGTGATATTCAGTGTAATTGACATGTCTGCAGCCTATCACCAAATTGACTTAGACGAGAAATCAAGACACCTTACCTCGTTTGTAACTCCACTGGGGGCATTTCGCTATTGCAGGATGCCATTTGGGTTGGCTTCAGCATCAGCGGTGTTTCAGAGAGTGATGGAAAGAGTCTTAGGAGGTATTGAGAATGTATTATGTTTTCAGGATGACGTATTAGTAGTTGGAAAGGATTGTCAACATCATGATAAAATTTTAACACAAGTTCTGGAGCGTATGGAGGTTAATGGTCTAACCATAAAAAAGGAAAAATGTCAATTGAAGAGAGATTGTGTGACGTATCTAGGTCATGAGATATCAGGTTTAGGTATTAAACCAAAGAAAAGCATAATTTCTGCAATTAATGATGCTCCTACGCCAACAACTAAAGATCAGCTAAGATCTTTTTTGGGGTTAGCTGAATATTGTTCTAAGTTTATTAGGAATTTTTCAGATGTGGTTGAGCCTTTGAGTCGTTTAATGAAGAATGGTGTGGTTTTTGAATGGGATCAAGAATGTGAGAATTCTTTTAAGCGTGTGAAAGTAGGAATTATTCATGCACCTACTTTAGGTCATTTTGACGTTTATTATTATTATTATTTTTGGTTTTTATAGAGCGCGTAGTCACCCTTGAGTATCCCAGCGCTAAAAACCTCGAACTCCTAAACGGGGGGCACAGGGAGACTTCGAAGAAAAATCAGGGAAAAAGGAGGGTTTTGAGGGACTTTCTAAATCGAAGGAGGTTTGGTTCAGCTCTGAGGTTCGAGGGGAGAGCGTTCCATTTTCTGGCCGTGTTTACCGAGAATCTGCGGCCGCCGATGCGGGTTTTCTTCACCCTAGGGACAACGATAAGGTTTCCCTGTTCAGATCGAAGCGCTCTCGACGGTCTGTATGGAGTGATCCAGGTGCTCAGAATGGGGGGACCCGCATTGTTCAGGACCTTGTGTGCCAGACAAAGGGCCTTGAAAGCGACTCTTTCCCTCACGGGGAGCCAGTGAAGTTTTCTCAAGGCAGGTTTGGCCGATGTTCTTGCTGGGGTGTTTGTGAGCAAGCGGGCTGCGGCATTTTGGGTTTTTTGTAGTGTTTGCAAGGTGGCTTCCGGCGCCCCGAGGTAAATAGCGTTACTATAATCCAACCTTGCTAGCACTAAGCCTTGAATTAGCAGGAGGCGGGACTGGAATGGCAGTAGGGGGAGCACTTTTCTACATGATCTCAGGAGCCCATAGCAGATGCCGGCTGTTTTCCTGGCCTGTGTCCGGAAAGTGAGATCTGTCTCTAGCCACACTCCCAGACTCTTAACCTCTGTCTTAGGGGAGGGGGGGTCACCCATACAGGCGGGCCAGATGTTAGGGGGGAGACTTGGGGTTTTGTGACCGAGAAGCAAGATCTCTGTTTTTGACCCGTTAAGCTTTAGGTCAGAGTTAAGGCCAAAACTTTGGTTACCACTGATGCTAGTGCTGTGGGACTTGGGGCTGTACTCTCTCAGGTATCTGATGGTGTGGAAAGGATTATAGGTTTTGCATCTAGGAGGTTACAGGGTGCAGAAGTGTCTTACTCGGTGATTGAGAGGGAGGCTCTTGCTTGCACATGGGGAATTAAGCACTTTAGATATTTTCTTTGGGGTTTGCCCTTCAAAGTGCGTACAGATCATAAGCCTCTTGTACATTTATTTAATGGAGGTAGAGGCTTGGAGGGTAATGTCACTCCTAGGATATCGAAATGGATTTTATCAGTACTTGATTATAATTTTCAGATGGAATATGTGAGAGGAGAGAAAAATGTTATTGCGGATTGTTTGTCCAGGATGCCTGTAGACTTAGTAGATCTGGTAGAAGTTGAAGACCCTGCAATTAGTTGTGATGAGATTCTTGCTTTTGATAAAAGTGATTGGGAATCTGCCATGGCTGATGATCAAATAATTCCTTTGGTTATGAAACTTGTCTCTCGGGGGGGTGGTCTAAGGAATCCTCCAATGACACTCGCTTGAAGGGTTATTCTAATGTGGAAGCTGAATTGAGTGTATCTGAGGGCAAGTTGTGGAGGAGAAACCGTTTGGTGCCACCGTGTAATCTTAGATCAAAGATCATGAATATTGCTCATGAAGGTCATTTGGGGAGGAACATGACCAAGAGAAGGATTCGCGAATCCTATTGGTGGCCAGGGATGGATGGTGAGATTGATGAGTTAGTCAGGAATTGTCATGCGTGTGCTGCTAGCGATAAAACGAAAGTCATTAGGCAGCCTTCTCTCTCCTGTGTTGAATTTCCGGTAAGGCCCTGGGAGAAATTAGCGATTGATTTCTTGGGACCAATTTCTAAATTAGGTACTCGGAATAGATTCATAATGGTTCTTGTGGACTATCATTCTAAGTGGTTTGTAATGGAGTCCACTGAAAGTATTGACACTAAGAGAGTGATAAACTTTTTGGAAAGAACATTTTTAAATGATGGTATTCCAAAAACTTTGGTATCAGATAATGGTGTGCAGCTGGTATCAAGACAAATGAAGGAGTTTTTGGATGGCATGGGGATTTGTCATGAGAAGGTTGCATTGTTTAGGCCACAGGCCAATGGCCTTGTGGAAAGGATCAATAGATTATTGATGGAGAACATTCAGTTGTCATTAGCGAATGGTTTGATGTGGGCTGAGGAGCTTAAGAAAATGGTCTGGTCTTATAGAATAACTCCACATTCAGTCACCGGTATCTCTCCTTTTGTTTCCCTAAAAGGGCGTGAGCCTGGTTTGAAGGAAGTTCCGGGTTGGCTGAAGAACAAAGAATGTGTGTGGGTTGACCGATCTAGTGTGAAAGATTGTGTTGTCAGTAGGCAGCGTGATTCTACAGATTCATACAATCTCAGAATGAGGGTGAAAGATCCGAATATATGTGTTGGTGATTGGGTAGTGACAAAGAGATGTGGTATTGTAACTAAAGGTGAAAGCAAATATTCTCAACCTAAACAAGTAAAGTTTGTGAAGAAAAATGTTCTCATTCTAAATGATGGTTCTGCTTGGAGCTGTGGCAATGTTGCAAAGTGTAATGCTCCATAGACTTTTATTTGTTCCTGTATGCTTTATTTTTCTTTATATATTTCATTTGTACATTTCTTCTGGTATTGTAATGGGGGGAGATGTGTTGGGATCTATGCTTCTTGGAATTGTGGGGATGTTGCTAGGAGGTTAGAATGTTATGATGTGAATAGCAGACAGTACAGAGGAAGCTGTGGAGGGAGCTGGAGGTCTCTTCACTTCTGACTAATAAAGACTTACTTCAACTATATAACCTGGATTGAAGATATCTTCTTTACAGAAACACCAAAAGGACATTGATTGTTTATGTGCAGGAAGTTATCCCTTCCTCCAAATGAACAATCAATAAAACAAAATGACGTTTTGCAACTTCTATTCAGCCCTGCGTTTTGGAAGGGGCAGAGCGTGGAGTTAAGCCAAGGTGGCTAATGCTGGGCTCCGCCACTTCCAAGTAATATCCCCCAGCATGCCCTGAAGAATCAAGGCATATTGCCCTGGATCCTAACATATACCACTGCTCTGTCAACAAAACCTACCAATACTTGGATTTTAGTGTTATTTTTATTGGTGAACCTATTCCATGGAATTACAATAATAAATGACTGCTCCAATAACAGTTCTTCCAATTTTAGCTATTTCATGTTCATTCAAGAGTGACTTTGCTTAGCAAAGACATTATAGATGGCAGTTTGATGTTACATAAGTGTTGTAATTGAAAGTCCCACAGGAGAAATATCAAACTTTGAAGGTTTTCAAAACGTCTTTGATAGGAATTTGGCAATCTCAACCTTGACTACCAAGTATCTGTCCCTTTCCTTCTGGAAAGCAGCACTAATCTTACTAAAAAGAGAGTAAATGTTTGTCTAATTCAAATAAAGCCTGTCATCATGCATCTATCCCTGGAATTTCTTAATGGTCTCAACAATTTAATTCTGATCTGGTGCAAAATCTCTGGGCAGGTTGGACACCTCTTGGGTGTCATCAGCATAATTGATAAATGTCATATTGTATGAACAAAGATCACAAAGAGGCTGAATGTAGATGTTAGATGACACTGGGGATGAGCATTACCCACTGGGAGACAATAATTCAATAATGAAAAAGGTAGTAGTGTCCCCGTAGGCAATTTCACGCATGTGTTTCTTTCATAAAGGATTTGAGTAATCTCCCAGATTCCTCAAAGAGCCTGTGGTGCATCACCGAGTCTGCGAAACAAAAGACAATGGTCCAGGATGTGGAAGGCTGCTGATAAATGAAGTAACATCAGGGGAATGAGAATGTATTTATTCATTTCACTTCTAAAGCGCATTATCACCTAAAAAAGGCATCCTGGCGCTGACAGACTCATATCGGAGGGGGGCCGAACTGATGGCAAACTAGGGATTTGGGAAAAGCCATCTTTTTAAACTCCTCCTGAACAAGAGGAGGTCGGAGGTATGTCTAAGCTCAGCCGGAAGGGCATTCCACAGTTTCACCACAGCCACGCCAAACGATCTACCTCCTGCTTTGGATTTCTTGAACCTAGGTATTGTCACCAACCTAGCCGAGGAGGATCGTAGGTTATGGGCTGGCGCATGCCACATGAACTTTGCCCAACCTATGGAGAGCTTTAAAGGCCAAACAGAGAGACTTAGATTGAACCCTCTGTCTCGCCGGGAGCCAGTGCAGCTGAGCCAGAGCCCTTGAAGAGGAGGATCTTGTTGGCCACCCGAGGGCTAATTTTGCCGCCCCAGACTGAATTCTCTGGAGTCTATTCATAAGATAACTTGGAGACTCCAACAGCAGAGAATTACAGTAGTCTAACCTACTGAGCACGGTGCAACGCACCACTGGGCAAGAGGCGGTAACAGTGGAAGGATTTTCCTCAAGAGTCTGATAATGGCCAGACAGCCAGCTACTATCTTTGAAACCTGCGCCTCCAGGGTAAGATCGCTGTTAAACATGACACCCAGGTTCCGCACTACCTTCACTGGCTGCACCAATGGGGAGAAATCCGCAGGCCAGAAGTTGCAGGGTAGAAGAGATTGCATCCTAGGCCTTGGGCAGTATAGCACCTCCGGTTTTCCTGTTTTGAATTGTAGTGAATTGGCCTTCAGCCAACCCGCCGTATCTCGCAGGCAGTTGTGGAATACTTCCAAAGAAGTTGACTCATCTCCCTCCAAGGAGTGAATCAACTGCGTATCATCAGCATAGTTAACAATTTCAATATTGTATTGTTTGATGACCGCGATTAAAGGCTTCATATAGATGTTAAATATTATCGGGCTAACTCCAGAGGCTTGTGGAACGCCATGCAAGATGGTAGAAAAGGCGGATTGGGAGGGAGGGAGGGACACAGCTTGTTGTCTGTCCTGAAGAAAGGACTCAAACCACCCAAGGGCACTACCTGCAACCCCCACCTCTCTCGGCCTGTCCAGCAGAATTGGGGAACAGCCTTTATGACGCGGCTGTTACACCGCGTGCCGTTACAACGCGGTTTTTTCAACGCAAGTCGTTACCACGACTTGCGCTGGAGGGCGCTGCAGGACAAGGAATTTTTTAATTTACTTTCCAACACCTTCCCTACTGTACGTAGGCCTTGTGTTGGAAAAGTAAATAAAAAAATTCCTAAGTCCGCACCCCCTCCAACGCAAGTCGTGGTAATGACTTGCATTGAAAAAGCCGCGTTGTAACAGCACACGGTGTAAAAGCACGCGTTGTGAAGCCGTACAACCGCAGAATTCCATGGTTCACCGTATCGAAGGCGGCAGACAGGTCAAGCAGGATCAAAGCACCTGCCTGACCCCTGTCTGCCCGCCAACGAAGCTCACCCAGCATGGTCACCAGGGCCATCTCGTGCCTAAAGGGGTCACCACCGCTTGTTTCCACTGAGGTGGACCCTCTCCAGTAGTAAGCGACTGGTTACAAACCTGCCGAAGCGTGGGAAAGAGCTCAGCCTCAAATTCCTTCCAGATTTTTTGTGGAATCGGATGCAGCGGAGACCCGGATGTAATACCAAAGGCCACTCCCCTGAACTCATCTGCAGTCACCTGCGCGAATTCCAGGAGGGACTTATCTCCCCCCCTGTTCAGGAACGCCATTTACCCATGATATTCAGAAGTGCTATCTGTGTTTTAACTAGTGCTATTTTGGTTGCCTGACTGGGCAGTAAAGTGACTGCCACTTTTCAAGACACTCTCCAAGCTAGCGGTCACTCTCAGACAGTGGTGTCGCTGGATCAATACCATTTTCAGTAGAACCACACCTAACAGTGCGATTAAACAAATTAGGTAAAGCCAAGCCCTGCCATCAGTGCATACTTGGATGCACTGTTAAGGGCAGGGTCTACTGGCCCGGAGGTAGGTTCAACTGTCCTAGCATTCCTACCCCCTCACTTCCAGAAAGGCTGCAGAAGGTAACAGCTTTATTGCTTGCACTGTGCTTTTGAAATATCTTGTATTTTATATATCCTAAAAGGGGGCTCCTATTTATCCATAGCTGAATTACTGTGTTCATTCGCTTATGTGTGGAACTTTTTTTGATAACTTCCCATGGCTGCACACATTTATGATACTCCTACTAAAGCTGTTTGTTAGACCTGGCATCATTGGTGTAAGTCTCCCTTCCATTTTGACGGATTGTCTCCTCTGTTTTGATATGTTTTTGCTGGTTTTATGCTTTGGTCACTGTGCCACTGCTAATCAGTGCCATAGTGCAAGTGCTCCCCATGTAAAATTATTGTACTAATTGGTTATTCCATGAATGGGTTATTTGATTTAACTGTCATCCCCTAGTACAGTGCACCTTGTGTACCCATGGCTTGTAAATCAAATGCTGCTGATGGGCTTGCAGCACTGGTTGTGCCACCCACAGAAGCAGCTTGTAAAGTGTGTCGCAAGCCTGCCATTGCAAGGCCGGTGTGCAGTCTAGGTCTGCCATGTTGACTTGTCCAAGTGCACCCACTTGCCAGTCTCTAAACCTTCCCTTTACTTCATGTTAGACACCCCTATGGTAGGCCCACGGGCAGGGTGCATTGTAAGTATAAGGTAGGACATGCTCTGCAGTGTGTAGCATGTCCTAATAGTGAACTACAGCCATTTTCGTTTTTCACTATTGAAGGCTACCTGTTCTCCATAGGCTAGAATGGGCAGTTAGATTATTACATTCTTATAATTCTAAGTAACTCAGGGAACATGGTAGAAATTCGAATTATGCCTTAACTCAGAATAATAAAATACATATTTTAGTAAAGTTGGTTTTAATATTCTGTGTTTGAAAATACCACTTTTAGAAAGTAGGTATTTTCTTGCCTAACTGTCCAGGCCTGCCTCTGCTAGGTTGTGTATTCCTTGTCTGGGTTTGTGAGCGACAGGGCTGGGGGATTCCAGGAGACAGGCTGGGTCAGCCCATTGGTGAACAGAGAGATCTGCATCTAGATGGGAGGGAAAAGTTGCAACTGGGACCTGAATAGGGCTTGGCCTTCCCTCTACAATGCTGGCTCCACCTTCTGTGGCTTGTCTGATGTCTCTGCCCTGCACTGTGAAAGGAGAGGAGGAATCATGTCAGCAAAGTGCTCCAGAGCTGTATCTTCCCTCCCTGTGCTGGCTCCACCTCCTGTGGGGCGGTTGATGTCTCTGCCCTGCACAGTGAAAGGAAGAAGAGAGTTATGTAAACAAAGTGCTCAGGAACTGGTTTGGACTAGGCAGAGGCCTCTCTGCCTTCAGAGAACTAAGTATTTTGGGGGTATAAATATTGGGACCCTGATCCCAAGAAATTAGATCACTTCTGGAACAAGAAACCTTTTGCGAAGGAGAAACACCAAGGAAGCTGCAGGAGTTTGACTGCCCCTCTCCCAGTGTGCTGTTTGCTGGGTTGGCCTGCAGTGGTTGCTTCATTGCCAAGGAAAGGAGAAGGAACTTTTTAAGGACTTTCATCATCTTCAGAATATTCTCTAAGGGCTTGAACTGTGCTTGCCTACTGCTGAAGTCTCAGGGGCAAAAGACTACATCTCCAGCTCCCCTCTGAATTTCCTTGCTGGGAATTCTCAACTCCAGACATTTGCGGGTCGCTAGGAGCTGGAAGCGCGATGCATCGAGAAGAAGCGCATCGCTGCCGCAGCTGAAATCGTGGAATCGCCGGAGAAGCGAGCCTTCACCCCATCTCCCTGGAAGTGTGTGTTCATCGAAGCTGCCTGCTGTCGCATCACCGGAGAAGCGTGACGCCATCGAAAGAGTCGCCATCGCATCACTGGAGAAGCGTGTCGCAGGACCTGTCGCAGCTCCAAAGTACAGAGTCCTCGCAAGGCTGCCAGGGCGTCTACGCATCATCATCGTCATCGCATCGCCCCATCAAGGGCGCCATCTTCTCGCATCGCAACCAGATCATCACATCGCATCAAGGCGCCATCTTGCGCACCGCAACAGGCCCGCAGGCCGAGAATCTACGCATCACCTCTGCACCGGTAATGATCACAACGCATCACCTACTGTGCGCAAGCATTGAGGCACGACGCTTCGTCTCCCAGGATCACGGAACCGACGCATCTCCTCTTTTGCGAGCCTTTTGTTCACTTTGTATTTTAAAAGCGCCGCTTTTTCAGCATTTGCGCATTTCCGCTGGGCTCCCCCCTCCGCCTCCATTTTGCTTGTGTTGTTGTTGTGCTGATCTTTAGCCCGCCCCGCCTCCCAGCTGAGACGCCCTCCCACTGACCAGAACAGCGCTCCACCACCGGAAAGCGCCGTGACTCGCTCCTGTCCCTTGGGCTGAGTGGTCGCTCCCCAGTGTCTTCCTGTGTCACTCGGTATCGTTGCTTTGCTGCTTATCTGCTTATCTGCCTCATTATTGCTGCCTGCTGTGTGCCTGGTTGCCGCTCTGATCATTTTGCATTTGTGTATTTTAAAAGTGCCGCTTTTTCAGCATTTGCGCATTTCCGCTGGGCTCCCCCCTCCGCCTCCATTTTGCTTGTGTTGTTGTTGTGCTGATCTTTAGCCCGCCCCACCTCCCAGCTGAGACGCCCTCGCCCCTCCCCCCCACCATCCATATATGACAGGAGTTCCCGCGCGCAGCGTTCACGCGCAGCGACCGCGCCTAACCCGCGCCGAAGGTGCGCCAAAGGTAAGCCCGTCTACGCCCGTCCGCGCCTGGACCGCGCCCAGCGCCAGACCCCCTGCCCCTCGCACTGCCCAGCCCTCCCGCATTACCTACGTTGCCGCCACCCTCCTAGCCCTTAACCCCGGTCGCGCCCCCAACTGCGTCCAAGCCGCTCCTGGACACACCCATGGACCTTTCTCCTGCTACTCCTGCAAATTCAGCGGCACCAACTGCATCTCCGATACGACCACACCACAGATTCACGACCCCAACCACCTACAATGCATTCTTCTCAACACCCGCTCGGTCCACAGACACGCCATTGACCTATGGAATCTTCTAGACACCATCTCTCCAGACGTCGCCTTCCTAACAGAAACATGGATGAACGCTTCCTCCGCCCCAGACATCACCATTGCCATCCCTGAAGACTATAAGATCACACGCAAGGACCGTACCGGCCACACAGGAGGAGGAATCGCTATCGTACATAAGAAATCTATCCCCATCTCAACCAGCTCTGACGCCAACCTCGCCAACTCCGAACACCTTCACTTCCAAATACACATCGACCCCAAGATCACACTCAGAGGCACCCTCCTCTACAGACCACCAGGACCCCGCACAAAATTCAGTGAAGACATCACGGACTTCGTCACTCCACACGCGCTCCCCTCCAAAGACTACATCCTTCTGGGAGACCTCAACTTTCACCTTGAAAAGATCAACGACCGCAACACCTCCACCCTCTTGGACAACCTCGCCAACCTCGGACTTAAACAACTAGTCACTTCCCCCACCCACATCGCAGGTCACACACTTGACCCCATCTTCACCTCCAGCAATCATGTCTCCTTCAGCCACACTACGGACCTCCTCTGGACTGACCACAGCTGCGTTCACTTCACCTACAACAAGCCAAAACCCACCAACCACCTCCAACCAACTCTGCAAAGAAACTGGAACAAAATCACCACCGACCAGATCTCCGCATCGCTCCTTCTAAACACCCCAGCCCACTCTTCTAACCCAAACCAAGCCGCCGCCAACCTCACCCTATGGTTATCCAACACCGCCGACACCTTAGCACCACTGAAAAAACGTCAAAGCAAACCTGGCAGCAAGAAGGCCTCATGGTTCAACGATGATCTTAAGAAGTCCAAGAAACTCTGCCGCTCCCTTGAAAAGGCCTGGAAAAAAGACCCAACCTCTAGCACCAAGGGCGCCTTCAAAAACGCCACCCGCACTCACCACCAACTAATCCGAAAGGCCAAGAAAACAGTATTCAAGGATCGACTTGACAACAACGCCCACAACAGCAAGGAACTTTTCAACATCGTCAAGGAATTTTCCAACCCCTCGGCCAACTCCAACGACATCACTCCCTCCCAAGCCCTCTGCGACTCCCTAGCCTCATTTTTCCACAACAAGATTGCAGACATCCACAACAGCTTCGACAACCAACCCGGAGACCAACCCACCCAACCATCTGCTGAACACTCTCCCCCCGTGAACACCCTTAACAACTGGAACCCAATCTCCACTGAGGACACCATCCGCCTGATGAACTCCATCCACTCAGGATCCCCCACAGATCCATGTCCTCACCACATCTTCAACAAAGCAGACTCCGTCATAGCACCGCACCTCCGAGACGTCATCAACTGCTCCTTCAACTCCGCCACCTTCCCGGAAGACTGGAAACACGCTGAACTCACCACCCTTCTGAAAAAACCCACAGCGGACCCCACCGAACTCAAAAATTACCGCCCCATTTCGCTCCTTCCATTCCCGGCCAAAGTCATCGAGAAAGCCGTCAACAACCAGCTCGCCGCTTTCCTCGAAGCCAACAAATCCCTCGACTCCTCACAATCTGGCTTCCGAGCAAAACACAGCACTGAGACCGCCCTCATCGCAGCAACAGACGACATTCGAACTCTACTGGACAATGGAGACACAGTCGCCCTCATCCTCCTCGACCTCTCTGCAGCATTCGACACAGTCTGCCACAGCACCCTGTTACAACGCCTCAATAACATCGGAATACAAGGAAAAGCACTTGAATGGATCACCTCGTTCCTCACCGGAAGAACCCAGAGAGTCCGCCTCCCACTATTCAAGTCCGAGGCCACTGAAGTCATCTGTGGCGTACCACAAGGATCCTCACTCAGCCCCACCCTCTTCAACGTATACATGAGCCCCCTCGCGGCCATCGCCCGCCAACACAACCTCAACATCATCTCTTACGCGGATGACACTCAACTAATCCTTTCTCTCACCAATGACCCCAGCACCGCCAAAACTAACCTACACGAAGGAATGAAAGAAGTTGCCGAATGGATGAAACAAAGACGTCTGAAACTGAACTCAGACAAAACAGAAGTCATCATATTAGGTACATCCCCCTCTGCATGGGACGACTCTTGGTGGCCGGAAGCCCTTGGAAAAGCACCCATCCCGACAGACCACGCACGGAACCTAGGCGTGATCCTGGATTCTTCACTTTCAATGAACAGACAAGTCAGCGCCGTAACCTCATCCTGCTTCAACATTCTTCGCATGCTCAGGAAAACATTTCGCTGGATCCCCACCGAAACAAGGAAAACAGTCACCCATGCTCTAGTCACGAGCCGACTGGACTACGGAAACACCCTCTACGCAGGTACTACCGCTAAACTCCAGAAGAAACTCCAACGAATCCAAAACGCCTCAGCCAGGATCATATTAGACATCCCGCGCAACGAACACATCTCTGGTCACCTGAAAGACCTCCACTGGCTACCCGTCAATAAGAGAATCACTTTCCGACTGCTAACCCACGCACACAAATCACTCTACGACATCGGACCAGAATGCCTCAACTCACGACTGTCCTTCTACACCCCTCCCGCCAACTACGTTCTTCCAGCCAAGCCCTCGCCACTGTACCTCGCATCAACAAGACCACCATGGGAGGCAGATCCTTCTCTTACCTGGCTGCTAAAACATGGAACTCACTCCCGGCGTACCTTCGCCTCACCCAGAACCACCTAGCATTCAGAAAGCAACTTAAAACATGGATATTTGACAAGTAATCCTCCTCCCCTTTCTAAGCGCCTTGAGACCCTCTGGGTAGGTAGTGCGCTATATAAATTCTCTGACTTGACTTGACTTGACTAGCGTTTATCATCAACTTGAACTAAGTAACTTTTATCATATTTAAAGCAATCTTAAGTGTAGTATTGGGGATTTTTGACGTTTGTGGTCTTGTGTTAAGTCTATATAAAGAATACTTCTTTTTATAAAACCTGTGTTGTGTAGTGTTTTCACTGTATTGCTGTGTATATTCACAATTGCTTAACACACTGCCTCTGAGATGAGCCTGTCTGCTTGTGCCACGCTACCAAGTGGGTGAGCAGGGGTTATTAAGGAGTGTAATCCCCTTATCCTTACTTAGAAGTAAGAGTCCCTATTTGGACAAAGGTGAATACCATTGCCAACTAGAGATCCCCAGATCTAACACTGTTCACACTGGTTAAGCCTCATTCACTGTCAAGATAAGATCTTTTTCCAGAGAAAAGGCAGACAGCTTCTAACAGTATGCTGAAATGCTTGTTTTTTAGGTCTCACTACGCAGTGCAAAAGCACTGCTTAGAGGGACCTCTTGTAATCGCGCAGCACTTTGCTTGAAACTCGTGCATGTTTTGCACTGTTTCCTATTAGTGCTCGTGCATGTATGGTGTTTACCTCGCGGGAGCAAGCAGAGGCGCCATCTGTTAGTAATTATCGCGCTGGCTCCCGCTAGGTAAACGCCATACATGGACTTCCGGCTGCGCGCGCCACTGAAACACCTTTGAGTGGTGCCCTCGGGGTCGCTTAAACTTTTGCGGCTGCGGCCGTCCTTGTTTACCATGGAGCAGCAATCTGTCACTCTGCGGCTGGTGGTTGGTTGTTCGGTAGACTTTTGATATTGCACCCGCCTGCCGGCCTTTTCAGACGTGCAGTGCAGCAGGTGCAGTGGCGCCTCGTCCCAGGGGCACATTAAACCCGGACAGTGCCGTATTTTACTACCGACACAGCGGTGAAGGGGATCACTTTCATTGCGTGCACCCCGCCCCATCATGGCATTAGGGTGACCAACCGTCCGTAAATTTCACGGACAGTCTGTAATTTGGGCCTCACGTCCGTTGTCCGTGAGGAATCCTTTTACGGATGCCTTTTGTCCGTAATTTTGGCCATCGCAGGGAGCAGCAATGCTCCCCTGTGAGAGGCCTCACCTTCCTGATGGGGCACCTTGCGCTCCTCCTAGAGCACAAGAGCAGCCCCTCCCCGCCCATTCTCATTCTGTATGGGGCTGATTGCCACATACAGAATGTCAATGGGGCAGTCTGGTCTGGTAAATCATGTGGAGGCCTCCTCCTGCCTCAGTGTACAGCAGGGCATTCTGTAAAATAAAAGGCAAAATGCTAATGCTGCAACTTTAGCAACGTGAGAAAACAGTGTATGTAAAGAAGCCGGTAAAATAAGTTAAAAAGAGCGGTTTATTGTTCTTTCACTGTCTCATAATTTTTTAACCGAAGTATTTTCAATTTTATATCCAACAAAGCCATGGTTGCTGCTTTTTTTTTATTTTAAGCAACTAACAACCATTGACAAAGCCAATAGTCCTGGTTTTTGTTGGTGTAATGATAGTTGCTGTATTATATATATATATCTGGATGCAAAGACATAAACAACATAATACCAGTCGGGAGGAACACTACGCTAGCGCTGATTTTTAGCCTAGGTGTTTTAAACTACGCCCATAATTACATCGAACACCCCCTTTAAAGAGACCCCCCCCCCAGTTTTTTTACACCACTTAAAGCCCTGGAAACAACACCATGTCACAGTCACCTCACATCCTGGCACTGTGCATCATGCGTGACTCATGACTTCTACGTTTTCAGACTGCCTATGTGCAGGGGCATAGTGAACTTTCCCCCACCCCACCCCACACCTTGCTTTAGGAACGACAGCAAGGTGAAGTTCTTGATGGGCCTCTTCTGTCTGCAACTCTGTAGACAAAGGCTCAGCTCATAATGTGAAAAGGTGGGTGAGTAAATAAGTGAAGGAATGTGTGAATGGCTGGATGGATGACTGAAAGGATGAATGTATGAATGAAAGAAAGGGTGAATGGAGAGATAAAAGAAAGGATGGATGGATTAATGGAAGTATGGATTAGGGAAAAGGTAAATAGATGGATGTATGGGTGGAAGGGTAGATGGATGGGTAAAAGGGTGAATGGGTGTATGAAAGGATGGATGGATGAGTGAAAGCTTAGCTGATGGGCGAGTGACTGGGTGGATAGATGAGTGAAAGGATGGATGGATTGAATTGATAAGTGAAAGGGTGAATGTATGGTTAGATGAGTGAAAGGGGTAGATGGGCAAAAGGATTAATAAATGAGTGAAGAAGTGAAAGGGTGGATGGATGAGAACGGATGGATGGATGAGTGAAAGGATGGAAGAGTAATAGGATCAATGGATGGAATAAATGAATGTATGAGTAGATGGATGGGTGGATGATGGATGGATGAATAAGTGAAAGGGGGATGGAGAGAGAAAGGGAGGATGAATGACTGAAAGGGTGAATGGGTGGAAAGATAAGTGACTGGGTGGATGGATGAGTAAGTGAATGAATGAATGGCTGGATGGGTGAAAGGGTAAATGGCTGGATGGATGAGGGAATAGATGGATGGGTGAAAGAGTGGATGGATGACTGTACGGATGGATGGGGTGAAAGGGTGGGTAGATGAATAATGGATGGATGAGTGAAATGATGGATGGAAGGATATATGGTGGATAGGTTTGCAAATGGTTGAATATGTTTGGATATAAATGGGCACATAGATGAAAGGACAGAATGAATGGTGAAAGACTGAATAATAGATAAAAGAATGATTACACCTTGTAGCACCCATTATCTTAAGTAGCATTTCCTATACATTGCCTTTCACGTTAATATGAGTCATTGTCTCTATATAATGTGTGTGATGTAACGCACTCCGATACCCTGCCCCACATAATTGGGATGAGTAACACTATAAGAGAAATTAAATACACATGAGAGACGGTCTAAGTGAAGATGAGGGGCACCATTGAAGGATGATAGCAAGGCAGGACTGGCCGGACTGGGCATCAGGTGATTCCCTGGGAGGCTGGAAGGGGGGGGGGGGGGGGCTGTTTTGTTACGGGGGCTGGCACTCCAATGTTCCTTATATATCCAGTAGTTTTCAATCAACAATAAAAGCGGGTTCACTTATATTCAGGTGTGGTTCACCGTTGTCTGGTGGTTAATGTACCTGCTGGAGTGAGATGCAAATTTTGAATTGTCTAAGGCAGCAAACTGCAGCCATACTGAAAAACCGTGAAGTGCACGATTGTCTCAACCTAATATAAACCTATTTTGACTTGTACTCAGATGGTTGTCTATTTGCTTACATATATACTATTGCGCAGCCACCTCTGACGTATCTGTAAAACGTACCTTTTGTCCCGAAGTTTTGTCCTGAATTTTGACCCTTTGTCCTGAATTTTTACACTCACCGTCCTGAATTTGCACCTATGCCAGTTGGTCACCCTACATGGCATGCTTGCTGCGCGCCTGGGCTCGGGCCTGTCAGTCATCCACCGGCCTCAGAGTGAGGGTGGCCCCGGCCGCACGCCCCTTCTGCCCTCGCCGTGCTCCCGCTCCCGTGTCAGCCGAGGGCTGCCTGGCATTTGCACAGACTGCCACAGTGACAGCCGAGGTGGCTCATCCCTCAGCAGTGAGCTGTGCGCTCGAGTGGAAAGCCCTCTGGCTGCAGCTCCACGGGATCGCAGGTCTGGGCAGGGTCTGCAGGCAGAAACGCTCTGAAATGTAATCCTTCACCGGGAAACCAGGACAAACTGAAAGGGCAAGAGCAGCTCCAGTCAGCGGCTCCTGCTGACGTCACGGAGAGGGTGCCAGAGCCCAGAGAGCCTGGGCAGTGGCAGGGCCGGCTCTAGGCTCATGGTGGCCCTGTGCAGGGAGCGTAGGTGGGGGCCCCGGAAGAGGGGGTCCGGACGGGGCGGAGCTCAGGAAGGTGTTTTAATAATACATCCAGAAAAGTCGTTAGATGATTGACCAGTACCTGCGGCTGCTCCTACCCTTCCGAATTCGTCTCAGAACTATACAATTTAGGAGGAGGAGGGCATTGTGACACACGACATGAGGGACTGGGCACACAGACAGCTGCAGTGCCAGGGCCATGACAGGGGCACCGGACCCCCACAAACCCCCAGAGAGAAATAATCGGTCATTGGTTATGATTTCTATGCCTATATAAGGATATGGAGATCTGTACCTATATAAGGGCAAAGGGCATTCATCGGGAAAATTACACTAGGGTCCTAAAATGATACATAACAATGTATGCAAAAACTGACTGTAGGATATGCAGGCAAATGAAAAACGTGGAGTTAGAATAGTAATTTTGACCTCCCTGTGTTTGCCATGCCCACTGCTGCCCTGGGGACGCAGGTCAGGACAAGTAATGTGACGAGCGAGTAGTGAGCAGCAGCAGGCCATATCTAATATATACGGCTCTGTGCTGCTTTAATCTCACCCTTGTGCAGGTCAGTAACTTTTGTTGCTGTGCTGCATTGCGATAAAGAAAATCTGCCCCTTGGTGTGCATGCCTGGCGTGCCCAATCTAGCCTTAACCCTAGCACTCTCCGACGGGATGGGTAACCTAGGGTCTAGCGAGGAAATTTGTTCATAAGGAGTAGAGTAGATGCTTAATGTGAAAGTTTTCAAGATGTGAAAGGGGATGTTTGAAGTTGTAGATATTAACAAAAAACTTTACTCATGTGCCTAATAATAGCCAACATAGCGTCACATCTTTCTTATGCTATCACAAAAGTGGGCTTAGAAGCATCTTATTTCTGTCCTATACTGTTAAGTGCTTGTTGACTGTAATCTTTTCAATTTTTTTATGGTCAGACATCACAATGAAGATATTGGTAACTTTAGAAGAGACTTGGTCTTATGTTGTTGTTTTTTTATTTGTAGTAAAACAATGAGCGAAAATACCATGTGGTGGTATTGACGCATTTAGTGGATGTTTGCTACGTGTCGCTTTTTGAAATCCATAGTGCAGACGGCTTGTCGTTGTTTAGCGCAACTAAAATCAATCAAACAAAATTTTTAAAAAGGCTTGGCGCCGTACACAGGAACTAGAAATTCCGTAAGTGATGTCATAGAAGTTAAACTACAACCTAAGACATGAGTGGAAATAACTCCATAAATAAACTAGCACAGGATAATAACCGAGGGAATATGTGAGCGTAGGCACAAAGTAAATACTGTCAGTTAACCGTTTCTTCAGTGACCGGCTCTAGGCATGAGACGAGGTAAGTGTATTCTATGGAATGCCTATGTGCGGTTCTTGTCCCATCAGGGGACGAGGCCCTGTAGAGCAGTTTTCTACAGAGAGAGAGTGGTCCACAGAAAAGTCCAAGTCTATATCAGTTTTCACATAATTTTTGTAATGGGAACATACTCAAAAAAACTCTGGACCTCTTGAGTTTTTGAACAATAAAGTTTTGAAGGGGGTAATGAGTGTGTTTGGTGTCAAATCTTAATGTCCTTAGGCTCAATCCTTGCTTGTATAATCAGAGTCAGAAATCCTTATTTTATAGAAAAGTTGCTCTTTATTTATTTCGATAAAAGCATGGACAGCCGACACGTGTTTCGCCCCTGTGGCGAATTGCGCCAGGGCTTTTTCAAGGCTATTTACAGTATATTTTGTTCTTTACAGTCCATCATCGTTTGTGCAGATTTCAAGATTAGAATCCGGTTTTCAATTTGTGAGGGTAAAATCCCTGAAGTATTTCTTCGGCAGTCTGCTAGGTAATCCTTCCGCTGTACCGATCTGCAACTTTTCTATAAAATAAGGATTTCTGAATCTGATTATACAAGCAAGGATTGAGCCTAAGGACATTAAGATTTGACACCAAACACACTCATTACCCCCTTCAAAGCCCTGTAGAGCAGTGTATTGTAGGCGCAGGACAGGCAGGCACTGAGACGGAAAGAAACCAGGGAAGTTTAAGGTGAGCTCCTCCAAACTGGATTAGGGCAGTGCTAAAAGACATGAACAGGAATTTATGTGCGTTTGCCGTTTTCTTTAACTCAGACCCATGGGTACCAGCACATGTGCAATTGGAAATCTGCAGTGTTTTACGAACAAGACAACATGTGCAGTGATGTAATTTGCTATGCTTCAAGGACGATGTCTCAGCTACATTGGTGCTAAAAACGCCTTTTTGCACAATTTAAAACACCTGGTGACCAACTGATTTCTCGTGTCACTCTGGTCCTCAAGGCACACCTCTAAGTACAAATCTTTCTGTGCACAAACCACCCAGCATTATCGCATAATATGTTTAATTTTGCAGAAATACATGTTATGTGGCAAGTGTCACGTGATACACATTGTGCCCAGTGTTTCGCCGGTATTCATTAGTTTGAAGCTAGGTTTCCACACAAAACTAGGGCGCTCTACTTTCTGTAATAACAGCAGATCAGGCTCCACGTGGAATTGAAGGCATGTTTGCCCTTCTGTCATTTGCATGGGTTGTCAGGAAGCCGGGGTCGGAGCCGGAGGCCGCCAAATCCTGCCAGGGGGCCGCCAGTGCCACGATGTATCATTGATCCTTCCGATCCGATCCTCGTCCTGGCGGCCCCTGGGGTTTGGCGGCCCTGTGCAGGTGCACACTTTGCACATGCCTAGCGCCGGCCCTGGCAGTGGGTGCTGCGGGAACGGTATGCATGTCAGTGTGTGTGTATGAATGCATGCATGTGTGTGTGCATGTATGTATGTATCAACGTGTGTGTATGTCTGTATGTGTGCATGTACGTGTCTGTATGTGTATATGTATGTATCTGTGTGTATCAATGCACGTATGAATGCATGGATGTATGTACGTTTGTGCATGTGTGTGTATATCAATGCACGTATGAATGCATGCATGTATGTATGTCTGTACGTATCTGAGTGTGTATGTATCAATACAGGTATAAATGCATGCACGTATGAATGCATGCATGTATGTATGTGTGTGTACGTATCTGAGTGTGGATGTATCAATGCAGGTATACATGCATGCATGCATGAATGTATGTATATGCATGTATGTTTGTATTGTATTGTATGTGTATATGTTGCACAGCAAATGAGGGAAGACGTGGTCTACTGACAAGAGCTGCCAACATTGGCGCAGCAAGGCACCCGATTCCAGTGAGCAGCACCTGATGCTTCAAGACTTTAGCTTTCTAATTTACCACTAACAACTTGGAAAGGTGCAAGGAGCATGGCCAGGAATGAACTTTCAGATAACACTGAGCCCCGTTATCTTAAACTGGGATTCCACTGTGATTCATCCAGCCTTAAGTCGGGCAGTGTTTTCTTTGGACAATTTTATTTTATTCAACACAATTTTATGGCTTAGGTGTACGTATTTATTTCTTTTTTTATAATGTGACCCTAACTAGGGAGCAACAGAACACTATACATTATGTGGGGTGTTGAAAGACGATCAAGACCATGTACATTGAGTCAGGCGGAGGGAAATCAGCGTATGGAATTCTGCTCTGCTTGATTCAGAATCGGTCAGAGTTCCCACGTCAGGTTTTCCAGGGTGTTGAAACACTGCACCTGCTAATGCTTGTTTTCTTTTCTTTTGATCGCTTATTCCCCAGAAAACGAAATGGTTAAATGCAGTGGGAGTTGCTGTGGATGCTGAATTGATATAGTGGAGAAGTGTGGCTCACCGATTAGAGCGGCAGACCCTGAGGCAGAGGTCTGGCCCGGGACCAGGGCTCAATTCTCGACGCAGCAGGGTCTTGGGCTCAATGTCCACAGATTCGATAATTCTCGCCTAGGTGCCTACTCTAATCATGGGTCCCGCTCTGCAACTCTGGGCAAAAGCTTGCTTAATCTACACAACGGCCCCGAAAGCGCTAGGATGCCTGGCTTCACCTTGGAGAGGCATCTCACAGGGAAAGCCAGGAAGGGTTCCACAGCGCTATACAGCGCCAAGATACCTTCTAGGTACGCTTTACAAGTATACACACATTTACATTTACATAGTGTAGAACTGAGAGATTTAGAGTACGTTTTTTATTTTTATTTAATTTAATTTTATTTAATTTATTTAATTTAATTTTTATAGATGGTACGGACCATGCAACGGTTCATTATTCCTCAGTTGTGACAACAATGGCAGTATTAAAGTTGCACAGAATAAAAAGTAGAAAGTGTTCTCTAGAACAGGAATGGGGAGTTCACACCTTTTCTTTCAATAAAGTAAAATGTATTTATGTTTAACACATTTAGGCAACTGCGGTCCAGAAATCTTCAGAGTTCCAAATTATATATATAATATTGCCCTGTAAACGTTTAATCCAGGCATTTACGCACGAGGAGCAGGTACTGATATGTTTAAAGGTGGCCATTAAATATAGGGGAATAATTTGTAGTCACATCATTACCAACAGCCATTACTACAGGTTACACACAACAACAGATGTTACCGGTAATTGCCTTGTGGTTTCACAGTAATTACCGGGAGTGTGTGTTATGGGGCGGGGGTAGAATATTTTCAGAGATAAAGAAGTGGAGCAATTACAATGCTCCTGCATTGAGCATTACCCCCTCTTCCCCCAACACCAATCATGTTCCATTTGTATCAACCTTTGCCCAGAAGATTTTCAAACGTGGGAAAAGGGCCTGCATTGCAACTGTAAAATGTAACTAATTTTCCTGTGCTAACAAGTGATCTGTTAATATGCTTGATGCGTTGGCCATTTATTTTGACCTTTTTTAGCTAAATTGAGGTCTAGGGGGCATATTACCAACAACTAGCGATAATTATTGCTATGTTGGCTTAGCGGCAATAATTTTATCGCAGCGCTGCAGCGATTTTTATCGCTTAGGAGCCTTGCTATTAACAAGGTTTATCTCCTAAGCGATAAAAATCGGCCGAAATGCATGAATATCGCTGAAAAGTCAGCGATATTCATGCATTACCGAGCTAATGCTCTTAGCCATGTTATCCACCTACCATTGGATAACATGGCTAAGAACTGCTCAGGGCAGGTGTTAGCTTTTGGAGATATTCGCGCTTAGCGCGAATATCTCCAAAAGTTGGTAATAGGAGATAGCGATGTTAGCGACTGTTTCCAGTCGCCAACATCTTGGCACGCCCACTTTGCATGTTATTAGTGATAAATTTCACTGACATGCAAAGCAGGGCCCAAGATGGTCGCTATCTCCTACTAGCTGTCGTTAACTGGTGTTAGCGACAGCTAGGTAATAGGGAGATAGTTTTATCTACGCTTTCTTGGCTTTTAAAGCCAAAAAAGCAGAGATAAACCCCCTTGATAATATGCCCCTTGGTGTTTCTAAAAAACAATGACTTGCGTTCTTTAGGCTGTTATGCAACTCTGGGTGTCAAATGAGGAAGTATCTTTTACTTATTTGCAGGGCTAAACCCCATAAACCTTAAAAAAGCACGATTCCGAGAGGAGCACCTCCGAAAGCTTGGTAATGGTGGCCCTCTCTTCTGCACAGCTTAGAGTTCTTCAGGTGGTGAGAAGTAGTAAAAAGGTGTTTGTGGGAGAGAGCCACCTGCTATTTTTCCATTAGCACCCCAACATACTATGAAGGAAATGGGAGTTGCTAACAGTGAAAAGGGAACCAGGGGCCTTGTTTTGTCAGTTGCATTCCCAGTAAAACTAAAAGTGAAACATATCCGGAAGCGCTCCTCAAGGTGGCACTAAAGCTAATGGTCCTGGGTCATCCAGTTTCCCTATTTGGAAAATAATGCTTGAGGCTTGTTGCTGGAGGCTGCCTGGTGGGGTCAGGACTCTCCTTCGAAGGAACTGATGATGTTGGATCTTAATATTGTTCATTTCGTGCTGTCTTTGTACTGCATCTTCTTTTTTGCATTTAGTTTTTGCGTGACAATGTCCTTGTAACCGAAAGTTCAGAAACAAGTTTTGTTGATATATTCAGTTTTGTGCATTGTGTGGGGAGTACTACTGTTCTGAGATGCTTTATTAAGATTGTATACTGTGCCCCTTTTGGTTGCTAGGTTTGAACTTAATGGCCAACAGCGCCAAAGCAACTAATCCAAACTTGGGTCAGCAACATTACCTTGGATAAGTTACCCCTAAATTCCAACTAAGAACAAGTCACTTGACTTTAAATTCCACACCGACTCCTCCCTCAAGGCACACATGCAATATCACCCACCCTATTGAAAAAGCTAAATCATTTCTCATCATATGTATGCATTTTCTACGCAGTCCTTTTCTACCCATGCCTTTCCCACGCACAGTAAGTATATATCATTTTTTTTCTCTGAGCGACATAATTTATATATTAAATAAATTGTTAATATTTTATTTTTCTTCTTTATGGGTCTGACCCCTCATGTTTTGATTTACTCTCAACCTCCCTTTTCCAGTACCTACCCCAAAAATCTAATATTACCCTTACCTCTGTTTACCAGTGCCCACCCCGAAACCAAAAAATCACCATCACCTCCCTTTGCTACTACCCATGCCTAAACCCCAAAATTACCCTAGCATCCCCTTACCACTTCCTGAACCTAAATCCTTTTTAGGTCTCGCCTAGTAGCGCGTATGCGCTGCTCTGCGAGACTTATTGTAAGGGGCTTTTAAAAGCTCACCACACGCGAGTAACCGCAAGCAATAGGCCACACACGCACAAGCGTGGCCTATTGCCTGCGGTTACCTGCACGGGTGCCATATGTTTTGAATTATCGTGCCCAGGCAAGGGCGCGATAATTCAAAACATATGGCCTGGTGCTCGCTCTTGTGCGCGCGCCACTCGCGGGACGCTGCATTCCTTTTTTTTTTTTACTTCCAGAAATCGCTTCTTCAGGCAGAGCGCATCCCTGGCTGGTACTGGTATGCACGGTATTTTTATCAAGCTTGAAAAGCACCGCTTCAGAGTTTGAATCTCCACCGAACAGCATTTAGTCACATAAATGCATTGTTGAACCATTTCTCTAGTTATTATGCTGCATATTCAATCTATTTAAGTCCCTTTATATACCTTGGGTCTGAACCCAAAAGTGAGGTAGTGTTATTGAATAAAAAACCATTCGGCTATTCACATATTTTCTTGGAAGCAAGTCTTCCTACATATTTGAATTCAAAGTGCAATTACAAGAAACAGCGTCATCATTGTTATTAACATTTGAGCATTAGACTGTAGTAATCATTCCGCACCAAACATTTTCCGTACCTAACGATTCATATCACATAGTATAGGGTCACAGGCATTTATTTAGCCCCAAGGCAGTGTTGTTAAAAACAATGTTACAAAAAATGTTGAAGAGAGGAGATTATGTTTAGACAAGTTGTCAATATAAGACATATAATGTAGCACCGGGACATGAAACTCAAACTCAACGTTGTCCTCATAACACAATGTTCTAAAAGCACCTCATTAAAAGGACTTATTAATTGTGGGCACTTGTTCTGAATTCATTCGTCCCCCCAGTCATCAAAAAACCAGCTCGATATACATGAAATTGGTACTTCTCTCTCTGTTAAATTCTCTGACTAAAGATAGGAAAATATTAATAAAATGGAATTCATTCGAAAATATGTATGATTCCCACCGCAATAGGTGTCACCACACGTGTATATGTTCCAAAGCAAAACGTCAAGTTAGAATGCATCCATTCCCTCTATGCGGGTGGTCAAAGATGAAGTAGGTCCAAATTAAAGGGAATATTTTTCTCAAATGGTATCTCTCATAGATTTTTTGAAGGGTGTGAAAATGTGATATTCGCCTAAGAATACAGAAAGTAAAATATAAGGGAAATGTTAGTCCCCAAATCTTGCATATATGTATCCTTGAGTGCTTATGTATGTAGTTCCCACGTGATGTAAAAGCATAGAGCTTGCATACCTTACTATTTAGACGAGCGTACTTCTCACAATCCAAAAGATCCTACTTCTTCTGCTTAGCTTCGTGTGTGCTGCATAAGTCACTTTGAGGTAGTAACCTAAAACAATATATTTAATGCAACCAATATGTCACGAAATGTATATATAATCCTCATTAATACCTTTATAGGTCAAGAGAATGCGGAAATGTAAAAAACCACCATGTTACTTAGAGAGTGCTTTGGTAGTAATTAAACCAAAAAACGACCAATCCCCGTATGTAATTCACAACATGTATCCCATGTGTCCATAAGGCACATTGTGAAGCTGTTAGTATTACCAAGTAACCTGATATAAGGTGATTTATGTCTCCGTTTCTACCCGAATATGTGTACAGTTCTCGCATTATACTTGAGCTATAATATAACGTACCTTAATAATGTGACGTACACATTTTGCATCGTCAAGTAGTCCCACTCTTAATTCTTCAGTTGGAACACAATGTCAAAGTCACTTTGAGGTAGTCACCTAAAAACGATATATAAACGTCCATGAGCTATATTGTATGTATCATTACAAACACAAGTCGAAACGCGGTTTTATCAGGACCCGTCGTTAGGATAAACGTGGGACCGGCTTGTGGGAAGCCCACCCATATTATTTTAAAAATAATTTCGTATGACACATACGTCAATATGAGGGGCATAATCGAACTAATCTGCTCGACGGTGGATTGTCACGCTTCTCTATTTCCAATCGAGGTAGTTCCCTATGAATCATACCTGTCAGGGTCGGTCCCGAAACCCCCAGCTGGCGTCTCCAAATCCACACGCCAAGTTCTTTCGGCAAGTAGGAGGATGGACCCGCCCTTCAATGGGTTTAAATGTAGCCACTCCTGGCCCACGTGGGGCGGATGATAAATCGCACATCATTTACCACTACCTCCCAGTCTAATGTAACCGCCATTTTAGTCTAGTCAATCGGAACTAACCATAGCTCTATTTTCTATTCTCTATTCAGGCAGGAATAAGTATCAAGTGTGTATTTGAAAATTGTGTGATTTATCACGAGAAAACTAATTCCTTATACAAACAAATCATACATCACTGTCTTCAGTTACATTTGAGTACAAATTTAAATTCCTATTTATATTTACCTGAGGCAATGATTACTGCGAACATACCGGGGATATATCCAGAATCTCATTTCGAATTCTTAATTTTATAAACATAACAGGAGACCTATTCTAGCGATGATATGTACAATATGTGTGTGCACTATAGATCGAGAAGAAAAATATGTCGATATTAACGGGGAGGGGTACATACGGTATATAGAGAAAGGTAATTATTTTGTTTCATGTAATCTCGGACTGGCAATCTGATAACCAGGGGTACATTGAACATTGTGTTATGAGGACAACTTTGAGTTTGAGTTTCATGTCCCGGTGCTACATTATATGTCTTATGTTGACAACTTGTCTAAACATAATCTCCTCTCTTCAACATTTTTTGTAACATTGTTTTTAACAACACTGCCTTGGGGCTAAATAGGTGCCTGTGACCCTATACTATGTGATATGAATCGTTAGGTACGGAAAATGTTTGGTGCGGAATGATTACTACAGTCTAATGCTCAAATGTTAATAACAATGATGACGCTGTTTCTTGTAATTGCACTTTGAATTCAAATATGTAGGAAGACTTGCTTCCAAGAAAATATGTGAATAGCCGAATGGTTTTTTATTCAATAACACTACCTCACTTTTGGGTTCGGACCCAAGGTATATAAAGGGACTTAAATAGATTGAATATGCAGCATAATAACTAGAGAAATGGTTCAACAATGCATTTATGTGACTAAATGCTGCAATTTTTAGTCAGTAGTGTGTTTTTAATATGGGTTTCTTTTGGTGCAACTTTTATGTATTTATTTATGTATGTACACATGTTGTTTTGAAGTAACTTACACTGGTTTTTTGTATGTCTTTTCTTCCACTTTATGATTTACAGCCCTGAAGAAGTTCCGCTTGACGGAACGAAACGCGTTGGCTGGTTTCTTAAATGGACTATTAAAAGAACCTTGAACTTTTTTGCAATTACGATTCAGCGTCTTTTCATTTGGGACAGTCTTTGATTACGCATTCTATCACCTATGTTCGGTGGAGATTCAAACTCTGAAGCGGTGCTTTTCAAGCTTGATAAAAACATTGACTTTTTCCCAAAGCTTTGGGATATACTCTTAGGACAGGGAGTATTTGAAAATTTGCACGCAATTCTATTGAAAATTATATAGATGTATTGGTGACATGTGGGTTGGTGCTTTGAGAGTGTAAGAGTGGTCCACTGTCCAAACTGTGCTGTACAAAATGGTATGCACGGTATGTGTACCTGCAAAATATGTATGCAGTCATGACATGATAGGCACATGGAAGATGGCGGCGGAGACTCCTGTGATCCTCGGCTGCACAGGTTAGTGAATTCCTGTGCAGCTGTATAATATAACTAGGGCTCCAAGGCAGCACGGAGACTGCTTATTGGGAATTGTAATTATTCTGCTGTTCTTTGCCAGCGTTGTTCATCAAACCAATACATGATCGGGCTCCAAGGCAGCACGAAGACTGCTTATTGGGAAATGTAATTATTCTGCAGTTCTTTGCCAGCTTTGTTCGTCAAACCAACACTCGATCATACGCAGGCATGGGAGCTCCTGAAACTCCTTGTCCTTCTTCATCCATGCTTGCTTATTGAGCCCAGCCTTCTCTACCTGTAAATGTCAACACTTTGTAATTAACTTTCACAGCTCTTACTATAGTCTGGCTTTGGATCACCTTTACATTCTTGACAAATCTGATTACATTTCAAAATCATGTTTCTGGCTAATAAACATTGAGCACCCTGTATTAACCCGCCCAGCCCTCTTGGACATCTTTCTTGGGACAGTGATACTTTTTTCATGCACAGATTGTGCTTACTGCCTTCTCTAAATTGTATCAAGTTACAGTCTGTCCAGGCTAGTTTAAAGCTCAATAACAGATAATTTGCACCACTAAAATACTTAAAATCTATACCTTTAAGCAAGAGCAAGGTACGCCTGCCCTAAACATTGTTTTATTATATTTGAATAGCTGGCTCTATGATGTGGCCAGGACACTCTGGGGCGTCTCGCTCCCTCGCGCAACCTTAACTTGCCATGACACAAGGGGGCGGTATGTAGGCCATGCTCTGAACCTTTCTCCTAGTATTGCTGCTGGGCTGGCGAAGTTGCTGAAAATAAAACTGCCCTGCTTCCTCTTGCTCGGTGAAGAGTAAAATGATGGATGAGAACAACTGAAGTACAACTAATGTACAACTTGACCGGAACTACCTAAGAGCAGAATTCCGGAGCTAGGAGTATAGTTTTTTTGTTGTTGTAGTTTTATATAGTGCAAACTCGACCCTAAGGTATTGGAGTACTTTACATGAGCACCAGCTACATAACTCAAGAAAACATACATTTTTGTTAGGCACAGAAAGATTATGTGATTTGCCCAGAATCACAGGATGCTGCGCCTACGCCGATACTCGAACTGGGTTCCCCAGTTCCAAATTCGGCAGCTGCTTCAACAAGCATTGGCATAGCCAATAGGTCGTGCCTTTGGGACCTTATAAGTGTTTAGCCATGCAATACTTGATGTTGTTGCACCAAGGATATTGTCCTGGATAACTAAACACTTATAAGGTCCCAAAGGCGAGACCTATTGACTATGCCAATGCTTGTTATTACTTAGTTGTGTAAAGCTGATGTTAGCCTTACAACATTTGTGGCATTTGCTATTTATGCCTCAGTACCTTTCTTTGCACTTTGTAGGCATTATCAGATTGATTTATTTCAACCTAATCTATCTGGCCATTATGATCAAATTCTAAATGTTGTAATAAACATTGCATGTTAAAAATAAAGTTAATATATAAGTGCTATGCTATATTTTACTACTAAACAGACAGTCACAATTGCAGCTACCTTGCAGTTAACATTTTTGGCGCTCATGATGGCTCTTGGCTATCATGAGTCACGGTAGGCGTGTGTCCTCATGATGGCCTGGAGCCATCAGAACGTTGCCGCTCCGCCCATGCGCTGTTAATTCCCCGCCTGCGTGGGAGAATTAATCAGTGGGTGGAGTTCTGACAGCTCCCGGCCGTCATGAGCACACGCCCACCATGATTTACGATGTTCGGGAGCCATCATGAGTACCGCCGAACCCCGCCCAACCCCGCCCGCCCCTGCACCACGGCGAAATTCGGGCTGCAGCGAAGGGGTTAAAAGGGACTTGATTTGAATGATGCAGCCGGTGCAGTGGCACTATGGCGAAAAGTTCTAGGGACTCCACTAAATCCAAATTATTGCTAAAATTGAAAACTAAACAGGAAATCAAAAGCACAATTATCCGGCAAGTGCTAGGGTCATTGTCTCAAAAGTGCAGCAGGAACAGTGGCACCTCGATCAAAAGCTCCAGGCACCCCACTAAACACTGATTATTGCTATATTTTACAACTAAATAAGACGTCATAAGTACAGTTATCTTCCAGGCACTAGGGTCATAATTTGAATGGTGCAGCAGGTGCTGAGGCACTGGGCCAAAAAGGTGTCAGAACTCCTCTAAACACGTAATATTGCTATATCTCACAACTAAACAGGCAGTCACAATCGCAGTTACCTTGCAGTTGAAAGGGGCTTGATTTAAATGGTGCAGCAGGCACAGTGGCACTAAGGCCAAAAGTTCTGGGAACCCCACTAAGCACACATTTCAGGGCTAAACAAGACAATCACAAGTGCGTTTGCTTTTATCTAGCAGGCAAAAGGTCATCATTTCAATGATGCAGTAAGGGCAGGCACACCGGGCCAAAAGCTGCCATAACTCCTCTAAACACCAACTATAGCTATACTTTAGTACTAAACAGGCAGTTACAAATGCAGATATCTTGCAGGCATTAGGGGCATGATTTGAATAGTGCAGCAGGTGCAGTAACACCAGGCCCAAAAGTTGTCAGAACTCCTCTTAACACATAATATTGCTATTACACCACTTAATTCTATTGTATTCCTCTTCCATTTTTCAAAATTTTGCTATGACTTACCCACACTATACCCCAAGTAACTGCACGATAATTTGCCTTTTTGTAAATAAAACAGTCAAAACACTTTAACTACTCAGTAAGCTACAACTTACAACAAGAAAAGGTTCTACAACCAAACAACACAGGAAAATACATTGCATGCCTTAACCACGCATTTTTTACCTGTATTTTTTGACAACGCATATGGTTTGACAACGTGTGCCATTACCACGCATAGTTTATATACATGTATAAACAATGTATTTTATGGGGGAGAGCCCCACACCCTCAAATTACCTAAAATGTGTGGCAAAAACATACACATGTTAAAAACATGCATGATGAAAAATGTGTGGTAACGGCACAGCGTGGTTAAAACCTTGTTGTAAAGGCTGTTTCACACAAAAAACAGCTTATTATTAATCACATAAGCGAAGCCTAATGCACTTACCAATGCTTGTTTAGGTCTGCTTTGACAGCACAGCTGTCTGCATGACATACTCTTACCAATTTTTTTAAATACACCTAGATTGGGCCTTGACTCCACCCAGACGAGTATTACTTACACCTCTTGTTATTGATTTTTTGATGTATAATGCCACCTTCCAGGAAGTGTTTTCAATAAAATGCGTGAGTGACCATTTTCATCTGAAATGTACACCCATCATGCTGATTATCACGCTCAGTTCTTTCTCTGCCTTCGATTCAGAAAGCAATTCTTTTTGCTAAATATTTCAGTAGGAACAGCCAACACGTTTCGTCCATAGCAATGGACTTCTTCGGGGCTGTAAAGGCAATATATATATATATTAACAAACATAAATACATATATCAATAACATACATAACACAAAACGAAAGCATGAAAAAAAGTGCTAATTGGCTTTATGATATTTTGACACGCTAACAAACACACTAACATTATTACCACAAAAGGACAGACCAATTGATCAAAATTAACATATTGATATGGATAGACACAGTGCAAACAAACTTAATTACATATAAAATATTAGTCACATAAAAAATGGACAAAGGTATGCACATTGCAGACTACATGTCATAATAGATCTCATCTCATCCCACGGTAAACGTGTTGACTGTTTCTACTATAAAATTGGCAACATATATAAAAATTGTTTTTACAAGTAGACTGAACTAAAACAAGACTATATAAAAAAGAAGAATTGTATCGAATTTGGACCTTTCTTTGGAGATGTTTTCTGTTACTACTTGTGGTGCACCTTTACTGTGTTTCAATCTGAAATTTCCTTTTGGTAGGGCTGCATCTAGTTAGCAGGTGCTGATATTGTGTGCACACATAGACCATAATTCTTTCCCTTATTGTTTAGGGAAACAGGATGGAGGGGGAGTTTAGGGCTGCTACCGTATTAGTCTTTTGTGACGTATTTCACGTATATATGTGGATTATACTGTTTCTGCATGGACATTTATGCAGTGACTGTAGAACAGACATGCAGCATGTAGCCCTTATTGGTGAAAGATACAGTTGTGGTCTTCATAGTACTTCCCTCCTACCTCCCATCTCTGGGTAGGATGCAGAGGTGATGTAGTATTAGGTGTATATATGTATGTATGTATGTATATGGAATTTCTATAGGCAGGAACCCAACTAATAAGCAGCGGAGCATTGTACATAGTCAAAGGCAACCTTAAAGGCGGTGAGTAAAAGGAGAGGAAGCTGAGGTAGAGGGTTTATGAAGTTAATGTCAGGTATTGTATTGCGGTTAATGTTTAATATGTTTACCACAGATGGCAAGGATTCTGACTTTGAAGACCAGAGCTGTTGCCCAAGTTACAAGGATCAAATAGGTTTAAGCTTCTGCCGGAAGACCAGTCTCTACAGTTAATCAGACATTACTATAGGCTGAGACTTGACGTAGTGAAGGTATCCCTGAGGCTAGACATCTCACTAGGTCAGGCAGACACCCGTCAGGTTGCACAGATCTTATAACCCCAGGATATAGTAACATGTTCTAAATTGCAGTGTTTGTTGAACAGTGCATAGACAGCCTACCAGTTTAGTGTACATAATCAATAATAGAGCACTGCCCTTCAGATTACAGCGATTGTACATGCCCACATTTAGAGCCTGGAGTTATCCGACAGTAGATCTCTTGTGCTGTGTTCATCAAACCTTACCCCAAGTAAGAGATTCTGCCAGTAGAGCGGTCCATCAGGTTACACTGGTCCCAAAATTTACGGAGACCTTGGAGGTTCTTGTCTCAGAACTCACACTAGGGTGATACAGACTCCACAAGCTCCTTCTTCACACAGCAGAACTGTCAGATCTGCACTAACCCTACACATTCAGATCTCACAGGAGAGATCTAAATCTCTTTGCTTTCCTCAATTCAAGAAGTTATGTTATAAAAATTTATACCGCGCACGTACACCGAGACGGTTTCTTGGCGCTCATAACAGACATAACAAACTGAGGCAGGAAGCATTACTCGAAGGCTAACTTAAAAAGATGAGTTTTCAGGGTTTTTCGGAACAGTTCGTAGGTGGGGCAATGGCGAAAAGAAGAAGGGAGGGAATTCCAAAAAGTGGGACCTAGAAAAGAAAACCGAAGGCCGCCGTGTTTTTTACGGCGGATCAGTGGAATGCAAAGAAGATTATCGGCAGAGGATCGAAGGTTGCGGGATGGGAGGTGCCGCTTGAGTTTAGAAGAAATGAACTCAGGGGCGTGATTGTGAAGGGATTTGAATAAGGTGCAGCCAAGTTTGAAGGAGCACCGTTTAGCCACAGGGAGCCAATGAAGGCTCTTCAGAAGGGGGGAGACATGCTGGTGTTTGGGTTGACGAAACACCAGGCGAGCAGCCTGGTTCTGAATTAGCTGAAGTTTTTGAAGCTTGTAGGCGGGAATCCCCGCATACAGGATGTTAGAGAAGTCAACCCTGGAGATGACCAAAGCCAAGATGGTTAGAATGAGTGCCTCTCTGGTTAAGAATCTACAGATCTTGCGAATCCTGCGCAGCTGGAAAAATCAGGATGATGTTACTGCAGAGATCTGAGGTTTCATAGATAGATCCTCAGAGATGGTCACTCCTAGGCTTTTCACAGTGCTGACCGGGCGAGGGGGGGGCGCCAAGGGAAGAGGGCCAAAAGTTGTCATCCCAAGGGTTGGTGGGGCCGCCCACCAGGACAAGTTCCGTTTTAGACGGATTCAACTTGAGTTGGCTATGGGCCATCCAATCGGAGATGAGTAGCATTGTGGTTTGAATGTTAAGTCGAGAGGAGGGGGAAGTGTCCAAAGGGAAAATCAATTGCAGATCATCTGCATAGTTATATATGGTAGCTGGGGAGTGACGAAGGGATGCCATGAGTGGTTGCATATATAAGTTGAAGAGAAGCGGGGAAAGAGCTGAACCCTGGGGAACACCACAGGTGAGGGGGGTAAAAGGGGCGAAGAAAGTGGAGAGGTGGACAGCCTGAGAGCGGCCTTGCAAGAAGGATCGAACCCAGCCAAGTGCGACGCCGCGGACACCGGCGTTGCTGACACGGTCGATCAAGATGGTATGATCGACCGTGTCAAAAGCCGCCGACAGATCTAACAAAACAAGAGCCTGAGGGATGTTATTATCGGCTCCAGTTCTGAGTGTGTCCATTACTGCCGCAATCACCGTCTCTGTGGAATGTAGTGAACGAAAGCTGTGACTGATATACAGTAATCTCTTCCAAAGAAGGAGGGACAAATAGGAAAGGGTGAGAGAGATAAGGTAGCTCCTGTTGGTCACACATTGAAGATGCTAAAGCCTAGCCTGGAGTTGGAGGGCAGTGTTCTCTTATGGCAAGCCTCTGTGTGTATTGGGGTAAACCCCACACTTGCACAGACAGCAATGGAAAGAGGATCTCAGTGAGAGAACAGACAGGTAACATGAGAGCTAGGAGCAGTGACAACAGGTCTTTTGATATACCCTTGACATTCAAGCAAATGTTTACCCGAATCCAGAGCAAGCACAGCAGTTGTGAAAGCCAGGTCCGACATGGATACTGGCAAATCTTCCCAGGACGCCCAGATATTAGAGACCTCGTAACAGCAACTGGGCAACTCTTGGCAAGCAAGCCAGCCAGCCGCAAACAAAGAGATAGGGAAGAGAAACACAACAACATTTTGGGTTGCCATGTGGGTGAGCAAACTATCAAAGCAGGAACCTTATGCAACTACAAATTACTCCATGAAATGGGTTCTTAAGCAGAGGTGTTTAATACCACCTTACCCCACTTCATTCAGAAGGGTTTTATGACTGATAATCCCTACCCCTGCAGTTGTTAGTGATCTAGTTTATACCTTTCAAGCTCCCTGTCCTCCACAATCTCCTTCTCTTCCATTTATTGGCCCTCATGTTATTATGAGGGGAATAGTAACTGACTCCCAGCCCTTCTCTGAACATCTTACCTTACACTCCTGACACTGAGTGAATTCTAATGGTCAGGAACCCATTCAGATGGTCATGTGGCAAGCAGGAGCTGCTAGGCACAACTGTGTGGGTTGAGGTCTTTTAAACCTGATGTCACCAAGGCAGACTTACTATGGATCCTGAGCAACTGGGCCAAATGCCACTTCAGTATTTGACAGTGGTAGCATGGGTCGTGCAGTCCAAGACTTCTCAAGGGAGAGGTGGAAACAGGGGATTGAACACAGGGGGCCAACTCAAAATATGCTCAGCGGCAGCAATAAATGATTGTAAAGTCAAATACTTGCTTTATGAAAAAAGGAGTATTTGTATACAAACATAAAGTAAAATATGACATTCAAAAACAATAAAAACAGTCCCCGAGGTCATGGCTCCACTGTTTTATAGGTGGGCCCCTGGTTTCAAATCTCTTTCTCTGTAGTGTTAGTGGTTATTTCCCATTCACTATAGGCAACATCAGGTTAAGCCCCACTACTTGTCCAGCTGGTCCCACTCAGACTCTTTATTAAAGTCAAAAGTGTACCAGCACTGAAGGGCTATATGGTAGGCAATTTCACCCGGGGTTGTCTGGCCCGTAAATCAATTTTACATGCACCAGTAGGATAGGAGCAACCTAACCTGTATTAGGAGTGGTGTCTCTGGTAAGCTTCACACCACACACACAGCCAGAGATGGGCAGAGATCTGGTGTCCTTGAGATCTTCCCCCCAGTGCTGAGGAGGCAGCAGCCAGGGGGTTCTCACTGCGTCTCCAATGCATGGTAAAATCTCTTGTTATCTTCCTCAAATGTGAGGGGTTTGTGATGCTCCTAGTGCTGGTTTTCAGCTTGAGCCCACATGGGTCACAACAGCAACCTCATCCTCCCAACAATTGTCTTGATGAGACCATGCTTGTCGTCGTGTCTTGGTGGCCCCCTGGTGGCATATGGGTCACCAACTCTACACTGTGCAAGGGCTACTGCTGATGTGCACAGCAGCACTCTTTACGGTGGCCCCATCTGGCATACAGTGTCACCGACTTAGCTTCATACATGAGCTATCTTCTGATCGGCACAGCAGCACTCTTCACGTCAGTCCCTTCTGGCATATGACGGTCGCCGAGTTTAGCCTGAACACGGGCAATGACCCAATCGGTGCAGCAGCCATCTCCTCAAACCTCACGGCATGGATCGATGGACAGGATCATCCTCTTGACCTCACTCCCTCCAGCGCTCTCCTCTTCCTCACAGGGGACAATGTTCTTGGCAAGCAAGCAGGCACTGGTGTTCCCGGCTCTAGGTGCATGTGGTTTTGAATTCCCTGGGTGATGCCCATCACCCAGCTGGGAGACTGGCAGGCCATGGCCCCCAGTCTTGATCACAGGCAGAAGTCTTGCAGAGCTGCTCCTCCTTGCACAGCCCTACTGCCTGCTTGACAGTTGTCGAATTTGGGGGCCTCAAGATCCCCTTCCTATAGTCCATTTGCAGACATCAAATGCAATTTAAAGTCTAAGTCTTTGAAGTTTATGTTGGTGGCTGGTGTCTTTCGAATGGCCCTCTTCTCTCCAGTGCCTTTCCTCCATAAAGATGTCTGTCATATCAGGAGCAACTCCAAATTGAATCTGCCCAGGCCCCTTCATAATTAACTTTCTCTGAATCAAAAGGGCACCATTTGAAGTGTACTGGAGAGTCTGTCTCTCCCCTCCTCCAATGTGTCCCACTCAGCTCACAGGAAAGCAGTAACCTACAAATCTGCCTGGGGGATTACTCTACCTCCTCATGTTCTTTCAGTTAACCCTTGGTCTCTCAAAATGGAACTCATCATTCACAGGCACATATACACCCATCACATGCACATACTATACACGCACAGAACAGCACTGCGCTGTCTTTGTATTGTACCATTACTAGGCACAAATACACCCAGCGTATGCTTATAATAAACATGCATGGATCAGCCCTGCACACCAATCTGATGTAGGCTGAGAATGAGTTAAACACAAAGCAACAGAACTTTTAAATGAGTCAGCCTGTAGGCCTCACTCCAGTGACACAGGTTAAAGAGGACATGTTCACTTCTACTGATCATTGCACGGTATGCTGCCACCATCCATCTTGTGCTGCTTAACTCCTTGTAAGGTCAGTAGCCTTTCACAACTATGAGGGTAGCTCTTTGGACACCCCTCCTGGTCCAGAAGTACCACAATCCGCGAGACAGGTCTATGTCATGATGCTCACGCACTATCCATGTTTACAACAAAAATAAACATCAGGAATCCAGACATCATAACAGTTGAGGCACTTATTGCAGCGGTACACGTCCATCACGATTCAAGGGACTTTTCCATCCCAATATTAATGTGACAAGTTCATATTCCACCTTTTTCAATACCTTAATACCATACAGTGGCTAAGAAAACATAAACATCTCAAGACAAATAAAGATAAATCTTACTCCTCTCATTGAAAAAATAGTGGAGGTTATTGTTCATGTTCTTTGTAAAGAAGGACTCCACCAACCAGTGGCAGCTTGTCACTTTTGAAAGTGGTGATGCACTTTTGTGTAGCGAACAAGCATAATGGGCAAACATGGGGGGCAGGGATTCCTCCTCCCGATAATTTTTGTTTAAAAGATTGCCAAATGGTGTATTTTAAAGCTAATGAATGTAGTGAGAAAGCAAGGTTTATAAAGCAGTGGGAACATATAGTCTTGAAATATTAAACACATTAAAAACTGCCCCGGAGGAGGAGCCAAGCTGGCGCCCAAGATGGCCGCTTAGGCACCCGGCTCCGCAGACCTTCTCATCCTGCTACAAGATTCTGCCGGTTATCCTCTGCCTATACAACTCTCCCGGGTAGACGAAACAAAATAACGCTGACCCCTAAAGTTCCACCTGCTTCGAGAACGGAGAAACGTCACCTTGAAGTTTGCGGCCTATATCAGCATTGAAGCCGGGGCCTCGAGTAAGAATGCAGCCGGCTTCTAGTTGAACAACATCGGCCATAAGAGTTCGGGAGGAGCCGGTCCACCGGAATGGAAGTAAATTTTGTCCGATTTCAACATCAAACATCCGTATGGTTTAGCGCCGAAGTGGGACACCTCAATGACACTGCGGATGCGAGCTGAATAATTGGTTATAACAACAAAGAACAAATGGGGGATTTGCTTCATACGATCAGCACATCATAGAAAAATATTCTCCTTGTTAAAAGTTTGTACAGTGTAGGTTTGATCACTTTATAGGAGTGCTAGTCCGGTATAGTGCTCATCCACCTTGTAGCACCAATCAACGATATCCTACCCACTCACAGTATTGACTGTGACGGTGTGACAAGAAAGGAATCAAGAATGAAGAACATTGAATACTAATGAACATTGTGCATGTAAATTTGTGGACGGCAAGGAGATTGGAAATATTGGATTGTCGTGGCTGGAAGCCTATTGGATAAAAGTAACTAGTAGGGATGTGCACTGGTATTTATTCATAAATTGAATAATTGGTTGTCGGAGCCCGGAATATAAACGGCTTGGTACCGTCTAAACTGCAACCCGATGGTTTCGGGCATATCCTGAAGACAGCTCCGCAATATCCTTGCATGCAGAGGGGTTGGAATGCGTGTCTTCGCTTCTGATTCTACTGGGTCTATCCCGAAGGGCCCAAGGATAGACGTGAAAGAAACGCGCGAAATGGGGCTCAATATCGGCCTTCGTGTGAATCGGATCCGATCCTCCGAGAGGTCTGGGAAAATTCGAACGGATGACCTGGGACGACATATCCAATTTAAGGGATCTTCTAGGCCAGACCAGAATTTCCCTATTGAGAGGGACCAACTAGTGCTGACCAGGGTTGAACCTACGCTTGGGGCAATAATGGCGGCGATCGAGGGTCTTCATCTCTCCCTGAATTGGAAAGCCCAAGCCTTGGAACACAAATTGGACGCCGTGGCTTTTGGACTGGGAAATAGTGACATAGCTTTTGTTCAATTCAATGACACTGCAGAAGTAACAACATCCACACCACACACAACACCCGGACTGATGGCGGCCAGCAACCCCATAAAACGAGTGATGCGAGAGACGCTGGATTGCAAATTAGCTAATGCCGTGTATCAGAGGTCCCGGTCGTGTCAGTGCTCACAATATTGTTATCGACTGAGGATAAATCGCACAAGGCAATGTATCTGATGACTCATGTGATGACTCAGGAGTGGATCGCCAGGGTGGCCCTTTCTCCCTTTCCGAACTCAGTGCACCTGTACTTTAAACAACATTGTGGTTCTTATCGACACAGATGGGACCCAGTGACAATAAGACTGAGAAAGCCCAGCTATTTCCGGCTCGCTACTGTTCTTTCGAATTTTTCAAGATGGCGGCTGTTCGGTTGAAGAACATTCGTGTACCTGATCGAGCGGGTCCAGGCTGATAACGGCCTATTGTTTCAAGACTTTTATTCAAATGGTGGCAGTGTGGGATTAAATCTATGATAGTGGTACCGGGAGGCAGTATAGGCGAGTAATGTATCCCCTGATTTTCGCTTGATAGTGAAATGATAATATATCCATAATAGGGGGAGGCTTAGAACTAGCGGGGGGGAGAGGCAGGGAGCCTGTACGAAGGCCCTCCTCCACTTACTTCTTTTAGTATTTGTGGATTAGATGGGGCGACAGGCACACTGCTAGTTGGGGTCAGGCATAAGCTACATGCAGGGGTGCAGGGTGGGGATTGGGGTGTTGCGCACGTTATTTTCTTTCTTTATTTACTGGATATCCTAACTCTGTTTTCAGTATTAAGGTGCCAATGCGAGCTCTATTATTTTGATTTGTCCATTTTTGCATACAAGTATCTGTACTTTTTCCTGTTTACGATTTTAGTAATGAGGGGCGCAATGATCATTGATATCCTGATTTTGTGGGTGGAGGGGCCTGTGGGCAGCACGCATTGATATAGGCTAACTCAGCTAGTTTTATAATCCTGATTCGTCAAATGTGTGTTAGAGTCTCAGTGTCCTGCTTCAACAGCTGCCGATATTGCGACCTTTCAATTGTTTGATTTCTTGTATGTTTTGGACTGCATTGCACTTGATACGCACTTATTGTTTTTCGTTTTTTATAACAATAAAAAGACTTACCAAAAAAAAAACTGCCCCATATATTCATGCATTAATATGTTCAAGAGTTACTGTAATGTGCAAATTGTATAGCGCAACAAATTCTGGCGAGTTAAAGTGTGTGCTTGTCCAGTGTCTTGTACTGAATGCTTAAGCCAGACTCCAGGAAGCACCCGCAGCTGCTGAATGCAATCAGTCATATAAAAAAATGTTCAGACATGTCTTTATGAGGGATGAAAAAAGTGGAGGCTGGATAAAATTGAACATGTGATATAATTTCTGTGATTCCCACAGTCTACCACCACACCTGTATTTTGGTTTCTCTCTGAGATGTTATTGAAATGAAATGAAATGAAAGCAGGATTTATATAGCGCATGGCTGCCCAGGAGCGTCCCAGCGCTGAGATTGCATATACAACTGAAGGGGGGGGAGGGAGGGGCAGAGAGGGAAGGGAAAATTTATTGTGGGAACAGGTGAGTTTTGAGTAGCTTCCGGAATTTCATGTGGTTGGGTTCGGCACGTAGCTGGATTGGCAGGGCGTTCCATAGAGTTGCAGCTGTAACCGAGAAGCGGCATCCCCCAGTGCGGGCTTTCTTTACTCTATGGACAGTGGCCAGGTTACTTTGGGAGAAACGAAGGGACCTGTTGGGTTTGTATGGATAGAGCATGGTCTTTAACATCGGAGGCCCTAGGTTTTGCATGGCTCTATGGGTGGTGCATAGGGCCTTGAATTTAACCCTTTCTCGGATCGGCATCCAATGAAGTGCCTTTAGGGCTGGTTTGGCAGATGCTCTTCGAGGGGTTCCTGTCAGAATCCGAGCAGCGGCATTTTGTGTGCTCTGCAGAACATTAATGGTGGCTTCTGGGGCCGCCAGGAAGAGGGCGTTGCTATAGTCTAATCTAGATAATATTAGGCCTTGAATAAGCATTTTTTGTGATTGTGCGGGGAGTAGTGGGAGAATCTTCCTGGCTGAGCGAAGTAAACCCACACAGGTGCCGGCTGTTTTTGTTGCCTTTGTTTTCAGAGATAAATCTTGTTCTAGCCAGAAGCCTAAACAACACAACAACTGACATACACCTAAAACCTGCCAATGCTGTTGGCTTTGTCAGTGGTTGTTAGCTATTTAAGATAAATGAGTAACACGCATAATTATTTAAAAATAATTAACATTAGAAATGTTTTAATTTTGAAATTCTGAGACTGTGAATTAAATAATATTGAGGCCTGTGGAAGTAGTATTCGTTTTAAGTTGTGTGTGCTTTATGTTAGATATCTATGCCATTTTTCTATGCACATTACGTCTACCTGCACATTTTAAACCTCATCCTTTTTCTCTTCAGCACCTCTTTTAACTCTCGCCCAATGCCCTTCCTCGCATCTCCCTCACTTCACAACCCCCAAACATACACTGCACTCACTCACATTTAAGCACCTTAATTTCTTTCCCTTTTCCCTTGTAAATATATTGGCATCTGTGTATCCCTTTCACACACATTTACACTGAATTTGAATTGCAAATGGATTCCATGATCATTGTTCTGTGTGCTCTGCAGAAAGGGCATCCCACTGACATATGGCACAACTCAAAGTATGTACTATACAAAAGTAAAAATATACACAATAAAAATACAAAAACAAGTATGATGGAATAGATAACACTTTTGGGGAATGCAAGATTAAGTGAAATGTGCAATAAAAGAGGCACTGAATCACTGAAATGCATTACCTTAACGTTTTTAACATCCATTATTCGTAAATCAATCCATGTTTTTTAACATTAATGTTAATGGCATGTAGATAGGGCCAGTTTTATCACCATACAACAGAACATTGGGGCATAATATCAAGGGGGTTTATCTCCACTTTTTTGGCTTTAAAAGCCAAGAAAGCGGAGATAAAATTATCTCCCTATTACCTAGCTGTCTCTAACATCAGTTAGCGACAGCTAGTAGGAGATAGCGACCATCTTGGGCCCCACTTTGCATGTCGGTGATATTTATCACTAATAACATGCAAAGTGGGCGTGCCAAGATGTTAGCGACTGGAAACAGTCGCTAACATCGCTATCTCCTATTACCAACTATTGGAGATATTCACGCTAAGCGCGAATATCTCCAAAAGCTAACACCTGCCCTGAGCAGTTCTTAGCCATGTTATCCAATGGGAGGTGGATAACATGGCTAAGAGCATTAGCTCGGTAATGCATGAATATCGCTGACTTTTCAGCGATATTCATGCATTGCGGCGATTTTTATCGCATTTGCGGTAAACCTTGGTAATACCAAGGTTTATTTGCGGTAAAAATCGCCACAGCTCAGCGGTAAATTTTTGTCTCTAACCAAGCAATAGCGATAATTATCGCTATTGCTTGGTAATATGCCCCCTAGTCTTTACTATAAGCACATATTTCTCCCTTTGCGCTTGACTCCGATATTTGGATCAACTTCGCAAGGGAAGAAAAACCCTGCTCATCATTTGGATCAATTTCACAGGGGAACAAATACAGCAGCTCCACTTCTAAAGGGACCAGCGACCTGCAGCTAGGTCCTGGAGTGTAACAGTGGGGGAGGATAGAGTGACCAGGGGTCTCAGCACATTATACATAACTCAAGACTAGCATTATAACACTTTCCATTACCTCGGACAAGGTGCCAAATCACAAGTGCTTGCATCCAGTCCTTTAATGCAGCAAAATGGGAACAGGTGGGATCTTTGCCTGTGAATGATGGACATCAATCAATCAATTTGACATTTATAGTGAGCAATAAATGACCCATGAGATCACGAGGCACTGGAGATGTTGGCTGCTATGTGGTGGTTTGTTCATTCGAACATGCAGGTCTTGAATTCTTTCCTGAATTGCTGGAGTGATGGTGCATTTGGCCTTCGAAAGGGATGCAGACTCCGACGCCCAAAACGTGGATACCACCATAGACTACAATAGCATTTAACAGCTTTAGAATGGTAAGTCCTGCGTCATGCAACACATTGCAGGAAGTTGATTTTCCGCCTGGCATCTCATGCCTCATAGTGAGGCGAGGCAGGCAGCCTGGGTAGACAACCCAAACATAATTACATTGATTTGTGTAGAGATACAATTCTAAATCTAAATACATTGATCTATTTAATATGTTTTAATGCAAACATGTAGGAATTTCAGAGAGGCACAGCCCAGAGCCCTAATAGAGAAATTGCCCCAGCCACAAACCACCCCAAATATCATAGTCTAAACCCTTCAGCGCAAAGCTATCCCAGAATACTTCTTCGAATATGAAAGTCTCTGATATCTCCAGGAGTAGCATTTGTATTCCAACTCTGGCAACAGCAACCCATCTGCAGCAACTAATGCCCAGATTTACAAAGGAATTCCATTGCACTTGCATCATGCAAGGCTGCACAAGGAAATGCAAGCCCTTTAATGGAATTTGCTTAGTCCCGCAAAGCCACCCCGCTTGGCTCTGAGAAGGCGTTCCATGGGTGGGGCATGGGCATACCATCCACCCATGGATACCATGAGCAATCCTAGATTTGCTAAGGTTAGTAAACCTAGGATCGCATCAAAATGGTTCGCCTTCCTAACAGAGGCGTAACAAGGAGAAATATATTTATTTGTCTTTGTTAATTCCTCTTCCTACATGTGCTGCATTTTGCAGCCTATGTAGAAAGAGGAACATACCTCAAAAGTTTTTGTTGTGCAAGAAGATGTCCCTTCCTGCACAAAAACAATCCTGCCTGTAACACAGGTCACTACACCATAGCCCAGGTCTGCGTTGGTGCTAGGAGGCACTCAGTGCGCCAGCTCGCGGAGAGAGGACTGTGTCATCTCTGAGTACATATGATGAATTTGTGCTCTTTCCCTGACATGCAATGCAGCGCAGCGAGATGCTTTTTATTGTGTTGAGTTGCATGACTTTTTGATAAATATGCCCCCATGTATCTTGGGGTCATATTTACAAACGTTAGGAATACCGATCTCCTAATTGAGATTCTCTCTGAATCGCAATTAGGAAATCGTTTTTCCTCAAGCATTAAACTCATTGAGTTTCCTTTAGGGATGCCTTGTGGGTCATAAATCAACTTACCTCATGGATATTAATGATGTAAGCCACAGTTTGCGTTCCATTAAAAGTCAGTGCCATCACCGGGATTCTCATAGTGTTTGCATGAAAAGTGCACCTGCAGGATTAGGAGAGGTGGAGGTTTGCTCCTGAGTGTAATTAGTTTTTTCTATCAATAATACTGCTTTGTATTCTCAAAACTCTTTAATGATCTGTGAAGCAATCCCTAGCACAGCACTCTTCATACATCATTCTACAAAAGAAAAGGACACCAACAAGTAGGAAAGAAAGAACGATGAGAGGCGCGACACAAAACCTCCAGTCCTAGAACAGTTATGCGTGCTTTCGAGTGTCACTGTAGCATGGCACCAACACCTCAAGCACTAAAGTTATGGCCCTTCACGTATTAACTGAACCATATCTACGGATGTCACTTCATGTGCACAGGACATACATTCAGGTAATAGTGACTTGGGTTATACCTATGAGGTTCATGCTGTGATGTGGTGCTGACTGTTGCATTGGTCAGATATCAAAAAGGAAAATGAAATGTGTTTCAAAAACAAAAAATAAAACACTTACGAGGGGCGCTGGCTGTTCTTAAAAAATAAGGTGCAGATTTACAAGGCCCTTGCGCTACTTTTGCATCACTTTTCCCATGTTAAAAGTGACACAAAAGTGGCGCAAGCGGCTTGTAAATCTGCCCCTAAATTGTTAAACATTCTGGAAGGGGATGGGTCTAATTCGCGAACAGTTACCACTACCTAGTCGGTAAAAAAACAATGTTTTGGAAGTGTAATTAGGCCACAAAACAATAATAAATACCACTGTGATTTGGGTATTTGAAAGGGATGCCCTGAACACACTGCTTCCAAATACCGAATGGTACAATAAAATTTCGATTTGATAACAAGTTACCACATTGTAATTTGGCTTTTGTATGTTTCAAAATGGTTTTTTGTGGTCACAAATGGGCTGATTCTGGAAATCAGACTGTTTGAGACCTCCAGATATGATTTGCACATATGGCCGCAATGCTCAGAATATAGGTCATTCTGTAGGATAAAATAGATGTTTATCTTTTTTTTTTTTCACCTCTTCATTTTCTCTTTGTATTTGATTTTTTTTTTTTAATTGAGTAAGATCATAAATACATATACCAGTAAAAAAAATAAAGCAATCAGTTCATATATATTAAATCACACTGATAGTTATTGCCCATAAAAGACATCATAAGTGACAGAAAGGTAAGAACAAAGAGAGAACGAATCAAAAGAGCAATGTCATATCATTGTAAGAATATACAATTCATAGTTCTATCAAACAAGGAGCCTAAGGACCTCTTTTATTTTCATACCAATTAGTAATAGGAGACCAAATCTGTGCGCCAAGAATTTTAGATTTTCTTCCTCTAGTATTGTAAATAGCTTGCTCCTGTTTATAATTCCCCAAAAGCTGACTTAGCCACATTTGGAAAGTAGGTACCTCAGGCTCTTTCCAGCGGGCAGCCAGAATGATTCGAAGCACTGCCATGCCTATAAAAACAGACAATAATTCTTCAATACTATACCCCAAAGAGTCATCATGACCGAAAACATAAACAATCAATGAGGTTCTCAATTTGTGCCCAAAAATTTCTGCCCAATATTCGAAGATAATCTTCTTTATTAAGTCTAAATTGGGGCACTCAGCAACATATGCGGAAGTATATAATTTTGAAGGTGTAAAATAAAGATCGTAGATTGTTCTATAATACTGGGCCTTGAGGTTAGAGGCTAAAAATAATTTGGAGGACATGGTCAGAGAAGTGTCGATATCTACATTTGGGTTATCTAATTTTGTTGCCCATCCTCTCTCAACACGCTCCAGATCATCACTAAGATTTTTAATCAGCATCTCATATAAAGTCCCTATCCTAGTGGCCCACCTGTCAATAATTTCAAAAAAAGGGATACTTTCTAATTTAATTTTTGGAGAGCAGTGTCGAATACTAGTGTACACTTGGATATATTTTAGGTAATCAGTAGGGGGATTGAACATTTTTGCTGTAAGCCCTCAAATGTCCATGGCCAACGAAATCACTCAAGGTGACAATCCCTGATTTCTCCCATTTTCAAGAGGTGCTATCATTAAGATATGCTCGTAGGATCGAGCTATGCCAGAGAAGTGTGTATTTAGTAAATTTTGGTATTGCTAAGTATTTAGATGCATATTTCCAGATCTTCCATGCATCAATAATAACCTTAAATGTAATTTTTTTAAAGTAGGATGGTTCTACCTGCCTTAGTAACATCCCTCTGGCTTCATCCCCTAATATCAGTTCATAGATGGAAGGTATGTATAGATCTATTATGGGACCAGTATTAGGTATAGTATTAAATAAGGGGGCCATTTGCTGAAGGAGTGTTGCCCATAAATATAATGTCAAATTTGGAATGGCTAACCCTCCCCTATGCTGTGGTAATGTCAGAAATGGCAACGCTCTCCTGATCTTCCCATAGCTCCATATAAATTTACACATAGAGGAATCTAAAGCTTTAATAATATTATCCTCGACCATTAGCGGATTCGCTCAAAATAAATATAGTATTTTGGGGAATATACTCATTTTAAGGTAATTCCCCTTACCTATTATTGACAAATGCAAGTTATTTACTCTAATGAGATCCTTTTTAATTTTCTTGACCAGTGGGTCATAACTAAGTTGGTTGATTTCTTTAACATCAGGTGTTATACATACCCCTAGGTATGTAGCCTGTTTGACTCTATAAGGGCTCTCAAATAGGGTATTCCCTGTGCACAAGACCATAGTTTTATCCCTATTCAGGGAGTACCCTGAATAAGAGCCAAAAGTCTGGGTGGTTTGCTCTATCTCCTGAATTGACTCAGCGAGGTTAGATGTAAAAACTGCCACGTCATCGGCGTAGGCTAAAATTTTAGTGTTAAATATACCAACTTTCACTGGTTCTATTAGTGTGGTGGTAAGTAGTTTTAATATCAGAGGGTAAATATAAAGGGCAAACAATATTGGAGAGCACGGGCACCCCTGTCTCGTACCCCTTTGGATAATGATAAACTCTGATTCGATACCGCCTACGGTGAGTTTGGCCTTGGGATCTACATAGAGTGCTTTGATAGATTTAATAAGACCCTCTCCAAAGTTATTTAACTCCAAAACACCCCACAGGAACTGCCAAGACACTCAATCAAAGGCCTTCTCGGCATCGAGCAGGATCATTGACATCTTGCCCCCCGTGTAAATGTAAATGTGGTTGCACTTGTAAAGCGCACTGCGACTCCATGGAGTATCCTGGCGCTGAAGACCGCTGGGGAACCCGTCCTGGTTTTCCCTGTGAGATGCTCCTTTTCTGGGTATCTCCAAGTTGAAACCAGGGATCCCCGGCATCTGTGGGGGGCCGTTGTAGAGATGAGGCAAGCTTAATGCCCAGAGTTGCCGAGTGTGTTCCCTGGTTAGAATAGGCACCAAGGCGAGAATTACGGAGTCCGTTTTGAGCCTGGTCCACGACCCTGCTGCATCGGGAATTGAACCCTGGTCCCGGGCGGTTCTCTGCTTACGGGTCTGCCGCCTCTAACCAGTGAGCCACACCACTCCACGTGGCTCCCATAATGTCGAAAAGGAAGATGGCTCTCCGGGTATGATCTGTCGTACCCTTACTGGGAATAAAGCCGTGTTGCCACGGGGAGACCAAATGTTTAATGACTCTGCTGAGCCGGTTAGCGAGAATCTTGGCATAAAGTTTCGAATCAGAGTTTATAAGTGATATAGGGCGGTATGAGGATGGAAGCTCAGGAGGCTTTCCTTTTTTGGGGAAGATGGCTATATTTGTGCTTTTCCATGATTCATGTGGTGTGCCATGATATTGGACTCCAAGAAACAGATCTAATAAATAGGGCAATATCTGCTTCCCAAGTATTTTATAAAGGTCCAACGGAATTTTTATCTGGGCCGGAAGCTTTTCCGTTAGCTAGCTCTAGTAGTGCCAGTTCAACTTCGGTAATTGAGATTTCGTTATCAAGATCTTCCTTCACTAAATCATCAATTGTCCTAGTTAACTCCGAGTGTAATAGCCAGTTATTTAGAAAATTGTTCGTATCTGCTACCAGCTGTTGATCTTCATTTAGATAAAGTTTTTGATAGTAATGTTGGAAGGCCCCTGCAATATCCGCAGATGAGGTGTATTTCTGCCCCTCAAACTCAATAGTTTGTATAGTATTATGAGATTGTTTCTGTCGTGTACGAAGAGCAAGTTGTTTCCCAACATTTTCCCCACTCTCATAGATATTTCTTTGATTTACCTGGAAAGCCTCAGCTGCTTTTTGCGTTATGGTACTGTTAATCTCTGTCTTAAGGACTAATATTTTCCACAAGGAACTCTGAGTTTCTTCCCCACGCTGTATTGGAGTGGCATGTTGTGCCTCTAAACTTGCTAGTCCCAAGTTAAGTTGTTGATTTAAGCTATCCTGGTTCTTTTTGCGTTTAGCAACAAAGGCAATGGTCTCTGCCCTTAAGGCTGCTTTAAAGCAGTCCCAGACCACAAGTCTGTGAGGGCTATACTGATTATAATCGAAAAATTCCTGCGCCCAGAGTGTTATATGAGTTATATACTCGGTGTTCACCAGGAGCTTTCGATCAAATGACCACTGATAGTAGGGTCTCTTATAGCTGGTAATATCAAATGTAAAAATAAGCGCATTGTGGTCTGATAGTGTTTTGGGAAAATACATGTTTATCAATGTCTAAAATACTACATTAAGTCTACCTGAGGTTCAGAGGAAGTTTTTCGAAGAGGCCATCCACATTCATTAAGCATCCAGCAGTTGAGACATAAAAGAATGCTTACAGAATAGTCATTGACAAGGAAGTAAAGAAGCCCCCAAGGTTTACAGGTCACAGCGTATACGAACAGCTCTGGGATCAACCTTTCCTTTTGAGCTGGAGCACCACCCTCAGACCTCTGGAACCAAAAGGATGCAAGCTGTAGGCTTGGTGCAAAACCCATTCAGATGATACACCTGGTAAGTGGAGTGACAATTGTCTTTGGTCCTTGGTGAAAACAACAGTGGGAGTTTTCAGAGAGGTGTTGGGTAGGTGAGAGATGAGCAAACACGAGCACATTGTTGGGTGTCTGTGGTGCAAGGGACTATAGATTCTTACTGAAAGCAAATCCATTAAACAGAAATTGGATCATAGCTAGGGAATTTATTTTTAATTCACCTCAATATTATGCCAAAGTGCAGACTGTTTTTAACATTTAAACTGCTATGTTTGAAATACTTCCAGGAAGGAACTGACTGGAATCAAAGAAGAAAGGGAAATTTGCCAGCTGCATCATTGCAGAGTTTACTGAAAACCTAACAGGGGGCACGGAGAGATGTGTCTTCAGCTGTGGCTTGGATCTCTCGGAATAGAAGCCTCTTGCTATCCTCTAAAGGAATAGTAATCCAGATCCTGTCAGCAGAGCTTGTTTGTTTCTGAGAAACCTCTCTCCTGTGGCTGTAAAGTGAGTAAGGTCTACTAACAATGAAGGGTGTAGCCTCCCTGTGAATAAACAAAATGAACCCGTTTCAGCTAAACATTGTTCTTGCCTGTGGTCATGGACCTTCTGCTCCTGCCCAGGCAGGAGGGCAAAAGAGTGCATGTGTGGTCAAAGAAGATTGATGCAACTGCAGAGAAATCCCACAAACCACTGGAAGTGGATTTTTTGCTTTGAACTTAACCTGGAGCAGGTCCAGTTCTAGTGGGTGGCCAGGCCCACAAAAACATGACCATTGGCCCTCCCAGTGACGGGTAGAAGGCAAATAGAAAAGCCACACTCTAAATCAAAAAGCTCATCCGAGCCTTGCATTTCTTCCTCCTATTTATTTCACCTGTTCCAGGTGTTACGCGGTTGGGTTAGGGTCTCTGTTTCGCAGGAATCCCACTCAAGCGTCTTCTTTTAGATAGATGGGCTTTCTTCTCGCCCACTTGTCCGGGTACACTATGGGCGGGCCGAGGGGAGCAAATTCTTTCCTTCTGCTCCAGAGCAGTTGTTTTCTTCCATCCTGCTGCGTGAATCTCTCTTGTCCTATTCAGCGCTGGAGAAAAGAAGTTTATCCAACTATAGCTGCACCTTTCCTGACCCGCACAGCTGCTGCTTTATCAGATAGCGCTCTGAGGCAGAGTTCGACATTAACGTTCAAAGCAAGTAGGGGAATGCTGCGGGAGTGTCTGGCCCTTTGTTCATGTTCCTAGAACCTGCAAAAGCCCTTCCTTGACACATACTTCCTGTATGCCTCATGTTAAATCGTTGTTTTCATTATTTTCATGGCCTTTCTATTTTTGTTTACGTCGCAGTCGGTTCATTATGGCAACTGTTGAACATATTTTAAAGTGTGTATAATTAAATTTACTGTTATATTTAAGGTTTTAAGTAAGAAGGGGACACTATGGGTCATATGTACTATGGGTCACAGGTTCACTTATTGTTCATATTCTTTGGAAAGAAGGACTGCACAAATTAGTGGCAGTTGGTGATATTTGAAAGTGGTGAGGCGTAAAACGTGAGTAAAATTTTAATGTAGCAAGCAAGCTTAATGGACAAACATGGGGTTCTCCTGCTGAGAAAAAGTGTAAAACAGAATTGCAAATAGTGCATTTTGAAGCTGATGAATATAAAGAGTAAGCAATATTCATAAAGAAGCAGGACCATGTAGTCTTGAAATGTTAAACACATTAAAAACTGCCCCATATCTTGCTATACTAATATATGCTACAGTTACTGTAATGTGTAAATTGCACAGGGTGACAACTCCAAGCCCTTAAAGTGGATGCTTGCCCACTGGCTTGCACTGCATGCAGCATCGACTATGGAAGAAAATAACCTAACCATTCTTCGGAAAGCACCCACAGCTCATGGCTGAAATCAGTTATATAGAAATATGCGCAGGCAGGTCTTTAAGTGGGATGAAAAAAAGTGGGTGCTCTCTAAAAGGAACTTGTAAAATACATTTCTGTCATTCCCATAGTATGCCATTGACCATAGTTTTGGTTTCTCTCTGAGATGTTATTGCGTCTAAATATATAACACAACAACTGACATATATCTCAGTCTAAAACCTGTCCATACTATTGACTTTGTCAATGGTTGTTAGCTGTTTCAGATAAATGAGTAACAGCAATGATTTGTTATAAATTATTAACATTGGAAATGTTTTAGTTCTGAAATTGTGAAACAAGGAATTAAGTCATATTGAGGCCTACTGGACGCAGTTTTGGTCTTTAGTTATGTGTGCTTCTTTATGTTAGAAATGTATGCCGTGTTTCAAAAGCACATCTCACCTATCTGCATATCTTAAACCTCACTTCTTTCCTCTTCAGCACCCTCTCCCCCCCCCAAAACCACTTCCTTGCAACTTGTTAGTAATGGGTTTTCTGGTTGGCAGATGTAAATACATTGTCCAAACAGGAACCACAATCCTGGTCAGGGTAAGTCAGATTCACACTCTAAATTAACCTAACTGCACCCTCTGGCCGCTTGGCACAAAACAGTCAGACTTAACTTTAGAGGAAATGTGTAAAGTATTTGTGCAACACTTCAAACAATAAAACAGTGAAAAAATCACACAAAAAGGTACCTCACCTGGCCATAAAAATTGGGCTTCATTTAATTTTTTTTTTGTTAAAAAAAAAGAATTTTATTTAATAAAGAAGAGAAAAACAAGGTGTCAATACAAAGTATAAAAATAGCAGAGAATATAAAAACCAGTAGTAATCAGTGGGAGCAATATGATTACAAACAATAAAGAGAAATAATCATGGGCAACAAAGCTAAATGGAGGAGATGTAGTAATTGCGAAAATACAACTATACAAAGATAAATACATACAACTGATAATGAAAGAAAGAAGAAATGCGAAGGGCAGCTAAGGGGGTTTGGAGACCTCTTGCTGGGATGGTGGTGGATGGAATGAACGATTAGCGCATGTTTCAAAGTAAAGTGTGACAGGAAGCCATAAGTCCATACGTTTTGCTACCATGTGAGCAGGAAAAACAAAAGCAGTATCCAGTCTATGATTGTGACAAACATTATACCACCATGCTTTAAGGGGAAATGTTAGAAACATTTTTTCAGTTAATTGTGATCTGCTGAAATGCAACAGCTAACAATAAATCAACGATCTGGATATTAATATCAACAGTTTCCCAACAAGGAGAGAGACTCCCCAAGAAAATGTTAACGTAGGAAAAAGGAATGCTAGTATGACAAATTACATTGATTTGGGCACAAACCTGCAACCAAAAATCATGAACAGATTTACAAAGAAACAACATGTGAAATAAAGTTGCTTGTGGAGAGGAACAGGACCAGCAGACGTGTAGAGTTGAATGGTGTAAAAAGGAGTTGATTGTAAATGAAGAACAAGGACTGTGTCAAGGTCGCCGCTCTAGAGGATTTGCGGATCTTAGTCCGGATTTTATCCCATAGAGCAGGGGTCTTCAAAGTGTGGGGCGCGACCCCCAGGGGGGTCGTGGAGTGATTTAATGGGGGTCGCGCATTCCCGGTCACACTTCTGCCCATCGGACAACAAGGGATTCAGCCCCCCTCCTCCCCCGTAGTGTGTCTCAGCTCGAGCTGCTGTGAGCTCCGCTGGGCTGTGTCTGCAGTCTTATCTCCAGCACAGCCTGGCACGCCAGAGTTTTTCACAGGTCGTTAAAGACCATTTATAGATTTACATATGTGCTGTAAAAGTGTAGGCACTGCCCGCTGAGCTATCTTTTGACTAGTGGCCATTCTGAAATGCTGCTTTAGAGCCCGACCTTCCCAAAGTTCCTTAATGGAAAACCTGAACTGCATATCGGCAAAAAAAAACACAACCAAGTTGAAGATGTTTTTTCCTCTCGAAGATGCATGATTAGAATGCAAGACATTACACCACTTAATATATAATATTTACATTATAATTATCAGGCAGAGACTAAGGGTTTATGCCACAATGGATGAGTTTTTGCCATATGTTAAGCTAATAGCCCTTTATCTACTGTGGGCATTCAGAATAAGTGGGGGGGGGGGGGTTGGGGAGGGGGGCTGGCGGAGCAGGCTATAGTGTAGCCCTTCGTGGTCAATGGATATTGCGCGCCTGGAGCTGTGGGTCCCGTGACACGTCCCCCGCCCCCAGCAGGGAGGCACAGAGATGCCCTCCCATGATCGGGAAAGAAGGAATAAGACGCAGAGAGATACTGCCCCCCCCCCTCCCCCCGCATGAGAGAGGCACAGAAAAGGTGGGTGAATGAATGATGGGTGGATGGATGGATGTGTGAAAAGGTGGGTGGATGAATGATGAATGGATGGATGAAAGGGTGGACGGATGGATGAAAGGGTGGATGGATGAAAGGATGGATGTATGGAAGGATGAAAGGGTAGAAGGATGAAGGATATATGGATGGATAAAAGGTTGCATGGATGAATGATGGATGGATGGATGGATGTGTGAAAAGATGGGTGGATGAATGATGGGTGAATGGATGGATGAAAGGGTGGATGGATGAAGGATGGATGTATGGATGGAAGGATGAAAGGGTGGATGGGTGAAGGATAGATGGATGAAGGATAGATGTATGGATGTAAGGATGAAAGGGTGGACGGATGAAGGATGAATGGATGGATGAAAGGGTGGATGAATGGATAGATGGATAAAAGGTTGCATGGATGAATGATGGATGGATGTGTGAAAAGGTGGGTGGATGAAAGATGGGTGGGTGGATGGAAGGGTGGATGGGTAAAGGATGGATGTATGGATGGAAAGATGAAAGGGTGGATGGATGAAGGATGGATGGATGGATGGAAGAATGAAAGGATGGATGGATGTGTGAAAGTGTGGGTGGATGAATGAAAGTGTGGGTGGATGAATGATGGATGGATGTGATGAGGTCTAACAGGCGCATTTATGGTTGACAAAAGATGATGATGAGGAGTACCAGTTTCTAGAAACATTTGTCGGAAGGGGGTCCTTACCCCTAAAAAGGTTTTACAAGGGGGTCTCGGCATCAAAAAGTTTGAAGACCTCTGCCATAGAGGAATGGGCCAAGACGTGGCAAAGTCATGTTCCCAGTGTTCCTCCACTTTCAATCAATCAATCAATCATGGGCATTTGTATAGCGCGCTACTCACCCTGAGGGTCTCAAGGCGCTGGGGGGGAGGGGTCCGTTACTGCTCGAAGAGGTGGATCGGGAGGGAGTTCCATGTCTTGGCTGCGAGGTAGGAGAAGGATCTTCCCCCGGCGGTGGCTTTGCGGATGCGTGGTACAGCGGCGAGGGCGAGGCTGGACGATCGTAGCTGGCAGGTGGGCGAGTAGAAGGTCAGGCGGTTGTTGAGGTACTTGGGGCCCAGATCGTGGGGGGACTTGTGTGCGTGGGTGAGGAGTCTGAACGTGATCCTCTTGCTGATGGGGAGCCAGTGCAGGTATCTCAGGTGGCCGGAGATGTGGCTGTGTCGGGGGATGTCCAGGACGAGTCGTGCGGAGGCGTTCTGGATGCGCTGAAGTCTTTTCTGAAGTTTGGCTGTGGTTCCGGCGTAGAGGGTGTCTCCGTAGTCCAGCAGGCTGGTGATGAGTGCCTGGGTGATCGTCTTCCTGGTTTCGGTGGGGATCCATCGGAAGATCTTGCGGAGCATGCGCAGGGTGTTGAAGCATGATGATGAGACGGCGTTGACTTGTCTGGTCATCAAGGGGGAGGAGTCCAGGATGAAGCCCAGGTTGCGTGCGTGGTCCGTTGGTTTGGGAGTGGTGCCCAGGGCAGGGGGCCACCAGGAGTCGTCCCAGGCGGAGAGCGATGATCCCAGGATGAGGATTTCCGTCTTGTATGAGTTCAGTTTCAGGCGGCTGTTCTTCATCCATTCGGCAACGTCTTTCATCCCTTCGTGTTGGCTGGGCCTGGCGGTGGCGGGGTCGTTGGTGAGGGAGAGGATCAGCTGGGTGTCGTCGGCGTAGGAGATGATGTTGAGGTTGTGTTTGCGTGCAAGGGCTGCGAGAGGGCTCATGTAGACGTTGAAGAGGGTTGGGCTGAGTGATGATCCTTGTGGTATGCCGCAGATGACTTCGGTGGTCTCGGATCTGAATGGGGGGAGGCGGACTCTCTGGGTTTTTCCGGCAAAGAACAAGATGATCCACTCCAGTGCCTTCTCTTGGATTCCAATGGTGTTGAGGCGCTGTACTAGGGTGCAGTGGCAGACAGTGTTGAACGCTGCAGAGAGGTCCAGGAGGATGAGGGCCGCTGTTTCCCCATTGTCGAGCAGGGATCTGATGTCGTCAGTGGCTGCGATGAGGGCGGTCTTGGTGCTGTGATTGCCTCGGAGACCGGACTGCGGGGGGTCGAGAGATCCGTTCGTCTCGAGGAAGGCTGCAAGCTGTCTGTTGATGGTCTTCTCGATGACTTTGGCAGGAAAAGGGAGGAGCGAGATGGGGCGGTAGTTCTTGAGGTCGGTGGGGTCCGCTGTTGGTTTCTTCAGGAGGGCGCTGAGCTCGGCGTGCTTTCAGATCTCTGGGAAGGTGGCGGTGTTGAAGGAGGTGTTGATGATGTCCCGGAGTTGGGGTGCGATGATGGAGTTGGCCTTTGTTGAAGACGTGGTGGGGGCAGGGGTCGGTTGGTGATCCGGAGAGGATGGTGTTCATCGTGCGGGTCGTGTCTTCGGTGCTGACCGGGGTCCAGGCGCAGATGGTGGTGGTGGGGGGCGTTGGTTCGGTGGTTTAGTGCGTGGTTGGTGCGCCGAAGCTGTTGTGAATATCGGCGATCTTGCGGTGGAAGAACGAGGCGAGTGAGTCGCAGAGATCTTGCGAGGGACTGATGTTGTTGTTTCCGGCGCTGGGGTTGGAGAACTCTTTGACGATGCTGAAGAGTTCCTTGCTGTTGTGGGCGTTGTTGTCCAGTCGTTCTTTGAACGCTGTCTTCTTGGTGGTGCGGATCAGCTGGTGGTGTTTGCGGGTGGCGTGCTTGAGGGCCGTCATGTTGTCTGTGGTCTTGTTGTGGCGCCAGGCTTTCTCGAGGGTGCGGCAGTTCTTCTTGGAGATCTTGAGTTCGTCGGTGAACCAGGGGGCTTTCTTGCTGCCGGGTCTGCTGAGAGGGTTCTTCAGTGGTGCGAGGTCATCTGCGCAGTTGGTGAGCCACTGTGTGAGGTTGTTGGCTGCTTCGTTGGGGTCCGTTGTGCTGGCGGGAGGGTTCTGGCGGAGGGAGGTGGCGAGCTGCTCGGCGGTGATCTTGCTCCAGCTCCTGGGAGGAATCTGTTGCGGGTGGTGGTGGGTCGCGGTTCTTCTGAAGCTGAAGTGGATGCAGCTGTGGTCAGTCCAATGGAGTCCGGTGGAGTGGCTGAAGGAGCTGTGTTTGCTGGAGGAGAAGACGGGGTCAAGCGTGTGGCTGGCGTAGTGGGTGGGGGTGTTCACCAGTTGCTTGAGTCCGAGGTTAGCGAGGTTGTCCAGCAGGGTGGTGGTGTTGCTGTCCTTGTTGTTCTCCAGGTGGAAGTTGAGGTCCCCTAGGAGGATGTAGTCAGCGGAGGGGAGGGCGTGCGGGCTGATGAAGTCGGCGATGTCTTCGCTGAATTGGGTGCCTGGTCCCGGGGGTCTGTAGATGAGGGTGCCTCTGAGGGTGGTCTTGGGGTCGGTGTGTATCTGGAATTGGAGGTGTTCGGCGGTGGTGAAGGCATTGTCGGGGTTGGTCGTGATGCCGATAGTGTTCTTGTGTACGATGGCGATGCCTCCACCAGTCTGGTTGACGCGGTCCTTCCGGGGGATCTTGTATACGTCCGGGATGGCTATGGCGATGTCAGGCGCTGAGGAGGCGTTCATCCAGGTTTCTGTGAGGAAGGCGACGTCTGGTGATGTTGTGTCGAGCAGGTTCCAGAGTTTGACGGCGTGTCTGTGGACAGAGCGGGTGTTGAGCAGGATGCACTTGAGGTGGTTGCTGCTGGTGCTCGGCTTGTCGGGTGCGGTGCAGGTCCGGAGGCAGGTGAATTCGCAGGCTTGGCAGGTGAAGGATCCGTGGGTGCGTTTCAGGGTGGCTCGGTAGCAGGCAGGGGTTCGGCCGGCGTTGAGTGCCTTGAGGGTGGCGGTGTCGTAGGTTTCCCTTGGGTCTAATGGAATCCTTAGTATGGAGGTTTTTGTAAATAGAGGAGGCTTTGGGAAGGATATGCAAAAAGGAGTGTAGTTGTGAAGTGGGTGTGCGGGAAGTAGGAGAAGTAGGTGTTTGTAAAAGTCGGGTGTAAGTTACCATTACTGTCTCTTTAAGTAGGAGATATTTATGGGCAAAAGAAGCAGGAAGATCATAGGTGGAGCGGAGAGTTAGGAAAGGTATGAAAGTAGAGTGTGAAAATAATTGGGAGACCCAGATTAACCCCTTTTGCCTCCATGACTTCCAATAAAAGGGTTTGTTACGAATCAAGATGGATATGTTGTGCTAAATAGTGGAAGAAAGGAAATCAGCAACTGTCATAGGAGGAGAAGGTAAAGAAGATAAGAGTAGTTTAGTAGTGAATTTTTGAATGGGAGTAGAAATAGAGGAAGGTTTTCGTGAAAAGGAAAGATACTCAGCAAAAGAGAAAGGGGAAAGAAAGTGGCGCTCAGCTTTAGCCCACAAAGGACAAGGAGAGGTCGGGTCCTGTAACCAAAAGGAAGCCTGTCGTAACAAAAATGCTTTATGATAAATTGGGAAATACGGGAAATTGACTCCGCCCTCTGACTTGGGGCGTATAAGCCTAGCAAGGGACATTCTGGGCTTTTTGTTTTTCCAGAGAAAGGATATCAGGACTGAGTTGATCTTCCTGAAAAACTTGGAAGGGATGGGTACTGGGATATTAGAAATAGTGTAGAGAATAATAGGAGATAACATCCTCTTGATGGTGTCAAGGCGGCCCCACCAAAATAAGTAAAGGGGATGCCATCTAGTCGCCAATGCCGATACTTTTTGAATACACTTATTTAAACAAAGGGAAACTGTGTCTGAAATGGAGAGGGTAACATGTAAGCCAAGGTATTTGATGTGTGACGAGCTCCATGTAAAGTTCGAGGCACTAAAATCAGGCTTGAAAGTAGACTTCGTCAAGGGTAGAATCTCACATTTATCATTATTAAGCTTATAGCCAGATATTCGGGAATAATCTCTCACTTCATCAAGGAAAGCGAGAATGGATTCAATGGGATTAGATATAAAAAGTAGAATATCATTGGCATATGCCGCAAGCTTGACGAGGGAATTCAGGGTTTGGAAGGCGTGAACATTGGGGTTTTGACAGAGCTTGGATAGAAAAGGCTCTAAAGCCAAGTTAAAAAGAAAGGGGGACAGGGGACATCCCTGACGGACACCTCTGCCTAGATCAGGAGGAGACCAAGCCATTAGCGCATACTGCTGCACACGGGTTAGAATACAATAAAGAAATCAAGAAATGAATTTGGGACCAAAACCAAACCATTTAAGGGTATGGAAAAGATAGGACCATTCAACCCTATCAAATGCTTTCTCAGCATCTAGGGCGATCACTGCCAGAGATTAGGGCAAGAGTTGGGATTTGGAGAGGACATTAAACAAAAGTCTAGTATTATCAATAATAAATCGACCCTTGATGAAGCCAGATTGTTCCTCCCCCAATAGCTCCGGGAGTAAATGGTCTAGACGTGCTGCAAGTCACTTAGCGAATATTTTATAGTGGATATTGACCAGAGAAATTGGCCTGTAATTTTTGCAAAGCTTAATATCTTTTCCCTCCTTGGGTATAAGGCAGATGTGGGCATCAGAAAAGGAACCTGAGGAGGCACCCAAGGCAACAAATGTATCTATGAGAGAGTGTAATTTTGGGATGAGTAACTTTGAAAAATGAAGGAAAAATTCAACGGTGAGACCATCTGGTCTGGGGGCTTTGTCTTTTTTGAGGAATTGGAGTGCTGTGAGTAATTCTTGCTGAGAAATATCTAATTCTTAGTGAGAGAGATCAAGAGGGAAATGGTCAGGTTTGTGTATGGTAGAGAAGAAATGGTCTAAGGATTGGGCGGAAGGCTGAGTTTCAGAAGAGTAAAGGGTTTTGTAGAAAAGGGAAAATTCAGTAAGAATATCAGCGTCTTTGTGTTAAGGACCGAATAGGTATCATAGATGGAGTCAATATTCAATTTGTTATGCTTGACTTTCAGATAAATGGCTAAAATGTTCCCTGCTTTGTTTCTGCCCCCATAAAACTTTGCACTTGATTTCAATAGATACAGGGAGGCATCCTCTGTAGATTTCTTGTTGAACTTCATTTTGGCATCGACAAGGGCTGTTAAACTGTCTTGTGAGTGTGAAGTAAAATAGGCGTGATCCAATCTCTTAATGTCTTGGAGCAGATCCCCAGTGAATTTGCGAGCAATTTTCTGTTTTTTTGCCACGTATCCAATTATAAAATCTCGTGCGGCAGCTTTGAAAGTATCCCAAATGGTGTGCTTGGGGATGGAAGGGGTATCATTAAACAGAAAAAATTCATCAAAAAATTCAGTAAAGGAGGCAGTAAATTTTGGGATGTAAGAGAAGGGCATTATTAAAACGCCACTTCTTAGGCCCAACAGGTTTAGGGAGTATGTCGAGATTATTTAAGACAGGGGCATGATCTGAAAGTAAAATTGGACCAATTTCCGCATGAGTAAGAGTTTGGGCAATATTGTGGGTAACAAAAATACAATCAATCCGAGATTGGGAATGATGGCAAGGGGAGTAAAAAGTGAATTCTCTCGCCGTTGGATTGCAAAGGCGCCATGCATCAATGAGTTTATGTTGGGATATGGCTTGAGCAAAAAGTTTGTGAGATTTATTCGGGACATATGAAGCTGTAGAGTTTCTGTCAAGGTAGGGATCAAGGGGTTGGTTACAATCACCTGCCGAGATGAAGTTATCATCAACAAATCGAGTAATATGTTGAGATAGCACATGCCAAAAGGTAGGGTCACCGCCTGTGGGGGCATAAATGCTGAGAAGAGAAATGGGAACACCTCTAAGAGACAGTTTAACATGTATCCATCGCCCATCAGCATCTGATTCCTGAGTGATCAAGGAGTGGGAGAGGGATTTGCGGCATAGAATAGCAACTCTGTTGCGTTTATCATCTCCTTGGGAATAATAAACCTCACCCTCCCAGCCCCTCTTGAGTTTTGCAGATTCTGCATCAGATAGATGGGTTTCTTGCAGACATGCAACATCAACATTTAGCCTGGATAGATGAGATAAAATTCTTTGACGCTTGATTGGAAAATTACTGCCCTTAACATTCCATGTAACTATTTTCAATGACACAAGATATAAAGCAAAAAAAGGTAAACATAGGGAACAAATTTAGAGAGAAAGCCCATGAGAGAAAACAAACGAAGGAGAAGAAAGTGAGCATAAATGACAGAAACGAAGAAAAAAGAAAATAGGAAGAAAGAGATAAGTTCAAGAAAAAAGAAGAGGAAGAAATAGTAAGTGAAAAAGAAAAGAGAAGTGAGAAGAGGCAAGTATATGCTACGAAATGAAATGGAAAGTAGAGACGTAAAAAGGAAGATACAAGCTCGATTAAAGCAAAACATAATAATGTCCATGAATCGATGAGAGAAGAGAATACGAAGAAATGAAGCAATGAAAGAAAAGGCAAGAAAAAGAAGATAAGAATAGAGGAGAAAGGAATAAGCAGAAGAATAGATGGGGAAGACAGGGAGTACCAGAAAAAAGCGTACAAAATCAGAAAAGTAGGGTAAATAGTCGAAAAGATTCAAGGACAAAAAATGAAAGAAGAAGAAATAAAGAAGTAGAAGCCAATGGAAAAGAAGTGACACCTTCAAACGGGAAAAAAAAGGGGAGGAGGCCGGGAGAGAGGAAACGAGGGAAAAAACAGACATGTTAAACAAGAAGGGAAAATGTACTTACAAGGAGGTTTGGTGAGGGAGCACAACCAGGAAGAAGATCAAACGTGAAAGAAGGGGGGGGTAGAACCAACTGGAGGAGGCAGGGCGTCCAGGGCCAGCGAGCCGCCCAGCCGGGGGAACAATACAGAACGCGGAGTATAAGCTGTGAAAACACGAGGAGAACATTAGGAAAATGAGTCAGTACAAATGAACGGCATCAAGGAGAAGAAAAAGGAAAATAAAAAGAAATAAAAATAGGCACAAGAGCATACAGGAGCATGAAGTACAACTGTTAAACTTGAGGAACGAATAGAAGAAGCCAAACAAGGAAAAACATCAACAAGTTAGAAAAGTCATGGAGGAAAAGAAGAAGAGGGACCAGAAAGGTCCATTTCAGCAGCGCGGCAGGAGTTCAGAAAGCTCTGGAGTTGGACAGGATCCTCGTAGGTTGTAGTTTTAATATTGTAGGTAACCTTGAAGAGGCATGGGAGGAAGAGTCCATATCTGGCACCGATGGAGCGAAGATCAGATCTCATGTCCAGGAAAGCCTTGCGATGATTAGCCGTGGTTCTAGCGTAGTCTTGCGCAAAAAACAGGGAGGAGGCCTACCAGGTAGAGCGAGGGAACGCTCTGGCCGCTGAAAGGACTTTTAAGAAATCGGTGTACTCTAGAAAATACATGATGACGCCTCTCGGTCTCGATGAAGTAGAAGTAGGAGACGAAGCCCGGCCAAGTCTGTGGGCCTGCTGAATGCTGAGTACAGTGTCCTCTGGCATGCGCAAAAGTTTAGGTAAAAAAGACTTGAAAAAAGGAATGGGATTGTTCCCCTCGCAGCCCTCCACCAGGCCGTAGATGCGCAAATTATTGCGTCTATTACGATTTTCAAGGTCCTCCACCTGTTTCTGAAGAGAGGAAATCTGCGAGTGCATGTGAGAAATCTTAGTAGCCGACTCCTGAAGAGAAGAAACACTGTGTTCTACTGATGTGACTCCTGCGTCCATTTGTGACCAATTGTCAGTCAGAACCTGTAGCTTGGCATTGGTTTCCTCCATAAAAGGGCAAAGTGCCCTTATCTCCTCCAACAACAGTTCCATGGATATGATGGTGGCAGTGTTAGTCGGCGAAGGAGGATCCTTTTTCAGTCTTTTAGTGGTGCCTTTCCCCGAAGTCTGCGCGGGATGCTCCAGTGTAGGATGTGAAGAGGAGACAAAAGGTGCTTGAGAAGCTTCTAATTGAGCTAATGCTGAGAACACCTTAGAGTTTTTAATAAAGACGTGCTTCGAAGCCTTATGAACGCGTGAACTTGCCCATGGAATTACAGCACCACTAAGAAAAGCACCAAACACCACACTTGAAGAACCTTTACAATCTTCAAAATATGTAGACTGCAGTAGGAGGTAAGAAAAAACAAAAATAGTCTCTCATAGAGTGAGGACAACTGTTAGAAACAATTACCACAAGCGATGTATTCAGGAGACAGAAGAGTGAATCCACAAAATGGCCGCCATAACTCGAAAGCTGAGGAAAATAGAGACAACATCCGTGAGAAAAACGGGGAAAAAATAGGTGGCAGGCAATGAAAATCAGTTCATGGTGAGTAATGGCCCATTGTGTGAAGAGATAGAAGCGCTGAACATTGAAAAAAGTGCCAAAAACAAGGAAATTCTGCTCGTTAAAAAATGGCAATAAAGCACAGTCGCGGCCTTCAGGAAGCTGTGACCAGAGAGTCTGAGGATGAAAAAGCGGCTAAACAGGCTGCAAAAGGCTGTAGAAGCAACTCACAGCATCCTCTAAGAATTCCAACGAGGAAATCCTCTGTGCAGAAGTCCGAAATCGAACGCGAACTGCCTGAACCCTCCGGCAGAAACGGAGCGCTCACACCGGCGCCGCCATCCTCACCGGGCGCTAAAAAATGACAAGAATCCAATACGCTGAACCGGAAGTTATGATTTTTAAAATAATATCTTTAAATATAGTGCTTAAAAGAATGAAGTGCCAACCGGCGCTATATGTTCTTGCTAGACTGGGTCAAACCCAAAACTTCAGGCTGACTGTCATGGAGTGCGGACTGGGTACAGCGACCTTCCCTGGCTTGCTGACACAGCAGCTTGGTTCGCGGTTGCATCGAGGACGAGATGTGTGCAGCAAAGAAGGTGTTGTGACGGCATCGATCCTTAGGATGTAGGAGATGCTCCAGCTCTGAGCCATGCAAAGTAGGAAAAATGTTGGGAATGGAGGCAATGCGCACGTTGTCAGGGAATCAATGTCCTTAATCTGTGCAGCAGCACTGATGCGTTGGCGTCGATGGAGATTCGCCAGTTCTGAGGAGCGCATCGCCGCAGATGCATGGATTTCTGCTGGAGCAACACTTTATACCCACTTCCAAGGGCCCAGGACAGCAGAGTCCAGGTGCTGTGAAAGGAAGTCTTTAATGCCCATGACATTTGATAACAAGAGTCTAGCTGGCAAGCCCATGGAGTCACTCTGGGTGCAAGTGTTGCAGGTCCCGTCCATCTCACCCAGACAAGGAGAGCAGCAGGAAACAGGTAGGTTAGCACAGCAGAAAAGCAGTTCTTCCAGAGCATCAGTCCAGCAGAGGGGCAGTCCTCCTGCAACACAGCAGTCCTTCTTCCTGGCAGAATATCTACAGGTCCAGAAGTGTACTGAGTTGGTAGGGTCAGAGGTCCAATTTTTATACCTGGAGGTGCCTTTGAAGTGGGGAAGACAGCTTTGAAGTGCACAGAGATCCTCTCTTCCTGCCCTGGCTCCAGACTCACTACAGGAGATTAAGCAGTCCTTTGTGTGGGGACAGGAGACAGTCTGTTCAGGCTTAAGTGTGATGCTGTGCCCAGCTCATCCCTCTCATCCTGCCCAGGATGACCCATCAGGATGTGGATGGCCTATCAGTCACACCAACGCTCCCTTTGTAAGTAGCCGTATAGCAGGAATGCACACGACTCAGCTGACCCCCACCCCAGTCTTATATTGGAGACAGGCAGCAGGCATACAGGATCAAGAGCAGAAATAGGCAAACTTTCTAACAGTGTCACTTTTAAAATTGTAATGATAAATTCAACTTCACCATGTAAGAGGATTAATCATCACAATTCCAGAGGTACTGAACACGATAGCTCTTCCTCCTTCCAATTGGGAATTACAATGTTAACCTATAGGAGGAGCAGGTCTCACAGTACTAAACATTTAATTTGGGATTGCTTCACTGACAAGACATAGAGAAATTAAAAGTACATGCTACCTTTTAATTTCACAGTACCCTGTCATGAGGGCTACCTAGGCCCTACCTTAGTGGTGACTTATATCTAATAAAAGGGGAGGTTGAGGCTTGGTAAGGGGTTTTAAGTACCAAGTAGATATGGCAGTGAAAGTTACACACCCAGCGTCTGAAGTGGCTGGCCTGACTGAGACATGTTTAAAGGGCTTCTTAAGGGGTGGAACAATGAGTGATGCAGGCCCACTAATAGCATGTAATTTACATGGCCTGGGCACATGTAGTGCACTATACAAGTCATTTCCAAGTAAAGCAAATATGAAAATTGTGGATAAGTCAATCAAACCATGTTTAGGACACCTTAACAGTGGTAAAGTCCCAAGAGTCCTAAAAGCAGGCAAAACGTTTGGGTGAGACCAGCCTAAGGCTGACAGGTCTTACATATCTCCCTCACTTCCTCAACCCCAAATATACACTGCACGCACACACATTCAAGCACTTCATTTTCTTATACTTTGGCCTGTCAATGTTATGACATCTGTGTACCCCGTCACATGCATTTACGCAGAATGTTTTTTAATGTAACTGGACTACATGATCATGGTTATGTTCACTCTCCAGAAAGACCATCCCACTGGCAGGCACTTTGCCTTGCCTTCAGCCACAGTGCCAGAGACCTCAATCCAAGCTCCTCATAACACCTTGCACGACTCAAAGTATACACTATACAAGAGTAAAAAGATGCACAATAAAAATACAAAAACACAGCATGATGGAATAGCTAACACTCTTGGGAAATGCAAGATTTAGTAAAATGTGAAATGAAAGCGTAACTGAATCACTGGCATGCATTACCTTAACATTTTTAACATTCTTTATTCAGAAATAAATCCATGTTTTTGCCATTAATGTTAAGGGCAAGATGAGTGGCCAGTTTTAATGCTATAGAGCATGTGATTGTCTTTACTATAAGCACGTATTTTTCATTTTACCCTTGACTTTGGTATTTGGATCAACTTCGCAAGGGGACAAAAACCCTGCTTATCTTTTGGATCCCTTTCAAAGGGGAACAAATACAGCAGCTCCACTTCTAAAGGGACCAGCGACTCTCAGCCAGGGCCCAGGGTGTAAAAGTGGGGTAGGTTATTAAGACCAGGGGTCTCACACAATATTCATAATACAAGATTAGCATTATAACACTTCACATTACCGAAGACAAGGCACCAAAATCACACATGCTTGCATCCAACCCAACCGTGTGATGAATGGGAATGGGTGGGATCTATGCCTGTGAATGACAGACATCTGGCCTCATGCGGGGATGCACACTACGACTCCTAAAACAGTGATGCTGATAGTGTCACCGGCCTACAGTGGATACCACCATAGACTACAATGGCAATGAAGGCTTTAGAAGGGTAAGTCCTGCGACATGCATCACATTGCAGAAAGGTGATTTTCTGTCTGGCTTCTGTCTCATGCTTCAGAGCAATGCGGGACAGGCAGAGTGGGACAGACAGCCCATACTCAAATACATCGATTTGTTTAGAGATACAATCTTATCTCTAAATTATTGGATCTATTTTGTTTTTTTTTAGGTAAACGTGTAGGAACTTCAGAGGGGCGCAGTCCCAGAGACCCAATGGAGAAACCCCCCCTCGATGCAAACACCAGATTTAATAAGATTAGTAAACCGGGGATTGCATCAAAATGGTGCACCTTCCCAACAGAGGCGTAACGAGGAGAAATATCTTTATTTCTCCTTGTTATTATCTCTTTCTACGTGTGCTGCATTCTGTCAGAGATGGACAACTGTTTGCATGAAAAGTGCACCTGCAGGATTAGGAGAGGTGCAGCTTTGTTCCTGAGTGTAATTAGTTTTTGCTGTCAATAATACTGCTTTGTATTCCTTACTCAAGGCTCTCTAATGGTCTGTGATGGAATCCCTAGCACAGCATTCTTCATACATCATTTGACAGAAAGACAAGGACACCAGCAAGCAGAATACAAAGAAAAGAGAGACTAGACGCAAAACCTCCAGTTTTAGAACAGCTACCTGTGCTTTCTGCATATCAAAGCTCACAGAAGCACAGCACCCACACCTCAAGCACTAAGGTGATGGCCCCTCATGTATCATGCGGACCATATTCACAGATGTCGCTTCATGTGCACAGAACACCCAAACAAGTAAAAGCACTTATGTCCTACCTATGAAGGTCATGCTGTGATGTGGTGCCAACTGTTGAATTGGTCAACTGTCAAAAAGGAAAACGTAATACATTTAAACAAATTAAAAAAAGAACGTTTAAATATCATTTTATGAGAGTAAGCAATGCTCCATGGGATACTCTCTGGTCTTAATACATATTTTGTTAAACATTCTCAAAGGGGAGGGGTCCCATTTGTAAATGGTTACACTACCTTTTAGTAGTCAGTTTAAAAATTATTTTTGTAGAACTGTAATTCGGACACAAGAAGGCAGTGGCGTCACTAGGGGGGTGCGGGGGGTGCGGACCGCACCGGGTGACACCCTCACATGGGGGTGAGTGACACCATGCTGCTCCCCGGCGCTGTAGACTTACTACAGCAGCTGGCTCCGTCAGATAGTTAACAGTTAAATCTGTCTCTCCTCTCAGAGTCCATGAGGTGCTACAATGTTGCAATCTGCTGCGACGGACCGACGCACCCCGGGCCCTCGGCGCGGTTGTCAATCACTGAAGACTTCCTGCCCTTGGCTCAACAGAGCAGAGGCGAGGAGAGATTATTGGATGTTGGGACCTCAATTCCGGTTGCCTCCAGAACACAGGAAGTCATTAGAAGTGGCGGGGAACTGGAGAGAGGCAGAGAGTCAAGCTTCTGCTGCCTCGGGGCCTAGGGTGCGTTTAAAAATGTAATTATTACCTCGGCGCCCCACACCTGTCCATGACTGACTCTCAGCATGGGCCGCCCGCGCATCAGGCAGTGTAAACATCGATATTGCAGCAGTGGGAGACTGGAGACCCCCCTGCAGCTCAGTGACGTGATTCCGAGACGAGCGAATGAGAGATAGAAGTAAGTAATGGCCAGGTCTAAGCGGCGCTATTACTAGTAGAACCTTGAAGTGTGTCGTTTCCTCCACTCTGCCTTAATGCACTTAGCAGATGAAAGTATGTGGACAGTGAGGATACGGGCCTCCTTTGTAGTGTACGCACCTCAAGCTGCCTAAGCAATGACCCCACTGCCCCTGAGACCATTAGAGCCCTTTCAAAGGGTCCACTTGCACTTGGCCCGTGTACGCATCTTTGCAGTGTCTCGCACTTAGCCCTGCGGGTAGTGGAACACCCTCAAAGTGCCCACGTGACTAGGTACTCGGCAGGGCCTTTTATGATACAACCCCATGTGCAGGATGGCGTTATCTATAAGCTCCACAGCTCCTTCCTTAACACCAGAGCCCTTTCTTGGTCCCTCCAGACAAGTTCTGCAGACACACCCATCTTGGTCCGTGTATGCCGAGGGCAGAGAGAGAAATGGAGCTAGAGGGAGTAAGACAGAGAAAGAGAGAGAGCTAGAGTGAGAAAGACAGAGAGAGAGGGAGCTAGAGGGAGTAAGACAGAGAGGGAGACAGAGGGAGCTAGAGGCAGTAAGACAGAGAGAGAGGGAGCTAGAGAGAGGGAGATAGAGGGAGTAAGATAGAGAGAAAGGGAGCTGGCGGAAGCAAGACAGAGAGAGAGGGAGCTAGAGGGAATAAGAGAGAGGGAGCTAGAGGGAGCAAGACAGAGAAAGAGGGAGCTAGAGGGAGTAAGACAGAGAGAGGGAGCTAGAGGGAGTAAGACAGAGAGAGGGAGCTAGAGGGAGTAAGACAGAGAGAGAGGCAGAAAGAGGGAGCTAGAGGGAGTAAGACAGAGCGAGAGAGAAGGAGCTAGACAGAGGGAGAGGGAGCTAGAGGGAGTAAGACAGAGAGAAAGGGAGCTAGACAGAGCAAGACAGAGAGAGGTAGCTAGAGGGAGCAAGACAGAGGGAGCTAGAGGGAGTAAGAGAGAGGGAGAGGGAGCTAGAGGGAGTAAGACAGAGAGAAAGGGAGCTAGAGGGAGTAAGACAGAGAGAGAGGGAGACAGAGGGAGCTAGAGGGAGGGAGAAGGAGACTGAGGGAGTAAGAGAGAGAGAGGGAGCAAGACAGAGTGAGAGGGAGCTAGAGGGAGTAAGACAGAGAGAGAGAGCTAGAGGGAGCTAGAGCGAGCAAGACAGAGAGAGAGGGAGCTAGAGGGAGTTAGAGAGAGAGAGGGAGCTAGAGGGAGCAAGACAGAGAGGGAGCTAGAGGGACTAAGACGGAGAGAGAGGGAGCTAGAGGGAGTAAGACAGAGAGAGAGGGAGCTAGATGGAGCAAGACAGAGAGAGGTAGCTAGAGGGAGCAAGACAGAGAGGGAGCTAGAGGGAGTAAGAGAGAGGGAGCTAGAGGGAGTAAGACAGAGAGAGAGGGAGCTAAGGGAGTAAGACAGAGAGAGAGGGAGCTAGAGGGAGTAAGACAGAGAGGGAGACAGAGAGAGCTAGAGGGAGTAAGACAGGGAGAGAGGGAGCTAGACAGAGAGAGGGAGCTAGAGGGATTAAGATAGAGAGAGAGAGGGAGCTAGAGGGAGCAAGACAGAGGGAGAGGGAGCTAGAGGGAGTAAGAGAGAGATAGAGGGAGCTAGAGAGAGCTAGACAGAGAGGAAGCTAGAGGGAGTAAGCCAGAGAGAGAGGGAGGTAGAGGGAGTAAGACAGAGAGAGAGGGAGTAAGACAGAGAGGAAGACAGAGGGAGCTAGAGGGAGCAAGACAGAGAGAGAGGGAGCTAGACAGAGAGAGGGAGTAAGAGAGAGAGAGGGAGCAAGCCAGAGTGAAAGGGAGCTAGATGGAGGAAGACAGAGAGAGAGAGCTAGAGGGAGCAAAACAGAGAGAGGGGGCTAGAGGGAGTAAGAGAGAGAAGGAGCTAGAGGGAGTAAGAGAGAGGGGGCTAGAGGGAGTAAGACAGAGAGAGGAAGTTAGAGGGAGTAAGACAGAGAGAGGGAGCAAGACAGAGAGAGAGGGAGCTAGAGGGAGTAAAACAGAGAGAGGGAGCTAGAGGGAGCAAGACAGAGAGAGAGGGAGCTAGAGGGAGTAAAAGAGAGAGAAGGAGCTAGAGGGAGTAAGAGAGAGAGAGCAGGAGCTAGAGGGAGTAAGACAGAGAGAGGGAGCTAGAAGCAGCAAGAGGGGGAGAGAGGGAGCTAGAGGGGGCAAGACAGAGAGGGAGCTAGAGGGAGTAAGACAGAGGGAGAGGGAGCTAGAGGGAGTAAGACAGAGAGAGAGGGAGCTAGATGGAGCAAGACAGAGAGAGGGAGCTAGAGCGAGCAAGACAGAGAGGGAGCTAGAGGGAGTAAGAGAGAGAGAGGGAGCTAGAGGGAGCAAGACAGAGAGAGGGAGCTAGAGGGAGCAAGACAGAGAGAGGGAGCTAGAGGGACTAAGACGGAGAGAGAGGGAGCTAGAGGGAGTAAGACAGAGAGAGAGGGAGCTAGACAGAGCAAGACAGAGAGAGGTAGCTAGAGGGAGCAAGACAGAGGGAGCTAGAGGGAGTAAGAGAGAGGGAGCTAGAGGGAGTAAGACAGAGAGAGAGGGAGCTAGAGGGAGTGAGACAGAGCGAGAGGGAGCTAGAGGGAGTAAGACAGAGAGAGAGAGGGAGACAGGGAGCTAGAGGGAGTAAAACAGAGAGATGGAGCTAGAATGAGCAAGACAGAGAGAGGGAGCTAGAGGGAGTAAGACAGAGGGAGAGTGAGCTAGAGGGAGTAAGACAGAGAGAGAGGGGGCTAGAGGGAGTAAGACAGAGAGAGAGGGAGACAGAGGGAGCTAGAGGGAGTAAAACAGAGAGGGAGCTAGAGGGAGCAAGACAGAGGGAGCGAGAGGGAGTAAGAGAGAGGGAGCTAGAGGGAGTAAGACAGAAAGAGAGTGAGACAGAGGGAGCTAGAGGGAGCAAGAGAGAGGGAGAAGGAGACTGAGGGAGTAAGAGAGAGAGAGGGAGCAAGAAAGAGTGAGAGGGAGCTAGAGGGAGTAAGACAGAGAGAGAGAGCTAGAGGGAGCTAGAGCGAGCAAGACAGAGAGAGAGGGAGCTAGAGGGAGTAAGAGAGAGAGAGGGAGCTAGAGGGAGCAAGACAGAGAGGGAGCTAGAGGGACTAAGACGGAGAGAGAGGGAGCTAGAGGGAGTAAGACAGAGAGAGAGGGAGCTAGATGGAGCAAGACAGAGAGAGGTAGCTAGAGGGAGCAAGACAGAGAGGGAGCTAGAGGGAGTAAGAGAGAGGGAGCTAGAGGGAGTAAGACAGAGAGAGAGGGAGCTAAGGGAGTAAGGCAGAGAGAGAGGGAGCTAGAGGGAGTAAGACAGAGAGGGAGACAGAGAGAGCTAGAGGGAGTAAGACAGGAGAGAGGGAGCTAGACAGAGAGAGGGAGCTAGAGGGATTAAGATAGAGAGAGAGAGGGAGCTAGAGGGAGCAAGACAGAGGGAGAGGGAGCTAGAGGGAGTAAGAGAGAGATAGAGGGAGCTAGAGAGAGCTAGACAGAGAGAGGGAGCTAGAGGGAGTAAGCCAGAGAGAGAGGGAGGTAGAGGGAGTAAGACAGAGAGAGAGGGAGTAAGACAGAGAGGAAGACAGAGGGAGCTAGAGGGAGCAAGACAGAGAGAGAGGGAGCTAGACAGAGAGAGGGAGTAAGAGAGAGAGAGGGAGCAAGCCAGAGTGAAAGGGAGCTAGAGGGAGGAAGACAGAGAGAGAGAGCTAGAGGGAGCAAAACAGAGAGAGGGGGCTAGAGGGAGTAAGAGAGAGAGAAGGAGCTAGAGGGAGTAAGAGAGAGGGGGCTAGAGGGAGTAAGACAGAGAGAGGAAGTTAGAGGGAGTAAGACAGAGAGAGGGAGCTAGAGGGAGCAAGACAGAGAGAGAGAGGGAGCTAGAGGGAGTAAAACAGAGAGAGGGAGCTAGAAGGAGCAAGACAGAGAGAGAGGGAGCTAGAGGGAGTAAAAGAGAGAGAAGGAGCTAGAGGGAGTAAGAGAGAGAGAGCAGGAGCTAGAGGGAGTAAGACAGAGAGAGGGAGCTAGAAGCAGCAAGAGGGGGAGAGAGGGAGCTAGAGGGGGCAAGACAGAGAGGGAGCTAGAGGGAGTAAGACAGAGGGAGAGGGAGCTAGAGGGAGTAAGACAGAGAGAGAGAGAGGGAGCTAGAGGGAGTAAGACCGAGAGGGAGCTAGAGAGGGAGCTAGACAGAGAGAGGGAGCTAGAGGGAGTAAGACAGAGAGAGAGGGAGACAGAGGGAGCTAGAGAGGGAGCTAGAGGGAGCTAGACAGAGAGAGGGAGCTAGAGGGAGTAAGACCGTACCTAGCGCCGTACATTTCCGACAGAGGTGGTCCATGCGGTAAGTTGTGAGGGGGTGACACCATGAGTTACCCGCACCGGGTGACACCAACCCCAGTGACGCCACTGCAAGAAGGAACAAGAATGCTAGAGAGTTTTTGTTTGATTCACCTCGATATAAAGACCAAGTGCTGACTGTTTTTAACAATTATACTTCTGTGTTTGAGATACTTCCAGGAAGGAACTGACTGGAACCAAAGAAGAAAGGAAAATTTGCTGCTGCGTCATTGAAGAGTTTCCTGAAAACCTAACAGAGGGCAAGGAGAGATGTGTCTTCAGCTGTGGCTTGGAAGCCTCTTGGACTAGAAGCCTCTTGCTAGCCTCTAAAGGAATATTGTTCCAGATCCTGCCAGCAGAGCTAGTTTGTTTCTGTTGAATATCTCTCCTGTGGCTGTAGAGTGAATACGGCCCTGTAACACAAAAGGGTGTGACCTCTCTGTGAAAAAATAGTGAACTAGTGTCAGCTGAAAATCTTTCTTGCCTGTTGTCACAAACCTTCTCCTGGGCAGTGCAAAGGATTTTGTGGTCAAAGAAGATTGATGCTACTGCAGAGAAATCCCACAAACCACTGGAAGTGGATACTTTGCTTTGAACTTAACGTGGAGCAGGCCCAGTTCTAGTGGGTGGGCCAGAACCACCCAAACATGACCCTTGGTGCTCCCAGTAATGGGATGAAGGCCAATGGAAAATAAACACTTTAAATAAATATTTTCATCTGAACGTTGAATTTGTTCCTCCTATTTACCTCTTCCAATAGTAGTGTGATTGGGCCAGGGTCTCTGTCTCGCTGGAATCCCAATCATGCATCTCCTTTTAGGTAGGTGGGCTTTGTTCTAGCCCACTTCTGCAGGTACAAGAGGGGCATGGAGAGGGGAACAAATCCTCTCCTTCGGCACCTGCCTTCCTGCTACATGGATCTCGCCTTCACTATTCAGCGCTGGAGAAAATAAGTGTATTCCACCTCAGGCTCGTGGCCAGCTGTGAGATAAGGAGCACAAGAGAGGAATGGTAGAAAAGTGGATAATCGGGGCTGGAAGGGAGTGCGGTGCTGAGTCCAAGGTCAGGTGAAGTTGTAACAGGGAGAATTATTTCCAAAGGCTGGCACAGAGGGAGCCCATGACTTGTCGCTTGCCTAATATTCCAAACTCAGAAAGCTCCTCTTCCCATCAAAAGGACATTACATGGATAAAAACGTTTTTAAAGTGCTAATATCACTAAGCCTTGGAAAGTTCAGGAGAGGCAAAGGAGAACTTTGAGGCAGTGCTGGCTAGACACAAGGGTCCAGCACTAGAGGTGGGTGAACCAACAAATTAACAGGAAGAGTCTGGATTGGGTTGAGCCAAGTGTTTGGCTTGATTCAAAGAGCCTGGCAACGAGCAGAGTCCTGAAAAAGTTTGCATTGTAAACTGTACAACATACATCATGTAAAACCAAGACAAAATCTCTTCAACATCAAAAAAGTGCATTACATCACTGCATTGAGAGCCATTTATTAAAAGCGACAGTTATTTAAAATCAAGAGGAACATTCTTGCCCGCCTACCCCCCTGCACAAACCTTTTAGTGAACTACAAGGCAGGTCAATTTTCATATACACCCTATTTGTGACTTCGATTCTTAGTGCAGGTGAAGCACTATTATAGAAGACTAAATCAAACAGAAAAGGGTTTTTTAGAGTGCACATCCTGAACACATGTATTTGATGGAGCCCTCTTGTATTATAATGAAAAAAATTCGGCTTGGGAAAATAAATATTTGGCTAGGCTTCACACAATTTAGTCAAGCAGGGAAGCCAGGATTGATCCCAGTTTGTTTAGTTTCACATTGGGCAATTAAACTACTAGATGGGTATCTCATTCTTCTGCTTCGCATGAAGGATTAATGCTTTGTTTTTCATAGTAAGTGAATGATATTGCGCCCTCGGCAGCAGGCAGAAGCCAAATGAAAGCTCATATTGTTTTGGGATTGAGGGTCTAAGAGGACCTTGACTTGAACCAAGTGAGGCATCTGGCTGAAGCCCTCAGTGGCTCGCCCACCCCTCTATCCAGCTCCTATTGGAGATGGCCCTGGGCCTTCAGAAGTAGGTCTCTATTGGTACCAGGCCCTTGGAGTCCCACACACCCCGTTGAGGGGAAATGCCCAAAGAGGCATATGGGCAGTCTGCCCCTGGCACCACATACAGGAGTAGGGAGGCAGCCCTTATTTCATCTAGTCAGGAATCCACTGAGTTCCAGAGCAGGCCAGCAAAGAGCTGGCATTAGTGTGTATCAACTCTCTGTGGGCACCCATATGGGTGCTGCCATATTCCATGTTCTAGACAGTCAACTGGAAACTCTGGGTAAAGAGGACGAATGTGCAAAAGTACTACTTCAGATGGTTGCGATGGAGATAACTGTAAGAAAACATATACGCCTGTTGGTAAGAGCCTTCCAGCATTGCAAGATCATTAAAGAGTGCAACACAAACACAGAACAGCACTAACTGGTAATATCACATTATAGAACCTGCTGTCTGGCAACATGCAAAAAATATGACAAAGGTCAGAGCATACATTCCTGTGAAGCTGTTGCAGAGGCCTAGGACTATGTCCCTCTGCCCTTCAATTACATACACGTCTGCATGGGGGTTCTGAGTGTATTTTAGCCTGTGCATGATGTGCACAGTAATATACTGTAGGATGTGGCACGGATTATACTATTGAGATGGTGGCAGTGCATGACTCATTGGATGAGCAGCAGGAGGGAATCATAAATATCTCTTTGATTTTCCCAGTGCCCCTTTCCCTTGATCAGCAATCCCCTGCACGCGGAGTTGCAGTTTTCTTAAGAAGAAGGGCTGCTGACCGCTTAAGAGTCCAGCTACTCACACACTCCTAACGTTTTAGTTTGCTGAGGAAAGTATACAACATGTGCCCTTCACCCGGGCTTGGTACTCTGGGAAAGCGGTTGTCTAAGAGAGAGGATCCTAGTAGACCATAAAATGCTGCTACAATGTTCAAACGGAATGTATTAGCATGCTAAAGGCTGATACTTTCTTCTTCCATCTGTACCTTCATTTCCGATTCTCTCCTTTGCTGCTCTGCCTAGATGTAGTGCCCCAACTAGCCATCTATGCCCGGCATCAGTGCTCACATACTCATTCCATTTTTTTTTCTCTTGTCCCCTTTGAAACAATATGCGAGGGTTAGGTAGTTTATTTTGTCCCACCAAAATGGATTTGGCATATCACACAGAGGATGTGGCTTATGCCTAGAGGTGAGGGGGTAGTGTAAGCCCTACCCATCCTAGATGAGGTCCCTTCATTCCACTTTCTGTCCATCTATCTCTCCTTTTTTAACCCTTTCACGCATCTATTCATCTATGTACGGTTTCATGCTTCCATCCTTTCATCTTTGCTTCCATTCTTCCTTTACCATTCTGTGTATCACCCCTTTCATCATTACACTCTTCCATACATTGTTCCATTCGCCCATCCAGCCATTTATCCATTATTTTTCCATCCATGTTAAAATCCAGTTTGCGACATCAACATTATCGGCGCCATCTTGTCCCTTTTCAGGCTGGTATGTGCGCGTAAGTAGCAGCCATTTTGAATGCCATGGCCTCTCTGCCCACTGCCGATAGCCAGCGCGTCTCTCTCTCCCTCTGAACCTCGCAAACATCCCCCCCTGCACGCTGACAGCCCCCGCTCTCCCATGCCTGGGCCATAAACCTCCCTTTCAGCGCGACCCTGCCTCGGATTCACATCCCGTACCCAGCCAACACCTCCCTCCATCCCTTTCATGATCATGCATCCTTTTGATGAACCCCCCTTTCCTCTGTGCCCGATTGTCCTGCTCGTTCCCATGCCGCCACCTGGCCCTGCGGATGCAGTTTATTGCCCCCATACAGTAGGAAGCTTCTCTCTTCAAAGGATCTACAACTGATCAAAAGCCCCCACCCCATGAGATCCGATCAACCACACACATTCCGGGAACCGGCGGAATGTCCAGCTGCGCAATAGTCATCACCTACTGAGATCGAGGTGGGGACTTCTACTGTAACTGTGTGTGGGAACGGGTTTGGAGCGGGGATTCCGAGGATGTCTTTCCGTACTTCAAAGTGTTTGCAGGAATGTGTCACTGTAATAAAGATCATAAATCTGTGTATAAGAGGCCAGGCCTCAGAGATGCGGTTAGAGCACCTCGAGAAGATACCCTGTTGTCTAATTTGATGTGTTCTGCTCCGTCGGAATAAACTCCTGTTTCCTGCCTTCCAGTCTCCAGCGCCTGCCTCTTTGTTTGATAATTTCGAGTGGTATGAGAGGCGGTTAGCGCCGGGCAATACTTAAAGGTTCTTGGTCGACATCGGCCCTACCTTTTAACATCCATACTTCCAAAACTTATCATCCTTAATTTCACCCTCCTTTCATCATTTCACTTATTCGTCCAGACTTCCATTCATACATCCAACCATTCATTCAACCATTCTTTCCTCCACCACCCATGTAAATGTTGTTTTACACTTCATCCATCAGTGCTTTCACCCTTGCATCTACCTGTTAATGCTGTTGGCCCTTCCGTCTTTCACAGTTTCTTCTTTTCATATGTCCTTCATTTCACTCTTCCTTCTAGCCTGCTCTCTCCATCTCCCTCTCTCCCACTCACACATTCAATAGGGTAGCTAGCACTGCTACTTGAATTATAAAATACAACAATCAATAGGGTTCAGTGAGCTCTTCAGGCCACGGTGCCACTGTACCTGATGCACCAATGGAAGCTACGCCCCTGCACACTCTTTCTCCCGCGTTCTCATCATTTCTACTTTGGGGCATCCTTTATTGTGATTGCTTTACTTTGTGTTTTTAAGAACTGTTGTCTCTAGAGCTCCAGACAGAACAGGCTCATAGTTATGTGTCCACGTCACCCCTACTTAAGCCGTGAAAGCGGTGAGTGTGTGGGGGTTCATGATGCTGCTGTCTAGAGACATTGTATTATTTAATGGCATAGTGCTATGTACCAATGCCTTACATTTACAATCAATCAATCAATCAATAAACAACTAGGGGTTGGCTCTAATCAGTATGGCTGAGCCGTCATACAACATAACAAAAAGAGATTGCCAGTACTGATAATACCGCAGTAACATGAATTCGGACACAGTACTTGAGAAAATATTCAAGACTGGGGGCTAGTTGATAGCTTTTTATTCTTATTTTTGATTTTATCAAAAGATACTTTTTTTCATATTCAAAACACAAACATGTACAACATATTTATCAAAAAAGTCACAATAGGGGGGTATCATTCGTCATATCAATCATATCACAATCATACAACATGCAAGCATTCGTGGGGAGAAGGGGTGCACTAGATAAGAAAGCTACAAAATTTACCAAAACATACAATATTTACAATATAATATCAAACATAAGACAAGAATAACCACAGTCTGCAAAAACACTTAAACAATATTTTCATTTGGTGTATGATCGATTATACCGTACATTCCTATAGTCAAGTATGAGAATACTTTCTAAATGTTTAGAGAAAGGATAATGTACAGGGATTAGTGATAAGCAACAATTATCCTGACATTTACGCTTATCACTAGAGCAGACAGGAATGTGGCTTGGGCCTACGCGTTTCGAATCCCAATGACTTGTAGGGATTCTCTTCAGGGCCTTTAGAATTCTCTGCATTTACAATGGCATCCTGCATCTGGTGCAAACATTAAGAGACCCCTCTGTTGCTCCTGGGTGGTTGCATAGTGCATATTAAATGGCTGCCTATAACCCCTCGGTACTTCTCATGCATTGGCATGCTCACCTGTTACATCTAGATGGACCCAAAGCCATCTATCTACCGGCCTATATGCCCCTGTCCATGCAATACTTTCATCTTGATCTCGGGTGGGTCTCAGGCAGATCTACTGTGCCTCTATGAAAGTAATGGGACCCCCTCTAAAGTGCTAGTTTACAGGTCAGGGAGAAGAGGGGAACAAATGATAAACCTGCAGCAACTACACAAAACATACACTCCCTCATGACCTCTCTATTTATTTAAGTGTTTTAGCCTCTTACATATAATCATGGGCATAACAAACCACAAAATTAACTGTTGCTCATTTCATTCTCTTTTTATTTTTCATATGAATTACTTTTTTACTTTGTTAAATTGTTTTTGCAGTACATTGTAATTATTAAAAAATACAAAAAGACATTGCCTATGTACACAATTTATACAACATGAAAAATTGATTTACAAATACATATAACAAACACAATATGACCAGGGAGAGAACAGCTAGCACACAAACCATACATACATACTTCACACACATTCACACTACAAATTATCTGTGCAAGTTGTTGCGTATCGTTGGTTCTAGTCTAAGGGCCCAAAACCAGGGTCACTACAAATTGTAGGGTAATATAAAGACATGGTCGACGCATTTCGGTGGTAGTAGATAACAGTAGAAGCCACCTTCCTCAGGACCCTCCAGATTATCACACAGTGTTCTCCACACCCTGGTACTTCTCAAGTGGAGCCAGAGATGCAACCTATTCTATTTTCCTTTAGACAACTTCCTTCAGTGCGATGGTTATGTGCCCCACAAAATTCTCCTTTGGCTCAATTATTTCTAGAGTGGGTACATTGCACAATCTCTCATGTTTTCTTGCACGTTTTATTCTCAACGTAACGTTTGTTGTCTTGTTTCTATAGGGGTCAATCTATTCTCTTTATGTTGATTTTACTCCCTTCACAAATACAGTCTCTCCTCCAAAAAGTTTGAAGTGTAGTCCAACAACCTGCCGCACACATCTCCTATGGATCTACTGTGGCTGCCTGTAACTGGTGGACTCCTTTGAATCACTTATCATCACTGCGGATTGTACTCAAGATTATTTGCCATGGCTGGCAGCATACAGTACATGACTGCTGGTTGCTCACCTGTCAATCTGGGGAATTATATAGAGTTATACTATGACTGCCGTTCTCGAGCATGTGGTGAATCACTCATCTGTAGTAGCTATGCGGATCCTAATGTAGCCTGCTCAATCACTCACAACAATAAATTAATGTAAATTTGTAAATTTCATATATTCCAATCCTCACTCCTCTTCCTGCTAATAAACATCTACACGCAGCAACATAATAATACATAAGAGCATCACTCTGATCATGCATGCACAATACTGAAACACTTCCCAAGTAGGGCACACTGCAATGCACCACTCTTCCAACTAACAGTTCCCTCAAACAGGATCATTTTGAAAACCATATGTAGATAAAATGCAGGATATTATATTGTGACAGGCAAAGACTCCAGACAAATAGATTCTTTGTTAGAAAAAAAGACATCCACCAGAGATGGTAATAAACAAAGATTCCTCAATAAGTTTCAGTCCCCATGAACCATACTGAGATGCTTGCAGCTCAATAAGCCTACAGAATGCTTAAATCAGAAAGCCCTGGATTGAGGGGGAGAGTTAAAATGCATATTCAGTATATCGCCTCTGCAGCATTGCACCCCCCTCATTTGGGGATTCATAATTCAAGGCTCCTATTTCAAATGAAATGTGCAACTCATAGCAGGTTTGCCTCACCAGAAAGAGCAGGGTCTGTTCTGTATATCCAGATAATTTCATGATACCGATGCTATCTATGGCTGCAATTTTATGCCGCTTTGTAAAGAATATTCTAGCGTTTAATGCCAATCACACACTTCAGGATACTTAAAGAAGCGTTTGAATCATTGTACGGGCACTGTTATGAATTTTCAGTATCCTTTATTTCCTGTTTCTTTTTTGAGGTGTTTGACCTGTGGCATTTTGACCTGATATTTCAAGATCAATGTTTTTTGTTTTCTTTAGATTTTTAAATTGTTTCCAGCTGCTGCTAAGCCTAGCCCAGGAATTGTGGACAGTTTTTTTAAGGTGTTTGACCTGTGGCATTTTGAACTGATATTTCAGGAACATTTTTAACTAATCAATTTTTTTTCTTTTGATTTTTAAATTTGTTTTCTGCAGCTGATAAGCTTAGCTCAGGCATCATAGACAGATTTGTCATTTAGAGAGGTTCTTTAGACGACACCCACAATCCCTTGTGTAATAATTAAAGTCCTGTACCAACATATCCCATGAAAGGGGAAAAAGAAAGAAAATGTCTGGTCATCTAAGTCATGGTACTGTTGTGACGGAAAAGCATCAAGGTCGTCTCAGCATGAATACTACGGATCTGAATAGGCATAAACCATCCCAACCATTTCCTAAATTTTATCCATGAAGTAGGTTTGGCATTTAGATCAGAATGGTACAAATCCCGACCATGGCTGGGGTACTCTGTTAGTCTGGTTGCTTGCTTTAGTTTCCCATTATTAATGTTAAAAATGATAACAATACAGTTTTTACTGTAACTGGTTTCCATAAATGAAAAAGTGACCTGGTATCTGGTGAAGGGTTTGCTGAGCATGTGGCCAGACAAGCACACATATATGCTGTACTAGCTCTAGCAGAGGCATCTTAGGGAGGGGAAAGAGGAGATACAATTGTGTTTTTGTTAGATATGAAAGTGATAATCGGAATTACTTAAAAACTGTTGGAGAAGGTATTCAATTCCTTGTTGTAAATGAACTCCCCCTGCGTGGGGAAATTTTTTGATTCAACAAGTGGATTATTTTTCCAGCTTTTCTATTACACATTGAAAAAAGAAAAAGGTAGCTAAAATTATACACTCTATTTCCCTAGATGCAAAATATGCATCTAAATGTACCCATAATGAAGGTCGGGACACCCCGTTGGGTGTAGCTGCGCGCTTAACAAATGCCCATAATATTATTATTATTATTATTATTATTAATAGATACTATAACTAGTATGGTTCTCTCACAAATCAAAAAGCAGTACAAAAGTTGTGAGTCAAAGAGTTTTTGTCTTAAAAGCGATTACACCAGTGATAAATATAACAGTGAAAATCAGTCTCTCGTGATGCGTTTTGTGAGCAAAGCCACACACGAGGAGCATTTAATTGGTCTAATACAGATGAAAAGGTAGATGCTGAAAATATAGCTGATCGGATTTCAAACCACTCTGTTGCCTGTGATTTAAAACCAGAAGACATTTTAAGTCAGTGCTATGATGAACCATCAGAGATGAGTGGAAGCAATATAGCTGTTCAGGGTGTGAGACAGATAAGATTAAGTAAATATATACCTTACAAACACTGTTACAATCAGCTTCATTTTGTTGTCATACATAAACCGAAGGCAAAGCAATTTTTTCATCTTTGTAGTATGCTGTGCAATTTCTTACATCATCATTATGCGAGTCAATCATATGTTATGTTATGTTATGTTGTGTTATGTTAAGGTGATTTATAAAGCATGCTAATACCCTAAGGTGTCTTGGCACTGACTAAACTTGAACATGCAGAAGTTGGCATGATATGTTGGACCAACTATCGAACTTCTTCTTGAAATTAGATGGGCCAGCCATTATGAGGTTATGTGGATGAAAACATTGACACAATTTCTGCTAATGGTGGGTTTCAGACACAGCAATCAAATGTGTCTTTTGTAGTGGAAGCTGTGCAGTCCACACTTAGGGGGATATTTGCAAGCCCTTTGTGCCGCAAGAGGGTCACTTTTGTGACGCTCCAGCAGGGAAAATCACAAATTCATAACTATGAGGCCACTCAAAGTGGCTTTGAATAGCCTCATAAATATGGATATGGATGTGCCCTCCATTCAACCGAGTCGGCACTACTATATTCCACCGAGATCATTCGGAAGCACGTGGATGACGGACAAACAGCAGCACTAATTTTGTTAGACCTAAGTGCTGCGTTTGATACTGTCGCCCACCATACTTTGCTGCAAGCTTTGAAGAGGGGTGGTGTTGTTGATGGGGCTCTGAAATGGCTGGAATCTTATCTGACTGAGCACAGCTTCCAAGTAATGCAAGGGGCCCACTATTCGAGGAACATCAAGCTGATGCAGGGGGTGCCTCAGGGTACAACCCTGAGTCCTACTTTGTTCAATCTTTATGTCGCCCCCCTGCAAAAGTAGCAGATACGTTTGGGATTAACGCCCTGTCCTATGCCGATGACACTCAGCTAGTTGTCTCCCTGACTCAGGCCCGGTCTGATGCGGCCGCCAACTTTATTTTGTGCCTGCAAGAACTGGCCGAGTGGATGGCAAGCAATTGTCTGAAGCTCATTGGTACTAAGACCGAGGTACTGATAATAGGGAAGGCTCCATCAGTCTGGTCATCGGCATGGTGGCCTCAGAGGCTGGGCTCTACCCAGACAGCGTGTGAACAAGCAAAAAACCTCGGCGTATGGGTGGATAACAAACTGTCCTTTGACTATCACACTAGTTGGGTGAGAGGTGCGTGTTTGGCATCCTACGAGGTCTATGGAAGACCCTAGATATTCTCCCCATTGCATCCAGAAAGATCATGGTGCACGCCTTGGCGATCTCATGCCTGACCTACTGCAATCTCCTGTATCTGGGGGCAACTGACAAGTGCATACAGAGATTGCAGGTTATCCAGAATGCAGCAGCAAGACTTGTTCTTATGCTACCTAGGAGAGCGTCTGCTAAGAAAGCACTTGCCTCCCAAAACTGGCTTCCTATAAGGGAGAGAGTGAAGTTCAAGGCTTTGTGTGTAAGCTACTGGATCATACAGAAAAAGGGTCCTGTGTATTTACTGAACCTTCTTAGTCCCTAAGCACCTACTCGACTGCTTAGATCAAGTGGGAGAGGATGGTGCACATCCCTAAGATCAGGAGAGCTAGGATGGGTGGCCGCTCATTCCGATATGTGGTGGCCCGGTTGTGGAACACCCTTTCTCAGAATCTCAGACTGGAGGAATCTGAATCCATCTTTCGTAAAGGTCTGAAGACCTTTCTATTCCCCGTAGGTTAGTCTAGTGTGTCATTTGTTTTTTTCTGTTGTGGCTTTTCTGTTCTAGGCTGGCACCTTAGCGCGGGGACACACTGTAACCAGGGGTTAGTGTAACCAGGCGCTCTATAAACTCAAGTAACATAACATACCATAACATAACATGGAGTAAGGCAAGGCAGTTCAAATCACTTCATTGCGTTACTCTGCACTTGTTGTGTTGCAGTGGGTTTTCCCACGTAACACCCATGGATTTTGACACTTCCCCAGATTTATGAGAGCATGTAAACCTGGAGAAGCAACAAAACTTTACACTTCCCAACGTGAAGCATAACGAGGGGAAATATTTTCAATTCTCCTCATTTTTACTCTATCTATGTGTACTGCATTTTGCAGCAATCATAGAAAGAGGATAACACCTCTAAGGATAGTTTCTGTGCAGGAAGGTGAACTTTCCTGCACTAAATAATCCTGCTGACAACACAGGCACCCTTGCATCTTGGTGCATAGGTGCCTGCGTTGACGCTAGGCTTCCCAAATGGTGTCAGCACAGTGAGAAGGAATAGGAATGCACCATATTGCATAAAGCAGTGCAGCAAGTTGACTTGCTGTGCTGCCCTCTGTCAAACCCTTGTAATAAGAGCCTAGGTGCCCTGAAAGCAAAACTTGCAGATCCAAAGTTTTATGCCAAGTACTCCTCTTCTGTTGATGTGTCAGATGAAACCACACATGTTAATCATGAAAGAGGAGAATGGTCAAATGCTGATCTGCAGATTCAGTAGTACTTTCAACAGTTAGACAATCTACAGATAACACTTCCTCTTTTCAATAGACAGAGCAATAGCTGAAATGGAAACCAGATTTTCCTAGAAGAACATTGAACTTATTGAAAACATTTCAATCTTCGTTCCCTCATCGCCTCATTTTCTTGACGTAAAGAGGTGTGCACCCCTTTTGACCCTAAATAATGTAAGCAAAGCTACTCTTACGGTAGAACTAACTTTTGCTAAACCGGTGTTATCATAAAAAGTCACAGATGGTCGAGATGTTGTCATCATTTGTGAACTGGTGTATGATTATGCTGAAGCTTTACCAGCACTTCATGAAAAGTATGTATCTGCACTGGTTATAGGGGTCTCAACCTGGCCCTTGAGAGTTCCTTTTCAACCCTATCCCGGCTCCTCAGACCTTTCCAATGCAGGAGGATTCATGATCGGAAACAGATATTGACTATTTTAGCACATGAGGAGGAGCTCACAGCAAACCTAGGCATGGATGAGTTTGTAAGGAAGTTCTCAAAGAACAACAGATGGTTACGTATATGACTGCACTTACTAGTTTTGCCATTTTCAGGCATGGAAACTTCTATCAGTTGTCAAAAATACTCTTTTCTTTATTTCCAAATGTGTTAAATGTTTTAAAAAAATCTATGAACATACATTGAGTCAATAGCCAGCCTAATAATGGGGACTTTTTAAGCTTGAACTACTGTTACAATATGCTAGGTATCCAAGCGCTTGTTTTGAAACCTGGCCTGCTGGAATTTGAGGATCAGCAGGCCAGAATAGACATTACTCTTAGTTTCTAGTAAATCTCCATATGCTCTGTAAACACACAGAGTCTATCCTCGGATCATGCTGCCTATTTGGAAGTAGATATGATTTATCTAGAGCTTGTGGGCTACCTCTAGAAACGACAAATTGGGCCCCAGTGGCCCACCCAAATGCACCCCCGGCCCATCCAAATACAAATTCCTGGAGCCAGGCCTGACCTGGAGCTGGAGAGCATGCCCTGCAAATAGAAACCACAGACTAAGATCTGATGAAGCAGCCTGAAGGTACTTTTCAACAGAACATTTATTTTTAAACGCATCTTTCCTAAAATCTTTTTCTATCTCACAAATGAGCCATTAGAGGATTTGTTTACTTTCACTGCTGAAAAAGAAAGTACTGGTAACCCCTGCCGTCAGTTTTTAGAAAATAATTCAACACTGCAGCTGAAAAGAACTGTCTTTACTCTGTTTGCAACATTTGATTTCCACATCTGATTCTCTTCTATGTTGTGTGATTTTCATAGCTTTCTAGTGACTTATTTCTAGTAGTTTAAATTCCTTACATTTTTTTTTTATTTCAGTAATTTTTTATTGAAAATAAAGAGCATATTTACATGGTACAACTGTATTCTTGCTTCGGTTAGTTCTTGTTGCATGTATTTCTCTAACGGAAGAAACGTGCAGCTTGAGTCAAGCTACCAAAGTTGGTCCTACCAATCATCACGGAGAGCATTTTACCTTTTAGCGTGCCAGGTCTTTCACTTACCAACCTTGTGGTAACATTTTCCTTACGGTTATGTTCTCTGTAGCGCCAAAAGGCCTTCTTGATTGTGTATTCTGCTCTCTAGAAGTCCTAACATAAACATTTGACTGGGTGTTGAAAAAACTCAGTTATTGCTCGCATCAAGACTATTGCCTCCCCTCCCTAGGTTAACAACAGATTGGTTACATACACCATTGCCCATTCTAGTAAAAATAGCAACAAAAGAAGGATCTCCACTGTTTTACTCACATCACAGAAAGAGCAGTCCATGAGAAACTTGTCTTCCACCAACATATGAAAATATGTTAAGAAAGTAACCATATATGGGACTGTCTCTGAAAGAGCTATAGAAACAAGAATGGTTTATAAATTAGCAAATGGATTGAGAACAGAATTGTCTGCATTGTTCAGAAAATTATTGGAAAATATTTTCTATAGCAATCAAACTCATGAGCAGCATTTGTTGAATGAAGCCTTTCTTGCAGACAGAGAATCTTAACAATCAAAATTGGAATGGACACTGGTATCTACTATAACCATTGGTTATATTTGAAAACCCTCATAGACCCTCTGATCTTTATGATGCGGTGTATATCTATAATCCACCCCTTATCCAGCGTCATGGCATAGTCATCGGGTAATCAAATAACGTGCTCTATGCCTGCCTCACCCGAGGCAACCTCTGGTAAATGTAGAAGTGTCCAGAAGTTACAGGGACATCAACAGAGGGAAGGTGTATAGAGCAGATAGAAAATAACAACAGTGTCTCACCAAAAAGGGAATTTATTTTAAAGAGGTGGGCACTATTGGTTAAAAGATGCTGCAATATATAGGGTAACCGAGTAACTGGATTACCATATGAGTAGGTCGACATGTTTCAGCTCCTTCTGGCCCAGCCGGGTCTGTGGAGCATTCGTCAGGACAAATAAGACAAAGACAGTAGTGGTACTCACACAACTTGTGTAGTTTCCAAATTTTAGTATGAAATTCTCATACTCAATTTCCTGCAATGTGGAAACATAAACAAACATCATCCATTCCATGAGTAGGTATAAACTGCATATAGCACAGATTAAACGCTCATTTTATATTGCATAGAGCTTTCTTACGTGCAAACTATTGTGAGCACTAAAACAGTATTGAGGTGAGAAGAGAAAAACAAGTCGGTCCGAGTCAAGGACACTGTATGTCACATTTAAACAAAATCTAGATATTAGCCTGGGTTACAGGTAACTGGTCTCCCCGGCAAGTCATGTGAGTTATTGTAGTAAGCGCTATAGATCTATGTGCTCTCATATCGTAGAGCCTGCTGAAATATGCAACTGTGTCAGTGGTTAGAGCTGTTAAAATCATTATCACGACTATGCTTTAGGTCAATGGTTATTACTTAACAGTTCTATAGTCCAGGTGGGTTTTCAGTGGTATTAGTAAGAAGAATGTGGAAACACTTTAGTAATTCCGCTATTCTGTGTTGGACTTATGAGATGCCTTATCTTTTTTTGTATTATTGTAGTTCGACATCGTGTCAAAATCGGAATGGCAGTCTTACCCTCCGAAGTTAGTCTTGAGTAGAGGTATCGATAGTGTGTGTAAAATATTAGGCAAAATGCCCTTCATGCATACCATAGTTAACCGGTCATACAGGGGCCAAAATGCATGCACTGAAACAGTGAACAATTAATCACGCGTATTACAAACATGTACCCAGCTTTAAATACCTTTTGTTGGAGTAAAGTTCTCCTCATCAGGGTGCTTAGGGTCGCATTATATGGTCCATGCTAGGGTAGTAAAGACATAGAATATTGCTAGCAGGGCCCCGCTATGCATATTAGTCGAGAAATCTTACCGGCAGTCTTCTTACTTAAAACGCCATTCTTACCCACGTGAGGGAGATCGCTATGCTCCCTGTGCTGACTCTGCCCCTGGTTGAGGCGGGGCCACTCCTCCCGGCCTTTAACTAGTGGCATGGAAATAGACGAGGGACTAGTTTTGAGCAAAAATTGTACCTCAAAGATGGTTGCTATTAAAGTAAAAACTGAAAACTTTATTGATACCATCCCCAAGCGTAGCGCTCAATGGTCTTTTTTATCATCTTATAATCGTTTTATGCCCAAATGTTTGCTAAAGTGGTGTTGCTCTCATAGATCTTTTTAGATAGGTCATTCTAATGTTACTATGAAACATTGTCAGCAAAATGAGTAAAATCTAATTTACATAAATTAAATGTTGTCTGACTGTCGATAGTACTATAATTGTAAAATTCCAGCAAGCTATATTGGGTGATCGCCAGTATCTAAAAGACGATGTGTGATTCGAATCAAGCTTTAACAAGTGTCTGAGGTAGGTACATGAAATCTGCACACGTGAGCACTATCGCGCTTATGCTAATCTTAAACACAAAGATAAGTTTGGGCACATGATCCTGTGGGGATACTATCTACAGGAGCAAGATGTGCCGTTTGCATATTTTTTGAGTAGTCATACTCACCATGGAATGTATCAACTGGGTGAAAAGATCGTGCATCCTCCCCTTCACGTTGACAGGGTGAGCAAGTGCAAGGCTAAATTAATAGAACTGATGCCATGGGATGTTATCGTTCATCCCTGTTATGTGTGTTCTGAGACGATTCACCCACCTTTATTCCTTTACGAACAATATCTGTTCTGCATTGTTGTTTTTATCATGGAGCATTTCCAAGATAGTCCATCTTAGTTCATCGCATGTGTGTCCTGCTTCAACAAAATGAGTACAAAGCTTCGTTGTGTTTTTCTTAAGTCTAATGTTACTCCTGTGTTCTCCTATTCGCAATTTCACCTTTCTACAGGTCATCCCTATGTATTTTTGTTGGCAGGGGCAGGTGACTAAGTATACCACATGCGTGGAATTACAGTTAGTGTGTTGTCTTTGAGTCCAAACCAACGTATCAGTGAGTTGTAAGGTTTTTGTAGTGTTGGTGAATTTACAAACTCCACACATCCCACAGGGATAATGGCCGGTTACGGGGACCATATTCACATCTCTGATGGTGGACTTGATTAACTTTTTCCTTGGACGTGTGTGAACTAGCACATCTCTTAGATTCTTAGTCCTCCTATTTGCGAATCTTGGTTTAGGCCAGTTGTATTTGCCCGATGTAATAATCCAATAGTTCTTCCTTATCAATTTTTGGGCATCATAGGTTGCTGGACAGTAGGTGGTAACACAGGTTACAAGGTCTTTGATTGGTTCCTTATGGTTGCTTTGTAGAAGACATTCTCGAGGCTGGTGTTTAGCCCGTTTCTTGCACTTGGAGATTACTGAAGGTGTATAATCTCTAGCTCGTAGTTTGTGGCTTAGATCTTTCGCTTGTAGTCTATAATCACTGTCTTTGCTACAGTTGCGTTTGTGTCGTAAAAACTGACTGTATGGGAGGTTGTCTCGGAGGGGTCGTGGGTGGTAGCTCTGATATGATAGGAGACTATTCTGAGCCGTCGGTTTTGTGTAGGTCTTAGTCTCTATTTTGCCATTTTCAAGAAAGATTGTTAGGTCTAGGAAATCAATTTGTTGGTTGCTTGATGTGAAAGTGAACTTAAGCCATTGAGTGCATTGAGTCTTGCTGCAACCGAGCCACCGGCAACCCACCCCTGTAGGCCATCTATGGCGAAGGTGGTCCCTTGGGACCCCCTCTGACCCAGGAGCGTATCTACGGTCTGAGTCCCGTCCCCGTAGCAGCTGGGTGAGTCTGATCCCCCTGTGGTGCGCCCCAGGCTCCAAGTGTTGAGGAGGCTGAACTCTGGGCATTCATGGTGTTCCCACCCCTCGCCACCTTGATCCTGGACTGGGGCTGAGCTCGAAGATCCGAGCCGCCTCCGAAGCCCCCATGGCCGCCGCCCTGATCCTGGATGTGGGGCTGTGCTCGTGGATCCGAGCCACCTATGAAGCTCCGAGCGCCACCTTTGTTTGATTCAGAAAATGTTTACTATTGCTGCCTCAATTGAATGAAGTCTGCGGGGGGCTGCAGGGTGACTTCTGATCTGAGCGCGAGGCACACAGGCTGTAAGGCGCTGATTAAAGCAGAATCACTGCTGCATCCTCGTCAGACAAAGTAACACGGCGGTATAAAATTGCAGATTACGAAAGACATCAATAAAACCAGCAATGAAGGTACTGAATAACAACAGGATTGTCCTCCTGAGCGCCCGCTTCGTAAGGATTTTTCCGACCTTATTTTCCAACAAGGCATCATTTCTTTTGTTGCCATGACCAGTGTTTCCTAACCTTGCGGCAATCGTCAATTAAAGTGGCCTGGCACTAAGATGGCGGCTGAAGTGTACGGAAAGCGCTCTATCTTTCCGTGCGGAGTTGTGCTGTAAAGATCAGCAACACAAACCAATATTTTAAGTAAGACTGTGTCCGCTTACTGTAAGGAATGATTTTTGCACAAATCTGATTTCACCAGCACGGCGATCTTCTCCAGAGTGGAGCCAGGCCCTAAGATGGTGCCCATGATGTAGCTACCGAGCTTCATTTCAATGATTAGCCTTGAATGTCGCGGCATCCACCCTAGAGGGGGACAGCTGTGATCCTGAACCCGCAGAAGCAAGTGTGCAAGTCTTGGGAAGCACCTCCTCTCACAATCAGCCCAGCTACTCACTCTGTGCCTGACCCTAAGATGGCCACCGTCCTCTACTTGTGGAGCTGTCGCTGCTGGAAGAGAAGCATGCTGACAGAACGCTTCAGATACACTGGTGACTACAGAGGGTTGGATCTCGGGGGGATCGCTCCCCCTCGAACTGAGCCTACTTACCTGCACATATGCTACAAAAGCACGCTTTTCTCCCCTGGTTGGCAAGGGATCCAGCATTCGTTCTCCGATGCTACTGGGACCTCCCTGTGAGTGACCACAGTTGCAAGAGAGACACACCCAGAAGAGGATTGGGAGTGGTCCCCCTACCACTGGGATCCTGCACAAATGCCCAACACTCACTACTACTACTGGGAATGGGGTAGATCTACAGACTTTGGAACTGTCCCTTCCACGTCCCCTCTCACCACTCTTGACCTTGGGGCGAGCTGGAGGATAAGGCGGATGGCGCCTCCCGGTAACACCATGACCGGTGCTCTTGATGGAACTTTTGACGAGCACCCTGGGCGGAAACCATAACTGTCTGTACTTACCGCAGTACCTGAGCAACCTTGGCCAATGCTGGTGGAGCTGTCCTATGCAGCTATAGAGGAGTCTGGCTCTGGTTCACCCATCGGGCGCCACCTACCCAGCCGGACATCAGACATTGCTTTCCTCGTCTCCCCGTTGTGTTTCTTTTCCCTCCTCCCTCTGTGATTCTTTGACGGCCTCCCCTTTTCCAGCCTGCTTTTTCTGTGTCCCCTGAAGTACCTTCCCCCTTGTCGTTTTTTTCTATGTTATGCCATGCTTTAGTAACTCATGCAACTATGTTATACTGTTTACCTTTCTATGTTATGCGACGCTCCAGCAACTGATGTAACTATGTAACAATGTTCTGAAAAAATGTTCTACCTCATGTAAAGCACTCTGATACCTTCAGGTCTAGCCAGCACTATATAAAACTTTTCAAATAAATAAATAAAATAAATAAAGACGAGAAGAAGGAATGTTTGCCCCAATGAATGAGGCATCCTGGAGCCGCCACAGAATCTCAGCCAGAACTCACCACTTCAATCACTCAAGGCCATGAAGAATCAACACAACTGAAACTGACAGTGGGTAATACAAGAGACATCCTACCTGTGCCTACTATAGAATGGACAAGACCTGCAACTAAACAATAGCTGACAAGCCAACAGAATCCCAGTATACTGTTTGAATACTAGACATTTCCAAATGTGCAGCTCAAGGAAAGATCATGGAGTTCCCAAATGATAAATGTATAGGCATTTATGTATAGGAACCTTCATTCTTAAGCAAAACTCTGAGAGGCTGCTATCAAACCATAGGACTGGAAAATGCAGTTGTGAAACCAAGACCTCTTATTGGGTCGCCACTGAAGGGAAAACGCGTAGGAAGATCGCTGGGTGCGCTCAGGACCCAAAACGTCATTATTGTTTGCTTTCGACATACACATTGGCACGGGAGCCCATGGTTTGTGTACTTTGGAAAACACTATTTTGTCCTAATAGTAATTCGATCCAAAACACATATTTCCTGACCTTGCACAAAGTCCCAAAGAACAGTCAAGTAACTTCCCATAGCATCTGCCAAACTAGCATAACTGCCCTTTCTGTGTGCAGTAAACCTTAAGTGGTACTAGCATTATAACAGAAGCCTCTTCAATAGTGATACTGAAAGTTAGTGGCAGTTACTTCTAGTTTCAAGGATCCTGATACCTCCTGAATGGTGAGGACATAAAGAAACTTTTAGAAGCCTTGTGTCCATTCAGAGTATACCCTTGAATACTGAGCATGGCTGACCACAAAGCCCAGTAAGTACTGGAAGGAGGGCCTGGCCTCTTGTTATGCTCCAAGCCCTGTTCCCCTTCCTACAACGCAGGGAACAATCTTTGGACATCACAAGTGCAGAGCTCAGTCTGTGTTTTTCAGCCATGTCCTGTATCAACTCCTCCTCCCTTTAGAAACCTCTGGGCATGGCCAGTAGGTTCTAGGTACAAGCAATGACCTTTGTTTAGCATTGTACCTAGTCCCTGCTCCACCACAGTGCACAAGTCTCTGACTTCTGTCCTACCCTGCAGACTCTGGCCATGGCTCCAGCCACATCCTCTGCTGCCAATATGTTTTCATTTCTATCCCCTTCTCCAAGGCTTCAATGAGAGTTTCTGCAGTGCTTAATTTGTAAAATAATAAGTACCAGAGCCCGCAGCTGTACTCAAGAAGCCTGCGGCCGCCACTATTGTAGATCGGGGTTGCAAATACCAAGGCTGCGTAGCCTTGATTCCACCCCATGCCTCTTTATTCCACCACAAGATACTCCATGCTTGAGTATTTTACTCATACATGTTCATTTTCATTCCTGCTGAATACCCCTGTCACTATTTTTCCGTCTTTCTATTCTTCCTTGTTTCACCCCTTACTATTTTTCTGTCACGTGCTCAGGATCAAAGTCTATAAATAAGTGCTGGATCCCAAATATCACCGGTGGGCCTCCCCTGCAGCCACTGGCTCAAATTAAGCAATGAACAAAAAATGTACATATATAGATTTGTGAACCCAGAAGTCTGGGTCACTAACCACCAAGAAGATTAGTTCACGAACTTTGCATGTTAATAAAAAACAATTGAGGGAAAGCACATTTTCCATTCTTTTAGAGTTTGCTCTGAGGCTCAGATGTCCACATCTTGCCACCTCTGGGTCAAGCAATTTCTTTTCACAACGTTCAAGCACTGAGAGGCAGTGAACTTACCAAAAAAATCGATGCCAGAACATGACATGTCTTAAATCCGAGTTTATATTCAAATTTCAGCTGTTGAATTATTTCACAAACCTGCCTATCAGCTGTCACATCCTGGTGGAAAGCAGAGAAAAGAGAGTAGAAGCCTGTAGGGAGCCAATCAGAACCATGGGCGTCCGAAGGTGGTAGAGAGAGAACTGGAAGTGGTCATTATAGGCTGTAGGGTGGGGACCGGCGCCTGACATTGATGGGCTATGTATGATTTCATATAAAATAAAATGTTCGGTACTGTCAGGCTCCTCTTTTTTTATGTCGAGCCTGGAGCCAGCGCGAACGCGCTGCACTGCGAGGCTTATTGTAGAGGAGTAGGTGAATAGAAGCCCCGCCCATGTTTGCCATTAGCGTGTGTCATTGTCTGTCCTAAATGCTGGCTTCTGATTCATCGATAGGCTTTTTAGTCCCTCCTTAGTACCGCCTCCTCTTCATTTGTCACCTCCCATGGCGACTGGCCCCTTTACTTCGAGTGTTACACAGTACTGTTATTTAGCCTGTCAGCACTATTTTCGTTAATGAGGTTCTCCTACTGCAGGCACAGCGTGCTTTGGTGCCTTCATTCCCCCGCCCTCCCTCCCTCCCATTGTCCGTGCCTTCGATTTTTTATTTGCTGTGCATATACATTTTATATTCGGTGTAAATTATGGGTGTTGCTGTTAACCATTTTACCAACCTCAGAAAGATGGAAAGGTGATTGGGCCTTGCAAGGATTCATATTCGTGAACTGTACTCCTGTTTTTTAAGTGGTGCAGATCGCCAGACTGAACTATCCTGCCAGCAGATCTTGTTTGTTTGGTGTAAATAATGCACGGAAATTGTTTTTTCAATTTCACAGCTGTACTTGGACACCATGAGCCTCATTTATGAGACTGTGCGTCACTTTTACGCCGCCGGTGCGTCACTTTTTGTGACGCACCAGTGGCGTAAAACATGCCTCCTGTTGCGCACTATTTACAAAGTGATGCATCTAAGCCGATGCGTCACTTTGTAAACCCCTGCGCTACATTATACCTGCGTCAGGTATAATGTATGCAGGGGGGGCGTTCCCCCGCAAAAAGCCTCTTAGAAGTGACACAGTGAAATCTATGAGATTTCACTGTGTCACTTCGAGGACGCTGTTGCGTCAAAATCTTGCGCCTGCCTCACAGCAGGCGTAAGACTGACGCAAGCCCTTTCACATGGGGCTTGCTCCATTTGAAAGGACGCATTGCTGGAGTTGCGTCACTTTTGTGACACTCTCCAGCAATGCGTCACTTTTGCACTTACAGATACGTCAGAAATACTGACGTATCTGTAACTCCTTGCGACATGATGCGTCATCCATTAAATATGAAGCATCAGGTATGTCGCAAGGAGTGCGCACTGAGAAGTGACGCATCCCTGCTTTCACACATTTAATTGTCTACAGTGCGCTATAGGCGCTCCATTGGCGCTCCATTGCCTTAGCAGTAAAAACAATATCTACTTCTGGATGAAATGAGGCGTCTTTGCTCCAGAAACTAACCATGTGATCTGGATCTTATGCACAGTGCTGCTTTTTTGGTTTACATTTGGCCAATCACTCTCCAAGAGAGCATTTCTGCAGTACGACCCTCGCGACTCCATGCATCCTCCTTTGATAGGTAAAAGACTTTGCCATTTACAATGCCAATAGCTCTAACTTAAAAAATGCAAGACATATTGCATTTCCAATGCTTGTTATCTTTGTACCCAACTTGACATCAAAATTTAACATAATAACATGCTATTTCGCCCTGTTCAAAAACACACTGGCTAGATTTCCACACCTAGATATGATTGCGGAGCAGTGCAATGGTATACAGACAAAATATTGAATCAAAAATAGAGAATAGCATTAATATCGAAGTGAAAATTTAGAATGGACAAAATATCGAATGGACAGAATATAATCAACAAAAATATCGAATTTAAGGTAAGTAATTTAATATCAATTTTCATAAATATAGAAAGTCACAATATCGAAGTCTATACTAATATAGTAAAGAGAGAGCCCAAACCTTTGAGGCGGGTAATCTCAGGAGCCACAGCACCAATCAAAACACCCAATACAGCGTTGGAAAGGGCAGTTGCAGCAGAAGGACATAGGCTATGCAGACGCCCACCATATACATTTAAAAAGTAAAAGAACCGTGACAGCAAAGTAGTCCCTTGTGGGAGTGTCTGCGTTGGGCTGTGGGCGTGTTCTGGGGGCGTGACAAACGCTGGGGGTGTGTGGTACGTTCCGTTCTTCATGCCATGTCTCATATCGTGTGCTGGGGGCGTGGGCGTGTGCGGGGCGTGGGATTATGGGGAAAAAGAAGCGAGCGTTGTGCCCAATATTTCATTGTTTTTTCTTCCCAGGTTCTGAACATTCCAGCTCTGAGTTTGCTTGCCCCGCGCTCCCAGTGACGTGCACCAGCTTTACTGTATGGAGGTCAGGCATGGCCCTATTCCCAAGGGCTGGAAGGAGTGCAAACAGGGGCCATTGTGCAGGAAATGTAATCTCGCCTTAGCTTCCGGTGACGCCTGAAGCGCACACTGGAGATTTTCCACTTCTGTTGCGCACAGGCCTCGCGCCACGCACACCCGGACACAAGGCCCACCTCCACGGAAATAGCAAGAAAGGGACTATCCCTCCCCCGGGTATATGTGATGAAAATATGCAAACAAACATCCCGCATACCATCACGCTGCAATTTTTATAACACTGGACTATTACTAATTTCTCAAACTTTTACAACACATATGACTTTATCACGCATGCCATAGTAACGCAAATGCATGTGTGGTAAAGTCATATACATTGTAAAAGTACATTATTAAAACATCAAATATATGTTTGTATATATATATATATATATATATATATATATATATATAGACACATTTTTTAAATGTAATTAAAACATTTATTCTTTTAAATTGCATTATGTATATAATTTGTATTTATTATTTTATTTTATTACCCTTTTCACCCTAAAAACTAATCCCACCCTGCTCCCTTTAAAAAACCCTGTACCCCATAATCATAACCCACCCTTACTCCTTAAAATACCCCAACACACTTAAACACTAACCCATCTTAACCCTATAAATATACCCTGTACCTCAAAACCCAAACCTATCCCTGAACCCTGAAAATACCCCTGTACCCCAAAACCCAAACCTAGCCCTGAACCCTATAAATACCCCTGTACCCCAAAACCCAAACCTACCCCTGAACCCTAAAATACCTCTGTACCCCAAAACCCAAACCCAGCCCTGAACCCTCAAAATACCCCTGTACCCCTAAACACAAACCTATCCCTGAGCCCTATAAATACCCCTGTACCTCAAAACCCAAACCTACCCCTGAACCCTAAAAATACCCCTGTACCCCAAAACCCAAACCTACGCCTGAACCCTAAAAATACCCCTGTACCCCAAAACCCAAACCTACCCCTGAACTCTAAAATACCCATGTACCCCAAAAACCAAACCTAGCCCTGAACCCTTAAAATACCCTGTACCCCAAAAACCAAACCTAGCCCTGAACCCTTAAAATACCGTGTACCCCAAAACCCAAACCTACCCCTGAACTATAAAAATAACCTTGTACCCCAAAACCCAAACCTACCCCTGAATCCTAAATTACCCCTGTACCCCAAAACCCAAACCTAGCCCTGAACCCTAAAAATACCCCTGTACCCCAAAACCCATACCTATCCTAAACCCTAAAACTACCCCTGTACCCCATAACCCAAAACTATATCTGAACCCTTAAAATACCCAAACACCCCAAAACATATACCTCAGTACCCCAAAACATATACCCCTATACCCATACTTACTTTATCCAAACATTGAAAAAAAACATGCTTTTACCATTCATGTATTTACAACGAATTTCGTTGTAAATGTATGCGTGGTAAAAGCATATAAAATGTAATGCCATGCGTTATAATGGCATTGCGGAGTCATGGTACTTTCGTAATGAAAGTATGCGGAGTGATGGTATGCGGAAAGAAAGTTGCGGAATAATGGGTGTTTACCCTCCCCCGGTAAGTACATTGGTGGCACGGCGGCCCACATCTCCAGCAACATACTCATATTTTTTCACCACCCATTTGAAAAATGCACAGGTCTCTCTCATTGATGGCCAGCACCGAAATACACTTTTAGACACACCTCCCACCACAAGTTCTAGAATTACGAACTTTAGAGCTGGGGCGCTGCGTTCGAATCTCGGCATCAGCTCAACATCCTGTGATTCCAGGCAAATCGCTTTGTCTCCCCGTGCCTACCACAAATGAATGTGTTTTTCTGTAATGTAAATTGTACTCATGCTATTTTGTCGAGTTCGCGCTATATAATATTGCAAGGAAAAATAAAGTAGGGAAACTCGAGTTCACACACTACTGAATGTGCAATCTTAAGTGCATCAGAATGCACTGTGAATCAGAGCGTTTCACAGGCCTGTCACAGATAAGAAATGCTATCAAAACGAAATCCTACAAAACAATATACTACTAGCCGGTAGCAATTCATACCCTGACAACGTCGGGACGGGCTGCTAGTATATAATATAGACATTAAATATATCGAATTTTTAATAATATCGAATTTTTTAGAGTGTTTTGCATGTTAGTATATATGTGAAAAGTGTATATTTATTTTATAATTCATTTTAAGTAATGAATTTTATGTTATTTAATTTTTGCGTAATTTAATTCTGTAGCAGGTTGTGGGTTTATAGTGGAATAGGGTGGGAAGTAATTTAATTATAATTAATTAAGTATTTAAATGTATTTATTGGTATTTATTTTGAATGAATTGTTAATTGATTTTTAATTGGTGATTAATTAAATTGTAATTGGCAATACATTTTTATTAATTGATTAATTGACAATTATGTTAATTTTATCAATTTATTTCCCGTAGCGGGTTTTGGGTTTATAGGGGAATAGGGTGGGAAGTAATTTAATTTAAATGAATTAAATATTTTAATGTATTTATTGGTATTTATTTGGAATAATTGTTAATTAATGTTTTAATTGCTAATTAATTAATTGGTAATTGGTAATTCATTTGTATTACTATGTAATTCATTTTAATAATTATTTTGTATTTGTATTTTTAATTGATTATTGTTATATTATATTAAATTGGTAATTACTTTTGATTCCTTTTTTATTGGTATTAATATTTAATTTATTTTTATCAATATATGAAGTATTTACTTTCCCTACTGTTGCACTCACTGGAGTGGGAATAGAATGGTATTTTTTAACAAGCTTCCGAGGACCGGTTTCTGGCGTTCCAGCCGTTCCCATGAGGAACAGGGTCAGACTAATTTGTATATAGCCATGTCTGAACTGGGGTGGCAGAGTGGGCTAAAGAACGGTGATGGATTAAACCCAGTCCCTTGCTCACTTTGCCACTGGATTCAAGCAAGCCGGGCTGAAGACGGCTGGAATGCCAGAAACGGGTCCTCTGAAGCTTGTTTCCGGTCCAGGGAAGGCATGGCTTGGCAGTTCGGGCTGGACTGTTCCCATGAGGCACAGGGTCAGACTGATTGCATATAGACATGTCTGAACTGGGGTGGCAGAGTGGGCTAAAGAACGGTGATGGATTAAACCCAGATCTTTTGACTGGGTGTGAGTGTTTGATTGGTTCAGATGCTCCGTCCATTAACACCCCCTATTGTACCACTAAACGCAGGCAAATGCCATTCTGGATAGCTCAGAACATCACACAGTTAGAGGCAGAGTTTACACACACAGGCCCTAAAAAAAACACAGAATGCTAGCAATCTGCTTGCCAATATGGATAGTACCTCTGATAGAGGATTGTACCTCTTGGGGTACAGTTTTTGCTGCCATCTATATCAGAACTCATGGTATCCCTACAATAGCAGTGATACCAGACGTATTGTGACAGATGCTGAATGAGTATGGAGCAGAACCTGCTCTGAACTTAGGGATGAAATTGTTACGACATTTTGCCCAGGTATCCATGATTATGTTGGCAAACATAAAAGGGGAGGCAGCAGCAGTGGCGCTATGCCAATGCCTGAGGGATTTAACTCCTGCACAACAGTGTGAATTATCTAAAATTATCAAAGATACATATGCCCAATTAGGTTGAGATGATTTGGGAGCTAAAGCAACAAAACCTCAAATCATGTGTGGTCCTGAAAAGGATAACACCAAACAAGCACCTAGGGGCATATTACCAAGGGGGGGGGCGATAGGCAATTATCGCCGATTTAGCGGCTGTTTTCGGCCGCTAAGCTGCGATAATTCTATTGCCCTATTAGCAAGCTGTCGCTAACTGATTCTCAGCGATATTCACGCATTTCGCCGCTATCGCTGGATATTTTAGCACAATGGAGAAAAACGTTGCTAATAGCATGTTTTCTCCGCTAACATATCCAGCGATAGGCAGCGATAAAAAAAAACGTTGCTAAGCCTATTTAGCGATAAATATCGCTACTTGTTGGTAATATGCCCCCTGAGTCTTCTAAGAGGAAATGGGATAATATACAACAAAAGTATAGAGAGAACAGATCACAATCAAGGTGTCTGTCACCTCACAATGTAATCCCAATAAAAACTACTCAAACTCCACAGAGACAGTACCCAAAAAAATAAGATCCGATAAAACAAGTCAGGGAGATCTTAGATCAACTTGAATACCAAAGTTTAATAAAGAATTGCACCTCTTTGATGAATAATTCTTTGTTCCCCGTAATGAAGTCTGACAATTCATAGCGGATAGTTTCAGACTACAGACATTTGAATACATGCCCAAAGACATTTGCAGTACAGAAGGCACATGGTGCTGCATTACTGAATAACTTTGTATGGAGAAAATACAAAACAATATCTCAAATGGATTCTTCTGCCAAAATATAGCGCCTGAAAGCAGGTATTTGACAGCATTCTCAGCCTTAGGCTCCCAGCTTCAATTTTGGAGACTGCTCCAAGGTTATAAGAATAGCCCCGGGTTGTTCTCAGCTAGAGTAACAGAGTTGCTTGAACATTTTGATGAGGAGGCATTGTCCTATGTAGATGACATTTATCTGATGGATGATGATTTTTTGGATCATTTGACCAGGGTGAGCAACATAATTTCGGGATTCGCCTCAGAAGGCTACAAATTCAACTTTAAAAAGTCAAAAGTAGCCCACCTCAGTGTCCTATTTTTGAAACACAAGTTATCAAATGAAATAAAAAGCCTAACAGCTAACTTTTTAGAAAAATGTGTGCTGCTCCAACCTCCAAAAATTCAAAAAAAAAACTTATACAATCCATATTGGGATGCCTAAATTTTGGCAGAACATACATTTTGTATTTCGCAGAAAAAGTTAAACCTTTCTACTATTTGATCAGACCTGATTTTTTCAATTCGCCATTGGACACACGGACACACAGATATTCTTCGCTCCTTACAAGCTGACATGATAGCTTCCAAACACCTACACATATGTGTAAATGACACAAAGTTGGTGATCCGTGCAATTACGGGCCAATCTGGGTACACTCACCTAACCTTCAATGAAGCCTAAACGGTACCCATACCACACAAATCACACTTGTACACAAACGCTGTAATGTGCTTTGCTTCTACAGAAAACATTCTGACAATAGTACAGTCATAGTGAGAGAAGGAGCTCTGGCTCAGGGGAAATGAATAATTGTTGTAACTCTAGTACCGCCTTAGAGGCTGTTACAAAGGCAAGCATTCCAAACGCAAAAGCATTACATCCACAATGGCCACAATGGGCTAATTCTCTCACTGCAACAGATGTAGACTACATATTTGTTTCTACATTAAAAACACAAGCATTTCTGCAGTAGGAACAAGAATATCCTCTCCCTAACGAAATAATGCCTATAGATCAGTATGACAGTGCAAACTGATGCTGTAGCTGTAATTACTCATTCCAGCATGAGAATAGATAGACAGATAATAATAGCTGTCATCGCTCCACGCAAAAACAGCTCAGCCGTGGCAAAAGGCTTTCCACTCAAGTACTCCTACAAGTTATATGCACAAAATATTCTGAAAGCTCAAATTCCAGGAGTGGGGGATAGAGTAATACCAAACATGGATCATAGATTAGGTTTGATTTTAATTGCATACAAGGGTCTGGGCTCAGCACACGCAGGGATTACTGCAACAGTTTCACTATTGAAACACCGCTATTGATGGCCCGGTTTAACAAAGAGACAAAAGCATTGGTCATTAAGTGCGACATATGTCAGCAGATGAAGGGCTCCACCGTAGCACGTCCACCAGAAACACCACTACTAATATCAGAAAGACCTCTTGCTTGTGTCTATCTGGACCACTTCGGGACCTTACAATCTGATGGGACTTACAAGTATGTTTTGGTGGCAGTGGATTCATGCTCTAGATTCCTGTGGGTTTGGCCCCAGCGCTCGGCTGACGCCAAAACTGTTATAAAGGATTTGCGAGTCTTCATGGCGGCATATGTGATTGGCACATTACATTCTGACCATGGCCCTGCGTTTAGCTCTCTGGCTTACAAGGAAGCCATGGGAAGTTTGGGTGTGGCATTGCGGTACTCCTCTCGGTTGTCGAAAGTAAAAACCAGGACTTAAGGCAATCCTTAACAGCAAGGGTACTAGGCTTGGGTGGCAGTTAGGTCAATCACTTAAATAGGGTCCAGTGGGCACTTAATAACATGCCAAGAAGTTCCCTAATAGACCATATTCCTTACGAAGTCCTATTTGGGACGAGAATGTGGGTACCTGACCTCGATTGTGGCAGCACAGTGGCAGATGAAAAACAAATTGACATTGATAATCGTTTGGTGGTTTTACAGGAACTCAATGAATTCCAGGCACTGCAATGCAGCATCCATGTAAAACACACCACCACTGGGGAAGTAAAATCAGTAACTGCAAGATCTGCCTGGATCTCAAAAGTCAGGGATCTGGTCAGAAACAAGATTGTGGACAAGAAAGAATGTGGGCCGGCCTACAGAAAGGCTGTATCTGTCCTGGCTGCCAAAGGAACAAGAAAAGTACTTCTTCTGCCTGTTGCTGCCAAGAAAGAAGAGAGAGCCATTGATCTGATCAAACCACACTATGTGGTCGATGCTGAATAGCAGACCGGGTGGACTCCTGGGTAGCCACCGCTCTCTTCTCGCTACCATACAGGAGGTTCAGACAGAAAGACTGATAACATTAGAAGAGCCTTCTATATGAAGTAGTGGAGTTACCAACAATTAAATAGAACTCAATCCTATTGAAACTGAACATCATCAAAACACAAATGAAACACAGATATCAAGTCGGCCAACCAGCTACTTCTACATCAATATGCCTCTACAGGAGTCATCTGGAAGTTCAACAATAATGCATGATGCAAAACTGAGGAACAGTGCCAAGTTCTGGAAGACAATTCATAGCCTTCAAAGGTCTGGTAACAACGTAGTAAATTCACACATCAATTCAAGAACAAAAATCGAGGGGAGGACGCGGCTAGAGAAATATCAAAGATAATCGAGTATAATTCAAGTGACAACAACACAGGAAGAAATAAACATGTAAAATGTGAAGGAATCATCCGAGTTGAGACCCCGGCTGAACGAGCTAACCAAGAGGAGGAAGGAACAACAAACTCAAAAACAACTTCAAGTTGGTGGGAAAAGTATGATGATATAACAGCAACAAGAATAAAGCTACAAATATCAAAAGGTAAAGAGGATTGAGCTCCCAGTCCCAACGGAATCCCTCCAATAGTTTTCAAATATGATGTTGACTTTTGGAGTAAAATATTGGTACCAGTCTTTAAGTAAATCAAGGAAACAGCAAAATGTCCATTGTGCTAGACAGGTTTATTAATAAGGCCATTTTATAAGTAAGGTGATAGGAGTCATCCTAGCAACTATCAACATATTGCCCTAATCTACACTGAGGCAAAGTATTATGCGGGGCTGCTCCTGGAGGAATTAATATTGTGGCTACCTTAAAGCATATCATTCCCGTAAACCAAACAGGTTTTTGTAGAGGACAGGGTACAACAACAAACATCATGGTGCTAACCCTATTGATAGAAGCGGCGAAAACAGTAAAGAGCTCGCTATTTCTATGTTTCATAGACTATAGAGCTGAATTCGATCATGTAGATCGTGCCAAATTGCGGTAAAAGCTGAGGCGCAGAACAATGATCTCTAAATGCCCACCTTTGGGCAGAGCTGTCAACCCGAGAAAAATCACCTGCTAAGAAGTATCTATCAGAATTACTGGAGTATCTTGAACTAACAAACCTCTGGGAGACATCCACAGATAATAAAAGCTTTAAAAAGATAGTAACAAAAGTAACTAAAATGGTATCAATAATAGAAGACAAGGAAATTCTGGCCAATAGGGCACACAGTTGGACAGTATTGAACGATTATAAAACGCTTAAACCACAAGCATATATGAACATGGGACTAACACAGAAGACAAAAGCAGCCCGTTTAGAATCAGGTCAGCTAAAATTAAGACCAGCACTCTGAAGCACAAGCACTTTAATACCCTTGAAATGGATTGCGCAGATAATTAAATAGTCTGGATACAACTTTTTAACTTAAGAGTTAACCACTTTCAAATGCAATTGTACAAAGTTAAGGCTGTACATAATTTTAACTTCAACGTTTTGCCTTTTTATATTGTGAGTTTTAATTAATTGTACAATAAATTCAAATTCAAACTGTCCCATGTGAACACTACAGCACTTCCAGTTTTGAAGGAAAAGTTTGGAACAGTGTTTCGTATGATGTATTTGGTCCCACTGACACTTTTAAAAATGCCACTTGTATTTTAAATCTCTTTAAATTATATCATCACCTCCAGTACATACTCTGACAATTGGGATTTTGAAACTGTAAATAGTATGCTGTCTGAGTTAGAACTGTCGGCAGCATTTACGAAAAATGAAATGTTTGATGATTCATCTGATTTTGACACCATGTACTATTACCAACATTATGGTCATAATTTTTTTAATAAAACAAGTGCACCATGTAATGTTTTCACATAACACCAATGGGAACATTGCCCAACACCACCGAAAGGTAGTTCACAAACGTGTCCTCGAAAGTTTGCTTATTTTTCTGGGTTTAACACATCAGATCCACGCTTATATTATTATAAGCTTACACCTACATCTGCAAAGAAAAATATGCTTACTAACAGGAAACAGATATACACTTCATCCTTTTGTGCCCAACTGTCTGAACAGGGTTTCGACTTATGGAAAGACACAATAGACATAAAATCAGTCTGGGGTACTAGGGAATGGCAGGTTCAGGGTACTGTGGCACTATTTAGAGTATGCCTCATACCACAACAGATTATTTTCCTGAACAACACTGCAACAGATCTCTTGTCTTGGGTTAGCCAAGATTAAGGACTTGAACACAACTCGTATTCCCTCACTTTCACAGTTTGAGGGATGGCAAAACTATACAGAAAATGGTGTGGGTACACTAGATGACATCATGTATGGCGTTTCATACAATTCAACAGACCCCACTTGGAAGGGATGGTTGGTTTGGCCTATCAACACAAATAGGTGTCAGTTAAGAATCAAGGGAGCGACCCTTGACCTTGCTGGTAGGTCGCTCCCCCACCACACAGCTCCGCCTGTGTGTCCTGACCCTGCTCCAGCTGCCGCGGCTGTAGAAGTTGAGGCCCTCCTCCACCCTCATCCCTGGTGGCCAGTTGTAGGACTTAGGTTTGTATCATTGTCGCTGTCTGTCTGTCTTCCCTGTACTGCCCATACTGTCTTCTGGTGTCCGTGACCGCTGTTGTCTGTCTACCCCCTGTGCCTGCATTCTTATCTGTGCCCATTCTCTTGCCTCTGTCCCCTGATTGTGCAAGTTTTCTTGCCTTCTGCTCACCTGATTGCACTCGTTTTTCTTGCCTCTGCTCCCCTGATTATACCCGTTTTTCATGCCTTCTGCTCCCCTGATTTCACTCGTTTTTCTTGCCTTCTGCTCCCCTGATTGCACTCGTTTGTCTTGCCTTCTGCTCCCCTAATTGCACTCATTTTTCTTGCCTCTGCTCCCCTGATTGTACCCGCCTTTCGCACCTTCTGCTCCCCTGATTGCACTTGTTTTTCTTGCGTCCTGCTCCCCTGATTGTACTTGTTTTTCTTGCCTCTACTCCCTTTTGTTCCTCTATGCCACTCGTTTCCACCCGTTTTTTGAGACCTTTTCTGCCCCTTCTTGTGACCTTTCTGCCTCTGTGCCTCTCGTTTCCCCCGATTTTTTTTTGTGACCTTTCGGCCCTTTCTTGTGACCTTTCTGCCTCTGTGCCACTTGTTTACCCCCGTTTTCTGTGACCTTTTCTGCCCTTTCTTGTGACCTTTCTGCCTCTGTGGCCCTCGTTTCCCCCTGTTTTTTTGGGACCTTTCTGCCTCTGTGCCACTCGTTTCCCCCCGTTTTTTGTGACCTTTTCTGCCCTTTCTTGTGACCTTCGTGCCTCTGTGCCACTCGTTTCCCCCCATTTTTTGTGACCTTTCTGTGCTTTTTTGTGACCTTTGACCCTGCTTGCAGGCAGGCCTCCTCCACGCTGCTGCTTGTCACCTGACTGCCTGGTTCCTGCCTCCTTGCTGCCTCCGTGTTTCCTGGGTTTTTCCTTCCCCTCTGCCCTGTGCACCAGTTCCCCCCGCCCCCCACCGCTCCCGATCTGACCCTTTCCTGCCTCTGCATCCCTGCGGCCCGCCCCCCCTACACACCCATTCGCCTCCCCGCTCCCGCCTCCCAGCAGCTTCTCCCTCCCAAACCACATCATATGCAGGCCGAGATGCAGCCGCGCAGGGGACGCACGCAGCGGATGCACCACTGGTGCGCCGTGCCCATCTGCGCCTGGACCACGCCGAGCGCCAGAACCCCTGGACCTCGCAAACGGCACGGCACCAGAATCCACTATGATGCTAGCACCCTCCACGCACTCAACACCAGCCGAAACCACACCTGCTTCCAGGCCACCCGAAACGGACCCACGGACTCTTCTCCTGCCACACCTGCAGCTTCACCTGCGACAGAACCATCAAACCTCCAAGGACTGGACCCAACCACCTCCGCTGCATACTCCTCCACACCCACTCCGCACGCAAACACGCCATCAAGCTCTGGGATCTGCTCGACACCTCTGCCCCAGACGTGGCCTTCCTGACCGAGAGCTGGTGGTACAACTCCTTGGCGCCCGACATCTCCATAGCCATCCCAGACAGCTACAAGATCACCCGCAGGGATTGCACCAACGGAATCGAAGGAGGAATAGTCATCGTCCACAAGTCCACCCTCAAGGTCGCCAACCATGCAGACAACACCCTCAACACCGCCGAACACCTGCACTTCCGGATCCACACCAACCCCAACACCACCCTCAGAGGAACAGTCATCTACAGACCCCCCGGACACTGGGCTCAGTTCAGTGACTCCATCGCCGACCTCGCCAGCACCCACGCACTCGCCTCCACGTACTACATCCACATCGGGGACCTGAACTTCCACCTCGAGAACAACAACGACACCAACTCCGCCACCCTGACCAACAACCTCACCAACCTGGGCCTTAGACAATTTGTCAATGTACCCACCCACGGCACCGGCCACATGCTGGATCCCGTCTTCTCCACAGGCTCCCACGTTGCCTTCGACCACACCACCGAACTCCACTGGACCGACCACCGCTGCATCCATTTCACCTTCAAGAAACCAACCACGCACCACCGCACACAACAGCTGCTTCGCCGCTGCTGGAGTAAAGTCACCAAAGACCAGCTGATCACCTTCCTCGCCAAGAACCCACCCACCGACCCCACCAGCCCAGACGCCGCAGCCCGAAACCTCAGACAGTGGATCGACGACTGCGCCAACACCCTCACTCCGCTCAAGAAACCCTCCAACAGTAACACCAACAAGAGAGCCACCTGGTTCTCCGACTAGCTCCAGACCTCTAAATGCGCATGCCGGAAACTGGAGAAGATATGGCTCCACGAACGCACACCGGACAACCACGCAGCCCACAAGGACGCCACCTGCAGACACCACCACCTCATCAGATTAGCCAAGAGATCCTCCTTCAAAGATCGCTTGGATAACAACGCACACAACAGCAAAGAGCTCTTCAGCATCGTAAAGGAACTCTCCAACCCCAGCGCCAACGCCAACAACATCCCGCCCTCACAAGAACTGTCAACTCACTAGCCATCTTCTTCCACCGCAAGATCGCTGACATCCACGACAGCTTCAACACCACGACCGCCCCGACAACGCCAGACTCCATCTCCCCTGTGAACACCACCAGCGCCAACCGCCTGACCTCCTGTTCCAACGTCAACGACGACAAGACACGTAAGATCATGAACTCCATTCACTCAGGATCTCCGTCTGACCCGGGCCCACACCACGCATGCAACAAGCAGATGCAGCCATCGCACCCAAACTACGGAAGGTCATCCACATCTACTTCGGAACAGCAACATTGCCGGAAAGCTGGAAGCACGGCGAAATCAACGCCCTCCTCAAGAAGCCCAAAGTGGACCCCAAGGACCTCAAGAACTTCCGAACCATCTCCTTGCTCCCGTTCCCGGCAAAGGTCATCGAGAAAATCGTTAACATTCAACTGGCCCGCCACCTCGAAGACAACAACATCTTGGACCCGTCCCAGCCCAGATTCAGACGAAACCACAGCACCGAGACAGCCCTTATCACTGCCACAGACAACATCAGGCGCCAACTAGACAACAGCGAAACATCAGCCCTCATCCTCCTGGACCTGTCAGCCACCTTCAACACGGTCTGCCATCACACTCTAAAGACACGCCTCCTAGAAGCCAGAATCCAAGAGAAGGTTCTTGACTGGACCACCTCCTTCCTCTCCGGCAGAACCCTGAGCGTCCGCCGCCCACCCTTTCGATCCGAAGCCATCATCTGTGGCGTCCCCCAGGGCTCATCCCTCAACCCAACGCTGTTCAACGTCTACATGGCCCCCCTCGCACAAGTGGCTCGCCATCACAACCTCAACATCATCTCCAACGCTGACGACACCCAGCTCGTCCTCTCCCTCACCAAGGACAAGCACATTACCAAAACCAACCTCCCCGAGGCAATGAAGGCCGTCGCCGATTGGATGAGAAGCAGCCATCTGAAGCTGAACTCGGACAAGACGGAGGTCCTCATCCTCGGACCCACCCCCTCAGCCTGGGATGACTCCTGGTGGCTGACTACACTGGGAACAGCACCAACACCCACCCACGATGCACGCAATCTTGATTCATCCTCGACTCCTCCCTCTCCATGTCTAAGCAGGTCAATGCCATCTCCTCCTTCTGCTACAACACCCTCCGCATGCTCTGCAGGATCTACAAGTGGATCCCGACCGAAACAAGAAGAATGGTGACACAGGCCTTCATCAGCAGCAGACGGGACTACGGCAACGCACTCTTCGCAGGAATCCCAGCCAAACACCTACGACGACTACAACCCATCCAAAATGCCTCCGCCCGACTGATCGTCAAAGTCCCCCGCTGCAGCCACATCGCCCCCCACCTGAGAGACCTACTGACTCCCCGTTGACAAGAGGATCACTTTCAAGGTCCTCACCCACGAACACAAAGCACTCCACAATGCCGGACCAGCCTACCTGAACAGCAGACTCAGCTTCCACATCCCCACCCGCCAGCTCCGCTCTGCCAGACTCGCCCTCGTGACGCTGTCCCCCGCATCCAATAAACAACCTCCGGTGGCAGATCCTTCTCCTACCTCGCCGCCAAGACCTGGAACACCCTCCCTGCCCACATAAGGCAGACCCAAGACCTACTCGCCTTCAGAAGACTCCTCAAGACCTGGCACTTTGAGCAGTAGCAGCACCCCCCACCCCCCTCAGCGCCGGGTAAGTAGCGCGCTTTACAAGTACTCTGATTGATTGATTGATTGATTGATTGATTGATTGAATGGTTTAATATCCATAGGCCTGACTTACGCTATGTACAACAATAACATCTGGGAGTGGTGACATACAGTTTTGGGAAGTTATGCCTAAATTATTTTAAGAACCTCAACACTGATATAGGTAAAACAACACTTGTCCTTACTCTCAGATGACATGGATTTAAGGTTTTTTTTGCTAGGTCCCCGGCAACCACATCATCAATACTTCTTATACGCTGTCTATAATGAAATTGTGAAAATCTCTTAACAAGAAGCTGAAGAGAGATTGAGTGAAATTGACACAGTTAACTTAGAAAAGACTTTGGCTGTGGTTGACAATGGTATGACCACACTGACATCTATGATTTGATCACTGGGCAACATTGAATCTTCTGCTATAGATATAATGGACCAGGATCTGGCCATCTTACAACAAAGGCAGTCACAGTTAGGATCTGTTCTATTATTAAGCTGGACGCTACTATGATTGTGCTCTGGTCATGTGCCCTGGTGATATATTAACAGTACGTCTTTATTCTCCACATATAATCTATCAGAGAGGCTGACGAGAATAGCACAAAGAGATGCAAAATATACAATGCTGTGCATTGAGAAATTAGACCAATTACTTTTCACCATGGCAGAGTCACGGTCCACAGAATGGTTAATTCATGGCCATACAACATTGCCACTAACAGCTTTCCAATTTCAATATTGCCTAAAATATGACCAGGTAGGCAGATATGAAGCAATGGGTACGGACCATGAATCTTGGTAATTACTGTATAGATTTAGATGCAGGAATGGGGACACTGACAAAACTGAAGTGTTTCTCAGCAGTACACACTGCGGGAATTCATTGAATGGATCTCTCATTTGCCAGGATATTATGCTTCATGGTGCCTGTAATGGTTCAGTTGCAAACTTATCCTGTCATTTAAAAGTGTCTGCAGCTGCCATTATTAATCCAGTGTTCAAGCTGCTCTAAAAGGAGAGGTACTGTATACTGAATGATCAAGGTTGTTTTGATATTCTTCCAGTCATCGCATATCTAGTCACAGTAAGTTCCAGGGTTACTTGTATTCACGTATTGTTTCCACCGACCCACACAGAAAGGGAGGCACCGTTATGGCCTTCGTTGAACATTTCCTTTATACGGTTTGACACTCTGAGCCGAATGAAAGCCATGCTTTTACAGAAAGATGTGCCCTTAACCTCAGCCCGCGAGACTTTGGATATTCGGGTTGCAAAGTCCTCAGCTGATATACAGACACTGGTACAAACTAACTGCCCTTTCCATTTCGGAGAAATGGTACAGTGCATCTTTAACATGTCTGATACGGATTACTGACACAACACCGACTCCTATATCGACCTACACAATTATCGAGTCACTAATATCACACACAAAAATATCTACTCCCAAAACAAAAAACTAAAATTATACAAATATCAAAATAATTATATCGGCAAAATAATTATTGACTACAAAAATATTGACTACAAAAAAATAGAACACAAAAATATAAAAAAAATGAAACAACATATCATGCAACAAAAATATTGATATTCATAATATCGAAAAAACAAACATAGATAAAATAAATATTAACTATACAAAAAAATAACATTTAGACATAAAAATAAAATATTTTCAATTCTATAAAAAACATTTCTATCAAAAAGATGAGAGTAAGTATTGTTTATTGTTTGATTATTTAAAATCATTGCAATTAGAATAAAAAACAAGCAAGAAAACACTGTTCATCTTAAATGCAACAGAAAAAAAGTTAGAAACATTAAAAAGATGCAGTGGTAGAAAATATTTAACAAATGAGCAAGAAACAGCTAAAATATGTTAGAGCATAATAATGGGTGTATGGCCCAGCCCTAATGTAGTGTCTTGTTTTGTTAGGGAATGTTCTTTTATGACATGGCAAGGAATGTGGAACCCCTGGTTGCCATGGTTGGTTGTGGAGCTGTCAGTTGACAGTTGCCTGCCTCTGGTGCTGGATGGGGTCTTCATGATTTGTACCCTAATAAACTCCTGAACTTCACTACGGTCTCCTGTTTCCTTGAAGAAGCTGATCTTACACCTAACTTTCAGTAAAACAAGCAAGGGGCCATCAATAGGTGTCTCAAGATATAATGAATCACACAGCAATTCCAGTCTGTTCATGAATGTACAAATGATGTCAATGGTTCTTCTAAGCGTGCAGATATACGTTTCTTTGCAGTTTTAATGACAAATTTCGTGAACCTGACGTTAGACATCGTATTGTTGGAATTCATTGCTGCTATAATGGCTTGCCGGCATAAGCAAACTCCTTCTGTTGTTAAGAAATGCAGGGCAAACACACACCACATGCTCAATTGATTCTGAGTGATGACTGAGCCCCTACATTTAATGTCATCATTGGAGCTGAGCCATGTTAGCAGATGTTTTAAAAAGGGCTGTTCACCCATCCTCAGAACCATAAATCTTTTCTTCTAGACGACTGCATAGGTGCTTGAAAGGTAGGGGGCATCTGATCGGGGTTTGGGCACAGCGATTATGGACCAGGCATGTTTTCTTTTAGACAATTGTGCCCTGTCCCGATGGAAAGAACGAGTCGAACACTTTTTTTAATAGACAGTTTAATGCCTGCTGAGGCGGATTAGAACCCCAATAATCCACGACTTTAAGCAGTTGCAAGGAGTGTTCAAGGTAACGTCAATGTTTTTGACTAGATTGGCTGGCTGATATTTCTTGCCACAACATGGCCCTTCAGGCTTCCTTCCCTTGAGTTGCACAATCTATGGCACAACTTGATGAATGCACCTGCTCCGACACCCTTGTGGTTCAAAAGGCCAAACTCAAGCCTGATCTGAGCTGGTGATGCAGATTTCGGCAGATGCCAGGCTCGTTGTTATTTTGTTCAGCATTAAAGAATTGCTCCCCAGCATAATTTCTTGACCGTAGGTTAGATGACTACTAACCTTTGCCTTCATGACTGTCAGGAGGGAAGATAAGCTAGGGCTGTCTCAAGAGTTTAATCAATGCTGCTTCAAGGGACAATGCTTTTGCTTTGACCACTTCTTTCTGTTTTAGGAAGCAGCCCTTGGAATCCATGTTAATGCCCAAATATTTATACAATGTCACAGTTTAATTTTTTTTACCATTTAAGAACCACCAGCCATTTTGCTTCTTGCGATTCCCAAAGGTGATAGCTTTCGTTTTTGAGAGATTAAGTTCCAGAGTATTACTTGATGTAAATGAGAGCAGCTGATCAAGGAGTCTCTGTAAACCGACCCTTGTGTGGCTAAATAAGACAAGATCGTCGGCATAAAGCAAATTACAAATTCGGGATCCTCCAAGCTAGGGGGGTGAAAGTTGACTTTGTCTTATAGATGGGATAAATCAGATATGAAAAGGTTGAATAGGAGGTGGGCCAACAAACATCCTTGTTTAACCCGGCGGGAGGTCTGTATTTTTCTTGAAACATATGACCCCTCACCCAGCTTGATGCGAATCCAAGTGTTTGAATGGAGTTGGATTATAGATTTTAACAAATCACTAGGAATTCACCATTTTTGTAATTTGTGCCATAACAGGTCCCTGGGCACCTGGTCGAAGGCCGCTTTAAAATCAATGAAGCAGCAGTGTAGTGACATTTTTGAGGATGCTGCTTTTTCCATGAGTACGGATAGGGCCAATAGGTTGCTAGTGGTGCCTGATTTGGCCACAAAGCCAGTCTGATTAAATAGCAACCGCTGAGTTTTTAATGCCCAGGATCTTCCAACAGGAGGCTGGCGTAGTATTTGGAGTCTACATCTAGGCTTGCTATCATCCTATAGTTTTTAGGATCGGCTCTTCTGCCTCCTTTAAAGATAGGGTGAATTATAGCTCCTTTCCACAAGTCTGGTATGTTATAAGTGTATCAGCAGTGCAAAAATAAAGGGGCCAGATGTTCAGATCAAAGCATGGGATCGGCTTTGAACAGTGCCTATGGAAGCCCGTTAGGACCTGGAGCCCCGTCTGACCGGGCGTAAATCATACAGCGAGCAATGTTTTGTCTCAAGCCTTCATGGACGAGCCGGGATTCTGAAAACAAAGAGTCTTGATGAATCGCGGTTTCCACTGTATTAATACCTAAGTTGGGAGCATCAGGTTTATCGTGTATAGCTAATATGCCATTACTCGTTGTTTCCAATGGTGAAATTATATCCGATTGATCCCTTCCATTGTTGTGGTCTTTAAAGTGCTCTAGTAAAAAAAGGGACCATTCAGCTTCACTGATATTTGAATTGCATTGCCCAGTTACGCCCGATGTCCTCCTGTTCACCAGCGACCAACATTTTTTACAGAATTAGTAATTATTTTTTTATTCACAGAAATACCTTAAACAAGGAAAACACCTAGGGCCCAATTCTGATGTGGTTAGAAAATCTTCCCTTCTCTTCCCTATCCACAAAATGAAAAGTTATAAAAGCATTTTTTCTTTGTATAGCGCTTTCCCCTTTTGGGGCCTTTCTTGTTTATTGGCACATTATTCTCCACAATTATTTTAATTCCTATTGCTCTTTATTTGTGCTATTGTACTGATGTTTTACATTGTTTTCTTCAACTCAATAAAGCTTTTCAAACTCAAAAAAAGAAAATCTTCCCAATCAAATCATTTTGGAAATGGTTTCCGTCCGACTCGGATCTGGAGAGTCCCACCGACCGAGTATGATGCATTCGGATGCTTCCAGATACGATTTAGTTGGACTCCCATTGACTTTTACGGGAGCCTAAGTGGCCCATTAGGATGGCGGGCAGCCGAAAGTCTGCCCGCCTGCGGAGCTGGGACTGTCCGCCATAGGTGCGCCGGTCCCACCCGCTGTATTAGGATGTGCCCGCAACACTGGCTGGCGCTTCCTGGTAGTTTAACATTGCAGACGGTGCTGTTGGCTGCAGCACTGTACGCAATGTTAAAAACCATGTTTTGCAGTGCAATACATAACGTGGCAGGCATTGTGCAGTGCCTGCAACCTTGGACATTACAATGTCAGGGGGTACCATAGGTACTCCCTAAGTGCAGCACCCCACCCCCCACCCTCCCAGGGGTCCACAATTCCGCCATGGAAAGGCATATCCCCTGCTGCCAATGTAATATGGATGGTGGTGCCTGCAAGGTACCGCCACCATATTGTTCTCTTTTTCTGCCCAGCCGGATGATTGCCGACCAGTGGAAAAGCAACGGACGGACTTTCCGTCCGCCGCGGTACCCCCCGCAATGGTGATATGGCGGGTGCTAAATGTGGTTGTGATCAAGGGCGGATCGCCACCTCTGGCCAGGTGGTGGCGATCGGCCCACCATCATAATCACCCCCAATGTTCCTAACCGCATTGTAGTCTTGCCCTCGGTCGGGAAGACACGTTCCCGATCCGATTTGGAAGGAGCTAATGCCATTAGGAGGCCTTCCTAACCGCATCGTAATCGGGCCATTGCTGGGAATGCTTTCCTAACTGCATCGGAATCGGGGCCTTAGTGAGCGTGGTTCACCATAATTATATGTAACAGAGTCCCAACACCACAAATCTGCCTGAATCCAAAATCATGATGAATGAGCGTTGTATGTCACAATCTGACATGTTAATGTTACCTGGTCTGTGAGGAGTTCCAACACCACATATTCAGGTGTGGAGCCTTCCGAGTAGGAAGACTCCATAAGCAATAGTTTGTGAACCCTGACGGTAAAAACCTCCACACACACAATTTCTGTCCTGCAAGCTAACTACCTCACAGTAGTGGTGGTTACTGACATTTTAAACCAAGAACACCGTTGGTCAAAAATAAACGAATGCAGTAATGTATCTCTATGTAAGCGCCTATACCACAAATTAACTTCATGTAATTCCCGAGGAGTGCGTAAATCGTGAAACATCTAGGCGTTTACCTTAGGTTATTGTGTTAAAGATCAAATCAAGTGGCGTAATCCATACAGCTCCCAGCGTTCCCAGCGTTTCCAAGACAAATATTGATTGCTGAAAAATAGAGCAAATCCATAGTATTTAAAACAAAATACGAATCCATAAAAAAAGGAAAGCCTAAAAAAATTGAAACATTTAACTAGAGAAAAAGGCTCCAGTGGCACAATCCTCTCAATAACGAAACCCTCAAAAATCCGATAATCAGTTTAAAAAAAAAAAACTTTCTAACAAACCCGAAAAATAAAAGGAAATGTAAAAAAGTTATTTGTTTAAAAGAAACTACATACATTTTCCATTAAAAAAAACCACCTCTTCACCACCATAGTATATTGAAACCGGAAACCTGCAAAAATAAAAAACAACACCCTCCCACATAAACACATACAAACCCACACACATTAATTACAACATTTAATACACCATAACATAACTATATACTAGCACTATATAACACTCTAATACTCGTAAAAACAATGTCACACACACTATACTACCTAAATAACACCATACTACACAGAAAATGGACATTTAACACTCTAACAAGTCTAACTACACTGCCACTAGCTTCCCCCTGCCCTAAAATTACCTTAATAGTAAATTAAAACAATCTTAACTAAAGCGACTAACCGCAGTTTCCAACTGCAAGGTTCCATCTTCCAAAATGACCTAAAAATTAAATAGATAGACAGAAAAGTGAACAAATAGAAAAAAAATGGCAGCATAATAAAAATGAAAAAAGACTACCTCCCCATAGACAAGAATGGAGAATTCTAAAATAAAATCAAAAAATGTAAATAGTAAAAAAAAAAATATAGCAAAAATGTACAAAAATGGTCAAATATATATTAAATACTATATTATCACAAAACATAAAATATAATGTTTAATATATATTAGGGGGTCAAATCCGATCTCGTCGGAAGTGCTTCGAATTAGATCCGGAATTGCCTAAACTGATCTGGAGCCCTTGTTTCTGACCAAATCGTTCACAGTTCTGAACAATCAAGTACGAAGCCTGGAAAGCCTTAGCGCTCACCGAATATTCTGGGAGGCATTCAGAGATATAGATCCCTCCAGAGACGATTCGTACAGCTCTATGGACTTCAAAGCAATCAAATCGATGAACGAACTGGAATCGATCTTCGGGGGCCTTTAGCTGGCCCCCCTTCACCCAGGGCCCTCTGAATTGGGACCCTGGGGGTACCCATTGGTCCCCTTTACCCAATTTCCAGGGTGGGGAGGCGGAGCAGGAAATCCCCGCCCGCTCCACTATTTAGACCCGTGTGTGAGCGCAGCACTGCAGATACTCTGGTGAAAGCGCTGTCATGCACCTGAACCTTTTTAAACCTTTCACACTTTTAAAATAAATACCTGCATTTATTTTTAAAAAGCACATCTTGTAATGTTTTAACCTTGACTTGCGCCACATTTTACACTTGTTTACTTGTTGTTGCCCGCCCGGTCCATCCCGGCTGAGTGCTGATGTGTGGAGTGCGGGGCTGACCTTGCCTAGGTCATCATATTCGGGTGGGGAGGCAGAGCAGGAAATTCCTGTCCACTATTTAAACCCATGTGTCTCCGGCCGCGCAGCTGACACGTGCAGCCGGCGCCCCGAAGGTGCACCAAGGGCAGGCCCGTCTGCTCCCCTCCGTACCCAGCAGGGTCCAGGGGCCTGGACGCCTGGTCCTGCTGAGCCACAAAGGAGACTCAGGTATACAGCTGAAGAGCTCTGGAGACTGGCAATGCCCATTGATATATCTTGCAAACACAACATAAATATAGACAATGATGAGTTGAAATGTGAGCACTGCAACAAGACCCTAAGGGCTAATAATGACAAGAACAATAAAGATAGACTACAGCTAGCACTGCTAAACTGTAGATCATTAGCAAAACACAAATATGAGATACAGGACCTTCTCAGGGAAAGATCACTGGACGCTCTATTTCTGACTGAGACCTGGCTGAATGAGAGCTCCACCCTTGATGTTCTGGACGTAGTCCCCAGTGATTATATGTTAGTAAGGCAAGATCGAGAAGGACAAACAGGAGGGGGCATAGCCATTATTTTTAAATCCTCAATGAAGTGTGAAATTCAACAGGCCGACCTTAACAAATGCGAGGCGTTCCTTTTCACTCTATCGGCTACAGCAGATAATACTTTAGCCGGATTTCAAATCTACCGCCCTCCAAGCCCGGGGTCACAATTTATAACGAGCCTGCATAAGAAAGTAGTACAACTCGCACTTCGACATAAAAACTTTCTGGTACTAGGTGATCTGAATTTACATTTCGGCAACCAGCAGAACCAAGAAGTATGCACTCTATGCAATGATCTATTGACTCTTAACCTAGTACAAAGAGTAGATTCTCAAACACACCAAGGAGGCCATATTCTAGATCCTATCTCCTATAGAACATTAAGATCTAGTTCAAAATCCCTTCTAGTACAGCCACGAAATTGGACGTTGCGAAATGGACGCTGATCTTTTTCCTATGTAGCTCCGCTACTTTGGAATAAACTTCCCCCTCATCTTCTGTCTATTTCCAACCACCACGAGTTTCGAAAAATCCTAAAAACCTGGCTCTTCGCCAAATAGCCGATGCTACATCTGTCCCAAGCCGTCGTCAAGGTTGCTGTTTCTCACTGCAAAGCGCCCTGAGACCTTCTGGTGAATTGTGCGCTATACAAACGCATCTGACTTATGACTTTATGACTTCTCCAACTTTGAGGATATAGAGGTTGGGACACCATGGCCTATTCCCTGGTCTGATCACTATCTAGTCCAGTTTTCTGTGCCTACTCACAGGAAGAGGGCAGTACAACCTACCAAGGTAATTACTACGAGGAATTGGAAGAATTTCAACTCCAATTCTTTCATACAGGCCCTGATGGAGAAAATGCCCATCTTAGACACAGATATTAATCGAACCAACAATCAATTGGAAGCCTGGATCACAGAGGCATTAGATAAGACAGCACCATGGAGTACCAGGACCCCTCAAAGACAAAATATAACAGCCCCCTGGTTTAGTGAAGAGCTAATGATAGCCAAAAAAAATGCAAAAGGTGCGAGAGAGTCTGGAGGAAGGAATATAGTAGTGAGGCGAAAGAAAGTTATAAACAAGAATTAAAACAATATTACTTAATTAAAAAGCCAGATGTAAGTTTTACACTGAAAGGATAGAAGGTGCCAGCAATTCCCAGGGCCGATTCCGATCTTGTTCGGAAAGCATACCGACCAAATCGTTTCTGGAATGCTTTCCGAAGGATTTGGATTGGGTGAGTCCGACCAAGGGATTTGGATGCATCCGTATGCATCAGGATACGATTTGGTTGAACTCCCATTGATACGTACCGCCCCCTCTCATCAATCACAGTAGAGTCAATCTCAAACGGAAGGGACGTACGCACCAGAACACCCGCCCCCCGAGATCCCGAAGAGAACCCCAAATGGGCCACCATTTTAAACCCTTTACGATTGAGCGCTCTACACGTGTTTCCAACCAAATGTGTTTCCTGCAAGAGAACAATATCCGGCATATGTCTTTTAAGCAACTGCAGTACCACCCCTCTCTTAATACGGTCACCCAAGCCATTGACATTCCAACTGAGAACTTGCAATTTCCTACCCCCCATCATCGTGCCCCAAGTCCCACCCAACCCCGAAAAGCCTCAACAACAAGTGAAACATAGCAGAACATATGACCCATTGCCTGAGAGATAGAAGAAAGGAACAAAGAAAACACACATAACCAACCCCACCACCACCCCCCACCCTGCACCCCTGCAGCAGACTAAAAAGCCCCCCCAACCAGCAGTGTGCCTGTCGCCCCATAAACTAAACTACAAGAAAGACCCTAGAGGAGTAAGGAATCCCCGCGGTCCCCCCTGCCACCCTCCATGGAAAGATAGGAGAAACAAAAGTGCAGAAACTTTGGCATCAACAGTCACAGTCAACGGGAGCACCAACCGCTTGAGCTAGCACAACAAGCACTATTCTTGAAGATCAGGGCCCCCAGAGGCGCCTTCGGAGTGTTCCTCTTGCTCTTCTCGGCGTTGTGGCAAAGTGTCCAGCCAGTCACTCGCAGACTCAGGCATATCGAAGAACAGGGCTCGGCCATCACGCTCGACCCGCAGTTTAGCGGGGAACAGCATAGAGTACTTGAGCCCCATGTCTCTGAGGCGCCGTTTCACCCCCGCAAAGCTCTGACGCTGTCTCTGAACGGCCATAGTGAAGTCCGGGTAGAAGTTCACTTCAGCATTCTGGAATTTGAGTGGCCCATGTCGCCTAGAAGCTTGAAGGATCACGTCACGGTCCCTAAAGTTAAAGAGCCGGGCGATGATGGGTCTTGGTGCGACACCCGTCTTCGGAGGGCCGCCAGGTATTCTGTGAGCCCGTTCAACTGAGAAAAAGTGACTGAGTCCGGCTGGTGCAAGATGAGTCTTCACCAAGTCCTCCACAAAGAGGTCAACAGCCACTTCCTTCGCTCCCTCCGGTACTCCGATGATGCGGACATTCTGTCGTCTAGCACGCCCTTCAAAGTCCTCCAACCTTCTGGAGAACTGGTCATTAACCGATCTTAGGGTCCGGACCTCTGCTTGCAGGTCTGAGACATCGGTCGTTAGGCTGGAGGTCTTGATGTCAAGGGATTTCACCCGATCATTAGTTTTGCCCAAATCGGCCCTGATCAGGTTGAGATCAATGGCCAGGGTGTCCACCTTATGTGCCAGGACCTCGTGCTGTTTATGCATCTCAGTCCTGATGCTTGTAATGGCCCCCATGATGTCTCTTAATGTGGGCTCCGATCCTTCGGGCGAGCCCGTACGTTGGGAGTCTTTGGACTGAGCCACCACAGAAGGCGAGGTCCTTTGCTGGGCATATCGGTCGATCTTATTTGTCTGCGGCTGAGTCGTCTTCCTGCTGCCCCGGTTCGACGTCCTGTCGGACTCACCCCTGCCGGCCATGATGGGTTCGAAGAGAACAAAGGGCTACACAGCGAGACCAAAGTAGACACTAGCGTAGGCACGAGGTGAAGCTACCACGATGGCCAAGCCAGCAACAGGCGACTCCGCAGCTACGCACACTCCGCCAGTTGAAATCGGAGGTTTTCGCTTCGCATTTCAATCATGCTTCGCGTCGTCACGATCACCAGCCGCCCACGGGACAATGGCGCATCCCTGGCACAAAGTTCAACACAACGTAACTTTGTCTAGAAACGTCGGATTTGGAAGCGGAAAGCGGTTCCCGCGTCTGCAACCATTCACCAGTTGGAATCCACAGCTGTGGAACAGGATAGCCTCCAGGATATTTGCGGAGGGTCGGAGGGTCCGCGGAGCTCCGAGCTTACGCGGCCATCTTGCTTGCCTGCGAAGCTCCTCCCCCGAGGAGTTTCTCCTTTTAAAGTTCTGTAGTAGTGGTAAAGAATAATAAAAATAAATGCTTTAGTGTTATAGTTGTTTGTTTTTACTTTCAGAATTTTTATACATACAGTGACTATACTTACTTGATGTAGTAGAAGATGTTGATAGTGTAGTTGTAGATTGGAAACAAATTTTGTATAATCTGTTGAAAAAAGATTCATTGTGTTACTTATTGTATTGGGATAATAGTAGTTCATAACATATAAAGTCAATTACACATGTACTTTGCTATTTTTAAATTTTTTTAACAGCTATCTAAGTAGACATGGATAAGGCAGTTTATAAATGTATTTATTTCTAATTTTCTGGTCGTTGTTGGTAAGTTCTACTATTAGTGTTTTAACACGAAAGAAGAACATGTTTTAAATTAGGGATTATAGGTTGTTTTCGCTAGGTTAGAATGATAAAAGAAATTGGATTTTACTTACTTGAAGTGTAGTATGATGTTTTGTAGTTGTAGTCGTAGGTTTGTATTCTCTTCTCTCAGCAAGGTAACCGTTTTTCTCCAAGTTTGGGCCAAAAATGGTAAATTACGTTAAGTGTGTAATTGTTTTTATAGTAGTGACTTAATGAATGGTAGCTTTTGATTGGTTCAATTAGTGAAATTTTAAATTCATTGGTTGAGAACATTATTTTGAATTTCAAAACCGTTATTTTCGTAAGAGTTTGTTGCATCAGTAATTGTTTGTTAATTTAAATAGTAAAAAATATTATATGTTATTTCTTGTTTTATAATGAAAATGTTAACATGTAGAAAATAGTGAAATGTGTTTTCAATTTATGCAATCGGAGTGTATGATAGTATCAGTAAATGTATTTATTATTAACCTATATTGTATATTTATATATAAATAACTAAAAGGAATACTAAATACATATATGTGCGATTAGTTATTTTTAAGTAAATCATTATAAAAAATTGAATAATATTAAAGAATTGTGCATATAGTGTTGGTAATATTATGACGATATTTTTTGTATCTTTGTATAAGTAGAGAGGTAGTCGATGTTAGTGTAGTCGATATTTATGTAGAAGGTAATGTTATTTAAAAGAAAGTCGATAATGTAGTAGTCGATATTTATGTTATCGATGTTAGTGTAAACTAATTAGGGTAGTCGATAAAAACAAATCGATATTTGTGTGAATCCTTGTTTAAGTATAGGAGGACGATATTTTAGTAAACGATATTTTTGTGACGATATTTTTTTCTGACAATATTTTTGTAAACGATATTTCATCATGGAACCGTGGTGCCTGCCACACTGTGCATGCATGGGGGGGGGGGGGTCCCTTGAATACCCCCATGGGCCCAATTAGGAAGTCCCAGGGTGAATGGAGGGACTGCTGTAGGCCCCCAAAGACTGATTCCGGCAGCCATTTAATTCCAGAGAAACCGAATCGGAACGGTTGTCGGAATCGGTCATCGTACTCGCTCGCTCGCAAACCGAGTCCATAGAGCTGTACGAATCAACTCCGGAAAGGCTCGACCTGTCCGAATGCTTTTTCGATGAACCGATTTAGCCAGCCCTCACAGTTTCCGAGCATTGTAATCCGTCATTCGGAACTGAGAACGATTCGTTCGGAAACAAGGCTTCCGATTCGGATGAATTCGGCAAGCCCAAATCCGATACAGAGCCCTTCCGAACAAGATCGCAATCAGCCCCTAAATAATAACCAAAAAGATTTCTAAAGTATAACATTGTAAAATACATATTACATAAGTTTGTCACAAAAATAAAATTATATAAAATGTATTAAAAAGATATATAAAAACAAATGTACTAAAATGTTTGTTTTTCTTTAAAAATAAATAAAAAATAACAAAACTTAAAATTTCTTTACTGAAAATATCAAAAATATACTTATTTTACTATGGCATAATTGCGTTTGGGTAAAAATGTAAAATCTTTCTAAATTGTTAAGAATATAAATGTAATTAACAACATATTTGTAATATTGTAAATGTACATTCAAATTATATGTTAAAATCTTTTATGCTTTATAATGTATTCTGATTAACATTAAAATGTTTTATTATGTGCAAAAAATGTAAAATAAAACTGAATGAAACCAATTTAATTGTGAACTTCTAAAGTAAATACACTCTATTGTGAATAACAATATTAACAATATGAACTCAAACGAACTTAACTCAGGGAAATCACTGGATAATAAACCATATAAAAATTTCTATTTCTACTCCAAACCATCTAAAATCAAGGAAAGGGCTGGATAATGAACCAATTACATGTACTATTCCAACTCCAAACTCAGGGAAAGTGCTAGATAATAAACCATAAAGAATTCCTTTATCAACTCCAAAACAACTAAACTCATGGAAAGTGCTGGATAATAAACCATAAAAGATACTATTTCAACTCTAAAACAACTAAACTCAGGGAAAGTGCTGGATAATAAAAAAATTAAATGTACTATTCCAACTCCAAACTAACTTAACTCAGGGAAAATGCTGGATAATAAACCATCAAAAATTACTATTCCAACTCCAAAGCAACTAAAATCAGAGAAAGTGCTGGATAATATACCATTTAAATATACTATTCCAAATCATAACAAACTAAACTCAGTATAAGTACTAGGTACTTTTAAAAACAAGAAACAATATTCCAAATAACAATTAACTATACTCTGAGAAAATACCCCCCAAAAAATTTAATTTAAATTTGCAAAAATATACAAATATTTTTAAAATCTTGAAACTTAACACAATATATGTACAATATATTTATATAAACATCTAAAAATATCAATACATTTTCTAAAAATCTACATATTATAAATAACATTATTTCTAAAAAGTTACATTTGTTAGAATATTTAATACATTTTTTATTTCAAAGAAGTTTCATTCAAAATAAAATATATACTAAATTTACCAAATATTTAGATATTTTCTAAATTTCCCATAAGATATTTAGTTTTTAAAGAATATATTTCTTTTATGCTTTATTTATTTTAAACTAATACAAGACAAATTATATATATACAAATAAATGTAAAAAATGAAAAAATGTAAAAATAAAATACATTTATATATTTTTTAATGTTTTTTCAAATGTATTAATGTTTTGCATAAAAATATCTACACCTCAAAAATAACATTTTAAATTTAGCAAATATTTTTTAAATGCTCATTCATAAATTACAATAACAATCTAAGATTAGTTTAAACAAAATGCATTATAAATTACCCCCACCCTTTTCCCCTAAAAACCTAACATCAAGCTCCTAAAAAAATAAATAAAAATGTTCAAAAATATATTACTAATAAACAAATATATTTTAAATTACTCCCCACCCTTATCCCCTATAACCCAACTTCCTGTTCCTAATTTAACTATCTGTAAATTAAAATTATATATATATTACTTAAAACAAATATATTTTAAATTACTTCCCACGCTTATCCTCTATAAACCCAACATCCCACTCCTAAAAATAAGAGAGAAAACATTAAAAACATTCATTTTAACATTAAAAATTATATTTATACATATAAAATAACTACTAATAAAATATAAAAAGAATACTTTAAACATTATGCAAAAAAAAACACCAAACTATAAATATGAACATATTTTTAAAGGACTTATAGCATATATATAGATTTAAAGAGCTTTTAGGCATTTTTATAAACTTTTAGAAATTTTCTTTTTGAAACATTTTAAGAATGTTTTATGATTGATTAGTAGGACATTGCCTTTTTAGTATATCGTCCGGTCGGAAGAGGAGTGGGTGTTATGATTTATAATGTACCCCAATATAGGCTTGGGTAGTCACCTAACCTTTCACCTACATTCAATATGCCATTGTACTACATAACAGCTTTGTGCTGACCTTTTACCTAGTTAGGTGCTGCATAAATGTTGTGCGGTTTTCTCAGAAAACTAGCCCAATTTATTTTGCATGAGGATTCCCAGAATCACAGAATGGACAAAAACCATCTTAAATGTAATGTCAGTAAAACAGAGATTCTTCTTATGGAAAAATCACAACATTTCTGTCCCAGCAAATGGTGTCCCGAAGACTCTCCTGGCCCCCCACAAACTGTAACATCAGCAAGAAACCTAGGGGTCCTATTTGACACCAAACTTTCATTTGACCAGCACGTGAGGAATGTTGCAGGAAGCTGCTTTAGCATCATCAAATCCTTAAAGAAATGTTTTGGCTTCCTGCCCATCAACTCACGAAAAGCAGTCACTGTAGCCCTAATTCTCGCACGCTTGGACTACTGCAATGGCCTGATGGCCGGCATTAAGAAAACAACTCTAAAAAAACTCCAAAGTGTGCAACGCGCGGCAGCTAGACTGGTCCTCAAACTGCCAAGAAAATCCTCAGCGTCAGCAGCCCTAAAAACTTTACATTGGCTACTCCTCCACAAGAGGATTTTATTTAAAATCCTGATTGTGGCCTTTCGAGCTTTTCATGGTACCGGCCCGAAGTACCTTATCAAGCGCTTCCCCCATTACACGCCAACCAGGACATTACGATCAGCAGGAGAAAACCTCATTAAATTGACCAAATTCAACCTCAAAACCAAGGGGGGTAAAACCCTAACCTTCCTATCCTCCAAGGCCTGGAATGCAATGCCCAAACATCTCAGACAACTCACTCAAGAAAAACAATTCAGGAAACATCTGAAAACCTGGATTTTTAATCTTCCAGACTAGTACGCATTGACAGCCATTTAACTCTAACCCGCAATTGTTTGCACTTTGTTCTATTAGCGCCAAGATGTTCCTTCCGGAGCGATAGCTGCGCTCTACAAATAACCAATACAAATACAAACTACAGAAGGACTACCATCTTCTACATCTTCTGCATAATAACTCTGTGTAAGGGTCATCCCTTTCGTCATCCTCAGCCGACATGACACAGCAAGGTTGAACCCCTGAGCGTACGTTTTGGTTATATAAACACCATGGGGCTGATTAGCATGGCGGGCACCATAGCCCCGAGAAATGGGACCACCTTTGCATGCGGAGGTCCCGCACATACAATTAGGATACGCCCACCACACTGGCGGGTGTAACCCTCGTTTTCAACAAAGCACTGCACGCCACAATGCTAAAAATGCAAGATGTGCATTTGAAGGCACAACGTGACAGGCTCCACGCAGTGCTGCCACGTTGTACATGCAAATGCAGGCCATGTGCACCCCCACCCCCCAAAATACCTGAGGGCCCGCTACAGCCCCCAATGTAAAGGACCGCAAATCCCCGCATGTATCCTAATATGGAAGGTGGTGTCTACCAGACACCGCCACCATATTAAAACCTTTTCCGCCCGGTTGACTCATCGACCGGGCGAAAAACCAGCAGACGGTCTTTCTGTCCGCCCGGGTCCCTCCCGCCATAGTAATATGGTGGTCTGAATTGGGTGGTGGACGGTGGTTTATGGCGGGCGGATCGCCACCGCCATGAGGGCGGTGACGATCCGCCTGCTATAGTAATCAGCCCTAATATATCTTTGCTGGGATGAGTAGAGGAGAAAGACTTCCATGCTAACACGAAACGCTGAGGTTCCTGCATGCAGATACTCAAGCACGCAGTGGTCTGACATCCCTTGTGGAGTGTCCGTTCGAGACCAAAACAGGGTCCGTCTTTCATTCTCTCACACCAGGTAATGGGGTCAGTTCTATCCTAGGGAGATTCTTGGCTCTACAACTGAGTACATACATGCTAGGTACATTTAGGTACATCTAGTTAGTGTTAGCATTGTAGGAGTACATATTTTTCCTGTAATGTATCTATACACCGGCATATATCCATTGTTTTAGCACTATGGTAGAAATTTACCATCCATTTACTCCCTTGGCACTTATAATAGTTTATAACTGTTTCTGTCTTATGGTTGTTGCAGCACACATATTTTACACTAGAATGACGCTGGTTCAATAAATGCTTATTGAAAATGTCCCCATGCTGTGTATCTCTCTGAGACAAATTGATCACGAGTGACTGAGCGAAAAGTACTGTACTGTTTCAACAATCCCTAAGGAGTCAGAGTTGTCATGTTAGATAGTTGCCCGAAACTATTCTCCCCTTAGTAAGGGGGTTCATAGTGCCTCTGTGAGCTAGCTGGTATACAGGCGAACATATCCGGTGGGGGTGTCTGGAATCAGTCTGGACACCACTCCCACAGTTTATGTTGTCTAAAGGCGCAGATCCTAAATAGATTTATAGGAAATACAGAAAAGAACGCAAAAACATATGCACGTTTTGGGTGAAAGTACAATATGGCACAAAAGCAAGCGTTGGTATGCAGTGACGTGTGCAAAGGAAAATTAGGCCTACAACGTGCACAGTTAGGCTAACATAGGGAAAACTACAATGCAGCAAACATACAACAATGGGTGTGCTGAAACTACAAGCAAGGTACCCTGTGGGCGGGCATTCAGGTTCTTATCCCTATAAAGATATTTCACTTTCAGCCGTGCGCGGATCCAAACCAGGAATCACGCTGTCCCAAATCTTTAGCCGTTTGAGAAAGACTGATAAACTATGAAATGACACAAGCCCAATCCTAACTTCTCCTCCAGAATCAATTGCATAACACTAGACTTATTCCGCCCCAAACCCACTGACCAGGAAAACTGATTCCATAAATGATTAACTATGCCCAAGGCACACTGACCTAAGGATGGTACAGTTCTCATATGGCCCAAATTGGACCCGCCTTCTAGCGACACCTCGCTGACAAGTGACTCACTCTACTTTAAACTGACACATTTTTGATGGTTCTGGGCAACATGTGCCCAGCCTTTCAGAGGCACTGATCCATCACCGGCCCTCCACGCCTTGCAAAAGTAGGATATCAACAGACCATCCACATGCCACCTTGTCTACCCCACTTACCTTACAAACTATTAAAAGTGCTCTTTCTGCATTGGCTCCCATTTTATCAACCTCAGAAGGATGACAGCCTGGGTTATCCCTGCTTGAACTTGTAACTTGAAGGTTGCACAGGCCTTGTGGAAGGCGCACAGGCCCTGTGGAAGGCGCTCAGGTTAGCTAAGCCATGTTACCCCATGGACGCATAAGGCCATTAATAAATATACGCCTGTGAGCTGTCTTGAGCCAAGACTGAAAGGAGCTAAGTAATATGAAAGCGAAAAGAAAGGAATGTGGGAATGCAACCATGAATGAGTGGGCTGGAGTGAAAGCGGGCAGGATTATGCAGGATTTGCAGGCCACGGACCAGCAGATCCCGTCTACCTTACAGGAAGCTCCACTCATAGCGCAACACCCCTGATATGAGCGCCAGGGGCTTTGTTTCCATTCCAGCCATTAATTGCTAGCCCTTGATTAAATTTGACAATTATGTTGATGTAATTGCACCCTGGGGCTATTTTGGTACTTTGAGATCCCATTAATAGTGGTTCATTACGAGTTTAGCCAGCTCGCCAAGTGCGTGCACGTAAAAAGTGCGCAGGGCCACCACCAACACGTCAAGATGGATGGATGGATGCCTAGGAAACGGGAGGGGCGCAGCTCTGGGATGACAGCTCCTCAAATTCTCATCCGCTCCGCACCAGCCACAGAAACGACAGTAACTGTGTTGTGAACCAGAGCAGTACACGACCATGGCTTTCTTCACCATGTAGATGTATTCGTACAGAGGTAAACCCCCCACCACAGTCGTGCCAGGCACAGCTGCTCCACCCACTGCCAAAACAACACTTAGAACCCCATGGCATCATTGTGCAATGCTTTAACATCATAATGAGGAGCAGCCTCAGCTTAGCTGGAACTGCCTAAGTATATTAAAAACTCCCAGGAAGAAAATATATTTTTGTGTTAGAAAATACACATGGTGACCAAACCTAATGCTTAATTTAAGCCAGTGGTTGCCAGTGTTCATTCTTGGGGACCAACACTTTTTTTTCTGCATCAGAGCATGAGTGGGAAGCAAGCAAACTCGGGAAGACGAGGAAGAAAAGCACACAATGTCAGAAAGGGAGAAAGCAAGGGGCCTGCAAGAGAGAGGTGAAGGGGCAGGAAGTTTTTACATCGAAGAATGTACTCTCGCAGGTAAGTAATCCAGTAGCCGAAGGTGTAGGCAAGTAGGTTTATTCATTACAAGTAGGATGGTAAAGAAGGCCCCACTGGGAGCAGCGTCCTGCTGCTCAGCCCCACTCACTCAAACTAACCACTCACTCAAAACCATGCATTCACAAACATTCTGATTACATCACACACACATGCTGAGCAGCATGGAAGAAGAAGACCAGAATACAACACATCTCCCTCCTTCAAAACAAAACAATGAAAACAAAAGAAAGCAAGAGAATAAATACAGTATGCCATGACGATGACAAGGCTAGAATTTCCAAATAAGCAGTTCAACAGGGAATAGATGGATGATTACAAATCTCAACTGCAAGCTGAATAACAAATAAGAGAAATCAGAACAGTCGTGAAACAATGCAGAATAAAAATAGATGGATAATTCTAGAATGGCAATACAGCATAAAATAGAAACTCAGACAGTGGAGATATAAGTTAAAACAGAATGATGAAGAGCATCACACCACAGATAAACGAAATATCACAACTCGCACTGAATATAAAAGAATGATCAGATGTCACATCTCACCGCGCACGAAACCAATGCAGACACATCACAAGACAATTGCACAAAACATGAAAAGAGGCATCATATCACCTCGCACGAAACCAATGCAGAAACATCACATGGCAATTCAACCTCACATAAACCGCCATCCCTCATCACAAACCAAACCCTAAATATCACAGATCATGTCAGTTGGCCAGACAGGCACGAAAAGCAATAAACAGGGAACCAAAGCTAAAAAAAAATAGTGCCCCAAGGAAAAACAAAAGCAGGAGGGCAGCAGTTCTCAGCTAAGCAACACACCCACACAACACAGTACACAAAACGGGGTGTTAGACTCCTTAAAACGCACACCAGGATAGAGCACACAGCATGGGGTATAAGGCTCCCCAAAACACCCCGGATACATGACTCTTCAAACGCACACCAAGACAAAACACACTGCAAAGGGTACATGAAACCCAGCACACGGGGTACATGACTCCAAGAAACGTACACTTAGGTAAAACACCAAGCACAGGGTACATGGCTCCCCAACTTAACGTAAAACAAGGTACGACATGCAGCATGGGGTACCTGAATCCCCAGCGCATGGGGTACATGCCTCCCCGAGTCAAGGCAACATTCACAGCATGGGGTGGATGATCCCCCAAAGTACACTTAGGCAGACACACAGTACAGGGTACCAAATGAAAAATTGTACATGTAAAATGCTTACTGTGGTAAAATTATTAAAAGAAATAGCATAGTTGAATGGGAACAAGTGAAAACTGGCGGAGCCCGAATACAGATGAGTGATCCCTCACACGAAATGTGTCAGTGTCCCGCGTTGCAGACAGATCGGTGCTTAGATTACCTGACACATTTATGCAAAGATTATACAATTGGTTCAGTCGGGTGCTTCTTATTTCTTCAAATTTATCTGACTATTCAGTTAACTAGTCATAATCAAACGAGTTAACCAAAAGAAATGTGAATCCAAACCATCTAGGGTATATCAAGAGACTTTTATAAATTGCTTCATTTATAGATACCCTTATTTCAATAATTACCAGGCTGTTAAAGGCACATAGTGACACATAATATGTGAAGAAGGGGACATTAAGTGCTCAGTGATATTTGTGAAGGTGTATATACAGTGGTGATTGAGGGGAGGGGGAAGGTGAGTTGGCCAGAGATACAAGATATTTCAGATAATTCTGCAGACCACATGAGTTAGTCTCATTGCAGAGTTCTTATCCTTATAGCTGGTCCAAATGTTCTAATGTCGACGTTTCAACCCTGGAGTTCCACTGTTAGTGGGTCAATGCGGGTCTTCCTCAGGACTAAGCAAGGGGGGTGACAGCCTCAGAGAGGGGGCCCAGGCGGGCGCACCAGAGATTAGCTCAAGCAGTGCGACTTGCAAGGCTGTGGCTGGCAGAAGACTCTAGTTCCCTTTGTTCAGTGATTTTCTATTATGGAAGCGTAGGGTTAGTGCATTCCACTCACTTGGTGCTTATTCAAAGTCGAGGTTAGCCACTTCAAAGCCAGATTAACAGAGAGCGCACACGGGGCTGAAAGGAATCAAAGCACCTGAGCGACCATGGAATTGTAGAGTTGACCGTGAAGACTTTAACATGGCTTTGAAGTTCCTAACCTCAACTTTCCAGACTCGACTTTATCGAAAGTGGGGTTTTCAGAAAAACAGTTGTGGGGTTGTGTGCACCTGATGCAGCGCTACTCCAGAAATAATTTCTAATACCCTAACACCTTTCCCTGAAGTACAAAATCATACATATGCTCGACAGTGGGGCACATGACACCGCAAGTCACTCACAAAATACTGTCATCCTACTTCATGGATCAGTGAAATTCAAAGCAAAGCTGCTGTATCATAGTGGAGTGTCTAAACTAAAACAGGATATTTATACTATTTACACCTGCAGTTTAAATGAGCTTACCATGGTTTTCATTTAATAAAACATTTTAATTAGACACGCCACCACTAAGGTTGACGGATCTGCTAGTAAAAAATGAGGCGTAGGAAAATTCAAGACCAGCTTAATTCTCCATTTATCTAATTTTTATTAAGAGCAAATTCAGCATGTCTAAACAGTTATTCACTTTATTTATTTTCTTTATTCAAAAACGACATTTAAAGGAATAAGAATTTATTTCGGACAATTAATTTCATTTATTTCAGAAATTCTGAAATATACATTTCATTTTAATTTAGAAATGCAAGTATTAGTTAAAGACAGATAGTTCCCAAACTCATTTTCTCCCATTTCCTTAACTTCCCTGACTAATAACCTCACCTAAAGTTCAAATCTCATTCAGAAGAAAATAGAAAATTATTCAAAGTCTTACATCCCAGGAAAATCAGCATTCCGACAGCATCTCTTGAGGAAATCGAAAAGAAGTTTTTTCTTAAGTAAAATCAGCACCTTTTATACCTTTTTCACTAACTTTATCTATCTACAAAAGTAACTATAGACATAAACTCGAGCTCTGATTGGAAAATTTAGGGGTGGATGAGCATAACCTCATCTTTTTAATATTCGTCCTCCGTTGTGTCAGCAAAATATAATAGGTCCTTTGTTTAAGAAAATGTCCGGCCTAGTCACGCTCTCAAATTGATATTTCCAAACATTTTCCCACGTTATACAAAAGTGACATTCACAGTTGTTGGCAATCATCTATATTCTTGGGACATGGTGGCCTTGAACCCTGCTGTTCAGGGGCAGTCAGCTCGCATTCATTGTCGGCTTTATTCGCGCATGCGTATTTCTCTTAGGGGAACAGTAATCGAGCGACTCCATTTTCTGATAGGCCTCACGAGTCAAAAATGGGAAATATCATAGAAACAAACACAAATGAACGTTAATTTAAGAATTTTAGCCTTTCTGTTTACCTCCCGCCTTTCTAAGGTTTTCCCTATTAGTAGTTACCTAGCAAAATAGCCACATTTAAGCATAATATACTCACTTTTCTTCATGTTTTGCCCCAACATACGTAAACAAAAGCACATTTATGCCGCATTCCATTATCTCAAAGCTGCTGATTATTTTAAGACATGACAGAATCACAAAATTACTTAATTATGATTGCTACATAAGCATAATTAGTTTCCCACGTATGTCTGTGTAGGTGCAAATTTTATTCTACGTTGGTTAGTTTCACAAGTCATTCAATTAGTTCAAATTATGATTATGGAAGCGTGATTTTACAAGGGGTACACAAAATTTTGTTTCTCCACCTTGCTCCATCAACTCCCCCCTTTGGTGATTTATCACCAAATATCTCCCAAAAATTTAACAAAACATGTTTCAGATTCTTCAGATTGGTATAGATTTATACTCTAGTATCTTTTTCTCTGGTCTCTTTAAAGACTTTTTCTTTGAATTCCTTCATTTCTATATCACCTTTTTCTCTTTCTCGTTTCTCTTGGATCATCTTCTTTAATGACTTTCTAACATTTCTTCTCTTTCTGTATGTACAACATAATCTCATATTTAAAACCACTAATACGATTACTGTTACTGGAATTAGTATTTTACCTATAATCAAACTACCTATTTCTTGAAACCAATGTTTAACTGCTGTAAAACTTCTTCCAAGTCGTTCAAGGATACCATAAACCTCCAGTGGTTCAATTTCTCTATGCAACTCTGTTATATTTGTAATGTACTTTTCAATGTTTTGACTTTTATCTGGAATGCAGGCGCAGCAATGTTGTACCTTTTAAAATTCCACAAGCTCCTCCTTCTTTTGCTAATATTACATCAAGAGCAAGATGATTTTGCGTTACCATAGTCCTCATAGCAATCATTTCAGTGTTTACCATTAAGAATCTACCTGCTGTGTCTGTTGACAGACGATCTACTATCATTGACAATCTTCGAATTCGATTTGCATTGAAAGATATTCCCACTGCTGGTATCAGTGCTCCAAAAACATCACCTATTATTTCTATAACACTCTCCCTTTTTCTGCGACTTAAACGTTTACCTATTTCATGGATATCGTTAGTACCTCTGTCTACATGAAAAGCCACGTAGCTAGTCCCTTACCAGTGGTCAGGTAATCTATAATAAGCCTTGTTTCCACAAATGAAGTAAATACCAGGAAAAACTGGATCATTTCACCCTTTAAATCCCCAACCCCCTAGAATTCTATAAGTGTCTTTACATTGACTTGCTCCCACAAAATAATTGTCATACACAGTGTTGTCTCTCCTAATACAAAATTTCCCTAACAATGGAGTGTCTATATTTATTGCTACATTCACATTTCTTTCAACAAGATTCTCGTCATTGAATGTCCAATATTTTGATTTCTCATGCTTTACCTTTTCTTTTTGCTTATAAGCAATTTGCCTTTCCTCAACCATATCTAAAAATGTCTTTTCTTCCACTCTAATTTTACATGTCAGATTATTTTTAAACACATAACCATGCCTCAATTCATCTATTTCAAAAAAATATTCTTCCATATCTGTGGCATGCTTTTTCTTATTCAGTACATTATCAATTTTCAATTTTGCAAAAACTTCATCTGAATTAGAATAATGGTATTCCAGTTTACCTGTTTGATAAAACACTACACGTAACTCCATATGTAAGTGGAAGGTGATGATATGTCACCCCCCTCGAAAACAGGTGCGGGAAACTTTACATACACATAACAGTCGCTAGCATCTATTGTCCTAACATACTCAGATAACAATTTTGAAAATGTATTTTTCGAGAAATCACTAATAGAACTATCATGATGTAGTTCTGGCCTATATACATACTGCTTGTTAGACTTTGATTCCACATTTTGTTCACCTGAACACACATTATGTTTTAACTTCACTAGGTTATCTCGGAAAGGAATAACAATAGCTAAAATTATCCATATCAATATTAGTAATCCGGTACAAATTAAACAGGATCGACACCATTTTCTAAAAATAGAACATTTTGTTTTATGCTCGGTATTGACCATTTTTTGTTGTTTTTTTTTTGTTGTTTTACACAGCAAATTTTACTAACAGGTTTTCTTCGACCTTGTGTCACTTACAAGCTTTTACTTTTTACTTACAATGTCCTCCCATTTTTATCAGGATTTCAGGTTTTACCTTTACCTTATTTCTTTGGTCAATGACCACTTTCTTTGTGATTCAATCCTTTCTCACTGTTCCCATTTATCTTTGGGCAATTTAAATTTTCCTGATAGCTTTTTACCTCTTCAATTGGATGTAGAACAATGTATGTCCATTCAGGTGATTTATACTTCTGATTTGGTCTTCTCCCTCTTTTTGGCCTTTGGACAACTTCTATTTTCTTTCCCAATGTCTCTCTTTGACTGGTTATTTCATTAACCTGCTTCTCTTGTTTTCTTTCTTTGTTAACCAGTTTGAATCTCAGTACATAACTTCCTTTAGGCCAATTGTCTCCTTTCCAAAACCTTTTTGTCTTAGGCTCCGTGGTGTTATGTTCCACTCTCCAAGCCCTTTTTCTTGGACTCTTTCTCAATGAAGTTTCATCTCCACTGTCGTCTGTCTCACTTTCAGTGTCTTCGACAGTTTCATTTATGATGAACTTTACAACGTCTTTCTCTTTTTCAGAGTCAGTTTTCTGTTTTGACAGTTCTTTCACTCTGTTAGGAACATCTCCTTAGCTGGTACTTGGAATCTCATCCTTATCGTGAGTTCTTCCTTCTTTTCCAGTTTCAGGATCTTTGTTCCCGGTTCCAGAGTTTTCAGACTGTTCTTCAGAACTTTGTTGCTCACCAGTTTTATTTTCACTTAGCTCAGTGTCCTTGCTGGTGTCAGTCTTCACCATTTCTTGATCTTTAGATTGATCTTCAGAATTCGGTACTTCGACAACACATAAGTCACCACGTCAGACAGGTTTTTGCAGTAATCCAGTATGATGTCATCATTAATTGTTAACAATTTATCAACTGGCGCAAATGCTTGTCTCATCACCCTGCCCATTAAGATCTCATGTGGATTCAGTCCAGTTTTCCTGTCATGTGTGCTTCTTAAGGTCATCAAAACAAGTGGCAAGGCATCGGGCCACTTTAGTCCTGTTCCTAAGCACATTTTTGCAATCCTGTTCTTAATTGTTCCATTTACTTGCTCAACCACGTCTGAAGCCTCAGGTCTGTAAGCACAATGCAGTCTCTGACGAATGTCCAGTGCTTCACATACCATGTGCATGAGTTCATTTTGAAAATGTGGGCCACGATCAGTTTCGATCGTCACTGGGAAACCAAATCTAGGGATGATTTCACGTAGAAGTAACTTTGAAACAGTTAGCCCATCATTTCTCCTTGTGGGGAAAGCCTCTACCCATCTGGAGAATAAACAGATGATCACGAAAACATATCTGAGTCTGTTACATGGTGAAAGCTCAATAAAATCCAATTGCATTCGTGTAAATGGACCTCCCTCCCGCCCTATGGTTCCCAAACTCACAATTGTTCTTCTGTTCGGATTGAACTGTTGGCACACTACGCATCTCTGGCACAAACTCTTAGCTATCATTCTGAACTTGGGATTGTGCCAAATCTGTCTGAATAAACAAAGCATGGTATCTCTCCCAATATGAGCTTGCCCATGGTACATTCGGGCCATATTTGAGATCATGCTATCGGGAATTACTGGTCTTTTATCTTTGTAAACCCAGATTTTATCTTCCTCTCTTTGTCTACATCCTGCTTTTAATCAAACAGTTTTCTCTTCCTCATCAGCTTCTTCCTGCATTTGCCTTACTTCCTGCCACGTTTCAACTACAGTTGTTAGCATTAAAGGACTTGAAACATGCTCTTTCTCCCTGTCCCGATTAATAGATGCAAGATTTTTAGCACAGTATTTGGCAATTCAGTCTACATACCTGTTACCTTGAGTGATGTAGTCATCCCCCTTTTTGTGAGCTGCACATTTCACAAAGCGATCTTATCAGGCAACTGAATCGCATCTATCAACATTCTCACAAACTCTGCATTCCGTATTGGCGATCCTGCTAAGGTCATGTAACCTCTTTGGGACCACAGTTGTCCGTAATCATGGACAACTCCAAAACCATACTGACTATCAGTCACTATGGTAACCTTGATCTCTTTTCCCACTTCACATACTCAAATCAAAGCTATCTATTCTGCTATTTGAGCAGAACGAATTCTTTTCAGACAAGATGCTTCCAATACATCTACCACTGTACAGACAGCGTATGCTGCACTCAGAACACCTTTGTCTGTTCTCAGACACGAACCATCAACAAACATCACATAGTCGGACTCAGGCAGTGGCCCATCTCTGATGTCTGGTCTTGGTTTGGTACAGTATTCAAGAACATCTAGGCATTTGTGATCAACCTCATTTCTCACTTCAGTTTCCATAGTATCAGGCAATAATGTGGAATGGTTCACATTCACACATCTAGAGATTGTCACATTTTTTCGCTCCCAGAATTGTTTTTTCGTATTTCGTCATCCTATTATTGGTCAGGTACTGTGTTTTCGTCCTAGTATGGAGAATCTCCAAGGAATGAGGTACATACACCCTCACAGGAAATCCCATCACTATTCCTTCACTTTGTTCTAGACTGACGCTTGTAGCTGCTACTGCTTTCAGACAACCTGGCAATGCCTTTGCAACAGGGTCCAAAACCGCTGAGAAATACACAATAGGCTTTCTCAGTTTTCCATGTCTCTGAATCAGTACTGACAATGCACATCCTTCTCGTTCACTGCTGTACAATTCAAACTCCTTTTCATAGTCAGGCATCCCTAAAGCCGGTGCTTCACATAAGCTCCTTTTCAGTTGTTCAAATGCTTCCATTTCAGTTTTAGTCAGAACTATATGGTCTCTGATATCTGCTCGGGTTAATCTCTGCAATGGCTTGGCAATCAGTGAGAATCCACTAATCCACTGCCTACAGTAACCCACTGTAAGAAACGGGGTTTACCCAAATCTCCAAAGGGGTAGCATGGCATCAAGCGGGCAGGCCAAACTTCGAGGACATGTGAAGCATTCACGCAGTACCCACAGTCAACACATCAGGCACACCACAAAAGAGGCAGGACACCAGTTCGAGTTGGAAAAAGATATGTAGTTTAATAGTGTTTCCAACCTGCAAGGCAAAAGATTGCAAAACAGTAGTGTCACAACAGGACGCCAATTGGCGCCAAAGCCAAGTGAATAAAGTGGGGAATTATTTACATAGGAAGTAGTCCATGCTGAAAGGAAAAAGGATGGGATCAAAACGACATTAGATCTGGGGCCAATCTGGCGGGGCCAACTCAGAGTCTCATCCTCAGGGGAAGGCTGTAATTGTAAAATTCTATATTAGCATAGAAATATATCATGCACAATAACGCCAACCCAACCCCTGTAAGGGAAAAACATCAGGCATCACGGTACATCCTGGACAGGAACACCTGTAATAAATCAGCCCGTCTGGTCCATTAATCTGGTACATAAACAAGGGCCTGGAATAACACATCAGGCCAACCTATTGACCAACATAAGGCGGAACATACATCGTCCAGCATAAATATCAGGTAGGGGCCCTCCTCATAGATCAGGAACACCTGTAAGGAAACAGCTAGGCTCCCTCTACCAACAACCTAGGGGTATCAACATCAGGGTGTACACAACAGTCAACCCTCTTTACTTCTAGACTCCCTTAGACATTTCCTTGCCCAGACTTCCTCTATAGCTGGGGACCTCAGGACAACCCATAAGGTAGGTACCTATATTTGCAATGAGGGGGAATAAGACTCTCTACCCCAGAATATGCAATAAGGGCAACCGGCTTGCTCCTGAGTTGTCTGGTAGGGCAGTTAGTTGCAGGAAAGTTAGAGCAGTTCAACAAATCTGGAGCCCAAGTCACAGGTGCCCTCCGCAAAACGGGGCACCTGACAAGGCAACACAGTCCCAGGGGGCAGGCACCGGCAATGTACCCCGTTGCCCCCCCTTCACCAACTTAAGACAGGCCCCACTCACCGGCTGCTCCTGGGCTCTCTCTCGCTTAGGGTCCTCCGCAGGCCCAGGGCTTCACTGAAGAAGGGCAGGCACCGACAATGTGCCTCGATGCCCCCTTCTCTCTCACGACGACAGCCGGGCCCCTCCGTCCTCACGGGGGCCCAGGACCTAAAGGTAGCCTCCGCGAGGCTTCCGGCCCCCAGACAGGGGCCCTCTTCAGCTTCGAAGGGCCCACAAGGCCTCACTCAGGCCTATGCAGTTTCGAGGTAGAGGGGGCAGGCACCGGCAATGTGCCTCGAGTCCCCCCCCCCTTACTGCGGCGTCGCCTGGTCCCCTACTCCTTACGGGGCCCCGGGGGTTCAAAACGGCCTCTGGGCGGCCACACTCGTCTCACCCGGGCCTCCTTCTTTCACAGGGTCCCAAGGTTTCAACACGGCCTCAAGAAGGCCTCCAGGGAGACACCCGGTGTCAAGGCACTCGTGGGGGGAAGCCTGCCTGGCTTTTCCCCCACCTCACACGGCTTCCACCGTACACTCGGGGCTCCCTCGTCCTCCTGGGAGCCCCACCGGCACTCTGCTCCGGCCGCCTCAGGTCGGGAGGCGGGGCTGGCATCGACAGTGTGCCCCGGCCCCGCCTACCTCACCGGCCCCTCGCGTGGGGGCACAGACCGGTGGGGTGGCCTCCCGCTCCGGTCGCTTCTCTTCGACGGCGGGGCTAGCACCGACAGTGTGCCCCAGCCTGAAACGAGGGTAGGCTCCTCCAGCGTGATTTTCCTCAGGAGAATGGCGCTATTCACAGCGCACTGCTCCTCCCTCTGCCCACACCACTTCCAGGGCCAGTAGCATTCCGGGGGCCACACCAGCCCCAGCGCTTCTCTCCCCACAGTGCTTGGTAGGCAGTCCAGGGGCAGATTAAGAGACACAGTTCCTCGAGTGCCCAATCCTCCCTGGGCAGCTCCTCCCAGTCCAGCGCTTCCACAGGGGCCACAACTTCCCTTGGGGCATCAACCTCCCCAGAATAGCGCTTGCCAGGCAGTACTTCATAAGGGGCAACAGTTCCTCCAGGCAGCTCCTCACGACCCAGCACTTCCACAGGGTCACAGCTTCACCAGAGGGAGTAGACAGTCCTATTTCTCACCTCCTGGGCGCTTCTTCATCTTAGCGCTGGCGTAATTCTCGGTCCCCACAGTGTCAGGGACCTGGGTAGGGGCCCTCCCTTGTCAGGGGCCCATGGGGACAGCAGAGGGGGGGGGGGTTTATAGGGGTGCAGGGCCCAGCTCACAGGCCCATGTGGCGGTAGCACCTCACAGTAGGTCCCCTCTCTGTCTTGTCCCAGCGCTGACTGACTTTCTGGTGGCACTTCTCCCTACTTATACCCTCCTCCCTCACAGAGCCAGCACCTTCCGGAATGTTGGGGAAAACTGGTTCACACTGGCTCAAGGGGAGGGGTTGAGCACCCTGGGTGCCAGGCTTCCCTCCAAATGCTAGGGGTAGCTGGGTAATATTATCTAGACCGCTGACCTATGGCAGTCCAGTGGCAAAACCCATGGCCATGGCATCCATTTTAAACACAGTACATTTTAGTCAGGTGCAGTTTTATAATGGGGAAATTTACAAGTGCTCACATTATTATATGTCATTACATTTTCAACAAGGTGTCTCACACCACTCATGGCCTATACAGGTTTAATCCCATGGGGGAGACATCCTAGATAAGGGGGTCAAAAGCGAAAAATTTTGGGGGAAAAGGCCAAGTCCAACACAACTCCCCCTCCAGCCAAAAGCCAGGGTAGACCGATTAATGCCTTGATGGGCTTCCCTGCTTGGGGCGGAAAAAGGTGGACGCAGGCCTGCAACTACAGGAGCACCTGCAGTTTCTCCTCCATTCTGGAACCCAATGGTTCTCTCTCGCAACCCTCCCTTCACCAACAAAACCACCCCACTGGTGTTCCCTAGTGGGATGTTTCTCCTTCCTAGAGTGGAAGGCTCTAGCCTCAGGCTTGTAATACTCTTGGACCACTCTCCTCTCTCCAAATTGCCACTGGTCCACCCACCTGGGGTCTACACCCTCAGACTGACCAGCCCTTAGGGGTGAGGCTCTCCTCCCCCTACTTTTCCTCCTAGGGTTCCGCCATCTCCTACCCCTGGGGACACCCTCACACAACCACTCTCTCCCCAACCTGGAGTCGAAACCCACAGGCTGAACCGGTGACAGGGGAGAATCACTGAAATAATATCGAGGGACAAAATATCGACTTGCAAAAATATCGTGGAAAAAATATCGACAGACAGAATATCGAGTTTGTATCTACAAACAGGTAAGTACAAAAATATCGAGTACAAAATATCGTTTACAAAAATATAGTTTTAAAAAATATCGACTTTATTAAAAACAGTGTTAAATTAAATTAATATTAAAATTTAATTACTAAAATATACTTAAAAATACTTAAATTAACTTATAATAATTAAATAATAAATGAAATTAATAAAAATACATTTTTACAATCATATTTGTTAAAACATATATATATAGTAACATACTATAATTAAATAAGATACTATTATATTACCGTACGATAGCAGAAGTGTAAAAAATACTATTCCCACTCCAAAGAGTGCAAGCGTAGGGAAAGCGTTGGATAGCGTAGGGATTAAAATTACTATTCCCACTCCAAAGAGTGCAACAGTAGGGAAAGCGTTGGATAGCGTAGGGGTAAAAATTACTTTTCCCACTCCAGTGGGTGCAACAGTAGGGAAAGCGTTGGATAGCGTAGGGGTAAAAATTACTATTCCCACTCCAGTGGGTGCAACAGTAGGGAAAGCGTTGGATAGCGTAGGGGTTAAAATTACTATTCCCACTCCAAAGAGTGCAACAGTAGGGAAAGCGTTGGATAGCGTAGGGGTAAAAATTACTATTCCCACTCCAGTGGGTGCAACAGTAGGGAAAGCGTTGGATAGCGTAGGGGTTAAAATTACTATTCCCACTCCAGTGGGTGCAACAGTAGGGAAAGTGTTGGATAGCGTAGGGGTTAAAATTACTATTCCCACTCCAGAGAATACAACATTAGGGAAAGTAAATACTTCATAAATAATTAAATAATGTATTATTGAATATCTATTAATAAATAATTAAAAATAAATAATATTTGTATACAATATAATAATTAATATATTAAATGTAATCATTAACAATAATTATTTCTATTGATCACCTATTAATACTAATTAATACAAATATTTACAATTAATTATTTAACAATGAAAAAGTATTTAACAATTATTTGAAATTAAATAAATATAAATAAATGTAATTAATCAATTAGTTATAATTTAATCCCTTCCCACCCAATTCCCCTATAAACTCACAACCCGCTACAAAAATAATTTCGTCAAATTTACATAATTACAAATTAATCAATTAATTAAAATTAATTACCAATTAAAAGTTAATTAATTAACTATTATAAATTAATTAACTATTAATTTAAATTTACTATCAATAAATAAATTTTAATATTTAATTAATTATAATTAAAATACTTCCCACCCTATTCCCCTATAGACCCACAACCCGCTACAGAATTAAATTACGCAATAATTATAAAAACAAAAATCAATAATAAATATTAATTATAACATAAATACACACTTTTCACACATATTATACCATAAAAATACACTATAAAAAATTAGATATTATTAAAAATCGATATTTTTTACTATCTATATTTTTAACAGTCGATATTATATCACTTACCTTAAAAACGATATTTTGGTCATCTATATTCTGTCCTGTCGATATTTTGTCCAGTCTATATTTAAAAGTCGATATTATGTCCAGTCGATATTTTGGAGTCGATATTATGTCTGTGCACCGACAGGGGCTAGTCCTCCCTCTCCCTGCACCCCCTCCCAGAGTTCCGCACCCTCCTACCCGGAGAAGTACCCCTGGGAGTCACTTCCGGGGGGACTCTGGTTACAGATGTCCCTCCCACCAGGGCAGGCAACTCCTGTCCCTGGCCACCCAACCCGGGATCTGCGCCCTGTGGCTGAGCCGGTGACAGAGAAGAGACCTTCCTCCCAGAGTTCCGCACCCCCCTGACTGGAGTAGTACCCCTGGGAGTCAAATTGGTAGGGAGCTGAATTACAGATACCCCACCCTCCAGGCCAGGCAACTCCTGAACCTGAACCCCCAGTCCAGGATCTAAACCCTGAGACTGGTCAGGCCCCCGAACCACTGGAGCTCCGATTATTGATGCTCCGGGTCCTCCTGACATGAGGGGATCCCTCCCTCTGGATGACACCTTGGGACAGCTCCCCGTCTCACTCCCTTCAGGATCACTCCCCTCAGCCTTCCCAGACGCTCTGGCACTTACCCAGAGGTCTGCCTCCTGTGCAAGTTCCCTGGGGTCTGAGAACCCGCACTGCAACAGATGGTGACGCAGTCTTGGGAAACAACTCCTCAGCATGTGCTCCCGGATAACGGTATGGCACAGCCCTTCCCAATCCTCCACTGCTCTCCTCACCACCCAATCCTCCAGTACAGTCCGACACTCCTCTTCAAACTCTCCCCAGGACTGATGGGACAGCTATCCCCTGCCCCTGAACACTAACCCGTCCTCCTCTTCCGGGGAATCAGGCACGGTCTCCTGAGCTTCGGGAGTGGGACTCCTTGCACTGGACCTACACTCGCTGCCACCACTGGATCCCACCCTCACAGGCGTATCCAGGCTCTTAAAACCACTCTCAGGGGACAATCTACCCACCTGAGCTGATCCCTCTCTGGCGAAGGCCCTCGCCGCCTCCGCCATCCTCTCCTGGGCTAGGACCATTTCTGTCTCTAGCCTCTGCTGTTGAATCCTCAGCTGCGCTAACTCCATGGCCTGCTCAAATCTGAGCTTCTCCAGCACTAGCTGATGCTCCCTCTCTTCCCTCCTATCTACCCACTCTTCTGGGGACAGGGAAAGGGATGGGGCAGTGCCCCCGGGACTGGACCCAGTGCGCGACTCCCTATCTACGGTGTCCTCCACAGCTACTGGCGTCTCTGCCCTGTTAAACTCTTCCTCCTCTCCATCCAGGTAATTACCCTCCAGGGATATGGATTGGGAGCCCTCCCACTGGCTTCTACCGAATCCACCCTTCAAATACTCAGGGGGGCAATCAGACAGGTACCCACCGATCTTTAAGGGCTCCCCCCTCCTGAGGGCCTCATAAAGAGACAGCTTTCTCCTAATGTTTCATACTGGGGGTATCCCTCTCTCCAGGAGGAAGTCTATCACCTCCTGTTCGGTGTACTCCATCAGTTCCACCTCCTCATAAACCAACCCCATCGTGGCGAGGACTCTCGGGACACACCCACAGTGGAACAAGGGGACACAATTTCACAAAACACTTTCAGGAGGAAGCAATATAGCAAACAATCCAACAATAATCCCCACCAAAGGCTCTAAAGGTGGTGTAACCGGTGGCCGCTGTGGTACTGCGCAAACACAAGTCCTATCCCACCGCTTGCCACCAATGTAAGAAACGGGGGTTACCCAAATCTCCAAAGGGGTAGCATGGCATCAAGCAGGCAGGCCAAACTTCGAGGACATGTGAAGCATTCACGCAGTACCCACAGTCAACACATCAGGCACACCACAAAAGAGGCAGGACACCAGTTTGAGTTGGAAAAAGATATGTAGTTTAGTAGTGTTTCCAACCTGCAAGGCAAAAGATTGTAAAACAGTAGTGTCACAACAGGACGCCAATTGGCGCCAAAGCCAAGTGAATAAAGTGGGGAATTATTTACATAGGAAGTAGTCCATGCTGACAGGAAAAAGGATGGGATCAAAACGACATTAGATCTGGGGCCAATCTGGCGGGGCCAACTCAGAGTCTCATCCTCAGGGGAAGGTTATAATTGTAAAATTCTATATTAGCATAGAAATATATCATGCACAATAACGCCAACCCAACCCCTGTAAGGGAAAAACATCTGGCATCACGGTACATCCTGGACAGGAACACCTGTAATAAATCAGCCCGTCTGGTCCATTATTCTGGTACATAAACAAGGGCCTGGAATAACACATCAGGCCAACCTATTGACCAACATAAGGCGGAACATACATCGCCCAGCATAAATATCAGGTAGGGGCCCTCCTCATAGATCAGGAACACCTGTAAGGAAACAGCTAGGCTCCCTCTACCAACAACCTAGGGGTATCAACATCAGGGTGTACACAACAGTCAACCCTCTTTACTTCTAGACTCCCTTAGACATTTCCTTGCCCAGACTTCCTCTATAGCTGGGGACCTCAGGACAACCCATAAGGTAGGTACCTATATTTGCAATGAGGGGGAATAAGACTCTCTACCCCAGAATATGCAATAAGGGCAACCGGCTTGCTCCTGAGTTGTCTGGTAGGGCAGTTAGTTGCAGGAAAGTTAGGGCAGTTCAACAAATCTGGAGCCCAAGTCACAGGTGCCTTCCGCAAAACAGGGCGCCTGACAAAGCAACACAGTCCCAGGGGGCGGACACCGGCAATGTACCCCGTTGCCTCCCTTCACCAACTTAAGACAGGCCCCACTCACCGGCTGCTCCTGGGCTCTCTCTCGCTTAGGGTCCTCAGCAGGCGCAGGGCTTCACTGAAGAAGGGCAGGCACCGACAATGTGCCTCGATGCCCCCTTCTCTCTCACGACGACAGTCGGGCCCCTCCGTCCCTACGGGGGCCCGGGACTTAAAGGTAGCCTCCACGAGGCTTCCGGCCCCCAGACAGGGGCCCTCTTCAGCTTCGAAGGGCCCACTCAGGCCTATGCAGTTTCGAGGTAGAGGGGGCAGGCACCGGCAATGTGCCTCGAGGCCCCCCCTTACTGCGGCGTCGCCTGGGCCCCTACTCCTTACGGGGCCCCGGGGGGTTCAAAATGGCCTCTGGGCGGCCACACTCGTCTCACCCGGGCCTCCTTCCTTCACAGGGGCCCAAGGTTTCAACACGGCCTCAAGAAGGCCTCCAGGGAGACACCCGGTGTCAAGGCACTCGTGGGGGGAAGCCTGCCTGGCTTTTCCCCCACCTCACACGGCTTCCGCCGTACACTCGGGGCTCCCTCGTCCTACTGGGAGCCCCACCGGCACTCTGCTCCGGCCGCCTCAGGTCGGGAGGCGGGGCTGGCACCGACAGTGTGCCCCGGCCCCGCCTACCTCACCGGCCCCTCGCGTGGGGGCACAGACCGGCGGGGTGGCCTCCTGCTCCGGTCGCTTCTCTTCGACGGCGGGGCTGGCACCGACAGTGTGCCCCGGCCCCGCCCCTTCAACCGGCCCCTCTCTCCAGGGCACAGACCGGCGGGGTGGCCTCCCGCTCCGGTCGCTTAATCCTCGGGCTCCCCCCTCGTCCACGGGGGCCCCGCTCCAGCGCTTCACCCGGGTCCCCCTCCTACCTCAAGGGGACCCGGGGCTTCGATTCAGCTTCTCCTGGCCTTTCCGGCCGACAGCCAATCCCTGCTCGGCCTTCAAAGGTCACGGCCGCGCAGGCCAATCCGTGCGCGGCGGGCCGATGACGCGGCCTGGCCCCCCGTCACGTGATGCGGGAGTCGGCGGCCTCAGGGCCGAGCGCGGCCCTTCCTTCAATCGGCGGCCCTCTCCTGGTACCGGGGGCCGCCGCGACGATGCCCACAGCGGTGGGGGTCCCCTCGGCAGCGCCGGGCCGCGGCGGTGATTTCGCCTAGGTACAACCAGCGCAAGGCACCGCCAACACTCCTCGGGCTGCGGCGGTGATATCGGCGGCAATAAGGGGTAGGCTCCCTTCTTAATTAATTAATTATATGGCAGACAGCGCGCTGAAACGAGGGTAGGCTCCTCCAGCGTGATTTTCCTCAGGGGAATGGCGCTATTCACAGCGCACTGCTCCTCCCTCTGCCCACACCACTTCCAGGGCCAGTAGCATTCCGGGGGCCACACCAGCCCCAGCGCTTCTCTCCCCACAGCGCTTGGTAGGCAGTCCAGGGGCAGATTAAGAGACACAGTTCCTCGAGGGCCCAATCCTCCCTGGGCAGCTCCTCCCAGTCCAGCGCTTCCACAGGGGCCACAACTTCCCTGGGGGCATCAACCTCCCCAGAATAGCGCTTGCCAGGCAGTACTTCATAAGGGGCAACAGTTCCTCCAGGCAGCTCCTCACGACCCAGCACTTCCACAGGGTCACAGCTTCACCAGAGGGAGTAGACAGTCCTATTTCTCACCTCCTGGGCGCTTCTTCATCGCAGCGCTGGCGTAATTCCCGGTCCCCACAGTGTCAGGGACCTGGGTAGGGGCCCTCCCTTGTCAGGGGCCCATGGGGACAGCAGAGGGGGGGTTTATAGGGGTGCAGGGCCCAGCTCACAGGCCCATGTGGCGGTAGCACCTCACAGCAGGTCCCCTCTCTGTCTTGTCCCAGCGCTGACTGACTTTCTGGTGGCACTTCTCCCTACTTATACCCTCCTCCCTCACAGAGCCAGCACCTTCCGGAATGTTGGGGAAAACTGGTTCACACTGGCTCAAGGGGAGGGGTTGAGCACCCTGGGTGCCAGGCTTCCCTCCCAAAGCTAGGGGTAGCTGGGTAATATTATCTAGACCGCTGACCTATGGCAGTCCAGTGGCAAAACCCATGGCCATGGCATCCATTTTAAACACAGTACATTTTAGTCAGGTGCAGTTTTATAATGGGGAAATTTACAAGTGCTCACATTATTATATGTCATTACATTTTCAACAAGGTGTCTCACACCACTCATGGCGAAAAAGTTTTGGGGGAAAAGGCCAAGTCCAATACCCACCATCCCAAAAACATCCTCACTTGTCTTTTGGTTTTCGGTGGCTGCATTCCTTGTATTATTTTAATTCTTTCTGCAGTGACTTGTCTGATTCCTTTGGCAATCTTATGACCTAAGTATTGCACTTCCTTCTGACAAAATTGTAATTTTGACGGAGACATTTTGGGGCCGATTCCGATCCGGTAAAATAACCGTCCGTACGATTCACATCCGGAGCCGTCTCCGTACGACTCGTACACACGCCGTACGACCCGACGAGTACGATCCAGACCGGGGAATCAGGACGCGATTCGTACGGTCCACGTCAGGTAAGGGCGATTCGTACGGAAAAGTGCACAATCACATACACACCGTACGGCGCTTACACCCCATGATCGCAGGGGTATGCACCGTACCCCTGCGATCATGGGGGGTACGCGCGTACACCCAGCGTACATGGGGTACGCACGTACACTCAGGGTACATGGGGTACGGTGCGCACCCCATGTACGCTGGGTGTACGGTGCGTACCCCCCATGATCGCAGGGGTCCGTGCCGTACCCCTGCAATCATGGGGGGTTCGTGCCATACCCAGGGGGCCGTTCAGTACCTGTTTCGGCGTGAACTCTGCTTTTACGGCTGTTTTCTGCTCCCGTAGAAAAAGGGTCTTACGGTGCGTACCAGACACGTATCGTACTTGCTGGGTCGTATAAACCAGCCGCGAACCGTACATATGTCGCGTACAGTGGGTTCCGAGTGAGAATCGTACAGAGATTAGAGTCGTACGGTCTCTGTACGATTCGTACGGAGTCCAGCTGGTGGTACGAATCGTACTTCGTCGTACGTACAGGGGATGTTGCAGGGTACGAATCGTATGGGAAAAACGCTCCGAACGGCTATTCAGAGTGGTTTTTACTGGATCGGAATCAACCCCTTTATGTCCCTCTTCGGCCAAATGATTCAACAATGCAATGGTATCTGTTACAGATGCATCCTTTGTCTTCGATGCCACTAGGAGATCATCGATATATTGAACCAATACAGACTCTCCAGGCATGCTCAAATGTTCTGATCATTTCTTAAGCAACTGATTAAAGATAGATGCACTTTCAGTATACCCTTGAGGAATTCGGCACCATGGCAAAATACGATCTCCGAATCTGAATGCAAATATTGGCTGGCTTTGTGGGTGCAATGGAACTGTAAAGAACGCATTACACAGATCGATCACAGCGTACCATTCTGCATCATGGGGAATTTGATATAGAATCACTGCTGGATTTGGTACTATCGGACAACATGGGGCAACTATTTTATTTACCTTTCTAAGGTCTTGTACAATCCTAAATGTTCCGTTTGGCTTTTTCCGTTTGGAGTTATTCCTTCAATTATTTCTGCCATCATTTTATACTGAGGAATGTTCGGGTAACTCATACCTTCTTATATAGTGACTTTTACAGGATCTACATCTTTCATCAACCCAATATCTTCTCCTGTGAAATCCCACAACTTTTCTGTCACTACCTTTTTCAATTCATCCGGTATCTTCTCTCGATCAAACACGGGAAACAAATTATTTTGTTCTGCCTCAATCATAAGCATGCTCATTTTGTACAGACTATCTTCATCTGGGTTTTGCAATTCTATGCCATCAGGTGAACAGTATATGGCACAGTTAATTTTACACAAAATGTCTCGACCTAACAGATTGACTGGGCTACTATCACACACCACAAAACGATGCATGTCTTTAAAATTTCCAATTTCCACTTCTACTGGTTGTGTTAAAGATGTTTTATTCACCTACAACTTGGATGTGGTCTCCTGAGAGAGGAAGATTTTGGACTTCTACTGGCCTAACAGTAGAACGGGTAGCACCAGTGTCCACCAGGAAAGTTATTTCAACATTATTCACTTTTCAGTTTACAAATGGACCAGACTGATCTACCTCAAGAGTGGCTCCAAGCACACACTCTTCTCCTTCTCTCAGGCACCGTCAGAAACTTTCATCCGACTCACTTCCACCCTCTTCTTGCAACCAATACTGGGGACTCACATTCACTCTAGGTGATCTGTTTACCTGCTCGACTCAGCTGAATCCTGTCTCTGCGCTGTATCTCTGTTGATTTACACTGTGTGGAAGTGGCGGTAGTGGCACCTGACTTTGCTGATTAACTATCTGCTGCTGTTGCAGTTGCTGTAGAATTACCTCAGGCTGCACCTGTGGATTCAATGATGTATTTTCGGGATTAACTCTTGGTGGATACTTACATTCGTTTCTCCAATGCCCTATTCTGCCGCAATTATGACAAGGGAGCTTTTTCTTAAGCTTGTCTGTATTCCCTACCAATTTCGTTTTGTTAAAATTTCCTTTAAATTTTCCTTGACTCTCTGTATTTTTATTCTCCAATTGTGCTACTTGGTGTTCAGCCACTTTCACTTGCGCCCATATAGCTTTCTCTTTTAACTTCTTTTGTTTGGCATCAATTTCTTCACTACAATATTTGGCTTTTCTCAAAACATCTTCCACAGATCCTTACTGCCATCCTATCATATTATGCCTGATCATGTCTCCGATTTCCAGTCTTAATCCATATACGAATCAATATATAAATTGACTCATGTCTTTTTTACTCAATTTTTCATATCCACTGTATTGTTTAAATACCAACAACAATCTTTCATAAAATGAATGTACAGATTCTTTAGGTTCCTGTGTAGTTCAGTCTATTTTAACCCAATCAGTTTCTTTTGGCTGAATTTTATTCTTCAAAAACACTATCACTTGTTCGTATTTTCTCATTACTTCAGGTGACGGAGCACCTGTTACTTTGTCTCGAGGATACTCTTCCCTCGGCCAATTTACAGATATTTTACATTCAGTCCACAAGTCTGCTGGCACTACTATGTCAACTAATCCATCTAGATCAACCCATAGTACTTTTGAAACTTTTACAAATCGATCTACCTGTCGATACCATTCTACTGCTTTTCTGGCTTTTCTCTCAATCTGGGGAAATCATTTGTAAATGATAATATGTCCTGTCTACTCCAAGGAACATGCATATATCCTCCTCCTGGTATGTCATTTACTGTTGTTTTCTTTTCTCTGACTGGGAATTCTAATGTAGATGTATCACTAGCCTCTCCTTTTTTCTTTGCCCATTTCACTCTCCACTTATTCACATCTCCCCATTTTCTTAGCAGCACAATTAATTCTTTTATTTGAGCTCTTCTTCCAGCTGCATTCATATTTTCAATGTCTTTTTCTGAAAAGTCTACTCTATACGTCTTCTGCAACGTTTTACATTTTGTGAAATCTACATTTAATTCACTTGCACATCCTTCCAGCTGATCATGTACAGATTTTGTTTTCCAAGTAATACTTTTACACATGAACATCAGTTCATCATCTTGATAGGCTTTTAATCTGTCTGTTCCAATTGTTCCAATAATTAATTCTTCCATATCGACCTTTAATCTTGCAACATCTAATACTTTGGGTTCATTCTCTTTTAATTTCAAAGTTTTAAGCCAATCACTTAATTCTTGTTCCGACGGACCTATCGGGGTTTGTGTTAAGTCTATTTTCTCAGTACTCTTTTCAGGTGTGGCAGAATCTGATTCTGCTCCGGTTGCATATTTATAGGGTGAACTCTGATTAAAAGTCAAGTCAGGCGGATTTACATTACTTGCTCATCTGATTTCTGACAAGTCTGGATAAATATTTTCTTTTACTTTTTGCAAACTTTGCTGCAAAGGGATTGTTAAACTTGGCTCTTTTATTCTTTGGTTCTCAAATACTGGAATTACAGGTCCTATCGTTACTGGAACTGTTACCTCTTCTATATTTTTCGTAAGCTCTTGTATCTTTTCTGTCAATTCATTTGTAGATCGTATATACTCAGCAGTACTAGTTTGTTCCTCAACTCGTTGTTCTACTCTACTTACATTTCCTCTGTCATCATTCTGTTTGGGAGTACCAGTAAGTCTCATTTCTGTCATTGAGGTATTTGGGTTATATCTCACTTCTACTCTTTCTGGTACATCTCTAAAATTTAAAAATTGCCTTGGGGTTTCATTAATTCTACCTTCTACTGGTGGAGCATTAGGTGTAGTCCGTAAAGAACCTGGTTGATATGGGGGTGGTCTCCTATGTAATATCTCTTCCAGTACAGCATCCTCTGATTCACTATCACCATAACCTGTTTCCCCATTTTTCTTTTTCTCTGTACATTTCCACCCTTCATATTCATCCAAAAGTCTAACCGGATACATGCCATCACACATGTCTGCATTTCTCCATCTGCAAATTCTACTCTCATGTGTCTCTCCCCATAGATTACGAAATCTACCTCTTGGTCTGATATGTCCTTTCAATCTTTTGCTTTCTAATTCATGCATCTCATCTTCCCATTCAACTAAAGCCTCAAACTGCGTCGGTCTAGGTCTTGGGTCAAGATTCATCATCTATTCTCTCAAATTTCTCAAAACTGCCACATCAAAAGATCCTCCTTCCGGAAAAGCTAACACACCATCATTTCTGGTATACCTTGCCCAATTCTCTAGCCAAACACACGTATGGTAACCATATTTTTATAACATATAGGAAGCAGGCGTTTTTGGCGGAGGAAGTCATTTTCCCTCTCTTGTGACTATCGCCTTGACCTTAACAAACACATTTTTCAATTTCATAAACCATGAAGGTTTCTTCTTTTCCTCTTCGTAATAGTAATCAATCTTTCTGTAAATTCCCTGTCTTTCAAAAGATCACGCACTTCTTTATTGCTGTTCTGTAACACCAACCTATCACAGCGCGGTTTACACTAGCGAACCAATTAGAACAACATACGTCTCTTTAGTGCTTAACCAATAGCTTCGCTGCTTTTCATGATGCACCAATCAGCCCTTACTCTGTCTTGGTCACAAGGACCAATCCCAGCGCAGCACTTTTGACATCACCAGCGCTCCGGTTTCTGCAGCGCCAACTGACCCCTCCTTTACAAGGTTTATCGAGAAGACGTATTTACAAAATATACAACTAAATCAGTTAGTAACTTACACAAAACAACTCCATTTGTCTGTTTCGCTAAAACAAAGTGATAGATTTTCAATCGTTCAGGTATTCTGTATAACTACAACAGAATTTTAGACTCGCTAATAAAGTAGCACAACCCTCTACCTTACCCTTCTGTCACACAATAACGAACCCGTTTCTCTTGGAATAAGACACATAAAGAGACCTCAATGCTCCTTAGAGTCTAACCCAGAGTTTCACAAGAACGCATATTGCTATTTTATTTACACAAGTTCAGACGGAAAATCCCTATTCATTCAGACAATAATTCTGTATTTCCAGTAGGCAGTGCTTTCCTCTACCCTACCACAGAATTTCTCTAACGTTAGTAAAGCAGCACACCTACTTTACCCTTTTTCCAAGCTCGGGTTAAGTCCTACTACTCTCCCAGCGATAAGTTTTAAAACAGAATATGCAATGATCCCTATACTTAAAAGCTAAAATTTCATAGACTGCCCTTCACTATACATTTATCCTTTCACACCTAAGGTCCCTAAACTTGTGATGTGCGACGACACTGCTTGTGATATGCTCAAATACCACTGTAGTATACAACGATACTACCCTTTGAAACAGACTATGTGATGTGCGACTTCACTTGCCACACTTCCTCTGCCTGCAGACAGAGTAACCAGCTTCCCACAACCCTCGGAAGCCTTTTCAGGACTACATATAATGTAATACAAACTCAACAAATGTTAGTCATAATTCTGTACATAAACCCTATATATCACCTTGTACATAATTCTAGCTGATTATATAGCAACCAATGCTCTGCTACCAAGCCGTACTCCGGAAATAATTTCTAATACCATAACACCTTTCCCTGAAGTACAAAATCATACATATACTTGACAGTGGGGCCCATGACACCGCGAGTCACTCACAAAATACTTTAATCGTACTTCATGGATCGGTGAAATTCAAAGGAGAGCTGATGTATCATAGTGGAGTGTCTAAACTAAAACGGGATATTTATACTATTTACACCTGCAGTTTAAATGAGCTTACCATGGTTTTCATTTAATAAAACATTTTAATTAGACACGCCACCACTAAGCTTGACGGATCTACTAGTAAAAAATTAGGCATAGCAAAACTCAAGACCAGCTTAATTCTCCATTTATCTAATTTTTATTAAGAGCAAATTCAGCATGTCTAAACAATTATTCACTTTATTTATTTTCTTTGTTCAAATACGACATTTAAAGGTATAAGAATTTATTTCAGACAACTAATTTCATTTATTTCAGAAATTCAGAAATAGACATTTTATTTTAATTTAGAAATGCAAGTATTAGTTAAAGACAGATAGTTCACAAACTCCTTTTCTCCTATTTCCCTAACTTCCCTGACTAATAACTAGGGGTGGGCGGCCAGCTACGCTCCGTGCACGGAGTGTGCGTAGTGCCGCCTACTCCGCATTTTGCGGAGCGGGCGTAGCCAGGCGGCACTACGCACGCTCCGCAGACGGAGCGTAGCTGGCCGCCACCCGCCTCCCTCCCGCCCTCCCTAAATACTTTCAATTAAACGAGTAAAATAATTAAAACGCACTTACCTTGCCCGCCGCTGCCCGCCGCGTCCCCGGGGCTCGCTATCTGCAGTCTTCCGTCTTGTTTACTAATGCGCATGCGCGGGCGGCCGCGCATGCGCATTTTCTCATGAGAAATGCGCATGCGCGGCCGCCCGCGCATGCGCATTAGTAAACAAGACGGAAGACTGCAGATAGCGAGCCCCGGGGACGCGGTGGGCAGCGGCGGGCAAGGTAAGTGCGTTTTAATTATTTTACTCGTTTAATTGAAAGTATTTAGGGAGGGCGGGAGGGAGGCGGGTGGCGGGGCTGGCGGCCAGTGGTGTTTGCGTAGTGAGGGTACGCGGAGTGCGGAGGTGGGCGTAGTTTCTCGCCCACTTCGCGTAGCTCCGCGAATCCCCACTACGCCCACTACGCCCAGGGCTACTAATAACCTCACCTAAAGTTCAGATCTCATTCAGAAGAAAATAGAAAATTATTCAAAGTCTTACATCCCTGGAAAATCAGCATTCCGACAGCATCTCTTGAGGAAATCGAAAAGAAGTTTTTTCTTAAGTAAAATCAGCACTTTTTATACCTTTTTCACTAACTTTATCTATCTACAAAAGTAAATATCGACATAAACTTGAGTTCTGATTGGACAATTTAGGGGTGGATGAGCATAGCCTCATCTTTTTAATATTCGTCTTCCGTTGTGTCAGCAAAATCTAATAGGTCCTTTGTTTAAGAAAATGTCCGGCCTAGTCACGTTCTCAAATTGATATTTCCAAACATTTTCCCATGTTATACAAAAGTGACATCCACAGTTGTTGGCAATCATCTATATTCTCGGGACATGGTGGCCTTGAACCTCGCTGTTCAGGCACAGTCAGCTCGCATTCATTGTCGGCTTTATTCGCGCATGCGTATTTCTTTTAGGGCCACAGTAATCGAGCGACTCCATTTTCTGTTAGGCCTCACGAGTCAAAAATGGGAACTATCATAGAAACAAACACAAATGAATGTTATTTTAAGAATTTTAGCCTTTCTGTTTACCTCCCCTTTTTCTACGGTTTTCCCTATTAGTATTTACCTAGCAAAATAGCCACATTTAAGCATAATATACTCACTTTTCTTCATGTTTTGCCACAAAATACGTAAATAATGTACTGGAAGAGGTTATGGTCAGTCCCTGAATTGGAAGCGTATAGAACGGAACTTTCTGAGATTTTGCCTCTTCTAAAGAACAAAAAGATCCCCTGGCTCCAGCATATTCGTGCTGTTAGTACCCGTTTAGGTTTTCCTGAACTGTGGTAAACTCCTGAGGTCTTTTGCCTGGAGATATCTAAGAAAGAACTCCTCTCTCAGATACATACGTTAAATTATCAACTATTAATGAGCTCTTCATCATTGGGTAAGCTGACATCTGAATTCCTCCTAGTCAAACCAGAATCTAAACTAGAGGAACTTATGGATTTGATTGAACCCCAAGCTGCCCGAAAGCTTTATTTACAGTTAAGACATGGCACCCTTCCAGTTAGGTCCTTTACATCCAAATGGCCAAACTCTAATAGTGAAGCTTGCCCAGCTTGCAGCCATAAAACCGAGAATGTAACCCATGTACTGTTTTTTTGCCCCGCTTATTCCGCAATCAGAAAACGTTGGCTAATACCCATTTGTAAGAACTTGGGTCTTTTGCACTTTACACAGGCATGTAGGATAATGATATATGATACACATCCACCCATTGTGTTCGCAGTCTCCCGTTATTTATTTAATATGTGGCGTAGGAGATTTACCTTTTTGACTTGATTGTTGTATATAGAACTTTGTCCAAATGTCTTGTCCTATGATAACTTCTAGTTTAATTCTCTTTTTAAGCTTTTATGAATATTTATTGTTTTATTATCCGTGCTGATGTATTATTATGTGCACTTTTTATGGTCCTTTGATCGAAATAAAGGTTATCAAGCTAAGTAAACAAAAGCACATTTATGCCGCATTCAGCTCAAAGCTGCTTATTAATTTAAGACATGACAGAATCACAAAATTAGTTAATTATGATTGCAACATAAGCATAATTAGTTTCCCACGTATGTCTGTGTAGGTACAAATGTTATTCTAAGTTGGTTAGTTTCACACGTCATTCAATTAGTTCAAATTATGATTATGGAAGTGTGATTTTACAAGGGGTACTCACATTTTGTTTCTCCACCTTGCTCCATCACACCCACAGGCCCTAATGACAGTGAGTAGTAATTTGCTTCTCTCTTGGGGGAGGAGAGAAGCAAATGGAAGTGATGCAAAGAGTGAGTAAGAGGGGGGCTCTTACTCACTCTTTGCATCACTTCCATGGTGTCTTAATCTGATGCTCATAGAATAGACTGAACAAAAACCAGGGTGTTTTATGTAGGAGCTCAGTAAACTTGGCAAGTTTGCAGCACACAGTTTTTCTCATGTAAGTGCTCCAGAGGGACACATTCATCTTTATTGTAAAAATGGATTGCCCATGGTCCAAGTGATGCATAACCGTCTAAAGCAGCTGGCTCAACATTTTTCCAAGCAATAGTAAAATATAAAGTAGTACTTTCGAGTAGGCAAATGTACATTGAATGACCCTAGGTTAATACTCTTGGGATTTTCTCACAGAAACATTCAGTTCAGTTTAAAAGCTTTTATTCGGTTTGTGATACAACCACAGAAACATTCAATTGTATGTCAAAGGGTTATTTATTCAGGATCAGGGCTATGACGTAGAGGCCATCAAGGGAAAAAAGGGCACGGCACCCCCCCTTATTTGCAAATGTAGTAACATCAGCAGAATTGGCAGCACACTTTTGGTCATCAAGGGATATGACGCTGGAGAAAGCGACATCACCAGAGGGAACATCCATTTCACTCTGTCCTTTCAGGTTTTGGAAATCTGACATCTCACAGCCATGGTTTCTATAGTAGTGATTTCAGGGGTACACGAGGGCCAGGGTCAAAACGGATATGGTGACCTTGATGATAAGTATTCCCTTGTTACAATGCGACACTTAAAAATGTGGCACTTTAACATTAATCGGGAAAAGAAGGCACCAAACTTTAAAAATAGTTGTAAGTCATTGTGGGATGGCATGTGGAAAGACTTGCACCCCTGGCCTGACTGTCCTAGCAGCTTCAATATCTCGATCACTAGTACTGAGTGTTGGTCATCATTGTACACGGGCCAATCATGGGTGTGATGACCTAGACATGTCTCATGGTTACGAGGTTGGCTTAAACTGGGAGGTGCACACCAAGCACTACCTTCGTGAAAGTAGAGGGCTACTGTCCTTACTTAGAGTTAAATCACACATGCACATTGGTGGCAGCATACCAGCTGTGCAGGTAGAATTTCTAATGCAAACAGGCCTTTTTACCTGTGTCACTGGAATAGGGCCTACTGGCCCACTTGTGTAAAGTTCCATAGCTGTGTTCTTAACTAACCCTTAACTAACCCTGCATGGAGTGCTTTCAACCCGGACAGCACGTGATTCTTGCAGGTGCTTGTTGGGTTGCATGTGTGTGCCTATATATAATACATAACTGTGAGAAATTGAGTAGTTTGTTGAAGGGGGTGTGAGCCCTTCTCATGCAACAGCCATAATCTTTGTCAGGGTGAAGCATGAAAGTCACTGAATTGACCTGGGCTTAACCTTTTGGTAGCTTGTCAAAAAATAAGTCAGGCTTTACTTACAGTAATAAAGTGAAAACACAACACAAGAAAAATCCCACACCAATTAAGAACAAGAGTATATTGTACTCATTTTTTTCAGACCACAATGACAAGAATCCAATCACTAGAACCAGAATTGTGCAATTTCAAAGATATAGGGGAAGTATTGCGTCTAAAAGCACAAAGTGCCACTCAAGGTTATCGGTCATGTGAGACCAGGTGAAAGTTACAATTTAAGGCTGACTGTGATTGAGTGTGGGCCCTATACAGGGACCAGGCTATTAGTCCTGCTGTAAAAGTTACTTTGTAAAGCCCAGTGTTAAGAGGCCGCAAGGAGTAGGGAGAGAATCACAGATGGTAGTCATTGTAGCCCAAAGAGCAGGCCTGGAGTCACAGACAGTCGTCGCTGTAGCGTGAAGATCCATTCAGCTTTGTGAATGATCAGTGCTGGAGCTTCGCATAGGCGATTGCAGTGGGGAGTCGATGCTGTAGGTCGAAGTGCAGATCTTACACTACTGGTATTGCTGGAGGTCACTGTATCACGAACACTCAGGTTCACAGGAGCTATGTGTTGGGGGTTGACTTGTGTTGCAAGATTTTGAAGTGTACGTGTCCATTTGTGGTCCCAAAGAACCCAAAATGTCAGGATTCTTTATTTTATTCAAGGAGGAGCTCTACTGATACCACACCATGGGTTCAGGGCCTTAGGGGCACCTCTTGGAGATCAGGAACTCACTCCAACAGAGGCCAGCAGTGTTCAGGCAGGTTCAGTTGCAGGTTCAGGACAGCAAGTCAGGTGGGCAGATGTAGAGAGGCCAATGCAACTCATTGTGTCCCTGTAGCTTAGAAAAGGAGGTCAGCCTGGCCCTTTGAGTCACTTCAGCATGGGACAGTTCCAGTCCTCCTTCTGAGACAGCAAGGTATGCCTTAAGCAGCAGGGCATTCCTTCCTCTGTACTATCCACAGGACTGTTAGTATATTGAAGAGTGTGTCTGAGGGTCATATTTTTATACCTGGTGCCCACTTTGAAGTGGGAGAAGATTCTGGTGTTTTCCCCTTACAGAAGTGTCCAGAATTTCCTGACTTCCTACCCTGATACTAGTTGACCTGGGGGGCACAATAGGCTACTGTGACATGCTTTATTTGTGACCTAGAAACAGTGCCTTTGAAGTGCAAGTGTGATAGGGGACAGCTTTGCCCTTCCCCATCAACCAGAATGGCCCAACCTGCCAACACCCAGACCCAGGCCCTCAATTGTGATACTGTCTGGGAGGAATTCACAAAGGCCAACTGACAACTTCACCTGGTCAAGTGACTGCAGACACCAAATGGTTAGGACAAGAAAATGCCAACTTTTCTAAAAGTGATTCAGAAAAGGGGGTGGTGATGAACAGAGTGTCTGAATTAAGCAGACCACTCTTACCCAGTCCAAAGATCAGGGCTTGATCCATCACCGGTATTTAGCTCACTGCACCATCCCAGCTCAGAACCTGGCTATATGCAAATCAGTCTGTCCCTGACCCAGTGCATCATGGGAACAGGGCAGACTAAACTACCAAGCCAATTCTTCACCAGAAAGGAGACAAGCTACCGGGGACCGGTTTCTGGCATTTCAGCCGTCGTCGGCCCGGCTTGCTTGAATCCTGATGGTGCAGTGAGCAAGGGACTCATGTCTGAGTATACCCTGCCACACCTATAGTGGCCAAAAACGATTCAGAAAAGGGGGTGGTGATGAATTCAGATACTCTGTCCATCACCACCCCCTTTTCTGAATCATTTTGTCCACCATAAGCGTGGAAGGGTATACTCAGATGTGAGTCCCTTGCTCACTGCACCATCAGGATTCAAGCAAGCCGGGCCGAAGACGGCTGAAATGCCAGAAACCGGTCCACGGAAGCTTGTTTCCTTCCCAGTATAAGAATTGGCTTGGTAGTTTGGTTTGCCCTGTTCCCATGATGCACTGGGCCAGGGACAGACTAATTTGCATATAGCCAGGGTCTGAGCTGGGATGGTGCAGTGAGCTAAAAAACGGTGATGGATCAAGCCCTGATCTTTGGACTGGGTAGGAGTGTTCTGCTTAATTCAGATATTCTGTCCATCACCACCCCCTTTTCTGGATAACTTTTCTAAAAGTAGCATTTTCAGAATTGTGACTTAAAATTCGACTTTAGCTTTAAAGAAGGCTGAAATTACAATTCCTCAGTCACCAAACATGGCATTCTTACCTGCTCCCAAACAAAGCCATCACTTATTAAATGTAATAAGGGAACGCAATGTTATCCTATGGGAAAGATAGGCCTTGTAGAGCATCCTCTGTTCACATCAAAGGACTCTTTGATTCCGGGAAGAGTTACTGGTCAGTGGGATCTCAGCACATTGTCAGGGAGATGATAGGACTGAAGAGGTTGGCACTGCCGCAGAATCTGGTAGAGAGGAAGGTGTTGCCCTTCCAACCTTTTTGGGACATATTTAAATGGAGGCGTACAGCAAAATGTGATCCCGGTTACTCCCTTGGTGTGTGTTGTGGCTCACAAAGAATTAGAAACACTCCTGCTGTGGCTGTCTCTTTGCACATGGTAGTGCAGAGGAGAGAACAATTCAAAGGAGCTGACACCATAAAGTAAATCACATATGTGTCTGGATTTGGCCTATAAAGATGGGAGCATGTGCCTCATACTTTGTTGAACAGCACCATCTCATCTGGAGAGGGGAGATCCCCAAGACCTATTTGCTGCGGAAACCAGTGCTAGGGAGCAAGGTATGCCAGTTTCCAATCTGGGTGACGAATCATTGATAATGGGCCAATATCTCTTGTCCTGTGCCTGGAGTACCAACAGCCTGCTTGCCTGCCAAGACCAGAGGCCTCTGAGAGGAGGAGGGGGAGCACTTAGAAGCATTCCCCCCTGCCTCCCAAGACCATCAGATCCTGTGAGGAAGAAAAGGAGAAAGCCTAAAGCATGTAGGGAGCAAGGCCCAGCAGGGATCCCGGCGAGTTGATCCTGGTGAGCAGAGTGTGAGGCATCTGGTCCAGTTGGGACCAGTATTGTAAGAGAGTCATATCTGGCATCACGTTGGTGTGACCGTGAAGTTGAGGGCCATCATCTAGTGTCCCTGAGACTGTGTGGGCCTTCGCCTAGTGCAAGTGTCACTGTGGCCAGTCACCCATGTCTATGAGCCTACATGTGCCAGAAAGTGGCCTTCAAAGACTGAAGGGATTGTTGGTGGAGGATCTGACCACATCAGAACTTTCTGTGACACTCAGCTGCTACGAGGGCCCCATTAGAAATATTGGGGCCATTATTGTGTCCCAGGAGTCCCCACACCCACAGAGGGACTCAGAAGCAAGACCAAAAACTACCTGGATGTCACTGCAATCTGGAACCACCTTGTAAGAGGTGAACCCCCCCTCCTTCTGAATGTGGGAAAATGTAGTATACGCTGCTTGCTGTGGTAGTGTGGGGGAGGAGAGAACAGGCTCCCGGACACTTCATAGACCGTGGTCAGGAAAGACGGAAGCAGGCCTTGCAGGCCCTTCATGAAGACTTGTCCTAGCTTGGTGGTATTCTGCCCCAGAGTTAATGTTTAACCCTTTCGATGCTGATGACGAGCTCAGCTCGTCATGATGCACGGTTGAGCTGTGCTGATGACGAGCTGAGCTCGTCATGAACAATGGGAAAGTGGGGGCCTGCAGCACAGGAGGGGAAAACACCTAGCAGCCAAGGTGTTAAGACAAAAGCCAGACTTCGATGCTCACTCTAGTGTGGGTGGCACCTGGAGTCACCTCCCAAATTATACCCGGGAACACACAGAGAATGTAAGAGGAGAAGGGACCCACAGGGAGGGAGTACATCACAGTTCAGCACTAGGGCATTAGTCTTATAAGGAGACTGTGTATTTATTTAGTACGTCATATTTGGTGTTCATAAATACTGCTTTCATACTAAAATCAGTTTTGGAATGGACAATCACCTTATTGGGGACACTGTGGATATTTTGAGTTGTGAGTCCTCGTATACCTTGTACCTACCTCCCTTCAAGAGCCTTGAAATGCTCAACCCGCGCTACTATCGAGAGTCAAGTGCTAAAGGCGCAGTACTTTGCCAGTCACTCAGAGCCCCTAGAAGGTCAGCCCTGGGACACCAAGAGTAAATACCACAACCCCGCGGTTGGGCACAGTAGCTCCTGCTAGCCCTGTAGGCCTCAAAAAGTAGTTCTGGCAGGCAGAATACTGTGTACACATGTAGGTAGGAAAATATGTACCTATCTCAAGGCAGGAACATCTCAATGGATGTTACCTGTACTCAATTTCTTTCTTTTTTTATCTTTTTAGAAATGTATATAGCACGAACTAGACCCGAGACATCAGGTATCAGAGCGCTTTACATAGCACCACTTTTGTTACACAAGGACACATTGATTTTTGTTGGGCACAAGGAGATTAAGTGATTTATCTAGAATCACAGGATGTTTAGCGTCATTGGCGAGACTCAAACCCGGTTCCCCAGCTTCGAGGTCGACAGCTCTAGCCATAACGCTACATCCTCTCACCTCTCTTATTTATCAACTTTTACCATTGAGGCCCTGCATAAAAAAATTTCATTAGCTCATGATTAGCACTCACTTCTGACAAAAGTCTAAATGTCCTGATTCCATGCCTTAGTAGCTCATCCAGTCCAGCTCCCTCTCTCCTTACTGCCCCTCACTAGCCATGCCTTGGTACATTGCGGTATTTCAGATTGCTACTGTCACCGGGTCAAGAGGTGTTAAAGGATTCACTTTCCAGACCCCTGGAAGTGCTTTCCTGCCATCTCAAGACTTAGGTTCACTTTAAATCTATAGACATAGGGGCAGATTTACAATCCTCCTGTGCCACCAGTAAGTCCCCTTTTGTGACGCACAGGTAGCATAATTCACTGCTCCATATTTACAAGGACAGGAAAAGCCATGCTGCATGGCTTTTCCTGTCCTTGTAAATATGGGGCCTTTACCGGCAGCACTTTGTGCGTGAAGGGGGAGTTCCATGGGTGTTGCTGTGGGTGTTCCTATGCAACACCCATGGAACCAGACACATTTCCAATTTTACGAGGAATCGTAAATCTGGAAATGCGTCAGTATGCTCCGCCACCTTAGAGGTGGCGTAGCGAGGCGCAACGAGGAGAAATGTTTTCATTTCTCCTTGTTTTTTCCTCTTCCAATACATGCTGCATTCTACGGTGATGGATCAAGCCCTGATCTTTGGACTGGGTAAGAGTGGTCTGCTTAATTCAGACACTCTGTTCATCACCACCCCCTTTTCTGAATAGCATTCTACAGCATGCATTAAAAGAGAAAAATGCCTGTAGTGGTTGTTTTTGTGCAAGAAGGGACCTCTTCCTGCACGAAAACAATCTCTCCATGATGCAGACATCCTTGCACCATGGTGCAAGGGGGCATGTGGCGGCGCATGGCCGCTGGCAGCCTAAGGGTTTGCGGAATGCACTGTCACTTTCTTGTAAATCAGCCCCAAAGTGCCATCTCATAATACAGCAGGTCAAACAAAGGCTTGTAAAGTTATATTGTAAGTGTTAAATCATCACCACATGTATTGTTGATTGAAAAGTAGAAAATGGAACGCCATTGTTCATGAGGGAATAAAATATGCACTCATCATAATTTTGCAAAATAAACTATTGCTGTTTGGAAGTAGTTTGTTTACATTACAATAAAACTTGGTTTGTTTGATCCATCTACTTTAAGAAAAATGACATTTCAAGAGAAACATAATTGTATTCCTGTGATTTCTCAACATTCTAATTGTGTATGACTATCTAACTTAAATCTTTTGTATTAATATGTTTAATATGATAGTGTATTAGCAGGGAGAAGTTGTGTAGGTTTCTTGGTTCATACTTCTCTATTCCAGCTTTGTATTTATGTCGCTCAACAAACAGAATATATTATGTATTGAATGCATTTTAATGTGAACTACTTGTATAACTATTCAGGAAATCTTACAGTTAATATACTCTCTATCAATTTTATCCTTCATTATTCTCTTACAAATCACTATCAACCACAACCTTAAATTTGCTTTTTTAATGTTCATGTGCTTTGACATCGTCTCAACAGAAAGAAAAGTGTTGAACATTTACCAGGACACAAGACTGATCTATGTATTTTCCAAGAAACTCATATTAATGTTTTTTTTCTTCTACCGTTAAGGAATGGTTGGGTGCTCTTGCCTCATCGCCTGCTGCAAAGAAAAATAATGCTGTTGCCATTCTTTTCTCTGAAATACTTCTCAGTCGAATGACTCAGGAGGAAGATGTATTTATGTGAACGTAAACCTTGATAACTTTATTCTAAATTTGATTAACATATGCCGCTCTTCTGCAGATAACGCAGTTTTTGCCGATATATTATTTTTTAAGCTATTAGACTTGGCAATGTATGCCTCAATATTGGTGGTGAGTTTAATCTTATTAGAGGTACATTACTTGATAGATTTTCTTCAGTTACCCTCCTAAACTATTTACTCTGTTTACGGCCTTTTTATAGGCTTTAAGCCCACTGCTGAGGGCTATAGTGTTTGTTAAAGGCCCTTTGCAAGAGCGGCTCTGACCGATAATGAATTAGAGGGCCTTTAACAACTGGTATAGCCCAAGGCAGAAGGGCCATAAGACTTTTACATAACATTTGTAAAGAGCATTCACCCTTGGGCATCTTGGCACTAAATAACAGATGTTTATTGTTACCCAACTAAATGGTACTCCTTTTTATCAACCTCAGGAGGACAAAAGGCTGAGTGAACTCACCAGGATTTGAACCTGTGACCATTGGGTCAAGTACAGGCCTCTACAGTGGACACATTAGTCCACTAAGCCATCAGACCCAGCAACAGTGGAGTGTTCTAAATTAAGAAGGAAGAAACATGCAGACAAACATGGGACTGTTGGAGCTCCGGGCTTCTACTAGCCTTTATAAGCCTGGAGCAACTCTATTGTCTTCAGCGGAGCTGTCAACATTCCAGTGTTCTAATATAGCCTTAGAGCCTGACCTAGTGGGCTCTACCGGCCATAAAAGGTCCACTCCAGTGTTAACCCCTTCCACGCTGATGACGAGCTGGGCTCGTCATGGCGTTGCCTCCTCGCACGCTGATGACGAGCCCAGCTCGTCATGTAAAGTGCGGTTTTAAAAAACTCAGCACAGGAGCGGAATTGCGCTAGCGCGCATGCGGTTAAAGGCCAGAGCCGAAGGCAGGGGCCTTTACCAAGGGTTCTGGCCTTGAACGATTAAGGCGAGTAGAACATTCTGCCTCCAAAGGGCAGAATGTTCGAATTTGTAAAACAAAGGCCTTACAGAGCACGGGGCAGTTGAAATCCCCCTGGTTTTAAACATTGGAATGTTGATGCTCCAGGCTTCTACCGGCCATCAGAGGCCCAGAGCACTCCATTGTTTTCAATGGAGCACTCAACATTCCAATGTTCTAATTAATAGTAATACTATCCATCACCAGCAACTCAACTATGTCAACCTATAGCAAAACCTATTGCATGTAGACAGCCACTACATATGCATGTTTGCTGATGGATGGCAGCCAATTTGGAATTCGTTTTGGTATAATTTGTTTCTAATTTAATGCTTTAAGATACCCAGCTGATCTTTTAGAACAATAAATTTCATAAATAAATATGGGTAGAATGACAAGCAAAAGAGCACTAGTGAGTAGCCCACCAATTCAGCTTCAATCTGCAAAAGTGCACAAGAGCAGCGGCAGACAAGACGAAACAGAACAACCTTGAGATTAAGACGGCTAAGACCAGAGTGGGTAGAACGTAGTGGGTGACTAGCTAAACAGCAAGGCTTACAACTGGTGACCATAAACCTGGGCAAGCACCCATTCCATTTGAAACAGACAGGAATCTTGAAGTTATTTTTTGATGCTAAACTTATGTCAGCTCCCCAGAGCATAAATTGTATTGCATTCTGTTTTGGGGTCTGAAAACTCCAAGGTAATTTTTCTTCTCTTGCCATCCAATTGTAGGAAAATGGTAGTGCAAGCCACAATCATTTCCTGTTGGATTATGTAAATTGCCTTTACATAGGATTACCCAAATATCTACCAGCCAGTCTTCAAATAGCCAAGAAAATGTAAGGCAGGCTCATTCTTGGACGTAATAGGAAGGAAAGTCGGTCTGTCCACATTGCCCCAACCTGTATTGGCTGCCAACCTACACAGGTATGATCTTGAAATGTCTCTTTTTAGTTCATAGCGCATATCACGAATGTTCCTATGTGAAATATTGAAATAATAAGGGGCATATTAGCAAGAAGTTGCGATATCTATCGCAAAACGCGCTTAGCACATTTATTTTTATCGCTGCTTATCACTGCATATTTTAGCGGAGAAAACATGCTATTATCAACGTTTATCTCCACTGAGCTAAAATATCCAGCGATAGCGGCGAAATGCCTGAATATCGCTGGAAATCCGGCAATATTCACACATTAATGCCATGGTGGAATAAGCCTGATAATCCACCTCCCATTGGGCAATACAGGTAAGTAAGGTTTCAAGCAGGTGTTAATTACTAGCGATAATCGCGCTTAGCGCAACTTTTTTATCGTTTCGCCTGCGTTGCTAATAGGCGATAGCTGTGTTAGCGACTGCTTTCAGTCGCTAACAGTTTGGGTACGCCCACTTTGCATGTCATTAGCGATAAATATCGCTGACATGCAAAGCGGGCCTCAAACCGGTCGCTATCTCCTGAAAGCTGTCGCTAACTGCAGTTAGCAACAGCTTGCTGATAGGGTGATTGAAATATCGCCACTTTAGCAGTAAAAAGTGCTGCTAAAGCGGCAATACTGCTCTTGCTAATATGCATCTAAATTCCTTCATGAAATCTAAGATCTGAAACAGGTGCTTTTAAAGACCGACCAGCTAGGAGTGCTGAGGAGTTGCTGTTACGGCCAGCCATTTTCCGAAAGAAAAAAACCTATGACAGAGCGTTCTCAGGAGCTGCCCCCAGAATCTGGTACTCACTCCCTCCAAACGTTAGGAAGATCCAGAATTTGGCAACATTCAAGCGGGATGTGAAGAGCCTTCTGATGAATAAATACATTACATACAGAAGAATATTGTTCACTGCTTTGATCTATTACTGCACTAATACAGAACATTTTTGACATCAGAAAGGGAAGCATAGTCAGTAATATAATGAACGCTAATTCTAGGATGTGAAACAGACCTAAAGTATATCACTAAACAATATCTTTACCGAACCTTATAACTGCATCCCACATGAACTTATAACGATCTACCTCATCTATGTGTATATATACTGCTTATGATATTAGTTTAGCCGCAACTTACTATTAACGCTAACTGCACATGTGTTATGAATATATATCATCTACCTCATATCTGTTGTCCTTATAACTGTTAATATATTTGCTAATCCTTTACCTGTTCTATGTTAAGCGCTCTGATACCCATGGGTCTTGTTCGCGCTATACAAAACTTTATAATAATAATAATAATAATAATAATAAAGAATTCATAAAACCTTTGTTACTGCATCCAAACATCATCCTCTCTCCCGGAATTCAGATAGGAACCCAAGACCTGGCTTTTCGATTGATCCCGGCAAGAACCTAGCGCCTGGATACCCTCGCAGGTGATTAGCTGCACTCTTCAAATCCAAGTTGATTGATTGACCTGATCGGGTGACAAAGAGATTTCTATTCACACAGTGATATACTGCAATCAATAGGCTGCTAAGATAAAGCAGAACCAGTGGAGTAACCCCAATCGAAGATCTCTGTAGGTGTTTGAATAGAAGTTTCAGCCTTTCATCCTCCTGAGGCTGACAAAATATTTACTAGCATTTTGTGTAATTGTAATTATCATCTGTGTATTGATGGGTATATATACATAAAATATTCTGTACATAATGATACACTGAAGAAATATTATCCATCCTCTGGAAATGGAGGTGCCTGTGTGTCTGACTCCTGTGCACAGCTGTACACATCACTGTGCTTAGATTGAAAAATATCACCAATTAGTGATTTGCATTTTATAGATCTGTTCCTGTTATATAGAAAACATTTTCCTCAGTTGCAATATTTACAATATGTAGAGAGTATGTGAACACCAACGCATAAAGAGTAACCACTCATTTATTTTTTAAGAATAGTGGGGCAGATTTTCAATTCCTGGCACATCCCTTCAAATCAGCAGGGATGCGCCAGGAAACTTGCGCACGCATCAAAAACCTTGCGCCCCCACGGATGTGCCGCATTTACAATGCGGCGCATCATGGCACAAGGAAATGCAGATGCGTGTCGAATCTGCCGTGGTGACGTTGGCGCAGTGCTTGAGTTGTGTCGCAGGCCCGACTCAACTCCAGCACTGTGCCAATCCGGCCTATATTGCAAATGGTGCGTCACACCTTACGCCTGACGCAGGTTTCATGTGGCACAGCGCTTTACAACGTGATGGATCTCCCTAGATGCGTCATGTTGTAAATCCCCCGCAGCATGGTGCTAACGTTACGCCGCTGCTGACGCAACGGTGGCGTAAAAGTGGCGCACAGGGCTTGTAAATCTGCTCCAGTGAATTTTGTGAGGGTCTCATGGTTTCTCAGTGCTCTAATGAGCAAATACATTTTACTACAAGCAATCCTAACTGTACAGATTAGGACGAATTAAAGGTCGAATCCACCCTATCAGGATTTTAACCGAGTGACTGGCAGCAGACCTCCGCAGCAGGTGCACAAATCCACAGAGTCAAACTCTGCAGGAATTGTAGACTCTTTAATAGCTTTTCTTTCCCGTCTCCACTGCTCCACGTGACACAGCAGTCCGCCTCAGCTGAGCCTTGTCAACATTCCAAGGCAAGCTCGCAGGCAATGGACAGATTCATAGACCATTCCAATATTCGGAGGGAACGGGGGAGTAAGGAATATACTATTCTACATTAAGATTACAACAGCTTTCTTGCCAGCAAGCCTAGAAAGCGAATACCCCAATGTGCACACTTTCGAACATGCATGTGAACAGTCTCTCACACATATAAAAGCTCCCCCAACCCAGACCACCGACGCCTACTACCTGCCCTAAGTAAAAAAAAAATAGACCTCAAGGATGGTAGGCAGCGAGGGACCCCGCAGGGGCGCCCATCCTACTGAAATGAACCACGAGAGGGTAATTGCTAGCTTGTCTCTTCCAGGTCTGTCACTGCACGTGGGCATGTGACAACATGGATGGAAACATACACACACGTAGAAACACTCAATACTTTTTTTTATACATGCGGCGTTGGTTCCCCTTAAGTCTGTTGTGCCTCAGCTCACCGCTTCTTCATTCACCCTGGTCACACAATACTCACAATACACTCACAAATTCCAAATGTACATGATGATAGACAATTATTGTGTGGCCAGCCATGTAAAGTGCCCTAATGCCCTTCAGCCATGTTTGGCTCATATGTGTGCAATTGTTTTTATTTTTTGTAATTTAACACCATGCCAACTTGGCCAGAGGGCATTAAAGCACTTTAAATGCGAAGAAGACATTTTACATGAAAGCATAAGTTTTATGTTTATGGCACCGGGAAATTAAGTGGTTTGCTTAGAATCACAAGATTATGAGCCGTTGCCGGGATTTGACTTCCCCATGCCATTAATTAAAAAAAGGTCTGCTTTCATGTAGAGCTTATGCCGCTATGACAGTCAATGGCGAATGTATTCCAGCGCTAGCTTGCTGCTGCAGCCTTATATTGGGACACCGGTCCTAGGATGCTTGTTTCTGGTCCAGGGAGGACCTGGCTTGGCAGTTCGGGCTGGACTGTTCCCATGAGGCACAGGGTCAAGACGGATTTGCATATGGCTGGGTCTAAACTGGGGTGGCATGATGAGCAAAAGAATGATGGATTTAACCCATATCTCTTGACTGGGGGTGAATGTTTTGATTTGTTCTGCATTCTGTGAATCAATTTTGTGTCTTTTGCTTATATTGTAACAGCGCAAGAGTTGCAATGTTGTGAGCTCTAGCCTTCAATTAACCCCTTCGCTGCGGGGCTTTTTCACCTGCTGTGCGGAGGGAGGGGGGATGCGCGCGCCGCTGCCGTGCTTGTGACGAGCTCGGCTCGTCCCACTGCACGGTGGCGCTGTGCTCATAACGAGCAGAGACCACGCCCGTTTTCGAACGTTCAGCACAGCGGGGAAATTATCCCCACATGCGAACGTTCCAACGGTCATGACGAGCTCAGCTCGTCATGAGCACAGCTCAACCGTGCCTCATGACGGAAAGTGTTAACATTTCATTCCAGTCGCACCGTCAGAGTGTAAGGCAGCAGCAGCAGGAACCTAGCGCTGGTATAAACTTGCAATTGACTATGGCGTTCTTCACAGACATGCTCTGCTCAAAGCCTGACCTCAGCTGCCACTAGGAGTACCTGTATCTCCTAGCACAAGGAGAAGTTCCAGTACTCAAGAGGAAAACTCTGAGAAGTGCCAGTACCAGTCAGTACTGGTGAGTACTGGCCACTTTGATGCACTGCAGGCATCTTCCAGGCCTTTCTCTTAGTGCTTCTGTTGCCAATCCCACACCCTTAAAAATTGCGTAAATGCGAAGAGTGTAGTATGTGTACCCACTGCCTATATGAATAATACCAGTGTATGTCTATGGCAGTGCAAGGTGGGATCCTCCTCCTCTTAAGCATTTGTACATCCGAGAAATGCCACAGGCGGATCGGATTCTTTACGTGATGGGTGAGGGGGCTCACCTAAACAAGCTTTCTCATCTCCCCAGATCGCCGATATCCACAACAGCTTCTGCGCACAGACTCCGCCCCCAGCCACCGAACCAACACCCCCTACAACCACCCTCAGCGCTTGGACTCCCAGCAGCACCAAAGACACCGCCCACGCTATAAACACCATCCACTACGGCTCACCTTCCCACCCAATGCCCTCACCATATCTTCAACAAAGCTGACACCATCATCGCTCCCCTCCTCGGGAAGGTCATAAACAACTCCGTCGCATCTGCCACCTTACCAGAGAGCTGGAAGCACGCAGAGATCAACGCCCTACTGAAGAAACCCACAGCTGACCCTAAAGACCTCAAAAACTTCCGCCCCATCTCTCTTCTTGTGATCGAGAAGATCGTCAATAAACAACTGACCGCATTCCTCCAGGCCAACCGATCCCTCGACCAATCCCAGTCTGGATTTCGAGACAACCACAGCACCGAGACCGCCCTCATCGCAGCCACCAACGACATTAGGACACTACTCGACAACGGGGAAACCACCGCCCTCATCCTCCTGGACCTCTGAGCCACCTTTGACACAGTTTGCCATCGTACCGTAATAACCCGCCTCCACAACACCGTGATCCAAGGTAAGCCCTGGACTGGATCACCTCGTTCCTCTCTGACAGAACCCAGAGAGTCTGCCTCCCTCCCTTCCGCTGCCACCGAGATCATCTGCGGCGTACCCCAAGGCTCATCGCTCAGCCAAACCCTCTTCAATATCTACATGAGCCCCCTCACCACCATCGCATGCAAACACAACCTCAACAACATCTCATACACTGATGACACCCAGCTGATACTCTCCCTCACCAAAGACCCAGCCGCTGCCAAGCTCAACCTCCAGGAAGGAATGAAAAACGTCGCTGAATGAATGAAACTCAGCCGTCTGAAACTGAACTCAGACAAGACGGAGGTCCTCATCCTCGGACCATCCCCAGCCGCCTGGGACGACTCCTGGTGGCCCACAGAACTGGGCACCGCACCGACACCCACTGACCACGCACGCAACCTGGGATACATCCTGGACTCCTCCCTCACGATGACCAAGCAAGTCAACGCCATCTCATCTTCATGCTTCAACACCCTGCGCATGCTCCATAAGATCTTCCGGTGGATCCCTACTGGAACTAGAAAGACGGTCACCCAGGCCCTCGTCACCAGCCGACTAGACTACGGTAACACCCTATACGCAGGAACCACAGTCAAACTTCAGAAAAGACTCCAACGCATACAGAACGCATCCGCACGACTCATCCTCGACATCCCCCGCCACAGCCACATATCAGCCCACCTGAGAGACCTGCCCTGGCTACCCGTCAACAAAAGCATCACGTTCAGGCTCCTCACCCCCGCACACAAAGCGCTCCATGACAAAGGTCCCGAATACCTCAACAAACGCCTCACATTCTACACTCCAACATGCAAACTCCGCTCCGCCAGCCTCGCCCTCACCACCGTCCCACGAATCCGCAGAACCACCGCCAGAGGAAGGTCATTCTCCCACCTGGCAGCCAAAACGTGGAACTCCCTCCCCGCCCACCTACGACCGACCCAGGACCACCTCACATTCAGGAAACACCTCAAGACCTGGCTCTTCGAGCAGTAGCGGCCACCCCCCCCCCCCCAAGCGCCTTAAGACCCTCACAGGTGAGTAGCACGCTCTACAAGTGTATTGATTGATTGATTGATTGAAGAGGACTAACCCAAAGCCCCCTGTTTGTATGTTTATGTGTATTTTTGTGCATTGTGTGGGTGGAGTGGCGGGGGGAGGAGAGAAACGCTAAAATAAAAAGTAGAAAAAAAAGAACTTACCTGCCACATCGCTGCCTGCCGAAGCTTTTCTGCTCCAAGTCCCCGCTGCAGCACAGGCTCCCAGACTTCCAGACTCCCCCGGGGCCAATCCAGACGCTAGTCTCATGCGTTTGAGTAGCATCAGGATTGGCCTGAGTGCCCTCGATTTTCCCTTCCATAAAGACTGGGAGCCTGTTCCTGCTGTCTCCAACCTGGCAACGCAGCTTGGGTTAGAGACAGCTTCAGTGCATGTAGGTTTGTCCGTCTTGAGACTGCCAGCCAAACCCACATACGCACTGATAGCAGTGCACCTTCCACTCCTCCTCCATGACTGCCCCTGTGATGGCCCCACCCCCAAGACTCATTCAATGGAAGACAAATAAAAGGATAATTAACATGTGTTCATTTTAAACTTTTGTAACTGGCCGGGTGGGCAACGCTCCTTCGCCATAGCGCAGGAGCCGCCGCTGCTGTGCGCTGCATGGGGTATGAAAGTGCTGACTTGAGATCTTGCTACGCAGCTTCAGATGTCTGTGGGGACACTTATAAAAGCAAAAATCAAAGCCCCTAATTAGAAGCATCAATAGTATATGAGCTGAACTTTATTAAGGCTTTTCTGGAAAGCTATTACCATATCAATCACACTTATTTACTGAATTTCAAGCACATTTTTCTGCTTCATGTGTTGAAGTTTTAACTGTTCTTTTATCCGAACCAGAGAAAGATCACACTTTATTGTTCAATAATACATGGAATTCTGCAAAACCCCTTCAAATTCTTTATAATCTGCAACACATGACACAGCCAGTCACCTTTTATAAAGGAATGAGGTCAGGACTCAAGGTTACAATGCCAGAGCCAGCAGGAAGGGGGAAAGGCAGGTGCTTAAGAATGGAAAACCAAATGTTGGTTTTCTTTCTTTTGCTCTGTATTTCGATTTGTACATTTCGAAGAAGAAAGGAGATATTTAAGGCAGCATGTTTATGTTTTGCAATCCAAGGGTAATTATAGGAAGGTTAGAATCTTTCAGGAAGTTTCTAATGTACCTTTTAAAAAAATTAAAAAAATAACTTGTGTTAAACTGCTTCTAATATCTTTGTGCAACAAATATCTAACAGCTTTTTTGATATGCTTAATTCTGCACTAGAGATTCCATCTCTCTTTCATATGACCAAAGCACAAGAACAGGTTATATAACAAGGATATCAGCGCAAGCCCCATGCACAAGACGAGCAGGTATAGTGCAGGGACCAAGAATATAAGCTCAACATCTGTGCTTAACTTGTAAATATTAAGTCCAGGTGCTCAAATGTTTGTGGGAGGATACACCTGTTTCCCCATCTCCACCCACTTCCTCCACTAGCTCCACCCACTTACTCTATTGGCTCTATCCACATCCTCAACTGGCACTGTTGAAATTCAGATGTAATACCTGTTCTGAATTTCAGAAAGGGGCAAATGCAACTAATGCAAATTCTGCAATGTAACAGAGTGGTTAGGGTTGACATTACTAACAACAATTTATTTCTACCCATATAAACCCTTTTTAGTAAAATTAGGATAGTGAAAGACTGAGAAAAAACATAGCTTTCTAACCTGTACCATGCTGTTTGCATCTGGCACATTGAGGGTAGGTTATAGCTCACTGTGCTACATCATGATTGTAACTTGTGAACTGCACAGTAACAAAAAGATCTCTATGACAAAAGCAGCATCCCACTGATCTATGCACATACAAGACTGTTCTGTGATCTGCAGCAAGTCCTTGGCAGCAGGCATCTTAACCCTCTGCACTACCTTAGATGATTCAAAACAGCCACTAGACAACACTCTGATCTCTTTCCAGCAGGTGCATTAATCACCTGAATTATCTTGGCACTTTTATTGCTGCCTGAAAACTACTGAACACAGCAGTGCTTTTAAAACTGCTGCACTGCTACAAAAGCAGCCCTCAGTAACACAAGAGGCCCCTCACCCTCCTAGCCTCTGCTTCGGCCTGTCCGGCCTTGATGTATTAAGGACAGATGGAAGTCTGTACTAAAGGTGGGTAGCACAGTCTTTGCATTAAGGACAAGTAGCTCACTCTGTGTAGCAAAGACCAGTCTGCCACCAGTCGGTGTTAGGGAAAAGCAGCACAATGTGTGCAGTCATTCAGCTGACACCATTTCTGCATTTGAGGAGGGTGGGTGGCCTCTGGATTAAGGGCATGTGGCACATGCCCCTTTCCCAGGGCTCCTCTTATAGCCCTCATTGTCCTAAGGTGTCTCACATGCCACGTCCTCTGTAACCACAAGGTCCTCGGACGCCTCACCCGTCAACAGACCCGGACTTCTCTAATAACGTGTACCACCAGACAAATGCAGCCCCAGAGACGCTGTTACTTTGATTTGCCCCTTTGCCGCCGGCTTCTGTGTCCACCATGCCAACTGCATTTGTGGCCCATTAAGCTTTCAATGTTCACAAGCACTTTGGAAACGTTAAATTAGTGGTGCATAGTCAAATCAGTTCAAAAGTCTTTATTTCGAATATCAATTCATAAAAGACAGTACATAAAAACACCAATATTTTGTAAAACCATAGTAACAATCATCATCTAAATATTTCCTTCGTTTAAAAAGATATTAAACAGTTTAATAGACAATGTAATAAAGACTTCTAGTTATAATAACAATCAGCTTTGTAAAATATGTAAAAAACAGGCATTAAGAGACATTGGAGTTCCTATTTCGAATAATCCAGGCCCATCCTAGATACTTAGCCACACCAACCACCACCATCTCAGATGTGTTAGTGTGAAATATCCTCATGGCTTCTAAGAACCCTTTGATTTCAAGATTACTACGTAGGGGTTTAAGCCATTTTAACCGTGGTGCACGGTAGGCTGGGCATGCAAAGAAGAAATGACCCATGCTTTCCGATTGATTAGGGCACCAAGGACAGGTATGATTTGAATTTGCAGACCATTTCCCAGCAAAGGAATTGACTGGGAGTGATCCGACACGGAACTGGTGGTATAATTTCCGGTCGAGGGTTTTAGTGATCACATCCCAGTAAGGTTCTAAAGAAGGGGTCAATTTATGTACCAAAAAAAGCCCAGTTAGGTTAGAAGCATCTGACTGGACCACTGCTAGATGTTTTACTGAGGCCCAGTATAAATCCTTGAAATCCTGTTTAGAGGGAAAGGGGGAACCCCCGGGTTGGACCAGAGGTGGTTGAGTCCCATCTCTTCCAGCACAGATTTAACTTCCCTTAGCCAGGGGATTTTAGAAGCCCCCCACAATGACCTAACTTCGTCCAGTTCTTTGGAAAATAGGCTAAGCTCTGGGGTAGTCCAGAGCCGTCGCCATAAGGCCACCAGACGGAAGCGAGCCAAGTCATTGAAGGGTTTGCAGCCCAAATCTAACAGCAATGGTTTGGTGGGTGTAGATTGAGGAAGACCCACCAAATTTCGCAGGAATGTATTTTGTGCCTTAACAAGGAGAGACAAATCTTTGTATCCCCACACATCAGCGCCATATAATATGGCTGTGTTAATTTTTGCTTCGTAGATTTTTATCACCGGGGCAATACGTTTGGTCAGGGACTTCTTTTGCTCCTGTAATAAGCAGCCCGAGAGGCGGACAAACTTAAGATATAAGGCCTCAATCTGGAGTTTCCAGCTAAAACGGTAGTCCAGGGTCACACCCAAATACGTCATTGTATCCACTTGTTCAATCAGGGGACCATTCAAGGTAATAGAGGTTTTAATGGGGCTTTTGTTACTAAAAACCATAAGTTTGGTTTTATCCGTGTTGATCTGCAGATCATTAACCCTACAAAACTCCGAGAACTTGTTGAGGGCTATTTGCAACCCTCTTCGTGTTTTAGAGAGAAGCAGGGTATCGTCTGCAAAAATCAACATCGGATATTTAAACCCGCCCAAAGATGGTGCATCGGTCGGAGTATCAGAAAAGAATTTTACAACCTGATTGATAAAGAAAAGGAATAAGGTGGGTGCCAACACGCATCCCTGTTGCACACCGCGTGTAACTGGAAAACTATCAGTCACCTGACCTTGTTTACCCCATCTCACTTTAGCGAAGTTTTCTTCATGGAGTCTAACCACTAAATCAAGGAGTTCGGGTGGCAGACCCATGAGTCTAATGGATTTCCACATTTTCTCTCTTGGTACCAAATCGAAAGCCGATTTAAGGTCCACAAAAGCGGCGTAAATAGCGCCACCACCCAGCTTGACAACCTTCCAAAACAACATGTTAAGTCTAAAGACCTGATATAGGGTGCTGGTGCCTACTCTAAATCCAGCTTGCATAGGGGATAGAATATTTTCTTGCTCCATCCACCCCTGGATTCTCACAAGTATCATCCTGGCGACTATTTTTTGAAGAGAATCTATCAGACTTATAGGGCGATAGTTCCCCGGGACTGAGCGGTCTCCTTTTTTAAATACTGGTAGAATCTCCGCCCCTTTCCAGGAGCCCGGGATCCTTGCCCCTGCAGCGATTGCATTCACAAGCATGGTTATGTAAGGAACCCAAATATCAAAATTCATTTTAAAAAGATCAGTGGGTATTGCGTTCATCCCAGGCGCTCTACCTGAATGGACTGCACCCAAAGCATACTTCGTGTCAGAGGTATTAAAAACAAGCAAGCAATCACGGTTAGAAGGCAAGACTACATCCAACTCTTGATGAGAATCCTGATCCATGTTCGGAGCTCTAAACTGCAATGAATAGAAAGCCACCCAGTCTTCCACTGAGACATGATTCACGGGGTTTTGGAATCCTGGTTCGCACCCCACTTAACGATTTCCCAAAACTTAATTTGGTTTGATGTTAGACATGCCGAAAGGAGCTCTGACCAATGACGGTCCTCCCACTCCTTCTTCGCGGCCCATAGCGCCTTTTTATAGGTCATCCGAGCCGTTCTAATAACAGCAATGTCTCTAGATTTAATCGCTAAGATCAATCTACTGTGCGCTACCCTACAACTTTTATTATACCATTTAGTCTGGACTTTATCCTTCCTTGGTATTAATGGGGTTGTTAACAGGGTTTTTAGTTCTGCAAAGCACTGGTCATGAAGATCACTAATCTGGGAGATAGTCCCCTGGGAAGATGATACAGCTTCCATTGCCACCAATGTCTTTGCCACTTCTTCCTCTGTACCTTTTTTAATGGAAGGATCTGCCACTACCCTAGACCATTTTACTCTTTTCCTGTCATTACACAGTATGACCTCTGACATTAAGCAGGTGGTAATAGAAGGCCCACCTCCAATGCCTAAAAGCTTGAGGCTCAGCGAAAGGGGGTTATGGTCGCTCTCTGGGCGTTCCACAACCTCCATATCAATAACCTGGGACCAGAACTCAATTTTAACAAGAAAATAGTCGATACGACTCTTACTGACCCGATTGTTAAAGGTCGGTTGGCCTGATTTGTCGGAGGGCGTGCATCCATAAGCAGCGCGCAGCCCCCCCTCCAGACATAACCACAGCCAGTAAAGTGCTGCCTCAGTGCCCTTGACGCCCCTTGATATTAATAATGCCACATCTTCATCAGCCCCCAGCTCCTCCCCCACACTGTTCAGGGGCTCAAATGAACAGTTCAGGTCACCAGCGACCAAAATAAAACTGTCACTGCCTATTCTCCTCAACAGTGAATCCAGATCATCTATAGCTGACTGTTTACGACCTCCAGGACGTCCTCTAGCATATATATTTATAAGTACTAGGTCCTTATTGTTACCTCCACTACACTTAATACACAGTAGATCCGGATTGTCTACCGAAATCTCCGATAGACTATACCCCATGGACTGTCTTATCCATACCACAAACCCTCCTGAGGGTCTGCCCTTTGGGCCCTGTATAGCGGGCTTAAAAAAGTTTAGGGACTCTACCCTGTGAATCGGGGCAACTGCCCAGCTTTCCTGTACAATGACAATATCAAAGGAGTCAATGAAATCAGCCCAATCTTCACTATCCATACGACCCCTTAGTCCTGCCATATTCCAGGAGACTATTTTAGCTGTCCCCACCTGATTGCAAGATGGGGCTGCATCTAAGGTACACAAAGTCCAAGTCAAAGTCAAAAGTTTTTATTTTGTTTCGGTACTCTTTCGAGGACCACAAAAATTTTAAAAGAAAATACATTCGTTTTTACATACAAATTAATACATTTTCAATGAGATTTTCAAAAATTTAAAAATTCTATAGCAGACATATTCGTTAGGTGGCTTAACGCATACAGAAATAAAATCCTTTGCATTGACAATCCTGCAAGACCGATATATGGGCTCTAAACATGTTAACCTTGCACTGACAACATTTTTATTTGGGCATACAAAGAACAGATGCTCTAAATTCTGTTTACCCCCCTGACACAGGTTACATTGCGAGGAGCTGTTTTGTCCCCAGGGAGAGGTAAAAGATAATACAGGAAGTATACCCAAGCGCAACATCATAATCGTGCGCCTTGCACCGTGGGTGAGGGTATATTCCAAATACGGCTGTTTTTGCTTATATTCTTGGGAATCAGCATAAGTCTTGTACATAGATAGTTTAGTACAGTGGGAGTGATCAAGCTCATAACTCAATTTGGGAGAAAAGTTTTTTAAGAATAGTTTGAGTTGTACAGGTGTCCATGATGACAGCATTTCTACACTGATTTTTGCTAAACGAAAGGCCTCTCCCATGTTTTTAGAGAAAATAAAATAGGTGGAGTCCTTACTAAAAGTCTCGACTTTTAGCAAATGTCGTAGGGTACCCTCTTTTGAATGGAGAAGGTTATAGGCCCACCTAATGAGGCTTGCTACTGCTGTCGCATAGGCGCTTGTGATCGTACATTCCAATCTTAGTGCCTGTACAGGAGTCGAGTTAGAAACTTTCAGTAATTTTGTTAGTATTTTGCCTTCATTTAAGTCCATATAACTCCATTGTTTCAGGGGAATATATTCAGAGGCATATGATAGAACCGGGGGAATCTTAGCTCTATAGATTTTTATTAGTGCTGAAAAATGCCTACTTCCAGTGGCCGTATACAGGCGTGACAAGGCCCCACCATGTAGATCACTTTTCCTTTTTAAATGGTTAATTTGTTTGCTGTTACTCATATTATGCGAACAAATTCTACCAAGATAGGTGTATTCCTTTGTCTGTTCCAACGTCTCTCCTCCCAGTTTCCATTGGTACTTCACGCCTTTTTTCTTTTTTGAAAATGCAACTACTTTAGTTTTACTTATATTTGGAATTAAAAAGTGATCTTTAGAGTAGTTGTATAAGATATCTAGAAGACTTTGAAGTCCAAAAGGTGTTAGATCGAACATGACTATATCGTCCGCATACAGCAGGGCATGTATGCGCTGAGTGGCAATCTTCGGTGGAGTGCATAGCCCTTGTTGTAAATGCGACGGTAGGTCACTTAAATATAGAGAGAATAAAATCGGGGCCAAAAGACACCCTTGTTTTAAGCCGTTGGATGTCTGTATTATCTTTGACGAGCCCCTATCACTCCCCATTTGAACTCGGCACCAGGTGTTACTATGCAGGTTCACAATTAGTTGTAATAGAGGCTCCGGGATACCCATCTTTCTCAATTTTATCCATAGGGTCGGTCTATCCACCCTGTCAAAGGCAGTAGAGTAATCTATAAACGCTGCATATATTGGTTGAGATTTTCCAGTTACGTATTTGTCTAGAATAGTTTGAAAGGTAGCTATATTGTCCGTAACTGAATGATTCGGTCGAAACCCAGCCTGAAACATGGGAATTAGTCCCAGCGTAAATGCCCAAGATTTCAGCCGGTCCAGTATTTCTGCAGCAAAGATCTTACCGCCAGCATCCATTAGAGCTATTTGTCTGTAGTTTCCAGCTGTACTCCTTTTTCCTTTTTTATATATTGGAATTATTATGCTTCCTTTCCAGGAGTTTGGAATATTCCCAGAGTCGAATATATAATCAAATAATGGCGAGAGCATCTGGCCCCATGCTTTATGTTCAGTTTGATAAACCTTTATAGGAATCTGATCAGGGCCGGATGCGCCCGTACTTCTTGCCCTTTTGATGTTCATGGCAATTGAAAATGCTGAGGTCTTGGTGAGTTTAATGTCTTTGGTTTCCATATCTCGTTCAATGTCCTTTCTCACCATTATGTTCTGATTAGATTTGTATAGATCACCTAAGAATGTACCCCAGTCCTCCTCTGAGACTGGGATTGCTTCTAACTTCTTTTTGGTTCCGGTCATTTTCGCTATCAAAGACCAATATTTACGTTGATTGCATTGCTTGGCTGCTAGTTGGATGTCAATCCAATTAAAGTCCTGCTTCAATTTTTCCTGTTTAGCCTTTTGTCTTCGTATTTGATTCTTTAGTCTGTTTATTTCCACTTTATTTACTGACGAGTAACTCAAGTACTGAGCTCGAATCAACCTATTGAGTTTTTTTATAGTTGGCTGATTGCAATTTTTGTTCCTGCTGACGCTTTTTCTTTGTATTGGTCTGTCCTGTTTTAGTTTGCTTTGTATGGCGTGTTTAAGTTCATACATTATAATTTCGTAGTTCTTTATGGGGTCATCTGAGTAAATAGCAGTTAACAGTTGAGTTTGTGATATTAGAGCATTCAGATAGTCCAAATTTTCCGCACCCCAGTAAATCCGACGCTGGACTGTGTTTATTTCCATTTTGGGTTTATAGAATATTGGCTCATTCTGGAAAGTAGTTTGCGCCGTCCAGAGTGTTGTTAAATGTAGGAGTGCATGATCACTTTCCTCTTTGAATTTAATGGACAGTTGAGTGATGTGTTCCTTTTCTTCATTCCCACATATGAAGTAATCAAGAATAGAGGGAATTCCATTTCCCTGCCTGGTATATGATGCTGGCTTATCTCCATTGGTATTTCCATTTAGTATTATCCCATTTATACTAGGAAGGAATGATAATAATGAGCTTCCTCTTTTGTCTGATTTAGCTCCTTTTGGAAATTGTGGGAGTGATATTTCCAGAGATTCCTCCTTAAATATTAAGGACCATTTCTTTATTTCACTATTTGAGATTTTAGCGTTTAAGTCGCCCATAGTAATATATGGCAGATGATGTTGATCTTCAAGGATGTTAGTAATGGTCTCTAATAGGTGGTCAAATAATGGGTCATATTTTTTACTTGGTGGAGCGTAAATATTAAAAAGTAGTGTTTTCTTGTGGATATCTGATGGTTGTGTTTTAAATAGTACTTTGATACATTGCAGGTTATGTGAATATGTATCAATTATTTCTTGTGACCATGAAAAATCTTCTTTCAGCAGGATTACCATACCTCCTTTCGCATGACCCCTTTTGGATTTTATTGCTGAGGTTTCATAAACATAATATCCTTTTTGTGTGAAGGGAGCGGTTGACCATGTTTCCTGCATAGCAAGAATATCTGGATGATCTTTAATTGCATCTTTCATTTTGTTGGTGGTTTTCCCGGCCAGGTTCCATGACGAAAGCTTCAAACCTTTGCTAAACCTGATGTTGTTGTGGTTTATCCATTTTTTTACTGTTTAAGGCTTCTGATAGCCACGCCCAAGATTTTAGAGTGTTCTCTTTATCATTTAGATCAGTGTCCCAAAACCATACTGACCTTTCGCCATGCATTACTTGTATTTTTAGTGTATCTTTTCTCATGTTGTTTGAAGCAGATTCTCCCCATTCTGACCTGCAATTATTATTAGTATGAATTTGTCTAATTACAGCTTTATTTTGTAAATTGGTTTTGAGTTCTGGTATTGAGATTACATCATAGCCATTCTTGTGTAGAGTTTCCTTCTCTCTTATAATTATTCCAGGGAGAACTGGGGAATAGAATGACACTTGTACTCATTTGTCATTTTCTTTTTTCGGAAAGCGTACTAGGTCAATTTCTTTACTTGTCAGAGAGATCAGAGATGGTATTTCTTGTAATAGGTTAATTATTCTACCACGATTGAACGGAATATTGTCAGTGGGGAAGAGTTCTTCTATTATTAAGTGTTTTGATAGATTTCCATCCCACTGCCGTGTTTTATGTTCTTGTAGTTCATTTGAATCCTTGGTTTTTTGCCCTGTTAGTCTTTTTGCTAAGGTCGGACAGTATTCTTCCGCTTTTGGGTTCAGAGGTTTCACCGGTGGTGTTATTTGAGTTGCTGGGAAATTCACTAAGTTTGAGAAAGTATGTTTTTGAAATTTGAGTTTGTTCCCTTTTTTCTTCTGGATTCTTCTCAGAGGTTTTCTTCTCTTTTTCTTTCCCATTTTTTCTTCCTGGTCTTTGTTATTTTTGGTCTTTCCCGTCTGTTTTGGTTCCGGTACATTGATGACTCTTGTAGAATCTACTTTATTGTCAAGAGCTATCAGACCTGGACCTGTATCGATTTCTTTGTTGGAAAAAATGGGATAGTGTTTGATGTTTTTTTCGATGATGTTTTCTTTTTCTTCTCTGAACAGTTTCTTAAGAGAGTAGGTTATAGGAGTTTTTTTCTTTTTTCTTATTTCCTTAGTATTAGTCTCAATTATTATCACATCTGATGTTTGTGTACTTGCATCTTGCGTTTTTGGAGACCTAGTTCCTTTTTTGCAGCCATCTTCAGATTGTAATAGGTTGGCTGTTACAGGTTTGTTAGATGTATCATTAAAAAGTTATTTTTTCTTTTTTCCTTCCACCAGAAATTTGAGAATACCTATTTGGACATCCAGGGTGTCATCGGAATTAGCTAGAATTTGACCAAGGTGGGTGACAACTGATTCCAGAATGTCCTGTAGGGAAAAAAGTGCTTTTGACAGGGGTGAAACCGTCGCTACCGGAGTTAAATTAGAAAAGTGGGGGTCAGTGAGATTAGTTTGATTAGTATACAGTTTGGGTGATTTTTCTGGGGAACTGGTAAGTGGCTGGTTTTGTCTTAATAGAGTTACTAATTTTTCTTCTTCCATCTTCGTAGTGTTACTTACAGAGACCTCCAAAACTAGTTCGTTATCCTGGTGTTTTATGGGTGTTATTTGAGACATCTCTAGGATTGATTTATGATACTCTTCCGATAGGGAGATCTTCGCCAGGTTGTTCTCTATGTTTGATGATCCTTGGTTATAGTTGCTTAATTCAGAGTGTGACAGCAGCCGATGTTCAGATTTGTTAATTGAAAGATTTAGCTTTTTTTCTTCTTCTGTTGTAAGAAGAATTGAGCGAGTTTTCGCAGAAAGGGTGGAGAAATATTTAGTTATTGCCGGAGTACAGGATATTTGTCCTGGTTTCATTGATTTGTCAGCAGATTTTCTGACAGCTGCGTCAGTACCCATGCGCTTCATATAAATTGTTCGCGAACGAAGTTTTTTTAAGGCCATCATTAAGAGGTTACAAATCAATTAGTGGTATTGGAGATTACTTCTGATTCTATCTAAATTTGATGTAAGCTCTGTATCGAATTTGTAAGAGGTTTAATTTTATCTAAATTGATCCTCGGCGAAATGTGTGGAATTATAAAAGGACGGGGACCTCGGCTTTGCTCAACTCCTCGAGATATGCCTGAAATATACAGTCTCTGCCGGAGAGAGCAATCGGTCGAATCTTTAATTCCAAGTAGTCCGGTATACCTGTACTCCTAAATGAGATGTTAGTAGGGTGGCCCGTCCGGTCCTCGGTCGTCCCCGGACGGCCACAGACGGCCCGCCCTTTGCCCGGGCTTAGCTCCGCGCCTGGTCCCGCGCGCGTCCCGCGTCGCGGGGAGCTAGGTATTTTATATACGTTTCGCCGGTGGGCGTGTCCGTGGGCGTGTCGCCTGGGGGAAGAGGAACCAGCTGATCCAAGCTGGGATTTCTGGTCCTCGCAGTCCCCCGGGCTGAGTGTGCTGTTGTTATACCCTGGCCTCAACCCTGTGGACTCAGCTGGGAGCGTGTGACAGAGCGTGCCGACTGCAGCTCTCGCTCACACCAGCGAGTCCAGGGGAGGCAGCACCACGGAGCGCTGAAAAGTGAGCGTTGACACTGGGCAGGCAGCGCAGGAGACAGTCAGCGTGAGGCGGTTCCCTCGCACAGCAAAGTTGAACAGCGGAACAGCAAGTCCAGGTGAGTGGCGCCCGCGAAGCGGGTGTCACGAAGTTAAGTGCCTGCTTCGCCGGTGGGCGTGTCCGTGGGCGTGTCGCCTGGGGGAAGAGGAACCAGCTGATCAAAGCTGGGATTTCTGGTCCTCGCAGTCCCCCGGGCTGAGTGTGCTGTTGTTATACCCTGGCCTCAACCCTGTGGACTCAGCTGGGAGCGTGTGACAGAGCGTGCCGACTGCAGCTCTCGCTCACACCAGCGAGTCCAGGGGAGGCAGCACCACGGAGCGCTGAAAAGTGAGCGTTGACACTGGGCAGGCAGCGCAGGAGACAGTCAGCGTGAGGCGGTTCCCTCGCACAGCAAAGTTGAACAGCGGAACAGCAAGTCCAGGTGAGTGGCGCCCGCGAAGCGGGTGTCACGGAGTTAAGTGCCTGCTTCGCCGGTGGGCGTGTCCGTGGGCGTGTCGCCTGGGGGAAGAGGAACCAGCTGATCCAAGCTGGGATTTCTGGTCCTCGCAGTCCCCCGGGCTGAGTGTGCTGTTGTTATACCCTGGCCTCAACCCTGTGGACTCAGCTGGGAGCGTGTGACAGAGCGTGCCGACTGCAGCTCTCGCTCACACCAGCGAGTCCAGGGGAGGCAGTACCACGGAGCGCTGAAAAGTGAGCGTTGACACTGGGCAGGCAGCGCAGGAGACAGTCAGCGTGAGGCGGTTCCCTCGCACAGCAAAGTTGAACAGCGGAACAGCAAGTCCAGGTGAGTGGCGCCCGCGAAGCGGGTGTCACGAAGTTAAGTGCCTGCTTCGCCGGTGGGCGTGTCCGTGGGCGTGTCGCCTGGGGGAAGAGGAACCAGCTGATCCAAGCTGGGATTTCTGGTCCTCGCAGTCCCCCGGGCTGAGTGTGCTGTTGTTATACCCTGGCCTCAACCCTGTGGACTCAGCTGGGAGCGTGTGACAGAGCGTGCCGACTGCAGCTCTCGCTCACACCAGCGAGTCCAGGGGAGGCAGCACCACGGAGCGCTGAAAAGTGAGCGTTGACACTGGGTAGGCAGCGCAGGAGACAGTCAGCGTGAGGCGGTTCCCTCGCACAGCAAAGTTGAACAGCGGAACAGCAAGTCCAGGTGAGTGGCGCCCGCAAAGCGGGTGTCACGAAGTTAAGTGCCTGCTTCGCCGGTGGGCGTGTCCGTGGGCGTGTCGCCAAGGGGGAAGTGGAACCAGCTGACCCAAGCTGAGATTTCTGGTCCTCGCAGTCCCCCGGGCTGAGTGTGCTGTTGTTATACCTTGGCCTCAACCCTGTGGACTCAGCTGGGAGCGTGTGACAGAGCGTGCCGACTGCAGCTCTCGCTCACACCAGCGAGTCCAGGGGAGGCAGCACCACGGAGCGCTGGAAAGTGAGCGTTGACACTGGGCAGGCAGCGCAGAAGACAGTCAGCGTGAGGCGGTTCCCTCGCACAGCAAAGTTGAACAGCGGAACAGCAAGTCCAGGTGAGTGGCGCCCGCGAAGCGGGTGTCACAAAGTTAAGTGCCTGCTTCGCCGGTGGGCGTGTCCGTGGGCGTGTCGCCTGGGGGAAGAGGAACCAGCTGATCCAAGCTGGGATTTCTGGTCCTCGCAGTCCCCCGGGCTGAGTGTGCTGCTGTTATACCCTGGCCTCAACCCTGTGGACTCAGCTGGGAGCGTGTGACAGAGCGTGCCGACTGCAGCTCTCGCTCACACCAGCGAGTCTAGGGGAGGCAGCACCACAGAGCGCTGAAAAGTGAGCGTTGACACTGGGCAGGCAGCGCAGGAGACAGTCAGCGTGAGGCGGTTCCCTCGCACAGCAAAGTTGAACAGCGGAACAGCAAGTCCAGGTGAGTGGCCTATCCCCCTCTAATTCAGCCTTCGCCCTCCCAAAGGGACTAGATCTCAGAGGAGGCGATTTAAGGTATGATTCTACACAGTCCTTGCTATTACCCCCTTCAAGGGCACTATTTTCTGGGGAGATTGAGAATTGGCTACAACCTATGGAGTCCCTACTGGAACTATCTGGGCCATGATCATACCCCAGTCAATCAACACATTCCAGCCCAGACAGTGGATCAAACCTGTTCGAGAGGCACGGGTAGAAGGGCGAGTTGGGAAACCTCTCTACCACGTTTCTCCCTACCGATCTGTAAGATGGAAAATTGTTGGGAGAGGGCGGACCATGCCTTTTAGGATAAAAATAAGACAGGCTTAAGGACTGTACATCCCCTGTTCTTCCGAATCTTGCCTCCCTACGAATATAGTCGACCACCCATGGATCCCGAAAGTTTATTAGAATGCAATCGCCTTCCAAGTCCTTTACACCATAACCCACCCAATCAACTCTACTGACTGTCAGAATCTTTGTGGAAGAGGAAGGGGGAAGGGGACGATTTTTATTAAGCCAAAAGGCTACTTTGTTCATTAAATCTCCATGTGATTCTGATTGCCTGTCCCTTAGGGGTGCAACACCTGTCAGGACAATAGTATAAGGTGTGGCATCAAATGGTAGGTCTGCTGGTGGGGGCCCTCTTCTGGTAATTCTCTAGGGAGGTTGTGTACACCCAGCTGCGACACTACCATTTTGATGGGAAGTCGGTTTGGAACTGTCTACCCCCGAAGTAGAGGCTTGTGCAGAGCTCATAGGCTTGGAGGTAAATAACTGTGGTAATCCATTAGATTTAAAACTTGCCTTCTTGGGTATAGCAGTTTGGGTAACCGGGGTAGAAGGTTTATTTAGAACACTAGGTGGCTTCGAAATCCTAACCTTAGGGACCGGTCTAGTGTTGCTAGCATTTGGCGGTTCCCCAGGTGGGATAGCCTTAGTAGCTGTATCAGTATGGCCTGAAGATTTAGGGTTAGAATGACCAGAACCACTGGAAGAGACCAATTGCTTAGCCTGTTGACTGACCATTTTTTTTAGTAGACAGGAATTATCTGTGATAAGGGTCTCTAGGCTGTCAATTTTTAGATTCATGAGTCTAGTTCTCTCTAATACCGGGAGCAAAAGTGTCTTAAATAAAATTTCCATTTGTGCTAGTAGGTCAACATTGTTTCCATTCATATTTACTATGCTAGTAAGGGGGACCCCTGTGGGATTAGAAGCGGAAGTAACAGAGCCACCCGATGGTATAGTTAGTAATGGGTCATCCCTTGAAAGGAGAGTTTCAGACACACGCAACGATGGACTAACGGTTTTTAATACCTTTGAAACTCCACCTTTCTGCCAGCCCTTGTTACGCTTCCTCTTACCAGGGCGATTCATCTCCAGAGTCTCCTCTTCAGAGGAGGAGTCTAGTAGTGAAGGAGTAGCAGATAGTACGCTATCTTCTACTCCACTCACAGATGAATCTGCATCAACAATGTTAATATCAGAATCACAATGCAATAGAGGGGAACCTTCAGTGTCATTATGTATCTCAACTGGTACAAGAACCAAATTAGGAGGAGGTGGTAAACTAAGTGGGGGGCTTGGCACTGTAACAATGTGCCCCAAGGAGGAACGTTTCCCATTTATTAAATCTAGGAACAACCTTTTCTCAACAAAAGCTATTTCTTTTTCTAAAATGCCCATAGCTTTAGTTATAAAAGCATCTAATGGGCCTGATACCACCCCCTTCGAAGTCTGAAGAGCTACAGAGCGATCTCTACCCAAACATAGAGGCATGCTGAAAAGTAAACAGACTATACAACCAAAATACAGAGATTGAAAACACAGCAGACACCCAGCAACAACAAAGACTGTATGGGCGACTAAGCCACTTTACCACCTAATAGTAATGTTCACAAAGTCGGTGTCCACAGGCCAAAAGAGGTGGCCCAGCCCGGCCTCCTATGGCCCCTGACGGCCACAGACGGTCCCCCCTTATCCCGGGCTTCTCCCGGTCGCTCCCGCGCAGCGTCACTGATCTAGTCAATTTGTAAGTCTGTGGTAAAGGGGAGGGGCCCACAGGGAGAGCAGCCCAGGTGTTGTTGATCTGGGTGGCGGGCGCTTCTGGGAGAGGTAGTCCCAGCCCCCGCACTCTGCTCGCAGCCCTGCAGCTCCTATGACCCACCTCTCAGCAAACAGGCAAGTCCTGGGGCAACAAACAGGCGATCCCAGCGATGCGGGACCCGCGAAGCGGGTTCCGCGAGAAGTTGGCATTAAATAGGCGATATGGATCTCTGCACGCTCAGCCCGGCACACTCCAAGTATTTACAGCAAGGTGTCCCACAGGTAGAGTGAAGGCTCGGGTTTTTCAAGCTGATGGGGAGGGGCCCGCAAGGAGAGCAGCCCAGGTGCTGTTGATCTGGGCGGCGGGTGCTTCTGGGAGAGGTAGTCCCAGCCCCCGCACTCTGCTCGCAGCCCTGCAGCTCCTACGACCCACCTCTCAGCAAACAGGCAAGTCCTGGGGCAACAAACAGGCGATCCCAGCGATGCGGGACCCGCGAAGCGGGTTCCGCGAGAAGTTGGCAGTAAATCGGCGATATGGATCTCTGCACGCTCAGCCCGGCACAATCCAAGTATTTACAGCAAGGCATCCCACAGGTAGAGCGAAGGCTCGGGTTTTTCAAGCTGATGGGGGGGGCCCCGCAGGGAGAGCAGCCCAGGTGCTGTTGATCTGGGCGGCGGGCGCTTCTGGGGGAGGTAGTCCCAGCCCCCGCACTCTGCCCGTAGCCCTGCAGCTCCTACGACCCACCTCTCAGGAAACAGGCAAGTCCTGGGGCAACAAACAGGCGATCCCAGCGATGCGGGACCCGCGAAGCGGGTTCCGCGAGAAGTTGGCAGTAAATAGGCGATATGGATCTCTGCACGCTGAGCCCGGCACACTCCAAGTATATACAGCCACTAGACAACACTCTGATCTCTTTCCAGCAGATATATTAATCACCTGAATTATCTTGGCACTTTTATTGCTGCCTGAAAACTACTGAACACAGCAGTGCTTTTAAAACTGCTGCATTGCTACAAAAGCAGCCCTCGGTAACACAAGAGGCCCCTCACCCTCCTAGCCTCTGTTTACGGCCTGTCCGGCCTTGATGTATTAAGGACAGATGGAAGTCTGTACTAAAGGTGGGTAGCACGGTCTTTGCATTAAGGACAAGTAGCTCACTCTGTGTAGCAAAGACCAGTCTGCCACCAGTCGGTGTTAGGGAAAAGCAGCACAATGTGTGCAGTCATTCAGCTGACACCATCTCTGCATTTGAGGAGGGTGGGTGGCCTCTGGATTAAGGGCATGTGGCACATGCCCCTTTGCCAGGGCTCCTCTTATAGCCCTCATTGTCCTAAGGTGTCTCACATGCCACTGTCCTCTCTAACTACAAGGTCCTCGGACCCCTCACCTGTCAACAGACCCGGACTACTCTAATAACGTGTACCACCCGACGAATGTAGCCCCAGAGACTCTGTTACTTTGATTTGCCCCTTTGCAGCCGGCTTCTGTGTCCACCGTGCCAACTGCATCCGTGGCCCATTAAGCTTTCAATGTTCACAAGCACTTTGGAAACGTTAAATTAGTGGTGCACGGTCAAATCAGTTGACACTGTTATTCAGATATTGTTTACTTACCTTGTGTATCTCGCAAAAATCTGCCGACCCCTCATGATACATTAAAAGGGGTAGAAATGGTATCAGTGCGAAAACCGCCCTGCAAAGTACTGCCCCCCCCCCCTCCACACTCAGATCTGAGACTACCTCCAGCACATGTAACATTGCTACTTTTGCATAAAAATAAGCGCTAGAATGAAATGAGAGGTTGCATTTTTTCTGGGCACATACCTAAACCATTAAACAAGACATACTTGCTTCAGTAGCGTATGTTACGAAATGAAAATTAAATAATTACTTACTATTTCTATGGTGCCTTTTCTTGCTCTTTTATGGTTTTTCCTTCCTTTCTCTCTTTTTTCTTGGGCCCGTGCTAGATATACTGGGGGATGGGTGGTGATGCGGACGGAGATGGGTTGTTTAGGCAGCTTCTAGATGATTGACTATCTTGTGGCCATCCTCTGGTCGGGACTTACATGTTGTGAAGTGCTCTGCCAGGTACCGATGTTTATTGCTAAGTCCCACCTACACGGACCTTGTTTTATTTCTTACTGTAGTTTAAGTACGGAGTACTATGACCTGTTCTTATTGTTTGCACATACAAAATATTTTGAAAATTAACCTACATTGATCCTATGCCTGGGTATTGTGGCGCTTTTCAAGCGGTTCTCTCACTGTTGTCATTGATATGCTGCATTACCTTGTCGCCATATTGCTTGCACTAGTGCTACATGACGTGTCGTGGCCGGCCGGAGGGTTGTAGGCCCGTATGTGTACTGTCTTTTGAGCACAATAAAGGTTTTAAAAAAAAAAAATAATAAATAATAATAATTACTTACTTACGGCCTTTTTTTGGTTTTAAAGGTAGACCAGCTGCTTGCTCCATTGAATGACTAGAGCTGCAGCTGGGCAGGACGCTGGGCAGACCCTCCAGCTTATCGCGATTTCGCGATTTGCAAAAAAATCGCGAAATCGGCCGATCTGTTGAAATGCCGCGATATTTGGGCAAAAGCCCGCGAAATTTGCCGTTTCCGCCGTCTCCCCCGTTTCTGCCTTAAAATCCAGCCCCATGCGCACCTATTTTCCATTCCCCAGGATTTCGCGGCGGCGAGAGAAGGAGCGAGAGGAGGTCGAGGACGGCGGCCGAAAGAGGGAGAAGACCACGGCGGTCGAAAGAGGTAGAAGACCAGCAAGAAGCGGCAGCGACACACACACACGAAGACTCTTCCTCTTCTCCAGGGAAGCGGACTCGGAGCAGGAGAACAGCCGGCCGGCGAACACAGACAGGAGGTACGTCCGTCCCTGCCAGGATCCCGTTTACAGTGTGATGCACAGCTTACTAAGATGCAGCTAGCGCAAACCTCATGGTGAACACTGAGCCGCAGGAGAACCTTGAAACAGTTGCAGTCACTAACATCTGTCAAATGCAAAAGGACGAGGGACCCTGCAGGAACCATGTGCTGAGATGGTACTACGACTCACTGACTAAGAGCTGTGCCAGGTTTTGGTACGGAGGCTGCAGCGGGAATGACAACAGATTCAACACAGAAAGAATGTGAAAAGGCTTGTGTTCCTGCACACCAAAATCCTGGAATTGTGACAGCCATCGGAACAAAAGAATGAAAAAATACAGGGAAAAAACATCTAAACACTTACCTCTCAAAAACCAAGTGAGATCCAGGAATCTTTGCCATGCGCCACCGGGACCTGTTTCGAAGCCGAGAGAGGGTAGAGTTTCCTTTGCACTGCACTGCCGACCCCTCACCCCTGCTTTTGCCCTCCGAGCAGACCTTGACGGAAGGACTTTGCTACACTAAATAATACGGTGCTAATTTTGTCTAGAGAACTGGGTGCTAATGGGTGTACACTTAAAGGTGTGCACTTTCAACAGACTCTAACATTTACTCTTCGAAACTGTCGATCACTTTCCGACTGTCCTCCGAAACCTGGCATTTAGGCAACTCAAAGTTGGGGATGCCAACTTTGACTAAGCCCCTATTTCCTGATGACCCTTCTTCACCTTCACTTTGTGGAAAGTCGTTGTATATGCGAGTAGTATATTCTGATAAAAAAAGACAAGAAATTGCATCTTTACCCTTTTTTGTGTTCCCATGAGTTCGATCCTTCTGGCAGCAATTTTGTGCCATTTGTGATACAGGTCATATCATTTTACAGCTGGCAACAGAAACGTGAGATTACCGAATCTGAGTGATCTGCAGCAGAATCCAGTAAACGGGGTGTAACATGTCACCTGCAGACCTCCTATCTCTTGTATACTCCCCAGACGATTTTATTTCTGTTTTGTGTTTTTTTCATTCTTTTTGGTTGGCAATTTTTCTGGGGCAGGGTGGAGGGGATATCTCATCAAATGAACTTTGAAAAAAATTCTGATCGAGGGAAAAAAAGATGCAGCCCATATAAAGCGCGATGCACTCATCATTTCAATCCGATGGCATCTGACAGTAATGTCCTGAAAAGCATAAGTTCCCATGCTTGTAATCCAAAGAATCTTATTGCTTTCAAGCAGCTGGAAACAATTTGTTGAAACTGAAATGATCATAAAAGTTCTCTAGTCTCTGCCTTCAGTAGTATACATGTTTTCATTACCTTGCCTAGAGGAACCAGGCCTTTATAACAAAGAACCGCATAGATACATACAATGCCTGCACTTATTTTTTACCTCATATAATTGCACAGACTGACATAAACCTAGGGTTTTACAACCCTTGTTATAAAAGTCATGTTATTTGAAGCATGCTCCTTTGTGTAGCGCGACAATGTGCTCTGGTGCGAATGTGTGCTAAGATTTTGCAAAAGACAAACATGAGGCGATACGCTTTCAAATCCAAACATGTGGAGGAAAAAGGTGAATGCATGCACCATTAACCCGCTATATGGTTAAAGGCTAGGGCTATTTAAAAAAAACTTTTGATGGTTCTTTTCATTCTTACTGCACTCCTGTTTTCAGTAAATGCACAGATGATGTTCTATTTGGTGTGTGACACGTTTTCACTTGGAAGGCAGTGCTCTCACCCTGGCTGTTAGCCTATTCTGTTGCCCAAAGGAGGTAAGGTATCATACAAGCCCACATTTTAGCAGAGAAGAACGACCTTTAGGAAAAATTACGGAAATCTAATATTCCTGGTGCCTTTTTGCTATGGCAGAGTTTTTTAATATGAGAAATGACTTCCGAACAGCTTCTTGTTCCCTGCTAACGGGATCCTGGCACCAGTCACAACATTTTCATTTTAGTCAATGTAATATTATATTACACCTTCTGACAGTATTGTGTGTTTGAGTGGGGTTAGTAGCAAGCAAATTGATCGAGTAAAAGGCAAATTTGCATCTTGCTTTGGAGAGGACACAGCTTACCGCCCAACTTACTGCTCGACTGTTTTCCTGGCATTTCTTAAACCCTCTTACTAAGGCACTTCGTTTTTCTTTGTCAACATTTCAAATAGTCCTTGTGTGCAGCTTTTCAGAGTCAACCTGTTTATGCTGTTTTGTACTTTAACCTTGACTGACATGCGTTAAGGAACAATGTTTTGTATTCACAGCCTCATTCAGACAACAAGTCATTTTGCTTACAAGTGGGTTTATGAAATGATTGGACTTTCCCGGGCCACAACCTTACAAATTTTGCACATTCCTTAGAAAATATAGCAGCTCTTGCATGACCTCTGCCTTAAAACATTGTGGATTGTAAAAACAACAGGTGATGGACAGAATGCAGAACAATGTCATACATTCACCCCAGTACAGAGATCTGGGCCAAAATCCATCGTTTCTTTGCTCACCATGCCATTCCAGTTTGAACCCAGCCATATGCAAATCAGTCTTGATCCTGTGCCCCATGGGTACAGTCCAGCCCGAACTGCCAAGCCAAGTCATTATAACCAGCAGCACAATACTGGTCTAGATTTGGAGTGCTCAGAAGAACTGAACGTACATGGCCAAGATTAACATGCCTTTTAACTAAAACAAATGGGCTGAATTGTAAATAAACAAAATGTACATAGCTCCATGTTGTCAAATAACTCAAACAGTAAGATATCTGTGTTTGGTGTTGCAAAAAACCCAAAATAAAATGTGGGTAAATGGCGCTAAATTTCCATTTTTGTGCCGCTAAATTTTCATTTTTGTGCCGCTAAATTTGCCAATCCATGCCGCTATATCCTGGGGGGTCTGGCTGGGGCGGGCGAAAAGTGGGGACCCTGATCTGCTTTGGTCCATCCGACTCAGGAGGAAACACTTGATGATTCAACGCCAAGGAGGGGCGATGGGGCCGGGCTAATGATCCATCCAGCAGCAGGCCTTGGTAGCGCCCATAGCGCACTAGCGCTACAGTGATTACTTCTTACGCTGGGGCAGGGTAGGCACCTCGCCCAGGCAGTGTCGGGCTATTTCAGGAGCGTAACACAGGCCCCCACAGCCCCTGCATTGCGGAGGGGCCCCCACTCTCCAGGGGCCCCATCAGCGCAGAGTCAGTAAGCACTGGACTATTGAGATCTGTGACCGGGTGTCTGGTATCTTGATAGGTAGGGGTTATGTAACTTACCTTTATAATACGCTGCCTCGCACCCTCGCTCTAGACTTCATAAATTAAAGGGAGGAGGGGGGCGTGCTCAATGGGCCCCCTCAGTGGAGCTAGCATCACATTTGTGACGGTCTGGGATAGGTCACGTAAATAGGGAGGTTAACATATGCTCGCTCTAGAGACTTGTCTTCATGAATCAAATAAAGGGTAAAGTACAAAAAATGGTAATGGCGCACAGCGAGCAGATGTCTCAGCTACTGCGCTTGCGTGGTCTTACTCTTCGCCCTTAGGGTGGGGTTTTGTGCCCATGAATTGTCATGCGCATTGTGAAGTGCGCGTGACTGGCGAGCCATCCCAATGATCCCACCCAGAGGCCAGAAACGACTGATCGGCACTGTGAGACGAAGACTTCCAGCCATAATGTCATTATTTCTAAAATCTAGCCTGTCCCTGGCAAGCCTTGTTGCCCTGTCTGCTGCTGGCGCAGGTGAGTCTGTTCCAAATTCAATGTGGGGGTTGGGGGGATGGAGAGGGGGTGATGGAATGGGAGTGATGCATGTGTGATGCGCCATCATCATGGACAGTGGGCCGCCGGGCGGCAGGGCTTAAAAGTCAAGGGTAATATAGGCCCCGGGCACCAGGCCCGGTTCTGCGCAATCACACCGTGAAGATGCATATCTCCACCAGACCAGTTACAGTGAGAGCGAAGCCAGGCCTGCCACGTGTCTGTCAATAAGTCGCGCTGATGAATTTCTTGTGTTTTTGCTCGGATCCATAGGTGGGGCAGTTCACTGAGTGTGAAATCAATATTTACTCTTTCTTACCGAGAAATGCAAACCCACCTTGTGGCTGATTCACGAAAAATGTATGCCGCGCACATCTCTTAGAGGTTAAGATCATCTCATTTGTCCTGGAGAAAAGCTCAGGCCTTGAATTTAGAGAATCGTTTGAAATGATTTTGGCAGAAAAGTTTGACTGCATCATCAGCGCCACTGTAACTCAGAGGTGCAAAGATAACATGCTGCATGCAAATCTCACCGAGGTGTCTGCGGGATGAGCCGGGAGCAACAGGCTTTACTTCTTGCTCTTGCGCAGCAGTGAATCACGCAGAGGGCTGTGTCTCGGAATTTGAAAGTCTCCACAACTGCCACATTATTCACGCACACACATTGTACTTCTTCCTACTAATGCGAAGCCTCCGTTTTATCTCATGATATAATTGATACCTGGCAATTTTTTAAAAATTGTTTCCTCCATAAAGGCATGGTTTGTTTAACTTTCTTTTTTTAATGTGTAGCTATTTTTTTCCACAATCGAGAACTTACTGTGCCGTTTACTTTCAGTTAATGAATGAGCTAATTCGTTTTCCAGTTGGATGTTTTAAGGCTGTCTTGTACCAGGTTTTCTGTCCCAGCAGAAGCTAATTGTGGACATGCATTACACGTTAGAAGTTCTGTGAGGCAAAATGCAGCTACTATTGTCCCATGTATTTAGTACTTCAAAACTTTAAAAGCAATGCCAAATCAATAGGTCTGTGCATGGTGTTAGGTACATTTATATGGTGCAGGTTATCATCCGTGAGGGTAACCAGGCGCCAGAGCAGGAGTATAGGTCTGGAGGTGCTCTTTGTTGCAGTGACAGTTCCTCCATAGGGGCGTTTGGGCGTCGCCTCACTGCTTTCTCACAGTGCGAGAAGCAGAAACATAAAATGGTAAACTACCATTTTACGTTTCTGCTTCTCGCACTGCAAGAAAACAGGAGTGCCTGGTTGGGGGCGAGAGGGTGGGCTGCCCTGCTTGAGGGCAAGAGGGGAGTGGCTTGCCCACAACAGTGGGTAAACCACTCCACCCTGCCCTCAAGCACCACCGCCTACTCTCCCTTTTTAGGTTTTGACTGGCGATGCGCACGTAGTGCGCATGCGCCAAAAAACCTTATGATGTGTGTGTGCAGTCGGGTATCCGCCCCAGTCTCCCATTGGCTACCTCCATAAATGGAGGCTAGCCATTGGGAGACGGCTCTGTCCGTCAATCCCAGACCAGATTCGGGGGGGTTCCCGAGAATTTTTGGCTTTTGGCGACGTCACGCTACGTCAGCCAAAAGCCCTTGGGAACGCCCCCGAATCTGGTCCGGCATTGAGCCGGCACCAGCCTTCCTGCTCCTGTCTTCTGTAACTATTCCCAGCAGAAAAGGCGAATTTTATGACACAAAAAAAAATCTGTTCCAGGCTGGAATTGTGGCCTCTCAGAAAACACATTCTGATAGAGATTCTCACGAAAGACTCACGAAAGACTGTAAATAAAAAAATAGGGACGACCTTAGAAGAGACAGTAAAATCTAGCAATAAGACATAAACCCGCGGCGGCCCTCTGATACAAAGTTTAGTTGAGTTACTTCAGGAACTAAATCGTCACTTTTAAATGAGGCCGACGGGCAGGGCACGCTACACGTTGTAATTAATCAATTCTTGCTGTTTATAGTTTTATTTTTTGAGATTTCTTTGGGGGACAGGCAGGTACGTTAACAAGAGTTTCCCTGCTCAATTAGACCAGGTTACTACCCTATTGCTGCCGGGGTCACGCAGAGGTCACCCTGGTGTGCTGTTGTTAGCTCTCCAAGACGGGGAAGGGGGTGTTTAATCCTCCGCGTAAAGGAATAGATTGAGCAAATGTAAAAAAAATTGTTTTAAAAGATAAAAAAATGCAGGTTGTTGATTTCAGCGGAAAGTGCAATAAATAAACGTCTGAGTTCGTGAGAAAGCACGGCAGGGGCAAAGGAAAAGTAGATGTCTCCGAACAAACACACAATCGATAATGTGGCATACGGTAAAATAAAAATGTATAAAGGTGTTTTTTTATTTGAGCATTTATTTTCTGAAATTCTGCAAAAACTCGTGGCCACAGCACTCAAGAAGAATCTGAGTTTGGGGTAGGGTTTTAAAAACATTTGTAGTTTTGCGTGCTCCGACATTAGTATTTGTAAGGAGATGAGATTATTTTTAGGTGGTAATGTTTGTAAATCAGCAGCACATTTACGTCCTCGATAAAAGGGATGCGTAAAATACAACACACTCACGGCTGCTTCGCAGAGCTTTACTCATCCTTCTGTGCACTCCTGCCAGCTGCACAGAATGTACTTGCACGCAATATGTAAGTAAATACTCTTTAAAACATAAAGTCGCACACACCTTGTGGAGTGGTAAATTTTTACCTGTGCGTTTTCTGTGTGTGCGAGCAAATGTGGTACAGAGTGTGTTTTTTTGTCTTTGTTTTGTGTTTGCGCGTGTGCTTCTTTCTGTGCTTGTGTTTTTATGCGTGCTTGTCTGAGCATATATACGCCTGTGTGTGTGATACTTTCTCTGTATGTGTGCTTCTGTGTGTGTTTCTGTCTGTGTGATTATCTGTATGAGCGTAATCGTGATTTTGTTTTTTTTTGTGGGTGCAGTTTTTGTGTTTCAGTGTTTGTGATTTCGTGTGTGTGTTTCTGTGTGTACAAGCTTGTGTATTACAATTTACAATGTGTGTTTTTGTCTGTGTGCGCGTAGGTGTGTGTACTTCTATGTGTGCCTGTGTTTCTGTGAGTGTGTATAGGTACTTCTGTGTGTGATTCTCTGTATGTGTGCATCTGTGTATGTGCATGATTGGGATTATGTGGGTGTGTGTTTCCGTGTGTGATTCCATGTGTATGTTTTAGTGTGCTCGATTCCGTGTGTGTGTGTGTGTTTCAACGCATCCTCAAGGGTTTGTAAGCGCCACATGAATACAATTTGTGTTATTAGGTGTGCTTGATTCTGAATGTGTGCGTTTCTATGTGTGCTTGTCTGTGTGTGAGGATCTGTGTGCTTCTGTTTGTGGCTTCCGTGCGCGTGCATTTCTGGATGTGTGCGCGCGCACGTGCAGATGACTGGGGCAGGAGAGCTTGTATCACCCCTGTTTCTAAACAGATGACCATTGTGCCTTTAAGCAGCGCCATTAGCCCGCGTGCTAATCTAGCCGGCGTGTGTCCGGATAGATAGCCACTGATTGGCTGCGGGCTGATTGTCATTGGTTTTTTTTAAAAATGAAAGTCACACGGGGCCTCTCAGGTGCCCCAAAAGTTTCCATTGATGGATGTGCTTTTAGCCCGGGTTGGTCATTAAGTCTGGGAAACATTTTGAGGAGAAGTAGGTGGTTATGAAAGTCAGGGGTGTAAAATGGCATTGTACCCATACCCCCCCCACACACACACACACACACACACGCCTCTCCCTTCTCTAATATGGGAGTCTGCCTCTATATTAGAGTGTGTAAAACTACATCTCTTCATGTTTCTCCTGTACCCCAAAACAGCCCCCCCCCCCCCTTGGAGGGAGAGGGTGTAAATGCAGGGTGTTTAAAATGGCACCTCTTCATGTTGCCCTCTGTGCCCCGGGATGCCCCCCCCCCCCTCCGTATGATGACACCTGCCTCACCTTGCAGGGAGAGGGTGTAAATGCAGGGTGTGTAAAATGGCATCTCTTTATGTTGCGCTCTGTGCCACACGACGAGCCCCCCCCCCCCTCTTTGCAGGGAGAGAGTGTAAGTGCAGAGGGTTGTAGCTCAGCCTTGGTGTTGGAGGTCCATGTCGTCAGGGGACACCCCCTGCTCATCCTTGTATTGTTTTTCTGAAACCGATCCCCCCCTCCTCTGCACAGCTAGACATCTACCCCTCTGACAGGAGAGCCTCCCCGCACAGCTGGACATCTGCCCCTCTGACAGCGAGAGCCCCCCCCTGCACAGCTGGATATCTGCCCCTCTGACAGCGAGAGCCCCCCCTGCACAGCTGGACATCTGTCCCTCTGACAGCGAGAGCCCCCCCTTGCACAGCTGGACATCTGCCCCTCTGACAGGAGAGCCCTCACCCCTGGATGACCCTGAATGTTACACCCAAAGATGACGGTGTGCCGGCTAGGGACACTGCAGAGCCACCCGAGCAGTGCAGAGTCCACGTCACTGCACACAGACCCACCAGGGCACTGCACACAGACCCACCAGGGCACTGCACACAGTCCCACCGGGGCACTGCACACAGACCCAGCAGGGCACGGCACACAGACCCAGCAGGGCACCGCACACAGAGCCACCAGGGCACCGCACACAGACCCACCAGGGCACCGCACACAGACCCACCTGGGCACTGCACACAGACCCACCGGGGCACTGCACACAGACCCACCAGGGCAATGCACACAGATCCGCCAGGGCACTGCACACAGACCCGCCAGAGCACGACACACATACCCGCCAGAGCACTGCACACAGACCCAGCAGAGCATTGCACACAGACCCAGCAGAGCACTGCACATAGACCCACCAGGGCACTGCACACAGACCCGCCAGGGCACTGCACACAGACCCGCCAGAGCACTGCACACAGACCCACCAGAGCACTGCCCAGACCCACCAGGGCACTGCACACAGAGCCACCAGAGCACTGCACACAGACACACCAGGGCAGCAGGGCCAGCTTTAGGCATGTGCACCTGCACAGGGCCACCAAACCCCAGGGGCCACCACACCAATATATATCCTTAATATAATTATCCTTTGAGGATGGATACATATTTGCGCGGCGGCCCCTGGCAGGTATTTGGCAGCCTCCGGCTCTGTTCCACTTCCAAACACCCTGATCCCCCCCCCCCTTCACTGGCCTCCGCGCTCCGCCCCGACCCGACTCCTTCTTCCGGGGCCCCCTACCTATGCTCCCTGCCCAGGGCCGCCATGAGCCGAGAGCCACCCCTGAGGGCAGTGCACACAGACCCACCAGAGCACTGCACACAGACCCACCAGAGCACTGCACATAGAACCACCAGAGCACTGCACACAGATCCACCAGGGCACTGCACACAGACCCACCAGAGCACTGCACACAGACACACCAGGGCACTGCACACAGATCCATCAGGGCACTGCACACCGACCGACCGGGCACTGCACACAGACCAACCGGAGCACTGCACACAGACACACCAGGACACTGCACGCAGACCCCCAACCAGGGCACTGCACACAGACTCACCAGATCACTGCACGCAGACACACCAGGGCACTGCACACAGACACACCAGGGCACTGCAAACAGGGCACTGCACACAGACCCACCAGAGCACTGCACACAGATCCGCCAGGGCACTGACTACAGACCCACCAGAGCACTGCACACAGATCCACCAGAGCACTGCACACGGACAGCCCGGGCACTGCACCACCCCCACTCCCCACCCCCATAATGGCCCTGTGCACAGATTACATTCCGACACTGCACACAGAACTACCAGAACACTGCAGATACATCTCACCAGACACTACACACAGACCCACCCAGACCGCTTTCACAGATCACACTGGCAATGCACACAGAGATTACATCGGAGACTGCACACAGATCACACTGCACACAGACCACACCGGACACTGCACAGAAATCTATCAGGGCGGTGCACACCGACCCCCAGAGATCCTGTGCCCAGATTACACTGTGGCACTGCACACGTACCTCACCGGATGATACACACAGAAGCACCCGGACACCTCGCTCAGTTTTTCTTACACTGCACACAGACCCACCTCTGACATCGGACACGTCACACCGGACGCTGCAGACAGACCCGCCAGGATGCTGTGCACAAATCACACTCTGGCACTGCAGACAGGTTACACCGGACACTACACAGATCACGCTCGGGCACTTCTGCACACAGATCACACTGCACACAGATCACTCCGGACACTGCAGAGAAATCTATCAGGGCGGTGCACACCGAACCCCAGAGATCCTGTGCCCTGATTACACTGTGGCACTGCACAAAATTACCCTAAAGGGAGGTAACAAAGTGCTGGGCCTAAATGGGGTCCCTATTGACTTATTCAAAGACAATAGATTGGTGATCCCCACTATTATTCAACGTATTGAGGAGTGCAGAATACACTGACCCCCTGCTTCTTGGTCTAACTCAGTCATTGCCCTATTTTCATGTTGATCCCCAGTGTGTGTGGGGTGTCTCGCAGTGTGTGGGCGGGCTCGCTGTATGTGGGGCTCGCAGTGTGTGGGGAGGGCTTGCAGTGTGTGGGGGGGGCTCTGTGTGGGTGTGTGGGGGGCTCTGTGTGAGGGGGGCTCTGTGTGGCTGTGTGTGTGTGAGGCTCTGTGTGTGTGTGGGGGGCTCTGTGTGGGTGTGTGTGTGGGGGAGCTCTCTGTGGGTGTTTGTGTGTGGCATTTGCGAGAGATTAAGCTATTGGCATTGTAAATGACAATGCCATTTATTTATGTTAGAAAAAAACATAAATAAAAAAAATGTCAAGAGCAATGCCAATAGCTCTAACTTTAACAAAGGCAAAACCATTGCATTGTAAATGCTTGTTCTCTATGTATGAGAAAGTTTCACGGCTGGGGCACTCTCCCCTGCGCCTCACCAATCACAATGCTGCCATTGCAGCATTGTGATTGCACACTGTCATTGATATTCCCTCACCCTACGCCAGGGCACAAGTCCTATAAAAAGAAGTGGGGGGACTGACAATATGCAAATGACCTCAGGACGTCACATGCTGAACGTGTCCCGGTGTCTGAAAATTGCACCGGGACATGTTCAGCTTATTTCTGTGGGACCCAGCCTCTTGGCGGGGGGTCGGCTTCCACCCTGTGAAAAGAGTGGGGGGACGCCGTCCACCCGTGTGTACCTCTGACTCAAGCCCTGCGGCCTACGCAATAGAACTACAGAGAGTGGCCAACTGACTGATGGGAACTGTGCATGATTTCGTAGACTAACTACTGCCTATGTGAGCACTTGCTCAACTTTCTGAACATCTGTATGTATGGGGGCGCAAACATATATTGTAGTCATCAAACAATGTAAATGGAACTGGGAGCAGGGAGAAAAGGATTGATATTCAAGGGGGGATTTCCGCTACATCGTTCACTATTTATATTTTCTTTTGTTTAATTTGTTGATGTACTTACCTGTTTACTGGCTCATACATGTGCGACCCATCATATGAATATGCACTGCTGTTAAAATAATCGAAAATGGACACTATGCGCAGAAGCCTCCATACAGGTAACACATAGAAGGTAATCAACTACATGCCTCCTGGAGGAATTAACTCATAGTACATATATGCCATGCATAATTGTGATGAAGAACGTACACATTATATACTGTAAATGTTACAGATAATTCAATAAACAGCTGTTATGAAAAATAAAAAAAGAAGGAAACCAAAGCACTCAATCAGTATTAGGATATAGTAAAAGGTTCAAACAGTCAGGATTTATGTTGAACAGCACTTTTCGCTATTGCAGATATGGAAGATTAGGTATTCTTCGAGACAATCGTTTTTCACAAATTCTTTCTTCAGAAATAGACAATAGCCAACATGTGTTTCGTCACACAGTGACTTTTTCAAGGCTTGGATTAGATTATATATGCAGTCGCACTTTCCATATAATAAGATCCAAAAGGAGTAAGTTGGTGTTTGCTGTAATACCCCAGAGAGTGGCACCTCTGCAGGACATAAAGTATTATCTAGCAAATGGAAGCAGCGGAGATGAGTAAACTGTCTATGCAGAAGGCAGTTAGGTGTGGTTTGAACCAAAAATCCTGGGTTAAAGTATAGGTCAGGTCACTGTATAGAAAAGGTAAAAGATGCTAGTGAGCAAGACCGCGTCAGATTGGATCTTCGTATGGTCTCCATCGATACATAAGTGCACCGGATCTTTACTCCACATTAAGGTCTTTCAGCATCTGTTACCATCTCTATACAGTGACCTGACCTGTACTTTAACCCAGGACCTGGCCTCCTAGACCTGGTTCTCCCCTTACTTTTTGCCTTCAATCCTCCTATTTTACTGACATTGAACCTGATTATGACTTTGGTGGTGCTGCTACGGCTTTGCTCCGGCACAGCACCACCAAAGCCATGCAAAGACCGGCGGCCTGATTACGAGTTGAACTTGTGCAGGCGGACGGTCCTTTTGTCGTCCGCCTTTAAAATGGCAATGCAATGGGAAAGGCAAAAATGTTCAAGCACGGCATGGACTGTGCAATCCATGCTGTGCTGGAAATGGGGGTGCAAGCTGACAGGGGGGCACATGTTGTACTTCCCTGAATGCATCCTCCTCGTGGAACTGGCATTAGGGCCAAAAAGGCTGGCGGTGGAGGAACTCGAAATATGCTCGGCGGGACTGCGCAATTCCCGTTGAGCATATTACATTGTCCCTCCTCTGCACCACCGCCAAGAAAGTCATAATCCAGCCGTCGGACCACAGCTACAGCGAGTCCATGGACTGTCAGGCTCATATTCACGACCTTTGTTTTTGCTGGCTTTAAGATAGTGTGCACTTTAGCACTGGTAACTGTTGCAGGGATTCTGCACATACACAGAACTATGCGCAGGATTATGGGACCTCGGTGTATAGGGGCTAAGTCCTCCTACCACCTTAGTACCACTGTTCCCTCTAAGCCGCGCACCTGGGCACGCGTACACGTATGCCTCCTGTAGCACGCATTTAAAAATGTAGAGCGCACACAGGCATCTGAGGACTTTCGCGCCGCCGCTTTTAAAATGCGTGCGGCGCGAAAACGGTCAGATTGTGTGCCTTTTGTGAAGGTATTTGTGTAAATTGAAGCCTCGTCATGCGTTGCAATTAACAAGATGACTTTAACAAAGGCACGCTATCTGACCTGCAGCTGTGCCATCACTGAGGTGTTCAGCTTCCGTGCAACTATTACCTTTGCAGTGTCTGTGTAGCAAGCACATCTAATGCACAAGGGATTCCACAAATCTAAAGATGAATGGGTAGTTGTATGTGTTCAAAGGCTTAATGAACGCTTTACTGGATGTGTGTGTTTTTGGGGGTGGGGGTTGCACATTATGATATCTGTACTATGTTATTGTTCCACTGACTGGGTTTTCAATAAAAAACAATTTAAACTTAAAATAATTAAATGATTGGCTTAGAACCGGTTATGTAAAATATTATAAAAATCAGTTTCCAAATTGACATGCTGTACCATTCATAAAAACATTTACAGGGTAATAATGTGCCACATTCATTATGCCCACAAAATGCTTTCTGTAATAGAAATAGCACACCACAAATCAACTGTAGTGTAGGACTATTTCAGAACAAATCACCAGCAAAGTCTGTAACTCTAATACAACCACAGATTATTCTGCACACACTTGGCTTCTGTACTCGGGCCCAAATTAATCTTGGAAATACTGTGAGTTTCACACAACCATAGCAATCCAGATTTAACACAAGACCCTGATTACGAGCTGCATGATACTGCTGGTGGGCAAACAACAGATACATGCAGTAACACAGAATTACCGACCGGTATTTCACACAGCATTCCCTTTTACAAAGGGGTTAACACACACATTTACCACCTTCTATAAGGAGGGAAGAGTAAGATTAACTCTGGAAAGTGGCAGGACACTGACTGCTCGGCTCTTGCTAGAGGAACAAGCATTGGTAAATGCATTAGGTTTCACCTACGTGAATTATAATAAGCTGTTTTTGTAAGTTGTAGCTTGCTGAGTAGTTGTACAATATAAGTTACAGACGGTCTGTTAAAGTGTTATGACTTGTTTATGTACAAAAAGGCAGTATATTGTGCTGTTACTAGTGGTATAGTGCCAATAAGTAATAGCAACATTTTTAAAAATGAAACGAAAGAGGGAAATAACAGAATTAATTGATGTAATAGCAATATCTTATGTTTAGAGGAGTCCTGACAACTTTTCGGCCTGGTGCCACTGCACTTGCTGCACCATTCAAATCATGCCCTTATTGCCTGAAAGATAGCTGCATTTGTGTTTGTCTGCTTAATAGTAAAATATAGAAATATTTGCTGTTTAGGGGAGTAATGACAACTTTTGGCCCCGGTGCCACTCTACATGTGGCACCATTCAAATCATGACCCTATTGCCTGTAAGGTAACTGCACTTGTCACTGTCTGTTTAGTAGTAACTTCTTGGCATATTTGGTGTTTAGAGGGGTTCCTAAAGCTTTGGTTCCCGGTGTCACTGCACCTGCTGCACCACTGCAATCATGACCCTAGTGCCCGCAAAGTAACTGTAATTGTGTCTGCCTGTATAGTAGTAAAACATAGCAATATGAGGTGTGTAGAGGAGTTTTGAGAACGTTTAGGCCTAGTGCCACTGCACCTGCTGCACAATTCATATCAAGTCCCCTTTAACTGAAAGATAACTGCAATTGTGACTGCCTGTTTAGTAGTCAAATATAGCAATATTATGTGTTAAGAGGAGCTCCAACAACTTTTTGGTCCAGTGCTACTGCACCTACTGCAATAGGAACAAACATATGAGAAATGGGAGTGCATCACAGATATTATTTGCAGTAATATTAGTGAACTGCTGATGTGTTACAATATTGATAACAGACATCACTATCCCTGAACATTAGATGTAAAACACATTTAGAATTTTGACAAGTGTGCCTGTATACTGTCAATGACCTGGCCTAAGATAGCATGAAAGAGCTGAAATGCAATCATAAATTCAAGCCTGTTCTGAACAGGGGGCCCCAAAATAAGTTTGTCTCAGGGCCCCCACAATCCTTAAGATGTCCCTGGTAGACTTGCTGCATTTCTTTGGTTAATAGGGCTCAGCCACAGGGCCAGGGCCGGCTCTAGGGCAGTGTGACCGGTGCCACTGTACCAGCTGCTGACTTTAGGAGGTGTGTGGGGTGATGAACACCGTGTTTGCAGGTATATTATTGTTTTAAAAGCACCTGCTGCGACGTTCCTCGCCTCCAGCAATTTTCATGCAATATTAAATATTTCAAGATGGCTCTCAGTGTTTACTCTAGTGCAAGTTTTAAGGTAGCTCCAAGGTTAATATACCTGCTGCAAAGAAGTGCACCATGCAGATCTCAAAGTGCAGGTTGTCCCACGGCAGTACCTATAAAAAAGGCACCGATATGGGAAAGCCAAAGCAAATGCCTCCAGGGCATGGACTGCCAAGTCCATGCCCTGCAGGAACAGGGGGTTGCATGCACGCAAGGGGGCATAACATGAGCCCCCCTGCATGTATCCCCAGGTATGCGATCTTGTATAGGATCCAACATTTCCCTACCATACGAACAGATCTCTAGTTGATAATCTTTAGTGAAATCTTATATTGGTACCACCGTTAGAGTCCTGTGCTTTTCTAAAGCTGAAGTGTACTTGCCTGTGTAACCAATTCATGTAATGGTGTGTGTATGTAAATTACAAACCTGCCTTAAGACCCATCATGCGGCACTGTATGTGTGGAATGCACTGTGTTTTAGTTTTTTAAGCAAAAGTTTGGAGTGACATTTGCACTGATATTTGTTCCACCCATATGAATGGTCCGGTTCTTGGCGCACATAGTATTGGCTTCGGTCACAGAGACCTTACACTGCCGCACACAGAGGAAAAAAATTAGAGGGAACATTGCTTAGTACCCTCGAGCCCAGGACCGACTAGCTATACTGCCTCACTCGCTCTCCTACTCACAAATGGAGAAACCAATAATTAGACACCCCAGAACACAACGCTCCTGGATCTCTCAGGAATTGTAGTAACAAGACACACCATTTCACTCACATTCTCATACTCCTCCACAAAAAAATCTGACAGAAACACAGAAATAGTTTAAAATATTTATTTTAACTAACATGCTCTAAAATGCTGTATACGAGCCACCCCCAGCAGCAAAATGCATAATATCAATATAGATAGCATTGCAGCAAGGCCATATATCATAAAGGGAGGTATCATTTTATAAAGATAGTGGATAGAGGACCATAAGGCCTAACCACCCTCCCATTGCTAAGCAGAAGTATTATTATATAATAGAAGATCTCTGGGCTTTGTCAGCAGACCCCATACCTTAAGTCATAGATTGTATTTCTACATCACAGGTGCGTGTTGCTCTTCTCCCTGGAAAGATCCCTCTCCAAGTGACTGTTACCTAAACATGCAACCTCATGATATCAAAGTACGATCCTAAAGCAGAAACAGGTGCATTGGTATGTTTTGTTTAAGTGCTATGGCCTGACCAGAACAGAATAACATGAGTCAGCGTTTTTCAACCTTGCTCACTATGTTCAGACTAAACTCCAGGAACAGGCAGAGAACGAACACCACAGAGAGTTCTCATGTGAAGGGCATAGAGTTGTGCAAAATAAAGATATGTAGTGCCAGGCGCAAAAGCAGCATCATGGCTACTGGGCTCATGCTTACTTGAAAATGTCGATAATATCTCTAGTAACCACGTGACACCCTCCCCTTGGCCAGGTTGTAATGCATAGATGTTAAAAAGGGTTTCAAAGACAACCAGTAACCAAAGACCCTTTTATGTTGCCCGGCGGTATCACCTCTATGACCCACCAATGTTAATCAATGAAGAAGCAGGCGCTGGAGACTGGAAGGCAGGAAACGAGGATTTTATTCTCTCCGGAGGAGAACACATCAATTCAGACAGCAAGTATCGTCACGAGGTGCTCTAACCACATCTCTGAGGCCTGGCCTCTTATACTAGGGTTTATGACCTTTATTGCACATAACACATTCTCGCAACACTTTGATATTTGAAAGAACATCCTCGGAATCTCCCCTTTAGGCCCGTTCCCACATACATTTACAGTTGGATTCCCCCCCCCGGTCACAACAGGTGATGGTTGTCGCACAGCAGGGCATTCCGCCGATTCACGGAATGCATGGGGTTGATCGGATCTCATAGGGTGGGGGCTTTGATCGGCTCGAGGGTCTTTTGATGGGGAGGGGAAGCTTCCTACTGTACGGGGTAATAAACAGTATCCGCAGGGCCAGGTGGCGGCCTGGGAACAAGGAAGACAAACGGGGACACAGGGAAAGGGGGTTTGCATCAAAAGGATCTGAGGCCATGAAAGGAATGAGGGGAGGTGTCGCGCTGGGAACAGGATGGGATTCCGTGGTGAAGCTGCGCTGAAGAGGGGTTTATGACCCAAGGCATGAGAGAGCGGGGGTTGTCAGCGTGCGGGGGGGATGCTTGCGAGGTTAAGAGAGAGAGAGACGCGCTGGCTATCAGCGAGGGGCAGGGAGGCCATGGTGCTCAAAATGGCTGCCGCTTACGCGCACGAATGGGCTCGAAAAGGGGCAAGATGGCGCCGATAATGTTCACCAAGCTTGTATTAATTTTCCACAGTCCTCCCTTTAACATTTCCAAGACATCTTGCTGGCCTATTTCCTATCTATACCTATTGCAGCGGTCATAAGTAAGGGAGAGGGGACTTAGGCAAAGGAACTGTACATAAACATCATATTATAAACATCACATTGAAAAATCTCATCATCTAGTAAGCGGGTTCATTGTTAAGTTGGTTGCAGAAAAAGTCATCGTAATGTAATATCAGACTAGAATTACGTAGCGAGGGCGTTGGGTACAGATCATAGATACTTATAGTCATTCGAAATAGGAGCTGGTAAGTTATCATATAAGTAAGTCCTTTTTGTATTCGGCGGGAGCATAGTTAGTCCAATGGTGATTGGGAGAGAAAGGAGATATAGTAAAAAATATCAGAGTTCTCGGTGTCTTTGTCGTCTTCTGTTGGCACTGTTGAGCACCTGGATTACAAGTTGTTCTGTCAACAGAAATGTTCATGTGGATTGAGTCGTTGGGGGTCTGCGGGTAGGGGTACATCTTGTCTGGTTTCGTCAGACCTCATAGGAGAAATGCGTTACGGTTTTGGAGCAGGTGCATTTTCTTCCGTAACGCAGAGCATAGGATTGTGATGAAAAGTGCAATTGTCCCTGAGTTGTGGGATCTGTTTGTTTCTTGAGTCTCTGTGGTGGGTATTTCCTGTTGCTTCCATCATCATTGAGGCGTTCAGCAGCGGGTAGAACCACATACTTCGTTCATCTTCTCTTTAGGGGCGACCCTTGGTGGAGTTCTAGGTCACCGTTCTGAGATTAACATAGTTCGTGGTCTACTTAGTCGGAGCTCCCTCCCTTTTGACGCAGGGAATACCCTTCTCTGGGTAGCTCAGTAGGATTTTGGAGGAATTTGGAAGTTCAGGTGGAAAGGTGTGGGTGTGAACAGTCCTTATGGTAGGTCGGAGGAGGAGGGGATGGAGCAGGGCCAAGTCGGGAACAGATCAGGGGGACGGAGAATTTGAGACAGGCGGGTCCATAACCAAGTTCAGAGAGCGGGGACCTTTTGGCACACGTCGATCATAGAGCAGGGGCTTCAGGTCAGCCCTTTCCTTAGTTTTGTCTGAAACAGTGCCTCATCCTGCGACTCCTTACTGCTGTGGTCTCGCCTCGGCCTCCGTCGCTGATGTTCCACGATCCGCAGTCAGGCCGCGTGCTCCCACATCCGGTCTCTTTCTCCTCCGACAGTGATACCCTTGAATGAGTTTTGAAAAGACAGTCTTTAGAGATTTTGCAGAAGAAGGTAATTACATAAATCTATTTCCCTCCCAACACCAAGCAACTGGGGTAAACACTCGCTACATTTGAGATTTTGCAGCCAACGTATAAACAATTGATGATGGGTTTGCTGGATTCCTTACAACTTTTCCTTTGTGGCTAATTCTTTGGCGTTTTGTTGGTTATTACATTCATTCGTAATAGGTACGAGGTCTGGTACCCATTCATTGCATTCGTCTATTACAGTAGATGTCAGTTCTTCTGGTAGAGACCCATTTCCCTAGTACGAGTCTTGCAAGGCTAGGCTGGTCTTCAGGGCTTTGTATTTTACGAAAAAGTGCAACGTGCTATTCACCATAGTCTGATAGGCATCCTTCTAAGGGATGAACCTAGGCTAAACGACTCTTCATTACATCAAAACATCCTATTTTCAACAAGGTTTACTGCAACAAGTTCTTTCGATTTTCGATCTAATTTTAACTTTGCACACATCTTCCTAACTTTCTATATAAATTCTCGCAACCTGGTTACTACAAAAGCTCGGGGGGCTTGCGATAATTATTAAACTTATCCTTGGGGTGGGTGGGGTCTTATGGAAAGCAATTAGGAACACAGCGAATTGGAGCAAGGGGCGTTTTTCAGGTTCTCGTTCAGGGCAGCTGATACCAAACTGGGGGCATTTTGGGAAGACGGGGGTGTCTCGATCATTTCTTACTGTTTGGGGTATGGAGACAATTTAGAATGGGGATGGTCGCATTACCACAGACATATTTTATCATAGAAGCCACTGACAAATAGTTCCCTGACTGTGGGTCAAATTTAGGGAACCTTAGTCGTCTTACCTGTCCCTTTCCTTTTGGCCAATTTAAATTTTATCCATATTTAGCAGGAAAGGAGAGGTAGTAACGTGGTACCGATACAATTTTATTTAGGACGAATTTGTGCAAATACTTGTGGTATTTGGGGCCAATCAGGAGGTGCACCAGGTTCGCCAATTAGGTGCCAGTCGCTAGGAAGAGGGAAAGTGTGGAGGGGTGGAAGAGTGAGAGAGAGAGAGAGAGAGAAAGAGAGAAAGAGAGAGAGAGAGAGAGAGAGAGAGAGAGAGAGAGAGAGAGAAAGAGAGAAAGAGAGAGAGAGAGAGAGAGAGAGAGAGAGAGAGAGAGAGAGAGAGAGAGAGAGAGAGAGAGAGAGAGAGAGACAATAGGCCAAACAGTACACGTGTGACATGGAGAATGACCGTGTATTGTTTGGGCTATTCTGTGCGTTACCCAATGTTAGACGTTTCGGGTCTGTGTTAGGATGTAGAAAGCATGCAGTTTTGGGACGGAAGAGCATTAGGTCAGGTACAGAAAGATCGTGCATTGGGTAGGGCGTCTTTTTGTGTCGTCTTGCAGCGTTAGTCCGTTTTCATGCATCGGGCGTGACGTGGCTCCAGATCCTTTACGGTACCCTAATCAGGACCCCAATGTGATCTGCAGAGGGAAAAAAAGGGAGGAAAAAGGGGGGAGGGGGGGACAACATTCGAACACATCAAATGTACGGGCACGAAAGTCCTTTACGTACCGCATACTCGTACTTATCTCTTCGGGATATAATCCCTAGGGTCTTGGTTTCTGAAGTCAAGGGGGCGGGCAATGTGATAGGTGGTTCATGGGGGGGGGTTCGAGGATGGCATTAAGGATCGTGTGTAGGGAAACGCTAAAAAGAGGAATCAGAGGTGCCTAGCGTGAGGTACCCGGTTTTGTAGATGTATCCGGCCATCGGGATCCCTAAATCATTCCCAAAGCTGTGATGTTCTAAGGCATATCAGTTCTTCGTTCAACCCTGTACCTTAGTACCTTCGACCACCATATCTTTATAACATTTTATCAATCACACCGCTTTACTTTACCCATTCTCAGAAGTCGAGGTCCTTCTTCATACGTTAGTTCCTGAGCTTAGTCGCATATTTTGGAGGCAACGTATCATCCCTTTGATTCGGTCATCAATCCAGGGCCGAACAACCATTTCTCAGATAACCTTAAAAAGGAGCAGAACGGTTGCGCACAGAAAAACCCTCCCACTGATTCCCACATTTACAAAAGTATGTGATGCCTATTCATAGTTTTGAAGACCTTTATTTGCATAATCATTCAGTACGTAAAATGTGAAGAGTGCAATCATATTTTGGCCGGACATGTCGACGATGGAAGCACATACAGTAGGGGGTTATTTTGTGGCACAAGAACATGTTAAAAAGGGCCTAATTAATTATTTGCAAGTAACTAAAAACATTTCATTGCGTGATGAGCGATCAGGGGCATTTTAGTTCATCAATGGAAACACAGTCAAGCTCATTGTAATCACATTTCCTAGATGTATACCGTGGGTGTGCATCATAAGCGACGTTATGTACCAGTTACAATAAATATCAAAATAAATCGTTCATTGAAATCAACATTTTTACGGAACCCCTTTCAAATGTTCGCCAAGTGAACCCTCCTCCCTTTTTCATCGAGTGCGCAATGGTTCGTATATATATCTTAGTACATCAAGTTTCATTAGCTAAGGAACACCACGAGGCATCCGTTAGTTCCTATTGATACCGGCGCCATTTTGGGCGAGGCCGGTTTAGTCCGGAAGTAGCATCAGGGGCAAAAAATGTCCCCGACGATTGGCGGTTGGACCAGGGTCCCTTTCGGCAGTTCAAAAAACTGTGCTAACAGAGGGGCTGGTGGTGTGGACCGTCAATCAAGAGAGGGAGGGGGTAGAGTCTTTCTTACCGGGTCATGTTGATGTTCAGCCGGAACTTACTCGAGTTCGTTAGCCCATAATGTTCCTGGGTGGTTCAGATGGAAGCTGATGCAGACACGAGAGCACCGCCATCTTGTTGCTGTGCCGTGGTTATTTCATTTGTGATCAATGCAGCTGTTCCCCACCGGAAGTCTGAAGGGGCTGAGGGCTCTTGAGACTTTGGTAGAATCTTCAAAGTCGAGGGGATGTTTATCGATGGTGGGGGCTTGCGCCCAGGTGGGCAAGCGCCCGAGTTGTAATTTCGGACAAAGTTTCTCCAGCGGCCTAGACCCGCCTTCCGAGGGCCCAGACGCCATTTTGAGACCCTGCAGCAGCCGCCCTTCGTCGTATCTATCAGGAGTGGAAGAAACTTCTTGTGGTGATGAAAGACAGAACATCATGCTGTTGGAGCAGGACATTTTGGTTCGGGGCGCCAGGGTGCAGCAGTGGAGCCTTCATCTGGGGAGGTGAGGGAGGCTCGTCTGTGCCGTCTCCCTCTCCCGGCGCATCCCACGCCGTCCCTTTGAATCAGGGGTGCACATGATGACCACCCTACACCCCTGATTCCGACTCTTGGGGGACCATTGTACGTCCGGTGCTCCGCAAGTATGCCCGTCGGACATTGTATGTCCTGTGCTGCGTAAATATACCAGTCGGGCGTTGTATGTCTTGTGCTGCGCAAATATACCAGTCGGGCGTTGTATGTCTTGTGCTGCGCAGGTATATGGCCGTCGCCCGGCTGGAGGACATCGGCGCCGGACCAGGGCAGGGAAGCCTCCTACCTGTGGAGGCGGGAGAGGCTCGTCCGCGTCGCCTCTCCCTCCCTGCCCACCCTGCATCCGCTCGATGGAGGAATTCGTGATGGCCGGACCAGGAGATACGAGGGAGGGGGTCATTTGCATCCGCCCCCTCCCTACTCGTGGCCCGGGGGACGCCATCCCTGGAAGGGTAGTATGGGAAGACCATTTCATTGCCTGCTTTGTGGAGCCTCCAGTACCTTCTCGCCGGCGATCTCTTTTGGTCCATGGCTGCTGGCAGGCCCCGCCCCACACGTGCTATGTGTTTCGGGTGGGCGGGACCATCGAACTGTTACATTTCGAGGACTTCCGGAGTGAGCATAATACGTTTTATATTTCTCCTATCAGTACAGTTTGTTTTAGAGAGTGTTCTACTAGTTATTCTATTTACCGTTGGTTGTGTGTTTTCTTTACCGTAATTAAATCCTAAATTATATAATAGACGCTTGGCTTCCTTGAGTCCTTTCTCTAACGGGGGTTGTTTACACTGGCCTGTAATTGTGTTTGTTTTTCAGAGTGGGGGAGCAACAGAGAGCAATCAGTCCCAGAACTCTAACATGTCGTTAAAATTGGTCTGACGAAATCTGTGCCATCGAGCATAATCAAACGGGGTGGTTCTGTCTGTCCTGTCTGCACTAGTCTGATTGGTTTTTATCTCGCGCCTTTTCCCTTTCTGTCGGCCTGTTCTTTCTGTCGACCCTCCGTTCTTACCTATGCTCTGCAGAGTCGGGCATTGGGCTTTCCAGTGCCCGAGACATTTACAGAAAGCACATTGGTTTTGTTTTAAATCTGTTCGTCCTGTGCATAGTGTCGGGGGATTACCTTCGGGTCGTTGTGTCCCGGGGTTGACTTGTCGGCACATCCCTTTACACCGTTCTCTTTTCATGTCTACTCCTCGGAACTGTGCCATCGCTGGCCCTTCCCTTTGCCTACTAGACGTTTGGAGGGTTGTCCGTCGTGTCCCTTCACCTTTTCTGAATTCGTCGCCTTCCCTTCGTCGTGTGGCTTCTTTGCGCCACATACCGAGACTATCGAGCATAATAGGTGTTGTTTCATTCCTACGAAGGGCTATTTCTACCGTTTCTATTTTGTCAAGATCGAAGGATCCTCTCAGTGGCCACTGACTTTCTCGATCCTTTTTCGTATATTTATGCCACAGCTCACTATAGGCTATAGCGATCAATCCATGCTTCATGAACATGTCCTTATTAGGGGTGCCTTCCAGTGGAGCCGGATGTTTCATCTCTAATAAGCGGTCCGGGCTAAACAGGCTACTAACCAGTGGGGAGAAGACAGGCATGACGGATCACAATGGGATAATAGTCAACACTACCTATCTTATCGCTGCGTGCAAAGACTAGACAGAATATTTCTATTCTACGTTGTTTGCACGTAGTGAATACCTCATGAACCAATCTTGAGCAATCAATGTTAGGTCAAAAATAAAAAATCAATATGGTCAATGGGGAGAATAAGTAGGCTCGCAAAGGTTCGCGTCACCTACCCTTTCACTATCTGCAAAGAGGGGACCTATTCTTCCCTGTTTGCAGACAGAGAATCTCCAGAAAACAATCTATAACAGTTAATCAATGGGGGGGGGGGGGCAATTGTTCAATGGGGGAGAAAGATAGGTCCGACGGGTGCGTACCTATCCTTCGCTGTTTATAAAGGGAGAGCCTGTTGTTTCTCCGTTTGCAGACAGCGAATCTCCAAATAAATTAACAAAAAGTAATACTAGTATTTTCTCATCAATTATCAATCTCTTTCAATTATCAATCACTTTCGCAATTCGTCGTGTTTACACGACCTTACCCGGACCGCATGGACAGTTTCTTGTCTTCCGAATCCAGCGCCCGATCGTCCTCTTCTCTTCGTACTTCTCGTGGCACTCCTGATGGTTCCCAGTCAGGACCGCAGATCACTCGAGAGAGGTCTGTTCGGAACCAGTGAAGTTCGGATGATCGGCTGTCAGACGAGGGTCTATCGGACAGGGTACCTTCCGATCGTTGCAGTCGTTCACTCTGTCGTCAGGACCTCTCCCACTGGATCCACGAGTCGCTGATGGGCCCCACGTTTGGGACGCCAATTGTTAAAAAGGGTTTCAAAGACAACCAGTAACCAAAGACCCTTTTATGTTGCCCGGCGGTATCGCCTCTATGACCCACCAATGTTAATCAATGAAGAAGCAGGCGCTGGAGACTGGAAGGCAGGAAACGAGGATTTTATTCTCTCCGGAGGAGAACACATCAATTCAGACAGCAAGTATCGTCACAAGGTGCTCTAACCACATCTCTGAGGCCTGGCCTCTTATACTAGGGTTTATGACCTTTATTGCACATAACACATTCTCGCAACACTTTGATATTTGAAAGAACATCCTCGGAATCTCCCCTTTAGGCCCGTTCCCACATACATTTACAGTTGGATTCCCCCCCCCCCGGTCACAACAGGTGATGGTTGTCGCACAGCAGGGCATTCCGCCGATTCACGGAATGCATGGGGTTGATCGGATCTCATAGGGTGGGGGCTTTGATCGGCTCGAGGGTCTTTTGATGGGGAGGGGAAGCTTCCTACTGTACGGGGTAATAAACAGTATCCGCAGGGCCAGGTGGCGGCCTGGGAACAAGGAAGACAAACGGGGACACAGGGAAAGGGGGTTTGCATCAAAAGGATCTGAGGCCATGAAAGGAATGAGGGGAGGTGTCGCGCTGGGAACAGGATGGGATTCCGTGGTGAAGCTGCGCTGAAGAGGGGTTTATGACCCAAGGCATGAGAGAGCGGGGGTTGTCAGCGTGCGGGGGGGATGCTTGCGAGGTTAAGAGAGAGAGAGACGCGCTGGCTATCAGCGAGGGGCAGGGAGGCCATGGTGCTCAAAATGGCTGCCGCTTACGCGCACAAATGGGCTCGAAAAGGGGCAAGATGGCGCCGATAATGTTCACCAAGCTTGTATTAATTTTCCACATAGACAAATAGGTTCCAAAGATAAGTAGAGCCAAATTGCATTATGTTCCAATCAAAGTAGAGTCAATCAAAAGGCGGGGCAAAAATAATTAAAAAAAACATTAAAACATATTTAGTTCTGTCAAAAAAATCCAAAAGATTAGGTGCACTGTGGAATGCAAGGGCATCATTGTCGTTAAGAAAAAAAGAAGGAAGTCATCCAATTGAGCAGAGCGAATGAAAATTCATGTTCCTCATAATCCAATGCATCCAGCAGCAGAATAGGTCAGCTTGTGTGATATTTGATGAAACCTTCCTGCAAGAAGCGCTGTGCAGCCACACAGGCATCCCAACATGCCAACACTCAAAGTGCAGCCGCACGCATTACACATGTGTCACCAGAACAGTCATAGTCATAGGCCAGAAAGGGACCCACCAACAGATCATAATCCGGGTCAGCGCCTGATGTAGTGGAGAGGAAGATATCCAAAGCCCAATAGAACAGGCACCATTGACAGTGGGACACAGGTTGCACGGAAGTGAAGTAAGCGATAGGCAAGCCTACAGCTCACATTCAGCGTGGCCAACGGTAAGCATCCAAAAGGTTGTTGTAGTCATTCACGGTTAAGTTGTAATAGGCCTGGTCTGTGTAGAACCACAGGATGGACATCAATTGCCCAACAGGAGCAGAAGTACCAGCACTCCACACACCAATAATAGGTTAAGTGGAAAACCACAGAAGGCGCTGGAACAAAATAAAATGTATAAAGGCCGGTAATACTCCAAAAATAGTCTGAAAAGATGAAACAAGGCTGGAGCCTACGAGTTTAAAAAAATGTGCAAGGCCTTCAATTTCAGACGCATTAAAGATTTGGTGAATCAGTTCCCGAACATGTAGTGAGAGATTATTAGTCAGCAGTGACTGAATTTCACTAGACGTTCTAGGCACCTGCAATCTGAAGGTCTCTCGAGCAGTACTGAGAGCTACCTTTTGTTGAAACAATAGCACTTTGAGTCTGCTTAGTTTATAGTAGTCTATTTTCTAAGTGGGAATGGAAGGCCACAGCGAGCTATCTACAATCCCATGCGGGGGAGGAAAAAGAACATTGCTGCAACAAGTGCTGTATTTCTATCTAGGACCCTAATTCGATATTCCCGATTCATGCCCTTATGTGGTTATAACTAATAATATCCTTATAAAGGCATAAGAATCATATCCATATTTAGTAATAACCCATGCAGTCCAAAACACGGCAAGGCTACTCCCATAGACTCCTAGAAAGCACAACGCGTTCTTTAAACAAACCAAGCCTCCAGCAGCCCGGGAAAACCCCCTTCTTTTGTTTTGATTTGCACAAGAACTTCTAGAGACCAGAAAGAACTGTTAGTTCTTAGTGATGTCTTATGTCCAACCTTACGTCAAACCCGGCACCTTTCAGGTATAAATATACCAAAGTTGCCTTAAGCAAACACACGGTGGTTGGGAGCAGAGCGACGTTCTACTTGCCCGGGAGCCCAGCTGTTATGAGAGACGACGGAAACCGCCCCTCCCCTTGACGCACTGAAAGAGACGCTGTCTTTTTCCCCAGCCGAGAAAATCCAGCTCCGGTGTTCCCAAGTCACCCTCGCGGGTTGCTGGGAGATCAGGTCCTGAGAAGCGAGATACAAGACCTCCTTCATTCTATAACCAAGGTACGGAGCTGATTAAAACCTTAGAGAGAATTCTTGATTCCGATACTTGGCAAAAACTTAACTTAACTTAAAAACTGCAACTTACTTACTCCTTCCCACGTATTAGGCTTAGGTCAGGTACACCGGGGTAGGCATATTTAGAAGCACCAGTTGAGTTCGTTAGTCAATGTTTTTATGTATGTATATATTTTATCCATTTTAAAGTATCATATGGCTAAGAAACCATATCAATGCTTTTACAGTATTATTTCATAATACTACTTTTACTGTACGCACTTTACTTTATAATAAGTATTGCAATTGTGGCAACTCATTTCTCTTGCATGAGAAAGAAGACTGCTCAATAAAATGACTCATTTTTATTGAAAACGCCTGTCTCTCTATTTCTCTGCACTCTGTTGGAACTAAGCATGCACGATTGACTGAGTGAAATAATTGTCTATTGTTTTCACACGACTCTAGAGATACACTCTTTATTCTGGGGGAGCAAAGTTGTCATGTTTATGCGGTTGTCAGAAACTAATCCCTTCTTGTCTAAATCAGGACGGTTAACCCTTTCCTGAACATTCGAGAAAGTTTCTAGTGACCTCTGAGCTAGCTGGCAAAGCTAATTAAGTCTAACATAGTCAGTAGAGACCTAGATGACCTCAGTCCTACGTCTACACTGCTGTTTATGTTATTCCAATGCGCAGAGCCTATTGGGAATATAGGAACTACACTACATGGCACCCAACGTTTGGTAAGGCGATAAAACTGACGCAAGACACTAGAGTAACTCAGTCGTGCTTTTCACACAGACCCCTTTCTCCCGTAAAAACTCCAATAGACGTCTGGAGTGGGTGAAAGGTTAATATCCACCGGAACTTAGTAGGATGAGAATCCTATGTATTAGTTCTTGGTTTAGTCAACGTTGAAGGATACAGTGTTCCAAAATATTGTGCACCTAATCTTTGTTTCCTTGAAACTTGATCTGCAACAAAACATTCTGTCAGTAAAATGGGAGAAAGTGAAGACAAAAGGGAACAAGCTAGAATACCAGCTCAACTCATAGCGGAGGACACAACCATCCAAGAAAATGATCCGAATGCTATACTCATTCCGGTCAATATAAGAAGAACTATAACTCTTAAACTTATAGAAAATGGACTATCACCAAGAGGTGGTACTGTCATATTCGTGATAGAGGCACATGAGTATCGGCAGACAGAGAAATGAAATGAAAAAAGGAACTTAATAAAGCGCACTGTGGCCGAGCGGCTTCCTGGCGCTGAGGGGGGGGAGACGGATTCTGCAATGCAACCGAAGGGACTAACCGGGGAAGGCCTGAAGAAAAAAGGTTTTTAATGCCTTTCGAAAAGCTGGGTAGGTGGGGATCGAACGGATAGATAATGGAAGACTATTCCAATACTGGGGAGCCAGAACCGAGAAACGGGTGCCACCGATACGGGCTTTACGGTAGCGGGGAACTTGAAGAAGGAGTTGAGAAGATGACCGAAGAGTGCGAGAGGGAGTATAGGGAGTGATCAAAGAAACGATAAAGAGAGGGGCGGAATGGGTGAAGGCTAAAAAGGCTAGGCAGGCTAATTTAAAAGAAGTGCGAAAGCGTACAGGAAGCCAGTGAAGGGACTTCAGAACGGGCGTGACGTGGGAGAATTTGGGGAGGTGAAAAATGAGCCGGGCGGCCTGGTTTTGGATGGCCTGAAGCCGGCGCATTTCAAAGGCGGGGATGCCGGAGTAAAGAGCGTTCCCGTAATCGAGACGAGAGGTGATGAGGGCTGTAATGATGGATTTGAGGGCTTCAGTGGTAAAAAAACGGGAAATTTTGCGAATGAGACGGAGGGATAAGAAACAAGATGAAATTACAGAGCTAACTTGGGAATGCATGGAAAGGTCACTGCTGACCTTGATGCCTAAGGTGCGAACAGAGGGGACTGGAAGAGGGGGGGTACCAAGAGAAAGGGGCCAATAAGTAGGGGACCAGGGATTAGAGGGACCTCCAGTGAGGACAAGCTCCGTCTTGTCAGGATTTAGTTTGAGGTGATTCGTGGTCATCCAGTCCGAAATAAAGACTAAAGTGGAACTAAAAAAAGAAGAGGAATCAGGGGTAGAAAGATCAAAGATGAGCTGGAGGTCGTCAGCGTAGTTGTACACGGAGACCCCCAGCTCGCGGAGAGAGAAAATAAGAGGGTAGATGTAAAGATTAAAGAGAAGGGGGGAAAGAGAGGAGCCTTGGGGGACCCCACACGCAAGGGAGCAGGGGGAGCAGAGAAACCAGCAAGCTGGACTGCCTGGGACCTGTCCTGGAGGAAGGACTTCAACCAGGAGAGTGCTACCCCCCTGATGCCGGCTGCGCTGACACAGTCGAGAAGAATGGCATGGTCAACCGTGTCAAACGCAGCCGACAGGTCGAGGAGCACCAGCGCCTGGGGGAGATTGGAGTCGACCTTGCCCTTAAGCTCGTCCAAGACAGCGGTGACAACGGTCTCGGTAGAGTGACCCGGGCGGAAGCCCGCCTGGTGGGAAGCCAAAAGGCCATGCTTCTCAATATGTGAGGACAGGCAGGAAGTGACATGGCTTTCCACAATCTTTCCCAAATAGGGAAGGAGGGAAATGGGCCTGAAGTTGGAGGGTGAGGAAGGGTCCAGGCCAGGTTTTTTTATTATAGGGAGAACAGTAGCAGCTTTGAAGGAGGAAGGAACAGATCCGAGAGCCAGGGATGAGTTAAGTAATGTAAGGGGGGGTCCAGGAGAGTGAGAGAAAAGGGTTTGAAGGATCCGAGCCGGCGCGCAATCAGCTGGTGATCCTGACTTACCTTGACAAGCAGAGCGGAAAATTGTACAGCAGAAATGGGGGGGAAGTGATCTAATATAAGAGGCGGGGGGGGAAGAAGGGGGATGACCTGGGTTTGTGAGACTGCGGGGATGTTAACTTTGATAATGGTAATTTTATCGATGAAGTAATTGTTGAGGGAAAGACAGAACAAAAGGGATGGGGCAAAACTAGCGTTAGTGCGATCAGATGTGGCGAGTTGTTTGACAAGTGAAAAGATCTCTCGGGATTTGTTAGAGGAGCGGGCAACTTTTTCAGAAAAGTATACTGTTTTCGCCGAAATAAAGGCTTTTTTGTAACTGTTAAGCAATGATTTATATTTAATGCGGAGAAGGGGACAGTAGTTATGCCTCCAGTGGCGCTCCGATCACCTGAGATTGAGTTTGAGCTCTTTGAGTTCACTCGTGAACCATCTGTGGGCCTCATGGGGCCGCACAGATTTGATGTTTTTAAGGGGGGCGACAAGGTCGCAGGAGGAGGATAACCAGGCACGAACAGCGTCGGCTTGATCTTCCAGAGAGAGGTCCGTCATGTCGGGTACAGTGGAGGCCAAAGAGGAAGAGAGAAGAGAGAGATCTGTCTGATTCCAGCAGCGGGCTGACTGGTTTTTGGGGAGAGGGGCTTTTGTGAAAGAGGGAAGGGGAATATTAAAAGAAATTAAAAAGTGATCCGACCAGAGACAGGGAAGGGTAGAGAGAACGGAGAGGGGGCGACGCAGGGACCAAATTTGGTCCAGGGTGTGACCCTTGACGTGAGTGGGTGAAAAAATGTGAGGGATAAAGTTTAGAGACTGGAGAGTTGCAGAAAAATCTTTAGAAGCTAGACTTTCTCGAGGATCGTCAGGCCAGTAGTTGAAGTCTCCTAATAGGACAACTGCCGAGTTATTCACTGCCAAAGTGGCCAAAATATCTTGTAGTAGGGGAACAAATTGAGGCATGGACAGAGGGGGCCGGTAGACAAGGACAAAAGTGAGGGGATCGACAAGATTAGTGGACCGGGCGACCAGGAAATCCACGTTGGATATTGGAGAGTGATCAAGAAGCTGGAATTTCAGCGAGGATCGTATAATCATTGCCACTCCACCGCCGGTTTTACCGGCCGGGCGGTCCATTCGGAGGGCATAGTGTGTGTCAGGAAGAATAGCTAAAAGGTCGGGGAGTGAGTCAGAAGAGAACCAAGTCTCCGTGAGAAAAAGATAATCGGGGCAGTCTGAAGATAGGAGGTTGAAAAGTTCAGTTTGATGCTTAACTGCTGACCGGGTGTTTAGCAGTAGAGCAGAAGCTACAGGGGGTGACGGTATGAGAGAAGAGGATACCTGATGAACCGTCGGAGGAAAGGTGGGGAGAGAGGAGGAGGGGGATGAAGTTGAACAAGGAGGCGCCGAAAGGCCAAGTGAAGCAATACGTGAGACTAACAAAGGAGAGGCAGGAATGGGGGCCATGAGTGCGGATAGTTGAGCGGAGGTATAGGACACAAGAGGGGCAGGATCCATAGCCCCTGGTCCCGGCCGGTCGCGGACGGGCGCAGACGGGCTTGCCTTAGGCGCGCCTTCGGCGCGCAAACGGCGTGCCCGCTGCGCCCGTCCGCTGCGCGTACGGTGGAAACACATGGTTTGTAGGGCCAAAAAGGGGCGTGGCCAAACAAGTGGGCGTGGCTGGGGGAGCGCCGCTGAAGGCGGCGAACGGGGAGTCCTGTGTCCGCTGCAGCGTCAAGCTCGGCTGCGCGGGAAAGGCTGTGGCAGGGGAGAGGTCCCTGGATGCAGGAGAGGGTGAGTTAAAAAAGCGCTAAACGAGCGCTATGCTAGCTGGGTATTAAAAAGGAATCAGGGCTTAGCTGTCACTCCCGCGGAAGGCAGGGGAGGAATCCGTGTGATTTGAGCTCGTAGCCAGCTCCTAATGAAGGTTCCAGGTGGGCGTGGCCAAATAAGTGGGCGTGGCCGGGGGAGCGGCCGCTGAAGGCGGCGAATGGGGAGTCCTGTGTCCGCTGCAGCGTCAAGCTCGGCTGCACGGGAAAGGCTGTGGCAGGGGAGAGGTCCCTGGATGCAGGAGAGGGTGAGTTAAAAAAGCGCTAAACGAGCGCTATGCTAGCTGGGTATTAAAAAGGAATCAGGGCTTAGCTGTCACTCCCGCGGAAGGCAGGGGAGGAATCCGTGTGATTTGAGCTCGTAGTCAGCTCCTAATGAAGGTTCCAGGTGGGCGTGGCCAAATAAGTGGGCGTGGCCGGGGGAGCGGCCGCTGAAGGCGGCGAATGGGGAGTCCTGTGTCCGCTGCAGCGTCAAGCTCGGCTGCGCGGGAAAGGCTGTGGCAGGGGAGAGGTCCCTGGATGCAGGAGAGGGTGAGTTAAAAAAGCGCTAAACGAGCGCTATGCTAGCTGGGTATTAAAAAGGAATCAGGGCTTAGCTGTCACTCCCGCGGAAGGCAGGGGAGGAATCCGTGTGATTTGAGCTCGTAGTCAGCTCCTAATGAAGGTTCCAGGTGGGCGTGGCCAAATAAGTGGGCGTGGCCGGGGGAGCGGCCGCTGAAGGCGGCGAACGGGGAGTCCTGTGTCCGCTGCAGCGTCAAGCTCGGCTGCGCGGGAAAGGCTGTGGCAGGGGAGAGGTCCCTGGATGCAGGAGAGGGTGAGTTAAAAAAGCGCTAAACGAGCGCTATGCTAGCTGGGTATTAAAAAGGAATCAGGGCTTAGCTGTCACTCCCGCGGAAGGCAGGGGAGGAATCCGTCAGAGGTGTTCTACACATGGATACATTTTCCAGCAGCACACGCTGTGACAAAAGATTTCCACTATTACAAAATAGAGAAACCTCCGGATATATACACTCCTTTCGAGGACGTTGAAATCCCACTAACTTACCAAGAGCACTTGCTCTGGTTTAAAGGCGCCCCAAAACATCAAAATCACATCACCAGGCACGGTCCACTAGGTAGACCAGGAGCCACGTGGCCGGTTCTAGCCAGCTACGCAGCACACCCAGACATTGAAACAATGTCAAGCGAAGAACGCCTAGTTAAACTAAAAGAATTAACAAAGTCATATAGAGAATTAGTTCAATTGGCAAGGGACGATATAGAGTACCTCCAGAAATTGAAGGAGACAGATATAACAGACCAACCATTTGAACTTTCCAGAATCATAGAAAAATCCAATGAAGAGCTAGGAAGAGAGAGTTTGGGTGGGAAACCGGTAAAACCCCAACTAACTGAAAATCCTGAAAAAACATTTATTAAAAATAATCTAAATACTCTAAAAAGGGTTGGGAGGATAATAAGCAATCCACTCCCAAGGAAAAACGTTTCCAGTCCAGAGGAAGGTCTCCTCAACGGAGAGAAAGATCTCCTGGCCGAGGAGGCAAGTCTCCCCAAAGGGAACCCTCTGAGAAAAGATACAGCCTTAGAGATAGGGATAAATTGAGAAAACCTGATAGATGTCAAGATATTGATACACGACCCTCTTGATCTTTTCAGACTTCCTCACAGAAATCGGAAAGAAGAGGACGGTCAGAACACAAGGAAGAGCACGTCAAGTCCAAAGACAAAGAACCTGCTCACCAAAGTAAAAACTCAGAATTTCCCTTAAAGAACGTAGCAAGTATTAAAAATTGAACATGCTGAGGATTCTGAGGACACAACTGAAAAACGGAGAGTGGGCCCAGACAATGCTAGACAGCGCAGCAGAAGTGACAATAGCTCGCAAGATCCTGATGAATCTTCTCGCGACAGTGGACACGAATGAATACATTCAAGTGGAAACTGCAGACACACGAGTTAGTGTGCCCCATAAACTATATGAAATACCATTACGTATAGAGGGAGATAAAACTAGGAAAATAAAAGGTCTCTTTTGGGAGAAACTTTCTAAAGGCTATGACATCCTGTTAGCTGAAAAAGACTGGCCACCAGAGTTTGTCAGGGAGTGCCCTCATGGCAAAGAAAGGATTATGCCTGCCTTCTCAAATCATATTCCGATTCATAAAAAATACACATTTGCAAGAAAATGGGCAGTGGCCCAAGCTCCTGCTTTATATAAGAATCATGTAGGATGGGATGAGGAGTCTCCTCCACATAAAATCCAGTTAAAAAGTCAACCCACTGCACAAAGGCAGTACCCAGTTAAACAAAAAGCTAAAAAGCAAGTCAGGGAGATCTTAGATCAACTTGAATTTCAAGGGGTGATTGAAACATGCACCTCACAAATGAACAATCCTTTGTTTCCTGTCTCCAAGCAGGCGATTTATATCGCCTAGTTGTGGACTACAGACATTTAAACTCCTGCTGCAAAACCTTTGCAGTACAAAACTCACACAGTGCAGCACTAATGAATAACATCATGCGCAAAAAATATAAAACAACATTAGATATCTCCAATGGATTCTTCTGTCAAAACATTGCACCTGAAAGCAGGTATTTGACCGCTTTCTCAATAATGGGGTCGCAAAAAGATTTTGCTGACTCCCACAGGGATTCAAGAATAGCCCAGGATTATTCTCAGCAAGGGTAACAGAGTTACTACAAATATATGATGATGAGGCATTATCCTATGTCGATGACATCTATCTTACAGACGATGACCTGGAGACTCACTTAAAAAGAGTGAACACCATAATACTTGGGTTCGCATCAGAAGGTTACAAATTCAACTTTAAAAAGTCAAGAATTGCCCATCTAACAGTCCTATTTTTAGGATATGAATTATCAAGTGAAGGCAAAAGCCTGACAGACAACTTCCTAGAGAAGTGTGCAGTACTCCAAGCACCGAAGACGCTGAAAAATTTACAATCAATACTAGGCTTCCTGAATTTCGGTAGAACATACATTCTAAATTATGCTGAGAGGGTTAAACCTCTCTATGAATGATTAAAACCTGATTTCAAACCAATAAATTGGACTCAGAAACAAACAGAAATTTTAAGATCACTACAAACAGACATGTTAGCTAAAACAAAATTGCAAACTCGCGAAAACATGCGCAACCTTGTAATCCGAGTCATCCCAGGAAGATGCGGATTCACATACCTGACCTCTAATGAGGGAAAACGGTACCTATAGCTTACAAATCACATTTGTACACTCAAGCTGAAATGAAATTCAGTTCTACAGAAAAAATTCTGACTGCGGTTCAAACTGCTGTAGCAAAAGAACCTTGTAATCCGAGTCATCCCAGGAAGATGCTGATTCACATACCTGACCTCTAATGAGGGAGAAACGGTACCTATAGCTTACAAATCACATTTGTACACTCAAGCTGAAATGAAATTCAGTTCTACAGAAAAGATTCTGACTGTGGTTCAAACTGCTGTAGCAAAAGAAAGAGCCCTAGCCCAAGGCAAGAGAATAACTGTTTATACAGCAGAATCAGCCCTTGAGGCATTAACAAGTCCACGCAATCTGAATACAGTGGCATTAGATCCAAAATGGATACAATGGGAAAATTCTCTTGCTACAGAAGACGTGAAATACGATTTTGACCCGAAATTGAAAAAACTAGATGATCTAGAATATGAACAAGAATATCCTCTGCCACTCGAAATTTGCCTCTCGAACAATATACCTGCGTAATCTATATGGACAGATTCGCACAACACAACGATGTAGATAAAAAATCCTACAATGCAGCGTGCGTGATTGTTGAAGGTCGCTGGCGCTCTGGTAAATTCAGACCTATGATTACCAAAACTGAATCACTCAGAAACTGTTCAGCTGAACGAGCTGAAATAAGATCTTTGAAGATGGCGCTTGAAAATGCCGATCGCGAATTCCCCACACTAATAGTGTGCGATTCACATTACTGCGTCAAGTCATACAACAGTGACATGCAGACATGGAGCAAAAACGGTTACAAAGATGACACAGGTGCCACAATAAAGCATAAAACGCTTTGGGAACAAGTAGTTCTTTTAAAGAAAGAACTACAAAACACTCACGTGATACACACACTGAGTCATCAATGTGATGGCGTTCACGTTGCAGGGAATTCATTGGCTAACACAGCCACAGCGGAAGCGTTCAAAAAAACACATAGATGGAGAAACCATGCTGGCGGTAAAAGCCTCATTAAAAGGCGATTATGCAGCATTACCTCTCAACTATCCACTCAGTAATACATACATAATTGATGCAAACTCCGTTCCTTTTGCTCAAATCCCTGGAGTGGGGGATAGAGTAATTCCAAACACGAACCGGAGAGTTTTCTTGATTGAAGAAGTACACATGGGACTGGGTCCGAGGCACCAACAGATCTTGAAATCTCTAATAGAATTACAATCAGAATACTGGTGGCCGGGGGATGAGCTTGCAAATTTACAAATTTGCAATGGATTGTCCAGACTGCAACAGAGATCGCAGTTGTGAACCGGACCAGACTATTGCCAGGACACCATTATTAGAAAGCATCAGGCGATCTATAACGCAGAAATCCAACCAAAGAAATGCGTCCCAATAATTATTAAGACAAAATTAACTTGAAAATGTAGACCCCAGTGCTCGGCTGACGCCAGAATTGTTATAAAAGATTTTCGAGTCTTTATCGGCACATACGCAATTGGCATGCTACATTCTGACCAGGGTCCTGCGTTTAGCTCTCGAGCTTACAAAGAGGCCATGACCAGCATGGGCATTGCATTGCGGTACTCTCCTCCCTTCCATCCTGAGGGAAATACGGTAGTGGAAAGAAAAAACCGTGACATAAAGCAATCTATAACGGCGAGGGTATTAGGTTCGGGTGATGGGTGGGTCAAACATTTAATAAGTGTCCAACGTAGTCTTAATAACATGCCAAGAAATTCTCTAGGAGGTATCAGTCCGTACGAACTTTTGTTTGGTACTAGAATGATTATCCAGGATCTGGATCGTCAAACTTCAGTGGTGAAAGAAAAAACCTTTGATATCAAAGATCGTTTGGCTGTTTTACAGGACTTGAATGAAACAAGAAAGAGTCTAAGTAACATAAAGTTTAAGCCAACAACCACTGAAGAACCACCTGTCCCAGCAAGACCTGTCTGGATTCCGAAGATTGGGGATCGGGTCAGAGAAAAGATCGCGTTAAAGAAGGAATTTGGGCCTTCTTACAGAAAAGCAGTACCTGTCTTAGCTGTCAGCGGAACAAGATCAGTAGTACTACCGCCACTTGCTGGTGAAAACGAAAACAGAATTGTTTCCATCGATCTGGTCAAACCACAAACATGTGGCCGATAATAAATAGCAGGCCCAGTGGACTACCAAGAAATAGCAGAAGACCAAACTTTGCTACAATCCAAGAGGTTCAAACTGAGAGACTAATCACATTTGATAAACCTGCAGTAAATAACAAGGGACTATGCAACACAGCCATGGAACTTGTGCCTCTTGAAACCCAAATTGCAACAATTCGTGATGATACACCAATCTACAATGATGTAGCAAAAGAATGTACAAATGTAACAAAAGAAAATGCAAAGATCAATGGAAATCCGGGAGCAATCCCACCAATTGACAGAACTGCATCTGGCTATTTTATCAACTTTGATGACTTTTCCGATGATCCAAGTGAACATGGAGACAAGCCAGCAACAAAAACTTTCAACGAAAAAATAACTGAACTTTTTCACCAACTAAAAGAAACATATCTGATTTCACCATGGATTGAATTTTGGACTGTGTTAGGTGTACTTTTTCTCCTGCTTTGGCTCATCATGGTTTTATACTTGGGTAGATTCATTGATGGAGGTACAATGGACAGAGCAAGCCAGAACATCAACTTGGTCATAAAGTCTCACAGATCCTCTCACATCGAGAAAAGAGAACTATCATCAGTGAACATCACTGCCAATTGAATACCTGGTGGCAGATCACCCCCGCACCACACGGCCACCAGCTGCTGCGTGTGCCCCCCTGCCCGACTGCCGCTCTCAGCCTCGCTGAGCCTGCCGCCTCTTCCCCGCCCCCGCTGCCCCAGCGGGATCGCTCTCCCTGCCGGTGGGCTACCGCGCTTTCCTGTGACTTTTCGCCACTGTTTTGCATCTGTCCGTATCTTCTCCCCCTGAGCCTGTGTTTATATTTGGTCCGTATTTTCTCCCCCTGAGCCTGTGTTTATTTGGTTGTACTCTTGTTTCCCCGTGTTCCCCTGTGCCCCCCGCCCCGCTTCCCGCCGCCGTGCCAGCGGCCACGCCCCCTTTCCTTTGTGCACCCTCCCCGCCTCCCAGCTCCTCCCTCCCTGACACTTCGCCATATATGGCGACTGTGCAGACGCGCAGCGTTCACGCGCAGCGGGCGCGCCGATTGTGCGCCGAAGGCGCGCCAAAGGCAAGCCCGTCTACGCCCGTCCGCGCCTGGACCGCGCCCAGTGCCAGGACCCCTGGCCCTCGCAGACCCCAGCCCACCCGCCGGACGTACGACGACGCCACCCTCAACGTACTCAACACCGGCCGATTCCCGGGATGCTACCGAGCCACCCCGAGACGCACCCAGGGACCCTTCGGCTGCTGCTCCAGCAAGTTCACCTGCATCCGGACCTGCACTACACCCGCACCCACCAAGACCAAGACGAGCAACAACAGCAGCCACCTGAAGTGCATCCTACTCAACACCCGCTCCGTCCACAGACACGCCATCGAGCTCTGGAACCTGCTCAACACCACTTCACCAGACGTCGCCTTCCTCACGGAAACCTGGATGAACGCCTCTTCAGCGCCCGACATCGCCATCACCATCCCAGAAGGCTACAAGATCATCCAAAGGGACCGCATCAACCAGACCGGAGGAGGCATCGCCATCATCCACAGGAACACCATCCGCATCACGACCAACACCGACCACATCCTGACTACCGCCGAACACCTTCACTTCCAGGTCCACATCAACCCCAAGACAACCCACAGAGGCACCCTCATCTACAGACCCCCGGGACAACGCACACAATTCAGCGAAGACATCGCCGACTTCATCAGCCCGCACGCCCTCCTCTCCGCTGACTACATCCTCCTCGGGGACCTCAACTTCCACCTGGAGAACAACAACGACCGCAACACCACCACCCTGCTGGACAACCTCGCTAACCTCGGACTCAAGCAACTGGTGAACACCCCCACCCACTACGCCCGACACACACTCGACCCCGTCTTCTCATCCAGCAAGGACATCGCCTTCAGCCACGCCACCGGACTCCACTGGACGGACCACAGCTGCGTCCACTTCAGCTTCAGAAGGACCACGATCCACCACCACCAACAACAGGTTGCACGCAGAAGCTGGAACAAGATCACAGCCGACCAGCTCGCGACTTCCCTGAGCAAGAACCCACCCACCAGCGCAACGAACCCCAGCCAAGCGGCGACCAACCTCACGAAGTGGATCAGCGACTGCGCTGACGACCTCCCCCCCTGAGGACCCCGCCCAGCAGACCCGGCAGCAAGAAAGCCCCATGGTTCACCGAAGAACTCAAGAGCTCCAAGAAGAACTGCCGAGCCCTCGAGAGAACCTGGCGCAGAGACCCAACACCGGACAACATGACTGCCCTCAAGCTCGCCACCCGAAAAAGCCACCAACTCATTCACGCAACCAAGAAAACCGCATTCAAGGAACGACTCGACAACAACGCACACAACAGCAAGGAACTCTTCAACATCGTAAAAGAGCTCTCCAACCCCAATGCCGGAAACAACGACATCACCCCTTCGCAAGACCTCTGCAACTCCCTCGCCTCCTACTTCCACAACAAGATCGCGGACATACACAACAGCTTCAGCACTCTACCGACGCACGTCACGACCGAACCATCGCCCCCCACCACCATCCTCCGAACCTGGACCCAGATCAGCACCGAAGACACCGTCCGCACGATGAACTCCATCCACTCCGGATCTCCGACCGACCCCTGCCCTCACCGCGTCTTCAACAAAGCCGATGCTGTCATCGCACCCCACCTGCGGGACATCATCAACACCTCCTTCGACACTGCTACCTTCCCGGAGAGTTGGAAGCACGCCGAATTCAGCGCTCTACTGAAGAAGCCATCAGCCGACCTCAAGAACTACCGCCCCATCTCGCTGCTCCCGTTCCCTGCAAAAGTCATCGAGAAGACCGTCAACAAGCAGCTGGCCGCCTTCCTCGAGACAAACGGATCCCTCGACCTCTCGCAGTCTGGCTTCCGGGCCAACCACAGCACCGAGACCGCCCTGATCGCAGCCACCGATGACATCCGAGCCCTGCTTGACAACGGAGAAACAGCAGCCCTCATCCTCCTAGACCTCTCCGCGGCCTTCGACACTGTCTGCCACCGCACACTAGTGAAGCGACTCAGCAACGTCGGAATCCAGGAGAAGGCACTGGAGTGGATCATCTCCTTCCTCGCCGGAAGGACACAGAGAGTCCGCCTCCCCCGTTCAGATCTGAAGCCACCGAAGTCATTTGCGGCATTCCTCAAGGCTCCTCGCTCAGTCCAACCCTCTTCAACGTCTACATGAGCCCCCTCGCAGACATCGCACGCCAGCACAACCTCAACATCATCTCCTACGCCGACGACACCCAGCTGATCCTCTCCCTCACCAACGACCCCGCCACCGCCAGAGCCAACCTCCACAAAGGGATGAAAGAGGTAGCCGAATGGATGCAGAACAGTCGCCTGAAACTGAACTCGGACAAGACGGAAGTCCTCATCCTGGGATCCTCACCCTCCGCCTGGGACAACTCCTGGTTGCCCCCCGCCCTAGGCAGCGCACCCAAACCAACAGACCACGCACGCAACCTAGGCTTCATCCTGGTCTCCTCCCTCTCCATGACCAGACAAGTCAACGCCGTCTCCTCGTCGTGCTTCAACATCCTGCGCATGCTACGTAAGATCTTCCGGTGGATCCCCACCGAGACCAGGAAGATGGTCACCCAGGCCCTCGTCACCATCCGTCTGGACTACGGCAACTCCCTCCACGCAGGAACCACCGCCAAACTCCAGAAGAGACTTCAGCGGATCCAAACCGCCTCTGCACGACTCATCCTGGACATCCCCCGTTGCAGCCACATCTCCGAACACCTGAGAGACCTGCACTGGCTCCCGGTCAACAAGAGAATCACCTTCCGTCTCCTCACCCACGCTCACAAAGCCCTACACAACCAAGGACCAGGATACCTCAACAGCCGCCTCAACTTCTACGCTCCCAAACGCCAGCTTCGATCGACCGGCCACGCCCTCGCCGCCGTCCCCCGAATCCGAAGAACCACCACAGGGGTACGGTCCTTCTCCTACCTCGCCGCCAAGACATGGAACTCCCTCCCGACCCACCTACGCCTGACCCAGGACCACCTCGCCTTCAGAAAGCAGCTCAAAACCTGGCTGTTCGAGCAGTAACGGATCCCTCTCCCCTAGCGCCTTGAGACCCTCCGGGTGAGTAGTGCGCTATATAAATGCGTTGATTGATTGATTGATTGATTGATTGGTGTTATAGCATGGGACAAAACTGACTATGATATTTATGGCCCGATTGAGCTCTTGAAATATCCACACCAGTTTAAGGTTTCCTTAAGTGGCTTTGTGATACCAAGTTCCTTCTCTGATGATTGGGATTTTGAAAATATTAATAATATGATGTCAGATTTAGTAATGTCAGCTAAATTCACAGAACATGATTATTTACAGGGTTCATCAAATTATGAAGAATTATACTGTTACAATCACTATGGTCATCACTATTTGCATAAATCTGCACAACCTAGAATTTTTTTTAATTACAATCAATGGGATCATTGTCCAACTCCGCCAAAAGGCAGCTCGAAGACATTCTATGACAAATTTCCATACTTCTCAGGGTTTAACAAAAGTGATCCAGAAACGTTTTATTTTTAAATGTTAAACAAAACAGGAATGAAAACAATGTTGACAAATACTAAATTGATTTATTCTGAAAAATTTTATGACAAAATGTGTACATTTGGTTTTGAGTTCTGGAAAAATAACATTGAAACAAAAACCATCTGGGGAACAAAAGACTGGCAGGTACAAGGTCTAGAATCATTATTTAAAGCCTGCATGATCCCAGAACAAATAATATTCCTGAATGATACCATTCAACAAACTACTTGTCTTGGTTTAGCTAAGATAAAAGACTTAAACAAATCGTCTATTCCAAAGCCCATTGTTGTAATCTCTCTCTCTCTCTCTCTCTCCCCGCCCACCCCTCTTCTCCCTGACCTCTTGGTATGAACCACGCTACATCCTGGAGTGTGGGTTAGAATGTTGTGATTAGCTGCTGCCGCCAAGCTGGAAGCACCTGTTGTATTTACGACAATAAACCTAACGTTGGAACTTACTAATTGGTAGAGATTTATTACTACATTTATGGCGACGAGGACGGGATACTGAGCCAGGGTCAGTGTGGTGTTTTCCCCTGGATATATTTGACGCTTGAGCGGAGCAAAGCAACAAGGAAGTCTCACCCAGTTTATGAAGAAGAATATTCGGTCTACCTCGAGGCCGGTTGAGAGCGGAGACAAGGAGTTAAACCGTCGATGTTGAGGTGAAGCGTATGACTCAAGGCAACGGTGCTCTGATCCAGGCGGTGAAGAGACGTTCATCGGCACCAGGCTCGGTCCCCTCCGTGGTTTGTGAGGACTGTTATGCAGTGGGCGAGAAGCAGGGAACTCTCGTGAGGAGAAGACGGAGCAGGTCTTGTTCCGATCTTGCGCAGAGTCGTCGACGGGAAGTTCCGGCCCTGAAAAGGGGCAGTAGAAGGAGGACTTCGTTTGCCTAACCCTTCATGTGTGAAGGTAGGAGGGAATAAAGGAAAAGGAAAGCGGAGGACTCCTGGCGGTGGTTTTCCGTTCCGGGTGAGGAGATGTTACTTGACACCATGCTGAGTCCCCTCCGTGGTTAGTTAGGACATCCAGCCTGTGGTTGAAAGCGAAAAGTCTTTGGGTGAGAAGACGGAGCAGGTCTGGCCCAGACCTAGCGCAGAGCAGTCGACGGGAAGCTCCGTTTCAGGGGACGCGTTTTGGAAGGAGGATCTCGTAATTTGCGCTCTTCCGCTGTGGTGTGGAGAGGGCGGTTGGAACGGAAGGCACTCCATGTGGTTCCCGAGCGAGTCGCACAGGTCTGTGAGGGGAGCCATGGAAGCTGCGCGAGGATAAAGGAGTGGAGAAAGGAACGCAGTCCATCTGAAAGAAACGGCCGTGAGGTGAGCGCCAAGACTGCGAGTCGTGAGTGAAGGACAGCATTTGGGAGTTGTTAACCCATAATCTCGGAAGCATAGAGGCGAGCAATTATCGGCCTCAGTGAATGTGAAATAATTTTATATTAAGGGGAGGAAGATTAACCTCAGCTGTACTGCATAATTGCATGGAGTAATTGAAACGCTAGGAGGAGCGTTCGAAGAAATGTACGGTGTGGAAAACGAATGAAGCTGTGCTGGGGCAGTGAATGGTAGCTGCATAAAGAAGATATTTCATTGAGTGGTGAAGAGGAGTAACCTCAGCCGTACTACCTAAATGCAGGGAGCCACCGAAACGCTAGGAGGAGCGTTCAACGGAAGGTACGGTGTGGAAAACGTATGAAGTTGCACAGTGGCAGTGTATGGTAGCTGCATTGAGAAAGCATTTCAGGAACATAAAGTTTAGCGAGCTTGGGTTCCAGTGATCGAAAATTAACTTGGGCAATACCTTGAGTGAAGTAACCGTCAGTGATTATTGAGGAGGAGAGAAAAGGAAAACTGTACAAGGGACAGAGGGGGTCGTCTCCCCGAGGTGAATTCATTGAAGTCAAACAAATAATAGGAAATTAATATTATGGGAGCAAAGGAGGTGAGGTGATTTAATAAGTGACCACCTATCAGTGGTAGCACCCCATTAGAGTTCAGACGCAGGATCCCTGTCTCTATATCCTAGTGCATATGCAACAGGGAAAATCTGTCAAGGAGTAGGAATTGAATTTCGGGTGTCGTGCCGGGCACCTAGCTTCCGACTAGTCCTCAGTTGTTAAAGGTGTATTGGTTCCATTCTAAGGAGGTGTGTGTGTCATTCAAAGTCGAATGCCTGACGGGGCAGTTTGGTGCGAAGAGGGAGAGCGTTAAGGCGACGACGACGTTTGGAGGCGATCGCCTTAAGGACAGGCGGTTGATTTATTAAAGCACCAGGACTCAGGTTGTGCAACGATAATTTAAGAAAATCCTCTGAGGAACGTGGGGTTTGCAGGGGGTAAGTGTGAGAAGTACCCAGCACCCTGCGAGTATCTCATAGCGAGGCAGTGTGAATTACAGTCACGTCCCTTTTCATTCCTCTAGCCCTCTGTTCAATACGCACACAGTCATAACAGTCCTGTATTTACCATCAAGATTCACCCTTCGGTGTGTAGTTGCACATAACCTGACCGTCCCATTTCGGTATCCAGTCAGAGTTTATTTGTTCCTTGCCATTTTGCGGAAGGGTCACCTGAGCAGTCCTCCTGGAAGCTTTTCTGTAATATTCATAGTGAGCTAATGCAAGTGCATGATATCATTAAGGGCCCCTGGGGCAACGTGGCCAAAAGATAACAGTGCTCAGTAGTGATCAGTGTGGGTACTGTAGTGCTGCATTTGTGGATTGGTGGCACATTCCGTGGAAGAGAAGAGGTATTGCAGCACACCCAACATGGAGTGGGGCCGAAAGTACAATCTCCCTCCACCTGAGCCGTTCATGGAGGAGGTTAATAAAAACATTGCAGAGTGGAGGGAGTGGAAAGTGTATTTTGAAAACTATTTGTCCGTTTTGGAAGAAGAAGTAGCATCCTTGTCACCGGAAGCCAAAGCGGAAATTCTACTCCACAGCTTAGATAAGGGTGGAAGGAAAATGTATCACAACCTGGAGAAAGTTTTCATGTCAGGTACTGATAGAAACATGTATGAAAATATTCTGAACGTGTGGGACGAATATTATATACTAGCCACTAGTGGAATGGCACATATGGATGAAAGTTTCAAGGAAAGAATGGAGGGCAAAGAGGATATCAGAGCCAGCAAGGTAGCTATGAGATGCACTGTTTTAATAGAAGAAGTTGAGACGGAAATGATTACTGACACTGGTTCGAGATGTAGCATGGTAAGCAAAAAAGATTGGGACAGAAAATTTGCAAAAAAATATGGCAGTGAACTAAAAGAGGCCAACACAGTCCTGAAAACATATGCAGGGGAGGATATACAGATTATTGGTTACAAAGTCATGGATGTAGTTTATAAAGAAAACAAAACGAGGAGTACTATATACATAACGAGAGGTAGTAGCAACACACTAGGGTGGAGAGATCAACAGAAGTTGAGGATTTCATGGAAAAAAAGAATAAAAGGACACATAAATGAGCTGGCAGAGTATCAAAGCAAACAAAATACCAGAGGAGAAACTGTTGACGTTCGCATGCGACCACCTAAGATAACGGCAGCATTTGAAAATACTGCAAAGGAAAAGAAGTGGGAGAGTGAAGCTATTAGGGATGAACACAACAAGAAAAAAAACACATATCAAAGCCAGGTGGAGGAAAGAGAAATACGTAAGAAACCAGACAGAATGGACAGTAGTAAACAAAAAGTGAAGACGGGTGGAAATTTGGGAAGACAGGTGGTGAGTGTAGATACCACAACCAAAGAACGAGGATGGCAGATGAATAAAACCGACCAGTCCGTTGGCAAAGTGATGCAGCACAGAATGAAGCCGGATGGGTTCCAACCCAAGTGGTCAGAGGAGCATATGGACAATTGTGATCTAGAAAGAGTGAGAGATGCAAGATACATCGAGCCTAAAGGAGAAATAAAAAATGAATACTTACAAGGGATCGAGAATGGAATGACGGAAAGGAAGTGCAACATAAAGCCGAGAGACCTAGAAGGATCCCCACTAAAAGTTAAGGAAGGGAAGAGGGGTCCAGTATATGGTATGTGGAAGAAGCCGAAGTGCAAGGGCTCAGAAGACACGTATGATTTCGTGTATGGCAAACCCAAGAGGGAACAGCAGGACACACTCAAGCCTGAGGAGACTCATGCAAATGATCGGGGCCGTCTAAAACTAAATGCGACAAAGATGTCAATCATAGTCATGACCAAGGAAGTGGGAGCAGAAGGAGGCCCAGTCCAGGTATTGATAAGTACATGGAAACGGAAGTTGGTTTCATCAGTGGTAGCCTTAGGGGTGCGTCCTGGCACAAGCTACTGCCCAGAGAAAAGGATTGTACAGCCATGCTAAATCTTCTGGTAAGGGATGGTAATTCCAGCAGTAGGAGTTCGGAATCCCAGGGAGAAATAGACGGAGTAGTAAGCTTGGACATGGGAGAGCTAAATGGGAAAAGGTGGTGATGCCTTGATTTCACCAACATGGGGATGCCCGTAGTGTTACATAATGCATACATTGATTAGCTTCACCTATCGTCATGAGTGGCACTCCCTGTTGGTTCCAGACTGTTCCAGTTGCCTAACGTTTGACAAAGTAACCGCATAGCCTTCTTACTCCTGTTCTGAGTTTTTTAAAGGCACCAGACTTTTACAGTTGTTTAACGCTGGAAATGCAACCTCGTAACTATTTCAAATTCACATGACAGTTACAGTTGATTAACATAGGAAATGCAACCTGTTAACGCTTCCTATTTCTATATTAATGTTTTAAAGAGTCTTACCATATCTCTGCAAATGTATATGAGAACAGGGACACTCACCCTATTGATACAGAACTTGCTTTGGGACTATATACGCATTTTCCCCCCATCCCAGCCTGCCCTGCGCATCTTCTTCCTGCACATTCTCTCTCCATCTTTTCTAAGGGAGGGAGGTGTGTTGTAATCTCTCTCTCTCTCTCTCTCTCCCCGCCCACCCCTCTTCTCCCTGACCTCTTGGTATGAACCACGCTACATCCTGGAGTGTGGGTTAGAATGTTGTGATTAGCTGCTGCCGCCAAGCTGGAAGCACCTGTTGTATTTATGACAATAAACCTAACGTTGGAACTTACTAATTGGTAGAGATTTATTACTACACCCATACCTGATAGTAATAGTACTGCGGATATGGAAATAGACGTATCCCATATTTTTCACCAAAACAGAACAAATCCTGATTGGAAAAAATGCTTGATCTGGCCCACAGACACAAACAACTGTCAAGATAGATTCCTGAACAAAAAACAGGGGTTAACAATGACCAGGCCAGACCAAGATATTCCCAGAGACAACATCCAGGGATAGTTACAACATACAGTGTAGGGAAATTATGTCTTGAGTGGCTACAGAAATCCACACTGGCTGAAATTAAGCAACACTTGACTTTACTTAAAGAAGGTGCTGACTTGCGAGATTTCATAATGGGACCTCTCAAACAGCGTCAAAAACGTTTCATAGCGGCCGGTATATACGCTGCATACAACTTGCATAAAGCTTGGAAAGTAATGCAAATTGAAACAGCAGAAAAAATACGAGAAATTGATCATATAAATTTGGAAAAATCACTTTCTGTAGTGGACAATGGGTTAACGACTCTGTCCTCCAGAATATATTCACTGGACAGCATTGTATCATCTGCCTTTGATATAATAGAGCAAGACTTGCCAATGTTACAAAATGGTCAGTCCCAATTGCGTTCTATTGTACAGCTTGGCTGGACGTTGCAAAACCTACGTTCAGTCTACGTGCCATGGTGTCTAATCAACATAACGTCATTATTTTCTATCTTTAACCTTACTGATAAACAAATCAGTTTGGCACAAAAAGGAGCAGACTATACGATTCTGAGCATTGAAAAACTTGAGAGATTACCATTGACAATGTCAGAGAGACCTGTCATTGAATGGATAATACATGGAACAATTACAATTCCGATAACAACTTTCCAGTTTAAATATTGCTAAGAATATATACCAGCAGGCCAGTATGAAAGGTTGGGTAAAGGATACATCAAATCAACCTGGGATTTACCTTACACACACAAATGTTATAGTGAAGGGAAAAAGGAGGTATTCCTTAGTTGCAATAATTGTAAAAAATCACTAAGCGGTACACTTCTGTGTCAAGGTATTAACTTGCATGGAGCTCGCGAAGGGTCTTCAAATAACCTTTCATGTCACCTGCAAGGCACTCCTGCAAAACAGATAGAGCCATTCTTCAGACAACTTTCCAACGAAAGCTACATTTTAATAAATGACCACAGCTGTTGTGGAATGGTGCCAGGAGAATGCTATCTCATAACTGTAACTTCCAGGGTCGTTTGCTGTATGCAAGTATTGTATCCAAACAGCAATCCAGACATGGAGGCGGCAATATGGCCTTATGTGAATATCTCTTCTATTCAAATTGATACTTTAAGCAGAATGAAGTCTATTCTTTTACAGTCTACTGTGCCACTGATGTCGTCCACAGAAATGTATGATCTACAAGTTGCAAGGACGACATCAGAGATACATACCCTTTTATCAACAAACTGCCCCGTGCATTTCGTAGAAATGTTAAGTCAAATCTTTAACATGTCTGATACCAGTGGCATCGCACATGTATTTAAGACAGTTTTTTTCGGGACTGTTAGCACCCTTTGAAACAGTTCTGGGCATCTTCCCGAATTTTGTCCATTCTGTCTTCGGCGGCCTACCTTTAATTTTGGGACTCGTGGCAGGAATTTTATTTTTATTCCTTCTGCTCCGATATGGCAAGCCAATCCACAGACAAGACTCCAGCAACGATGGAAGAAACGATCCTAGCAATACGATACCGAGACCGTATCACTAAAGTCCTCGGAATGGCCCGGCTAAGAGATCTGAGTACAACCTGGTTTCTTTCATTCAGACCAATCTGGCAGGATTGCATCTTACCTGTGCTTCGATGTCTGCTATGCGGAGAAGAATGCGTGTTGGATGTCTGTCTTACACTACCATCAGCAGTACCAATGGATATCGATACTTTGCTTTGTCCTGTAACGACTCATGCAATGTGTTGTCCCCAGCGGCTACCTATTCTGATGACGGCATTCATTGAGACTTTACCATTACGAGTAGGTGGCAGTGAAGTACGAGAGGAAAGCAGCACCAAACAGGTACAACCTTCTGTGAGCATTGCTGATCCAAACATCGATGATAGCAATCACGCACAGAACTGCACAGTTTCAGTATTTTAAACTTGGTCGAACTTTCACCTGATGTCGTAGGCCAATTTTTTGCAAGCCTGTCTGATATGATGTTCTCCCCTGAACAACGAGAATAACTTTTAAAAACAACAAGCACACAGCGTTCCCTGAACTCTGAATTTGGCCTTCAGTTCTGTTAAACAAAGCAACTGAAAACATTTGGAACTATTTTTTCCCCTGAAAAGCGAAATTATTTTTCTTTCAAATCAAAAATATTTACCATTTTTTCCGGCACATGGTACTCTGCTTAAAGTAGAACTATTCTTAGAGAACAGAGCTTCTATTTTTATAGGCATTAGAGACAATACTTTACCTCAGCCTCTAGCACATGTACATTATCGTATAAATATGTGATGAAATGGTCTCGACCTTCTCTTCTGTATACAGAGCCATTTCATGTGTAATTTCGCAATTCATTCAGCTGATATATATATGCATTTAACTGAAAGGTAACCCTGCTTGAAAAGCGTACAGTACCAATACTCATTTTTCGTGTATAAACCATACACCATTTCAAATGCAATTTATGTATCTTGGGGTGGGTTGGAAAACACACATGCATCGTTATATGTTTATATTGCTTATTATTAAGTAATGATGGACATTAATACGTGGAGTGGGTGTTGTATTTCTATCTAGGACCCTAATTTGATAGTCCCGATTCATGCCGTTATGTGGTTATAACTAATAATATCCTTATAAAGGCATAAGAATCATATCCATATTTAGTAATAGCCCATGCAGTCCAAAACACGGCAAGGCTACTCCCATAGACTCCTACAAAGCACAACGTGTTCTTTAAACAAACCAAGCCTCCAGCAGCCTGGAAAAAACCCCTGCTTTTGTTTTGATTTGCACAAGAACTCCTAGAGGCCAGAAAGAACTGTTAGTTCTTAGTGACGTCTTATGTCCAACCTTACGTCAAACCCGGCACCTTTCAGGTATAAAGATACCAACGTTGCATTAAGCAAACACACGGTGGTTGGGAGCAGAGCGACGTTCTACTTGCCCGGGAGCCCAGCTGTTATGAGAGCCGACGGAAACCCCCCCTCCCCTTGACGCACTGAGAGAGACGCTGTCTTTTTCTCCAGCCGAGAAAATCCAGCGCTGGTGTTCTCAAGTCACCCTCGCGGGTTGCTGGGAGATCGAGTCCTGAGAAGCGAGATACAAGACCTCCTTCATTCTATAACCAAGGTACGGAGCTCATTAAAACCTTAGAGAGAATTCTTGATTCCGATACTTGGCAAAAACTTAACTTAACTTCAAAACTGCAACTTACCTACTCCTTCCCACGTATTAGGCTTAGGTCAGGTACACCGGGGTAGGCGTATTTAGAAGCACCAGTTGAGTTTGTTAGTCAATGATTTTATGTATGTATATATGTTATCCATTTTAAAGTATCATATGGCTAAGAAACCATATCAATGCTTTTACAGTATTATTTCATAATACTACTTTTACTGTTCGCGCTTTACTTTATAATAAGTATTGCAATTGTGGCAATTCATTTCTCTTGCATGAGAAAGAAGACTGCTCAATAAAATGACACCTTTTTATTGAAAATGCCCGTCTCTCTATTTCTCTGTACTCTGGTGGAACTAAGCATGCACGATTGACTGAGTGAAATAGTTGTCTATTGTTTTCACACGACTCTAGAGATACACTCTTTATTCTGGGGAAGCAAAGTTGTCATGTTTATGCGGTTGTCAGAAACTAATCCCTTCTTGTCTACATCAGGACGGTTAACCCTTTCCTGAACATTCAAGAAAGTTTCTAGTGACCTCTGAGCTAGCTGGCAAAACTAATTAAGTCTAACATAGTCAGTAGAGACCTAGATTACTTCAGTCCTACGTCTACACTGCTGTTTATGTTATTCCAATGCGCAGAGCCTATTGGGAATATAGGAACTACACTACACAAGTAACTCTTTCGGAAACCGTAACTACATACAGGAGCCCTGCCCGTAGCCTGAAACAGTTGTGGTTATTTAGGATAAGATAACTACCGTTAGAAAGCAATTTGAGTGTGGGGATTTTAGAAAACAGGCTAAATTAGGAGCTGATACAATGCAAGCGCCATGCAGCTGAACTTGTGTACAAACTAAAGCATGTCCCACTGTCGAATTGCAGTCCTCCCCTGTCAGGAAAACTTCTTTATCGTCACGCAAACAGTGAACCGTAAACGGCAAAGGCCACATTTCATGCAGAAAAGTACTACCCAGGGGTTCAAACCTCCCGGTAGGAAAATGTTTCATACATGCAGTAAATTGAAAGAGGGAAATAGGTAAAGAAATACCCCATGTATTAACTATACTGAGGAATCCGTCTCCACTATAGAAAATGGTAGTTATTATAACTTCTCAATATGTAACATGGTTTATGTGGAATCTTTCATTGACATAAGTTTTTGTTTATCAGTCAAGTTAAACGGGAAAAACAGGGCAGTTGTGCTCAAATAATCCCAAGGCACTTTCCCATTTTTCAGTATTTGCAAACACTGAAAAATGGGAAAGTGCCTTGGGATTATTTGCATTACAGAACACAACTGACTTTGACCATGATACAAAACAGACACATCATTTTGTACAATGTCAATAACAGATGAAACAAAATTGTCCACAGTGTAAATATGAAAGAGTATTAATGCTGTTGTCTATTACATCCAAAACTTTATGCAGGTTATCCTGATCTATTTGGCACAATCTGAAAGCAGCCACCACTTGGGACAGCTTCCAGATTTTGTTATATGCTGAATTTGCAAAACGTCTTGGACGAGGAGACTTTGGTCCTAAAAGGAAATCTGCCAGATCAATGTCACCATTAGAACGTGACAGATGTTGTTTAACAAATTATAGCGATGACTGACCTAACCACTGTTGACACAATTTACCCTCAGAATATGTAGTAACTGTATGTGATTGTGGAAAGCGGGGGTCAGGTCTACTGAGCATAAACCCCCTGTTGAATTTGAATAACGCAACTGGCAAACATTAGTACTGAGTGTACGAATTAACCATCCTAAGGCTGCAATATTGGTCGAATTGAGGGTACTTTTTGAACCATATTTTGTAAGTCCTCTAATGAATAATTTATATGATGGTGCAAATCGTCATAAGCTGCGAATGAAGGAAACGATGATAAATTCAAAATGTTAGTATTAGCTAAATCAAACCATGTAGATTGTTGTACTGTCTGATTGAAAAATAACATTTGTCATGGTATCAAACACGCACAATGCAATGATTCAGTTCCCTGCATCTGCCAATTTTTGGTACCACATATTGATTTCAAATCAATTGTTTCTTTCCAATAATCATAACCTTTCAGTTAAATCAGTTATGAAAGTCAGAGAATATACCAAATTTAGAATGGGTCGGCATGATTTTGGTGTGTGTTTGCGTAGTCAATTTGTAATAATAGGATCTCCGGTCCAATAGATTATATCCCATAAAGTAGAATTATTTTTCTGTGTTTGAGAACTACCTTGAAATGGGGCAGGACAATGTTCCCATTGTGTATAATTAACCTGACTATGTACTGTGTTAGAACTTTGCAAAGAAATGATGACCATAATGTTGAAAACAGAATAAATCAGCATAATTGAGAGAATTCAAATACAAATCCTCAGTTTCAAAAACAATAACAGTGTAATATTTTAGATCTGAAAATAACAAATGTACAGCATTAACATAAAAGTCTTCGGAATGCAGTCCAGGTGTGATGACATTACCTAATAAAACACGAAAGAAGTATGGCATTCTAATTGTCTCTGTCGGGCCGTATATTTCGTATTTAACCTTATCGCAAACAATGCCATATACCACTTGCACTGCCAAAATGTTAACATGAGATTGATCCCTTTTCATCATATGAAATGAGGTGTGTGTGGATAAAATAACATTGTAAATGTATTTGAGCTTATATAGCGCACAGCTACCCGCAGTGGGTTTCCCGGCGCTTGCTTAGGGAACCCGTCCTGGTATTCCCCTGTGAGATAACCCCGGCAGGGTATCCACAAGGTGAAAGCCAGGCATCCCGCCGCGAGGGGCCGTTGTGGAGATTAAGCAAGCTATTGCCCAGAGTCGCAGAGTGTGAACCCGTGAGTCGAGAAGGCACCGGAGCGAGAATTATCGAGTCTGTGGAATTTTTAGCCCAAGACCCGCCGAGGCGGGGAATTGAACCCTGGTCCAGGGCCGGTCTCAGCTTCCGGGTCTGCCGCCTCTAACCCCTGAGCCACACTTCTCCACATTAAACAAATCTACATTAGAACGTTCAGGTAAATAATGACCATTCAACAAAAGGAAAAAGACAGTTACAAACACAATCCACATAATAGAAATATCATTTTAAGTAATATCTAAATGTAGGTCCAAGGAGGAACAAAATAAGTTCTGAAAAACCAACAAAAGAAAATGGAAAATTGGCTGGGGGGTTCCTCCTTAGTTGAATTTGATGACGAAGACGAGGAAGGCAAAGAAAAATTGTCTCTGTCCATGTAATAACCCACAGTTCCTAGTCAATACAAAGGTGGACGGTCAGCATTAAAAGTTGATTGAAGCGCCCGTTTAGGAATGTCCACTGTAAGCTCCATTGACGGCTAGTCATAATTTCATGGTGTAGCCATCGACGATAAGGACAGAGCAGGCAGCACATCAATTAGAGACTGTTGTCTAGTAGTCGCCATCGAAGACCTCACAGGAAGGGAAACATTTCTCAACGGGACGGGTTTGGGAATACTATTCAGTATCGGCCAAGTGGGGCAACTTGACATGTTCAATGGAAATGTAGCGATTCTCCTTGCATCCAGGCAGTGGAGGCAAAATCACACTTTGTGTGCCCTTGAATCCAAGAACTCGAACTGGTGCACGGTAAGAAAGACCAAATTCCTTTTAGTTCTCTATCTTCTCCCGGACCAGATCTCCAACTTGGGGAAGAAACCCAGTGACTGGGATCAGCACTGTTGTGTCTTTGGATGAGTGCAACTCAGCTCTAGCACATTGGTTTTCTACGTCAAATGTTGCGGCAGCCACCGCAATATCTAGACCATCAAGGTCTGGCCCAAACATTTTGATGCCAAAGAGCATTTCATATGGGGTACGCCCACCCGGAGATCTTCTTGGGAGATTATTTAGTGCACGTTGAACCCCATACAAATAAGTCAGCCAACTTCTGCCAGTACCTAAGACTCTTGCTTTAAATCACGGTTCATTCGTTCCACTATAGCATTGCCCTCAGGCCTGCATGGAGACGAAAACTGCAATAAAACCCCCAGCGACCTCATCGCATCCATGTAAGCCTTAGAGGCGAACGCAGGACCTTTATCAGAATAGAAGCTACCACACGCAAATGTTCCGATAAAGACACAAAAAGGTCTAATGACATTTAGAGCGTCAACACTACGTTGCAGCCAACCCCAAAGGAATCTAGTGCACAAATCTACTACAACCAGAATATTTTGCTAGGCAGTGTTGGATGTCAAAGGACTGCAGTGATCAAGATAAATACATCCAAATTGTTGGTTTGAAATGTATAGCTGCGTGTGTGGCAGACGTGTAACTGTGAAAGGCTTAATCTGTTGACAAATGTGACAAGAAAGAACATAATGACGAGTTTGTCGATATAGACCATGCCACCAATAAAGCTGCTGCAAAAGAGACACTGTCGTTGAAACTCCAGCATGTGCAAGGTAATTATTAAAGGGAGTCTGCGTTCCTTGTTGGGAATCAACCTATCCCCAACGGACGGAATAGTAGCAAAGGGAACTTGTTCTGGTGATAAATAATAAGAATATTTAGACGGGAAACCTTGTAGGAACGTTATAGCAGGTACAGCTGCCAAAATGTCATTAGCAATTTTAGTCATTGACCTTGATACTGCTGTTACAGAGCACGTGGCAACCGCAGATTTGGCTTCCTCATCAGCTAAAGAATTACCAACAGCATGTGCTCCCACACGCTGATGGTCGAGAGTATGTATAACATGTGTGAGTGGCAGACTCTTTTTAAGAGGGACCACTCGAACCCAAAGCATTTAATGCTTGATTGCCTTACCTTTAGAATCTCGATAATCATTTTGAGACCAGAATAATAGATTGTCATTAAAGGACTGTACACAATAAAAATAATCACACACTATAAGTGTAGGTACATCTGGATCAGTGAATTTGAGGGCCAATACTAAAGCCTGCAGATCAGCCAACTGAGCTGTGCAGTCACCAAGGGACTGTGTGTATACCAAGGAAGACTTAAACACACTGTCAACTATAGAGCCTGCCTCAATAGCACAGGCAGCTGAGTAAGCGTGTTTGGAATCAATTGCCGGCTGCGCAGATCCATCGGTATAAACTATCCATTTATATTGGTGAGGAGGAAGCAAAACCTGCGGCTGTTCATACTGTAAAAACTCCTGCGTCTGCAAGGATAGGTCAAAGATGAAAGTGATATCAGCCGATGTCAAAGAACTTGCTCATTGAATCCAAAGCGGGTGTAAGGCTGTAGAAGTTGGTACGCTAACCTTTGTGACTGCTTCTAGAGTAGGCACAGGCGATACCATAAGAATGCATTTTCCCTGTGCCTGAGTGTTCCTTCAGGATCGCCATCTGTACTGCTGTAAGAATTTTCTCAACAGGTGGAAAACGCATCTCGGCTGAAGTGTACAAATGTGATTTGAAGGCAACGGGTACCGTATCGCCCTCATTGAACGTCAGGTAAGTGGAACCCACTGTACACAGTACATTCCGTATGACTAAGTTAGTTGTGTTGTCACGCGTTAACAAGAAGTTGGTCGCAAGCAGATCAGACTGCAAAAACCGAAGAATTTCTGTATGTTCCAGAAGCCAGCTGGAAGATGAAAAGGAGGGTTGACTCTTTGCACCGCGTTTGTGCCCTTGAAAGGTTGCTGCACCATTGGACGATCCTGCTGGGCTGCCCGCTGTGTTTCCAGCCAACTGCTCGCGGAACCCGCTTCGCGGGTCCCGCTTCGTGGAGGAGGTCTGCTGCTGGAATTAGCTGCTGTCACTGGGGAGCCTAGGGGCAGGGCAGGGCTGCGAGCGTGAGTGCGGGGACTCCATCTCCCAGGAGTCCCTGCTTGGCCAACCTGAAACACCTGGCCCGCTCTCCCTGCTAGCCCCGCCCCCTGCGCACAGGTCATTAAAAAACTCTCCCTAGCTGCTGACCGGTGGGACTCTTTGCACCGCGTTTGTGCCCTTGAAAGGTTGCTGCACCATTGGACGATCCTGCTGGGCTGCCCGCTGTGTTTCCATCCAACTGCTCGCGGAACCCACTTCGCGGGTCCCGCTTCGTGGAGGAGGTCTGCTGCTGGAATTAGCTGCTGTCACTGGGGAGCCTAGGGGCAGGGCAGGGCTGCGAGCGTGAGTGCGGGGACTCCATCTCCCAGGAGTCCCTGCTTGGCCAACTTGAAACACCTGGCCCGCTCTTCCTGCTAGCCACGCCCCCTGTAGGGTCCATACCCAATAAGAACTGGTCTTACCCCTGCTGCGCGGGAGCGCGACGGGAGGGGCCCGGGACAAGGGCGGGCCGATAGTGGCCGTCAGGGGCTGCTGGAGGCTGGGCTGGGCCCACTCTTTGACATCCAGCGTCAACTTTCAAACTCGACTGCGTAAGGTGTAGCGAACTGTTATTTTGTGTAGCTTTGTTGACGGACCGTAGTTCAAGTTTCCTTCTGTTTTTTGAGTGGTCCAGTTGCGGTTTACAGCGTTCTTGCTTATCCCTTGTGCTGTAAAGACAGTTAAGCATGTCTTCACCTCCAGCTACTCCCCATTGAATCTTCTCCCGTCCACGGTAGGGGTTGCAATCTTGGGTCCCTTAGACAAGTACTTCTCTAGGGCCACTCGTGATATTGATAGAGAGATTGCCCTAGCTGAGAGTTGCGCTGAGCGCAGGCAATCTATCGAACTCCTTAAACTTCCCCTAGAGAAGCGGGCACCCCTGGGTTCTCTGACATTGGTCCCTTCCTCTCCACCCTTAACCGTGCCAGACTCAGTGGAAAAGCCCCATGATTCATCACTGTCGCCAAGTCTGGTCAGGGTGGAAGGTACGTTAGGTTTCGACTCCCAGACCGGAAACGAGCCATCGGTCGCAGTCTCTACCAACTTACCTCCCCCCATGCCTACTACTCTAAATATTACATCTACTGACAAGGAAATTCCTGCCTTACCAGGAGTGTTACCCCACGCAGCACCCAAAAACCCTCATATTAAATGGAAAAGAAACACTAGTCCCCGAAAAGGTTGTCACCCTAAACACCCCAAGAAAATTAGGAAACTTGGTTTAGGAGCGGGAGCTTCCTATAAGTCTAAAGGGGCTGGTTCAGGTGGGGCTCAAGCTGTCAAGGGTGGGGTGTCCTCTGGTGATTCACCATGTAACCCAAGCGACACTCTGGCGATGGCTCCTGCCGAGATTATATTCCCAGATTCACCCTTACTCACGCAGATAGAGAAACTGATGAAATCTCTACTGACCCCTATTGTAGAATGAGGCAAAAGGTTAGCGGACCGTTTGGACAGGTTTGGACAAGCTACCTTAGACAACTTTTTCTCAACTAAATCCTTAATTAAAACCCACCTTAGGACTGGGGTCAGTAATAAAAAGGGGGTCCATGCGGAAACGACGACCTCTATCACTCCACAAGATTCTTCTAACATAAGTGGGTTGGCAAGTGGGGTACCTGCTCCAGAGTCCCTTCCTTCTGCTGTTGTTACTGCCAAAGGGGGGCCTCGTCCTTCAGGTCAAATCCATAGGATCAATCCCCACCCTCCAGACCATTCACGGGCAAACACATCCCAACCCAAGAAGCGTTTAGCTATTGAGGCCACGGGCACTATTGATAGATCCAATCCTAGGAACCCTGGATCCAATAATTGCAATGCCTTAGCCCAAACCACACTGACTTGCCCCGTTCCTCTCCCCTCTAGCTAACCCGACACAATTCCTCCCAAAGTGCCCTGCAGAATACCTCCTATGAATCTGCCCCCAGACTGCCATCCCGTTGTCGCCAACCTTACCAACGTACCACCATTGTTGGTTGGGCAGCAAGAATCCTTCCAGATGCTAAAAAATAAAACCATGCACTGGTTAAGGATTAATAGACCACTGCCCAGGGAAGTCCATGGGCTGATTCTTGGTGTCAGAAGGGTAGGTTGGGTAGATAGTAGTCATAAGCGCTTTGAGGGGGACTGTGTGGTAGTCAACTTCAAGGATCCCAGGGTAGCTCAGCTAATTTCTAGCCAGAATTTAGGCACTAGCAGTGCTGGTATTGGAGTAGTCGATTTGACCTTTTTCTACCCGAGATCAGTTGGCATTCATTTTGGAATCGCCCCAGAAGTAAGTTGTTATCACAACCTTGCCATTCCCGGATTTGACCCCTTCTCTGTGCCTTATCAGCAAACCCCATGGCTGGGGACCTATGGAAGAACCGCAGGCTATGGAAACGACATTCTCCCTGGGACAGTTCTCTCACCCCTGGGTATGAGCCCACGGTTGGATCCCTGCTCCTTGGAGACTACCATCAACAGTTGGATATCCATCTCCACTGAGAGTGGTCCCCAGCCTCAGGGTGACAGTCTTGGTAGTGGGTCTGAGGGGGGAAGCAGAAACTTTTGCTCACTCCCTGAGGGAGGGCAGGATACTAATCTTGTCCCCTACATCGAGCCAATTACGGCCGATCCTGTCATAAAGATTCTTAGCTGTAATGTTGCTGGGATTGCGAGGAAGTTGGCTGTTCCGGACTGGAACATCTTAGTGGAGGGTTTCTCCATCTGTATCTTCCAAGAAACTTGGAGTACGGAACCATGCCACAAGGTAGGATACTCATCCTTCTTCCTGCCAGCAGTCCCTTCCCCTTCTGGGAAAGGCCACCCCTCTGGAGGTCTTCTTATATGGGTCGCTATTTCGCTTGGTTGTCAGGCTACCCAGCGCGTGACTGACTCACTTGACCTTTTGAGTATATCACTCACAGGACCCAAGAGAGGGCCAGCCCTAGACATTTTTAACATCTATGTTAGGGGAACAAAGGGAGGTCTACTGTCACCCATTGTTTCTGAGTTAGAATCCCGGTTAAGAGGGGGCCCCGATAGTTCCCACGTTCTAGTCGCAGGTGACTTTAACTGTACGTTCGAGCCTCTTGGGCTGGAGGATTCCCTGGGGACTGTTGAGGATGATAACAGGAGAGGTATACCAGCTCTGACCTTACCTCCTATCAGAAGGTGGTCCCAAGTGGCAGTCCAAATCTGCTCCCTAACCTTGGAATTCGATCTTAGGGCAGTGAATGGTAGGACGTCTCTGGATCCTTCTGGAGCGCATACCTACAATAGGGTGGATCATACATCTAGAATAGACTATATCCTTCTTGATGTCAACTCCTGAGACCACTTGCTGGACATGGAGGTACTCCCTTCAGTAGAGAGCGACCATAATCTGCTCTCCCTTGCTCTTCGCCCTTTCTGGACGGAGTATTCTGGAGTAGATGCGTCCTGCTTAGCGCTAGCTCACCAGGAGCTTGACCCTTCTAATTGTGGTAGGCGTTTAAAATGGGGTAATATTATCATGGACAAAGAGAAAGTCCTATCCATTTCAACACTTTTGACCTCTGCCCAGTCCAGGTTAGTTGAATCCTCGCTACACCCAGAGGAAGTAACATAACTCTTTTGTGCTACCACTAAGGCTCTGAGTGAACTCTTTTATCTTCCCAACATGGCTTCTCATTTTGGAAAGCCCAAACCTAGGCAGAATCCCTATGCTTGGTATACAAAAAAATGCAGGGAGATGAAAAGTTCCTTGATTTGCGCTGTGAAGAGCAAGTCCTTGACCGACATACGTTTGGCAAGGAAAAACTACTCACTGACTGTGATCGCAGCAAAGAGGGAATGGGAGGACTGCTTCTGGGAGGATCTGAGGAAAGCAAGTTTGGACAGGGATGCTAGAGGTTTCTGGACCCTTATAAGATCTAGGGACAGGCCAGACAGTACACTAATGACGTGCAATATCCCCCCCCAGAGCTGGTTCGACCAGTTCTCTTCCCTCTATGTTGGAAGCGACCCACCTTCCAATAACGCTCCCCCTACAGGAATTTCCATAACGGGATTAGAGATTGTTCCCTTTACCGCTAGAGAGGTGATGGACGTAATTAAAACCCTGGTACCGTTGAAAGCAGCAGGGCCCGATGGGTTACCTGGTGATATAATACGGGCAAGCCCCAAGGAGTGGGGGATTCTCGTATCCTCACTGTTAAATGCCATCAATGAGGGCGCGCCCATTCCTGAATCCTGGAAGGGGGCAGAGGTTGTCCCAATATTCAAGAAGGGGTGTCGGGACAACCCTGCCAACTACAGGCCAATAAGTCTAATTGACTCCACCCAAAAACTGGCGGGGAAGGTGATCTTGCGAAGGATGCTCGAATGGATGGACGACAACAACATTCTGTCGGACCTCCAAGCTGGGTTCCGTTCTGGTACCGGGACCATCGAGCAGGCCTTCAGATTAACTCTTCTCCACTGGAAGGTGGTGGTGTTGGGAGGGGGCAGTCTACACCTAGCCTTTATAGACTTAAAAACTGCCTTCGACCTGGTTCCCAGGGAGAAACTATGGAAGGTCCTTTTAGACTTAGGGTTGCCCTCTTACATTCTCTCCCTAATGTTAAAACTTCAGGATGGCAACTTTGCACAGGTGCGCTGGGGCACGAAGGGTGAAAAAACAGAAAGAATTCCTGTGGGAAGGGGAGTCCGACAAGAATGTGTCCTGGTGCCCACTCTGTTTTCGCTTTATGTAAACGGAGTGGTCGAACATCTGCTTGGCACTCCCTTGGATGCTCCCTCCTTGGCGGGCAAACGGATCCCTACACTGCTTTTTGCGGATGACACTCTCCTCATTTCAAAGTCCCCCATGGGTCTGCAGAGCCTTTTAAATAGTTTCCAGGAGTTTTGTCTATCGAGAGGCCTAGTAATCAACACAGACAAAACCAAGTTTCTGGTCATGAATCCCCCCAGGAAACTTGGCAGACTTCCGACCTTGAACTCAGAGCCATTGGAGAGAGTTTCCGAATTTTACTATTTGGGTATCCGCCTCAACGACTCCCTTTCCTGGAATCCACATTTCTATAAAATGATACTGGGCCACAAAAGGGTAGTAGGAGCACTGCTCAAGAAACAACGCTCCTCATCCTGCAAACCCATCGCCCCAGTAGTGAATATATACAAAGCGAGCGGGGTCAGTGCCGCTTTATATGGGGCAGAGTTGTGGGGTACCTGCAACCTGGACCCAATAGTCAAATCAGAGAATAAGTTCCTAAAAGACCTGATGGCTTTGCCACGAAGCACTCCAACTGTGCCAGTGCTATTGGATTTAGGCTGTCGACCTATCTGGGATCAAGCGCAACTTCCCCCACTGCTTCTTTGGGCAAGGTTGTGGCGGGTGCCCGAATTGGTCTCCTACGCGGAGGCTCTGTCTGAGGTTATGGATATGGCAGGGTGGTCTAGGATCAAATGGTTGAGGGACGTCAAAAAACTACTAATGGAGATAGGGTTACCTGATGCTTGGTCCACAAAATCTGCCCCACCTAAGGCTACTATTAAAAAGTTGTATTGGAACTGGGTCTTGGCGAAATTACATCTAGACTCACGCCATTGCAACACAACAGTAGTGTTAGACCTGGCATCTTTGGCGTGATTACCCCTATCTTTTTGCCTCTGCCTCATGTATTTTTTGATGCTGTGCTGGATTCGTTTTTGCTGGTTTAGATGCTTTGGACACTCTGCCACTGCTGAGTGTAAGTGCTCCCTATGTAAATTGTTATTCTGATTGGATATACATGTTTGGCATATTTGTATCACCATGAAGTCCCTAGTAAAGTGCACTGGGTGTGCCAGGGCTGGTGATGACAAATACTACTAGTGGGCCTGCAGCACTGATTGTGCCACCCACAGGAGTAGCTCTAAAATGGTGTCTCAGGCCTGCCACTGCAGCGCCTATGGGCAGTTTAGAACTGCCATGTCCTCCTGGTCAGTGTCCCCACTGACCAGGCCTAACCCTTCCCTTTTCGTGCACATCAGTCACCCCTATGGAAGGCCCAAGGTACCCCCCTGGGCAGGGTGCAGTGTATGTGAAAGGTAGAGCATGTGCTAGTGCAGGTGACATGCTCTGGTAGTGAATTACAGCCATTTTTGTTTTTCACTATTGTAAGGCTATCTTGCTCCATAGGTTAACATGGGGGATGCTGGCTACAGTGGTTAACAGCATTTCTTCCCATAGGAACAAGATGGGACATAAGTATCTAGTATCCCTGAACTCAGAATTTAATAATAAATCTTTTAGGAAAGGTGGTTTTTAAATCCTGTGTTTGAGAACAGCACTTTTAGAAAGTTGCTTTTCTCTTGTCTGACCCTTCTGTGTGCCTGGGCCTGGTTGTGTATTGACTGTCTGGTTTGTGAGTGACAGGGGCTGGGGAATTCCCCCAGAGGCTGGATGAGTCAGCACTAGGCTGAATGAAGCAATTGCAACCTGAGTGGTGGGAGGAGTTAGCACCTGGGCTGAATAGGGCTGTGCCTGCCTGCCACAATGCTGGCTCCACCTCCTGCTGGGCGGCTGAGGACCCTGCCCCTCACTCTGAAAGGAAAGATGCAGCCAGCAAAACAAAGTGCTCAGGATCCACCCAGAACTGGTTCAGACCGGGCTCAGGGCCCACATGCACAGAGAGAACAAAGACTTTAGGGGTATAAGTACAGGACCCCTGACAACAGAAAATTAGATCATCCTGGAATCAAGAAAGAACCTCTGCCAAGGAGAAAGCTGACTCTGAAGAAGGAAGACTGTCCTGCTGTTGCTCTGCTGGACTGACCTGCTGTTGCTTTGCTGCCAAGGAGAGGGGAAGGACTTTGCTGTGAGCTGTGTCCCCTGTCTTGAAGGAATCTCCAAGGGCCTGAGAAGAGCTGGCTCCCTGTTTTTGAAGTCCCAGGAACAAAAGGACTTCACCCCCAGTCTCCCTGAACTCTGCTGAGAGAGTCCTGTCCTTCCTAGAGTGCTTGATCCAGTTGTGGGGCCTCTGGAAGTTGAACCTGAGCTGGGAAGCTTGAAACTAAGCTTGAGAGACTTTTGAAGCTGAAAAGTGTCGCATCGCTCGCTTGCGGAGCGTATCCCCGACAGTGCGAGAAGTTTCCCGCCGCTACGAAGGTCGAGATCGGCGCAGCGCCTGACGCCGCTGCCGGAGCCGTCGCATCCTTCGTTTGCGGGACGCACCAGACCGGTGCGGGAGAATCGAACATCGCTGTGAGTATCGTCGCAGAGCCTGTCGTCGCTGGGTGAGAACGCCGCACCGCTTGCTTGCGGACCGCATCACGTCGCTGCGAGCATCGTCGCAGAACCATCGAGGAGCTGCGAGAGAGAGGATCACCGCTGGACCGCGCATCGTCGCCCCGGAGATCGTCGCAGCCCCTACGAGATCGTCGCATCGTGCCTTTGCGAGAGCAGACTTCCTACGGAACCTACGCACCGGAATCCACGCAAGCGGCCTTCCTCCCCATACAGACCGGATTCGTCGCAACACGCCCGCTGCTGCAGCGGGGCTGTCGCATCGCCTCCCCAGGGTCTCAGGAGCAACGCATCGCTTGTTTTCCACCGCACCAGCTTCCTGCTTGTGGAACTTTGTTGCATCTAAAAGGTACTGTGAGTAAACGTGACGCAACTGTGAACTTTTCACGCATCTGTGGTTTATTTTACCGCAACCTGAAGAACTTTAACGCAACCTTAAGAACTCTTTTGAAAACATATTCTTGAACTGTGTATGTTGGATTTTTGCCGTTTTGGTCTTGTGTAGTTTAGAATAAATATCTTTATTTTCCTAAACTGTTGTGGAATCAGTTTGTGGTGTTTTCACTGTGTTACTGTGAGTGTTGGTACAAATACTTAACGCATTGCCTCTGGTTAGCCTAGACTGCTCGGGCCAAGCTACCTAGAGGGCGAGCAGGGGTTATCTAAGAGGGTTATCTCCTTGCCCTGACTAGAAGCAAGGGTCCCTATTTGGACAGTGGTACCTACCTCTGCCAACTAGAGACCCCCAGTTCTAACAAGTAGCTTTTGTGAGAATTAAGGATGTGGTGGCATATGAACCCTATCTAGACATTACATTATCACCATCCCGTTTGACCGCACTCTGTATTTCAAGTTTCGTTTGGGGACTTTACCAGTAGGGGAGGTAGTCGCCCGCTGGAAGGGGCTTCACCAACTTTCACCTTTTTGTGCATCCTGTCCCACTCGTGTAGAGTCAGTTGTCCACATCTTCTTTGAATGCCTGTAATACTGTGTCCCGCAGATCCGTTGGCTTAAACCACTCTGTAGACTGCTGGGCATTCGTCAGTGTATAGTGGCAATGCGCATTTTAATGACTGACACATCCCCAGTGATTGTATGTGCTGTGTCAAAATTCTTGAAATGGGCTTGGTTGATTCGCAATAGAAGGCTTTGCGTGTCAATTTAATCTTTGTTTTAACTCGTCTAATTCATTCTTGTACCTGTTTTTGTCAATTGTGTATAAATAGATTGTATATGACATTTTTATAAATTGTATTTTTGGATTGCTTTTATGGTATTTGTATACCGAAATAAAGCCTATCAATCAATCAATCAATCAACCCATAAAGCAGTTTGAGACTCTGGGTATAATCAGGAATGTATGTCCTACCAAAATTAAAAAAATCCAGCAAAGTTTGTAACTTCTTAAGAGTGGATGGAGGCTGTAATTGAGCAAATGTTTCCAGAAAGTGGGGGCTAACACCCTCCCTTCATTTTTGAGTTCTTAACCCAAAAAGAGAACTGCCAAATAGGCGATGTGCAACTTAGCAAAATTACATTTGTACCCTAAGTCTGCAAAGGACAAGATGATGCGGTCAACACGCACCAGATGCAGTATCAATTTGTGATCAGTCAAATAAATGTCATCAACGTAAGAGAAAGCATCAGGATCGATGTCGTGTAAAAGTGACACAACATGCGCAGCAAACGCACCAGGGCTATTCTTATAGCCATAGGCAATCTTTTAAACATATTCTGATTGCTGACCGCAGTAACTGAGGTCCAGTCACAACCCTCAGGAGCCAACTTGTGACTGTAAAATCCATTGGAAATGTCCAAAGTGGTTTTATACTTTTTACAAACAATATTATTTATTAACGAAGAGATGTGGGTATTTCGTACGGCAAACGTGTGAACATGACTGTTCAAATTTCTATAATCCAAAAGTATGCGATATGAACCGTCCGAGGCTGCGGTATTGAATGCAAAGGAATCTCATGTGCCAGAGAATCTCTATCCCAGCCCACTTGATTGCAAAACACTGCTGGCGCTAGGGCTAAAGCCCATCCCGATGCATAAGTTGTTTTGTCTCCTCAGAGACGTAACTTGAAAAACTGGGAAGTATCGCATCCTCACCTCGTGAAGACGCTAAAACAAATGGGGGAGGCCAGTCCGCCTCCACCAACAAAATGTCATAAGACGAGGTAAGGTAATCCCAAAAGATACCCTTAATTGTATGCTGTTTATCCCCTTCAATTTGGAAGTCTATCAGGGGATGCAGCTCGTGTATCATCTGTTTCCATTGTAATGAATGTGTCAGTTGCTCTCACCTCCAGACAAGGACGGAGAACATCTCATACTATGGCAACTTCCACTGCGCTGTCGAGGAGGATCACAGTCCATCTCTAATCCAGGAGAAAGGTTTTCACTGTCTGAGGCATACTTTGCCAGTAAAGCAGCAACTTATTTTTCTGAAACGGGGTACGATATGGTTGTTGTCCCTACGGTTTAGCTTTTACGTCAAACCGCCTGGCGTCATTGGCCTGTTTGATTTGATTTGATTTAGTACTTATATAGCGCATACTGTCACCCTACGGGTATCCTGGCGCTTCCAACTGTAGTAAGTGACCAGAGTGGAAAAAGTCAGGCCATAATAGATAGGAGGTAGGAGATTAAGCTTTAGGGAAGGAGCCAGGTTTTTAAGCTCTTACGAAACTCTATCAAGGAGTCCGTTTGTCTGAGATTCAGGGGAAGTTCACTCCAAAGTCGGGCACCCACCACATTGAATGCCCTCCTTCCGGACCTGGCACGTTTGAATCTGGTGACCGTCAGTAGACCGGCACTGGAGGAGCGGAGTTGCCTCTTGGGTTGGTACCACAAAAACATTTTCTGCAAAGGGATTGGGCCCAGCTCAAGCACTGCTCTGAAGACCAGGCAGAGGGATTTAAAATGAACCTTTTCCTTAATGGGCAGCCAATGTAGCTCTCTGAAAGCCAAGGTGGTGGATGAGCTTCGCGGCCTGTTGAGTGCCAGTTTTGCTGCTGAGGACTGTACTCTCTGCAATCCCTGAATAATGTATTGTGGGACACCCAAGTACAGAGAATAGCAGTAGTCCAGCCTGCTTAACACTGTACTTCTTACCACCAGTGGGCGCGACTCCGTTGGTAATAACGGAAGTATTTTTTGTAGCATGCGCATTAAGGAGAAGCTTACATTAGCGGTCTTATTTACATTAGACTCCATCTGAAGGTTATTGTTGATCAAAAACCCCAGATTGCGTACCTTACTAGCCGGCGCTATTGGTTCCTCCTCGGGAGTGAGTTTAAATTCACAAGGTAAGGGTTTGGACATCAGCTTTTCTACGATCTTTACGTTCCCCTCCACCGGACTATTGATCCGACGTGTCCTGCAAGGAACAAGGAGAACGGGGATCAGGAACCTAAAACCTCTCTGGAGTCTTAAGCTTAGAGCGGTCACGCAAATCATACCTACACTCCGAAACATCAGTTGTCGCGAACCAGCACGCGCACCTGGCTTTTGTTGTTGTGGTTGTTGTTGTTGTTTATTCTTGTTTATTCTTGTACCAATTCTTTTTAGAAAAGAATGTTTATTCTGGGGCTGAGTAAAAGGTTTAGTCCCCAAAATATTACACCCTAACGCTTTATAAACCTTAGCGATAATCTTAGGCAATCCACGTTGTTTATTAACATCTGCTACAGCCTCAAGGCACTGACTTACTTACAAACTAACTGCATCTCCTTTTATACTGGCAAGGATCACATCAGAGAGTATAGGGACTATAGGGAATGCCCCAACCAGTCTCACCCCCAAATCCAGGGCGGCCTCCGCCCGTGCTCCTCTTGAACATTCTTAAGAACTGTCAGAAGCACTGTCATGGAGGGGTTGCCAAAGCATAGAGAATACAGCACCGCAAACACCTTCCCCCAGGTGGTGCAATCAGACAAATTGGGAATAAGACCTTTTGGTAAACTCATTGTAAGGATTCTGTTTTTATCCAATGGAGTAGTATTGGGAAATACAGCTTCGGGTTGCTCAAATTGCTCAGCTAATCAGAATGGCAATGCATCTCTATTTTGAGGGCGCTTCCCCATCACTGAATTAATAATGATTGGGCTAATTACCATTCCTCCATGTCCTGGTTGCTGAGTTGGGGTCCCAGCTGGAGCCGCCTGGACCACGCAAGACACATATTGTTTCACGCTTTTGTGTATAGGAACTAATGATTCATGCAATTGACGCAGCTCTGGGTATGTATCACCACGATAATTGGGTGTGGTGTAAAACCCGCTAAAACGGGCCATGTGGCTCTGTCGACTGATAAAGGGCCTAAACAGACCATTGTAATAGGGTGAGGTAGGGTGCCATAAACCATGTGCTCCCAAGCCGACAACGGAACTTCAAGTGACCGATAAGGTCTATAGTCCCGGGGAACCACGTCATACTCATGAAGGAAATTATCATTTCCATCCACCGACCAGAACTTGAACCAAGAATAAAAAAACATGTAGCGTAAAGCTGCATTTGCTTCCATCACAAAGATAATGTCTGCCCCCCATAGACGGGACTCCATGTTGAGTTAAATGAGCAGTCAGTGCCGTGCGAAAAACCAAACCTTTTTAAAATCCAAGTTTGAATAACCTATATTCTCAAACATAGGAGGTAAAGCCCTCGCACCACAGACATCTCCGGAAATTGGTGAGAGGGTATTGCGGACAACCTTGTTCACTATGTTCAGACTAAACTCCAGGAACAGGCAGAGAACAAGCACCGCAGAGAATTCTCATATGAAAGGAATATACAGAGTTGTGCAAAATAAAGACATGCAGTGTTGTGCGCAAAAGCAGCATCATGGCTACGGGGCTCATGCTAACTTAAAGATTTTGATAATGTCTCTCGAAACCACGTGACATAACCAGTCACAAAGTGCTTGTGCCACCTCCTTCAAACATGGTAGAATTGGTTTACACCCAATTGTCCTATTTAATTTACTTGTATTTCCCTAGTAAAGTGGCACTACATGTGCCCAAGGCCTGTAAATTAAATGCTACTAGTGGGCCTGCAGCACTGATTGAGCCATTCACTAAAGTAGTTCTTTAAGCATGTCTCAGGCCGTCCATTCCAGCCTGTGAGTTAAGTTTTAATTGCCATTTTGACCTGGCAAAAAATCCTTTTGGCAGGCCCAAACCATTATTTTTAATACATATGTCACATCTAGGGAAGGCCCTGAACAGCCCTTTTAAAAGGTGGTTATGTGATTTAAAATGTTATAGGTCCTGGTAGTGAAAAACTCTCCAATTCATTGTTCACTACTGCAAGGCTTACCTCTTCCCTTGGATAACATTGAAGTTACCTTATTTATTTAATATGCTGTAGCTTCCCATTGGGAGCAGGTATACAAGTAGAGTTAGGTATCTAAGTAATTGTATTTAAAAGCCCTCTTTGATGTTAAGGTGTAGCTGGCAGTGGGTCTTTGTGTATTGCTCCCAGACAGTAAGACAAAGGGAAGATAGGTGTTGGTAGGATGGGACATTCTGAGTTAACAATGGTGAGAAGCTGTCACCTACCACACCTGCACAGAACAAAGGCTTTGCCTGAGCACTCTCACGAAGGGTTTGACATTGATCAATTGTGACCCTAAATAAGCTGGGGCCAGGAGAAGGAGGAAGGAAATGCCTGACACCTCACAAGGTGGAAACCTCTAGAAGCGTTCTCCACTTCAAAGCAGGCACAGGGTATAAATATTGGACCCTTAGACCCAACCCTTTAGTGCACTTCTGGACCTGTGGACTCTGCCAGGAAGAAGGACTGCTGTGCTGCTGAAAGGACTGCAATTCTGATGAACTGATGCCCTGATGGACTGCTGCCCTGCTGTGCTGACCTTCTTTTCTGCTGCCCTCTTGATTGGTTGAGATTGACTGGACCTGCATATCTAAACCCAGGACACCAGAGTGACTTCAAAGCTACTTAGTTGACTGGCCTTGTGATCAAAAGCCTTAGCGGCGGACCAGGCTTCCAACCCCCTTAAACCCAGCCCTCGGTCTCTCTCATCTGTGAATCCTTCACCATTGGAAGTGGGCATGAAGGTGCTCTGCAGCCCATCTATGGATTCAGCAGAACCGACACATCTCCTCCGTGCTGTGGCGCATCTTCACAGAACCATACCATTGCCTTTGCTGCTCGATGTGTCGCCCTTGGCACCGACACATTGCCTCAGCTGCATGGACATCCCTGATGCAAGGACTCACATCGCCAGCACAGCCCATCAAAATGGATGCTGCACAATGCATGCAATGGCACTTTCTCGTTCATTACAGCCTATTCAACCACTGCTGTGCAACGCATCTCCTCGCCCAGACCTCAAATCACTCCTTCTGTGCAACACATTCTCAATGCAGGACACCGCACCTCATTGCAACCAGGATTAAGATACTGTGTTCAGCAGTCTTAAGTGGGTCCCTGTATCTGGCGCTCCCTCGTGGTTGGCCTGAACTTGTGACTTTATCCTGGTCAGGCAGGACCAGATAACCACAGTTGTTGCTTTGTGCATTTCTACGCAATTTTTGCTGAAATCTTTAAAAATTCCATATCAGAGGTTCTTCCAGTTTAATTTTTGCCACTTTATTTATTTATCAAACTTTATTTAACTGGGTGTGGGATTCTTCTTGTGTTATGTTTCCATGTTATTGCTGTTTGAAGTGTTACACACATGATTTACAAATTGCCTCTAAGTTAAGCCTGGCTGCTCTGTGCCAAGCTACCAGAGTGGTGAGCACAGGTTAATTTGGGGTTTGCTTGTTACTTCACCCTGACAAGTTCAGTTTATTTGTTTATGATTACAGAACTCCAAAGAGGTCCACATAAATCATGAAACCAGCAACACAATACAAAATATTTTGTTATAAAGATAAAATTGACACAGAAAAATATTCCTCCCCAACAAGAGATCAGAGACTCCTAAACGGAATCTAGAGTCAAAAGGGTCTTCAAATTAAAAACATAGCAGCATATCATACAGTTATAAAGTGTCCTTCATGCCATTAGTGCAAAAGTTTAGAAAATAAATAACATAAGTTAGTATATATACCATGAAATACAATCACACAATAGAAAATAAAATTGCCCACATAAAACAAATGTTAGCAGCTACTCCCGAGATATCTTATGTACTTTAATATAAATTTAAAAAACATGTATAAAGGTACAAATTCTGTACAGAACATTTCATCAGGGTAGGTCATCAAGAGATTCCAATACCACAGAGGCCAAAAGGATAGATAGCTGTAGACATATTGGTCTCATCCATTTTCGTCTGCACAATAACAAAGCTGGGCAAATAAATAATACGTGATTAATATCTTGGAGGCAATTATTGCACAGATTACAGATTGGTGATGAACCATACCATTTCGCCAGTAAAGGATTTGAAGGGAGCATACTTTGCCTCAATAGTAGCCAAAAGGAGCTCACTACATGCGGCAGGTTCCAAGAGATAAAAGCATGTTCTTTATTTATTAAGCAGGTGTCAAGAGCTGGATGGTTACCCCTCTATAAAATACAAGCTTCCCTATCGAAACTTGAATCCCAAGTGGCCTGTTTCAGGATGGCCCTTAATTGATACGGCATTAAAGTAAAGATAGAGGACTGGTCTAATTGCAGCAAATCAATCGCAGTCATAACATTTCTGATAATTAATGACTGTTCTTTTAAACCCTCTAAAATTTCTTTTCAAAGCCAATTCCTAAGTGTACTCTCTATCACTCTTTGCTGAACCTAACACCCAGCGCACTACCCCATGAGACCCTGTGCCCAGGTACTTCTCAATCCAATTCTAGCCTGTGGGCAGCAGCGGAACATGCCGAAATAACTGAGGCTAGACTTTTTAGAATTCAGCCTTCTGCTGCATTTAAAAAGCTCCATTTCCCTGCATCGATCAATTCTGTACCATACAGCAAAGAGTCAGAGATTTTTGCACGAAAGACCTCCAATAAAAGTATAAAATGCCTTTTCATGGTAGACCTATAAAGGTAGCCCAAACTTTACCCCTCAGTGGTGGCTTTAGAGATATTATTTTTTATATGGGCTTTATTGCTTAGGTTGCCATACACAATTGTTCCTAAAAAGGTATAGGATTTTACAAGTTCCAATTTTTGGCCGCCTATAGACCATACAAAATTTCTATACTTCGGCTTCTTTCTCCCATGAATGCACATAGTTTTACTTTTTGATATATTAATCTTTAGGGGGTGAGCCTCAGAGAATTTTTAGAGCATCTGCAGACGACTTTTTAACCCATTTTGGAGTTAAATCAAAGATTATAATGTTGTCTGCATAGAGTAGAGACACAATCGATTTTCACCCAAATTGATGGAGCGATGCCTTCACTTTGGGCCAGATATTCAGGGAGATCAGAAATGTATAGGGAGAAAAGCAGGGGGCCAGTATGCATCCTTGTTTTAATCCATTTGCGGTGGGCATAGCTTGTGAATGACCTCTATCCCTCCCATTTAAATCCTACACCAGGTATCCGTATGGAGGGCACAAACTAACTCTAAATGGATGCAGGGCATGCCCAAGTTTAAAAGCCTACTCCCCAGCAAAAGACGATCTACTTTGTCAAATTCTGTGGAGAAGCCAATAAAAACCGTATATACCATTCCTCCTCCTATTTTAGCATATTTTTCATTCATCACCCTGACAACGATTGTGGTTGCTGCTTGAGTAGGGTTTTATCCCCTCAACCAGTAACCCAATTTCTTACATGGAATGTGAGAAAAAAACTTCCAAAATTACAGACCAACAGATGAACACAAAAAATTGGAGGTGTATTGGAAACATTCTGAAGGAAAAACAAGGGTTCGAAATAGAGGAACCATGAGCAAGGAATGTATGACATTACAGAGCATTCCTTTACCACACATGCTTTCACCTTGAAGCCTTTACCACGTATTCTCATTCACTAGAATTTAAACAACCTTTACCATGTATACTACTACTACACATTTCTTTGCAATGCATTTTGTTAGAAAACAATATCTTTTTAAACATTAAAATGCTGTATGCAAATAAAATGTACACTAATTAACTTTTTTTAACGTTATTAAAAATGCCCATATTAAGATGGTGACAAGTATACATGAAAAGATCACAGTTCGAACCTTAAAATTCATATAGCACCTAAATGACAGGTTTAGCCATGTATTTAATGTAAAAAAGCAAGGATTCTGATGCATATTTTGTAAATAGTTAAGCTTTGACCTCAAACATAATATAAAAACAGGCATTCACCATTTTGTGATCAATGTGACATTAACTTCTGAGGTGACAACACACTCGAGTGCACAGTAGATACTACCTTATTGACTTTGTTCTCACACTGCCTGCCACCCATCGCTGAATTATAAAACAAGAAAACTGATAGTCAAATAACGTTAATTCTCAGAGATCATTTATATTAACATTAAATATATATTTTTTCCAGTTCTTTCGGGAAAATTCATGAACAAATGTTACCTGACCCTGTGGCATCAAACATTAGCTTGAAAAAAATTGAATAAAAATCCAAGTATTGTTAAAGTAGGTTCATTAAAATTGAAATAAACTGATACGAAGGAAACAGAAATTTATAAAGAAATAATTTACTTTGTAAAAAGAGTAAAGAAATTAGGGAAGAATTTTTATTAAAAAACAGCACAATGATGCCAAAATTAGAATATATGCTGTTAACCAAAACAGGGACACATTTACTATTTTAATCTCCATTGAGGGCAAACTCGGGTGAGAAGGCATATTAACTATTCTCGAATCCACCCAGTGCAAACTCGGGGAAGGTGTTGGAAATTGGTAAGGGGCAGATTGACTATTCACAACTCCACCCTGTGCTAAATCGATGAAGTTTCTGGACACTGGGAATTGGCCAGATATACTATTCCCAACTCCACCTTTTGCCAACTCGAGGAAGGGGCAAAGTACTGTTAAGGGAGGCAGATTTACTATTCCCAATTCCATCTTGTGTCAATTCGAGGAAGGTGCCGGACAGTGGGAGAGGACCCTTACCAGTGTTGGACACTGGTAAGGGAGCAGATTTACAATTCTCATCTCCACCCTGTGCCAACCCAGGGTTTGTGCTGGTGACTGGTAAGGGGAACAGATTTACTATTACCAGCGCAACCCTTTTGCCAACTCTAGGAAGCAGTGGCGTAACGAAAGATGAGGGGGCCCCCTACAAGGTAGACAGAGGGGGCCCACTGTGGATTTAATCTGGAGCTCTGTGGCCTGAGTACTGTGCTGAGGGATCCCCCTGTAGCCTTGCTAGATTGCAGTCAGCACACACTGGGGTTGACTGTAGAAAAATGTTTTTGTGTATAAAAAAGGGAGAATTGCTCCTTTTTTAGGTGTCCCCTCACTCACCGGGGTTGCCCCACGGTGACATGCTTCATCATTGGGGCCATCCCAGTCCTCTACGGGCTGGGGCGTGCTGCGACTTGCGAAGTTACGTAGGAGCACTTTTTAAGACTATGTGTGGTGCATGTGTAATTGTGGGGAGTGGACTATGTGGTGTGTGTTAAAAATACCTGCCCAGTAGGTTTTCAATAAACTTTATTCTTGCCTCTAGGTGGTAACATTAAAAACGGGGTGGAAAGATAGGCTGCCCTAAACTTAATGTGTCCAGATGTACCTATCAACTCCTATAGTCGACATGTTTCGTGCATACCACAAGCACTTCTTCGGGACTACACAGGGACCAGCCCTGTGTTCGCCACTCCTTAACTCTGCAATGAGATATTTATAAAGAATTTTTATTAACTCTTAACTGCAGCAAACTCTATTAAGTGCATGCAAAGATACCTACGTATTTTGTTCCAAAAAACACGTGGTTCCTGAAAGATAAAAAACAACTTAAGAAGTCACGGGGTGAATACCCCCATATCTTATCACACATAGTTTGCAAGCAGAAAAAGTGATGATTTCCTGTGATCCATAAACGGACATGTTGACCGTGGTTGTATTCATGCACAAAACGTGATTCATTTCGTGCATTGTAACGTGATTAAGAACGCACCTTTCTTAGTGACACACCCAAGCATTCATCTGTCATTCACACTCATACATACATTTCAAGAGACCTAACTGGGCCCCATGGAGTCGGAGGGGTTCGATATCCTAGCAACTCTGGTGAGAGAAAAGCGGAGTTTGTAAATAACCGAAAAAAGCGGGCCGATTAGCAATGTTGAACTGACCCATTGGTGGTCTTTGCAGCCCCGTTTTGACTTACTTGTGCACCGGATACCTCCTACATTTAGGCACCTACTTGTGTCCCTCCGGTCCGGATGTTATCGGACTGAGGGTTTCAGGTTGTTTTTAAGGAAGTGCCGTTCGCGGTCTGCTTACGCTAGCGTGGGAACGCCCATACGTAAACTAGAGCGTGCAGTCCTTCGTCATGATGCATGACGTGTGGGTGGCGGCCATCTTAGGTGTACCGTTTCCGTGTTTATAATTTGGAAACGTTCATAAATAGGATGTACGGACATAATCGTACTTTAGGTATAATTTCGGGTGTTGTAAAGGGTGTTTGCCGTATTATCAAGCTATTTGCTAGCATGTTAATTTTTTAGGCATATAAGCTACTTTCTAGCTTTAACTACTTAGGAAAAACGGGGGGATTTTTTGGCAGACCAAATTAACCAGTTCTGCCCCATTGGTTATTTCTAGTCTCTCAATTAAATTCTAAGGATTGTTAGAGATGACTCTAGGAGCCAAGTTAGACCATCATAGGTCCTGAACAGTTTGAGTCGATGGTAGTCCTTACATATAGGACAGTCAATGTGTCTTTTTCTTTATGGTTCAGTTCTCTTGTTACAGACATCTCACATTTAAGTAAACTGCCCCCAAGGGATATCGTCATTTAATCCCACTATGTGGGAGCGGAGTCTGAACACCCAATGTTGTTCTTTTTCAAGTAGTTTCTATTCCATGTCAGCATGGGGCTGTTGGATTTCCAAAACTACCCAACGCATGTCATTAGGTGTGTGTGCCTTTTCCAAAAAGTGTGTGGTCATTTTTGTATTCGAATGTTTGCACCTAAAGTTACTGCGGTGTTCCACCATTCTTATGTTGACCTTTCTGGTTGTCATTCCTATGTAGTGCAAATTGCACACACATGTGATCATGTATACGACCCCTGACGTATTACAATTTGAAAAGTTTTTCAGATCCCAGACGAGGCCTGTATTACATGTCACCTGTTTTGTAGTTTCGGTTAGGTGGCACACGCTGCAATTAGAACACGGGTGATGACCCGGTGGCAGCTGTTCTGAGAAATGTGATTTTGAAGTACAGGCAAAAGAGCTTTGCACTAAACTACACCAAAGACAATATCCACAAAAAATTGTCCAAAAAGCGAAGAAAAGAGCATCGAATAATAACAGGGATGCACTGCTGGAATCAAAACCTGATGAACCACCTACAGATATCTCTGAAAGAAGACCCATCTGTATCACTACCTATACGGTAGCTTCACAGCAGGTAACCAAAATTGTGAAAAAACATTGGAAAACACTGAATAGTGGAGGTTTGAACATCACCCAACCAATGTTCAGTCACCGGAAAGGGAAAAATCTAAAAGATCTAGTGGTACACACACGTCCAAGGAATATGGAAGGCCCTATCCGACGTTTACATCCGCTGCCACCGGGTCATCACCCGTGTTCTAATTGCAGCGTGTGCCACCTAACCGAAACTACAAAACAGGTGACATGTAATACAGGCCTCGTCTGGGATCTGAAAAACTTTTCAAATTGTAATACGTCAGGGGTCGTATACATGATCACATGTGTGTGCAATTTGCACTACATAGGAATGACAACCAGAAAGGTCAACATAAGAATGGTGGAACACCGCAGTAACTTTAGGTGCAAACATTCGAATACAAAAATGACCACACACTTTTTGGAAAAGGCACACACACCTAATGACATGCGTTGGGTAGTTTTGGAAATCCAACAGCCCCATGCTGACATGGAATAGAAACTACTTGAAAAAGAACAACATTGGGTGTTCAGACTCCGCTCCCACATAGTGGGATTAAATGACGATATCCCTTGGGGGCAGTTTACTTAAATGTGAGATGTCTGTAACAAGAGAACTGAACCATAAAGAAAAAGACACATTGACTGTCCTATATGTAAGGACTACCATCGACTCAAACTGTTCAGGACCTATGATGGTCTAACTTGGCTCCTAGAGTCATCTCTAACAATCCTTAGAATTTAATTGAGAGACTAGAAATAACCAATGGGGCAGAACTGGTTAATTTGGTCTGCCAAAAAATCCCCCCGTTTTTCCTAAGTAGTTAAAGCTAGAAAGTAGCTTATATGCCTAAAAAATTAACATGCTAGCAAATAGCTTGATAATACGGCAAACACCCTTTACAACACCCGAAATTATACCTAAAGTACGATTATGTCCGTACATCCTATTTATGAACGTTTCCAAATTATAAACACGGAAACGGTACACCTAAGATGGCCGCCACCCACACGTCATGCATCATGACGAAGGACTGCACGCTCTAGTTTACGTATGGGCGTTCCCACGCTAGCGTAAGCAGACCGCGAACGGCACTTCCTTAAAAACAACCTGAAACCCTCAGTCCGATAACATCCGGACCGGAGGGACACAAGTAGGTGCCTAAATGTAGGAGGTATCCGGTGCACAAGTAAGTCAAAACGGGGCTGCAAAGACCACCAATGGGTCAGTTCAACATTGCTAATCGGCCCGCTTTTTTCGGTTATTTACAAACTCCGCTTTTCTCTCACCAGAGTTGCTAGGATATCGAACCCCTCCGACTCCATGGGGCCCAGTTAGGTCTCTTGAAATGTATGTATGAGTGTGAATGACAGATGAATGCTTGGGTGTGTCACTAAGAAAGGTGCGTTCTTAATCACGTTACAATGCACGAAATGAATCACGTTTTGTGCATGAATACAACCACGGTCAACATGTCCGTTTATGGATCACAGGAAATCATCACTTTTTCTGCTTGCAAACTATGTGTGATAAGATATGGGGGTATTCACCCCGTGACTTCTTAAGTTGTTTTTTATCTTTCAGGAACCACGTGTTTTTTGGAACAAAATACGTAGGTATCTTTGCATGCACTTAATAGAGTTTGCTGCAGTTAAGAGTTAATAAAAATTCTTTATAAATATCTCATTGCAGAGTTAAGGAGTGGCGAACACAGGGCTGGTCCCTGTGTAGTCCCGAAGAAGTGCTTGTGGTATGCACGAAACATGTCGACTATAGGAGTCGATAGGTACATCTGGACACATTAAGTTTAGGGCAGCCTATCTTTCCACCCCGTTTTTAATGTTACCACCTAGAGGCAAGAATAAAGTTTATTGAAAACCTACTGGGCAGGTATTTTTAACACACACCACATAGTCCACTCCCCACAATTACACATGCACCACACATAGTCTTAAAAAGTGCTCCTACGTAACTTCGCAAGTCGCAGCACGCCCCAGCCCGTAGAGGACTGGGATGGCCCCAATGATGAAGCATGTCACCGTGGGGCAACCCCGGTGAGTGAGGGGACACCTAAAAAAGGAGCAATTCTCCCTTTTTTATACACAAAAACATTTTTCTACAGTCAACCCCAGTGTGTGCTGACTGCAATCTAGCAAGGCTCTTAGGTATCTGGAAACAGAGACCTGTTTGTTTGACTTAACTTTTGGAGGGCGAGCCTAGCTGAAGTTCCTCTAACTCCCTTTCTTATTTGTTTGGATCCCCGTGTAGCACAGGCCACCCCCGCACCACGAGGGCTGCGGGTGCTTGTGTTACACTCCTGGCGTTGTACCTTGTGCTGAACTGTATTCCCATGCTATTGAGCTGCCTATGCTCTCTTGGCATTGCAATTTCCCTCCAACATTTTAACCCATGACATGCACCCCTCAGATCTTAGACTACTGCTTCCTCTTGAACCCTATGCTTCAGACCTGACCCTGCACTGCTCTATCTTCCTCTACCCTTGGACACTGTCCACCCTCCACAACCTTAAACTGCACCATATCAGTGGAAAAAACCAATTATTTTGGTTTTTCCATAGGGAAAAGATTGTCCTGAAGCTTCAACTAATGTACACCAGACTCATTCTTAACATCCCCAGAAGTGCACACATCACACCCTATGTCACAGAGCAGCACTGGCATCCCATCCAGAAATGCTGCAAATTCAAGCTTCTCAACCATGCCCACAAAGCCCTGCACAAGTGCCAAGAAACCGCATGGTGAACGAGCGCATTACAAAACCCTTAACTTCAACTACAATGCAGGACCACTCTACCTAAAAGACCGAATCCAACTCTACCGACCCTCCAGACAGCTCACTCCACTTCTCTCTTGCACATATCCCTTGCACCCGCAGAAGCAAGACAGGTGGTCATGCCTTCTTCATCACAGCCAAAAGCTAGAACAAACTCCCTCTACATGGACCGTCACTCCTCGACTTCCGCATAAAGCGGAACACCTGGATGTTAAACTAAGCATTGGCGGCTGATGACATTTAAAAGTGGTGCGGCGTAGAAGTTCTTGGTGACTGACCTTTGACGAGTGAGCACGACTGCTAGAAGGGGAGGTTCGGGGGGTTCTCCTCCGCGAAAATCTCTGAAAAAGAGTGGGGAAATGGTGCATTTTCAAGCTAATTTGAGACCGCAAGAAGGTTAATAAAGCAAATGTGAAAATTTAGTTATGACATCAATAAAGAGATTTCATGTGATAATGATGTAGGCAGCTGCTTATCAACTATAACCACAGAACTATATACCTCCCTTGAGGGGACCATACGTCGTCTGAGTCAGATCTGTGAATTCAGCGCTAACAAACTGCATGCCACATGCCCTGTTGGACTCTCTTGACCAATGGCAAAATGGAGCAGTCATAAGACCATGTTGCCTTGTTCCTCTCCTGCCTCCACACCACCACTGTCTTGGTGTCACCTCATAAATGATGATGAAGTGCAAGAAGCGTGTCATACCTGCAAAGTTCTTTAGCCCAGATAAGATTCTGCAGAGATTATTCAAACATATGTGACTTGCCTGGTGTAACTGCAATTCGCACCCCCTGAACTCACATCATATGGAAGAGGACATCTAGCAAGAATAGAAATGACAAATGGAACATCAGGGAGAGGGTGGTCTGTTATGGCAGTGTACTCAAATGTGAAACCCTCACTGCTTATGAGTATCTCATGGGGTTTGCACAGTGTGTGTCCCTCTTATGTGAGGCAGGCCAGTGTTTCTGAGAGGAAGGTAGGTTTGTGGAGAATGCCTCAAATATGGGACGGGGCAGTGCCTCTTGGAGGGTTTTAGGGTTTGCTCAGAGTCCCTCAAATGGCAGTCAGAGACAGATATGGTTAGACAACAGAATGGCAGCTACTCAGTTGTCTGCCACCTGCTCTCACAACTAACACCACTTTTCAAACACACTAATACGGCTGGTTTAGACATGGCGAGGGACCCCACCTTTTTCATCTCCACCTCACCTCCCATCTACCTTTCATCTTCCTCCCCGGTGCGTTCTGTTCTTCACTCCAAATAAATACAGAAGCTGCATGTGAACCCTCCCTCCCCGTGTATAAATACAGATCATTGGCCAGGACTTCTGGACAGCTGTTGAGTCAGTGAGAAATTCTAGTCTCCCTACCATACCCCTGGAATTGTATGCAACTTTAAGCTGACCACTCATTAACTACTTTCAGAGATATTGTAACGTTTCATTGCCTAGTCCCCGACAGACCACGATTAAAGAGACATTAAGCATTTAAGTTTACTACGCAAAATCTAAAAAAATATGAAATGTGCAATTTCGTCATGGGTGAGTTTGTAAGCAGTGCACTTGGAGGAGTAGGGTGGTGGTGATAAAGGTGCATCGTTCACCATGCATCAGGCATTTCTGTTCTTTTTAGGTTCACATATTAATTCTATCCCTTTAACAGAGGTTTAAGAGAAGATGACGATGTATGTGTTTTTGCATTGTAAAAAAATAGAGACCACTACGCCATCGTCACACTGCACAACCCTTGGAACAGTCAGCCATATTTATTTTTAATAAAATTACAAGGAGTTTTAACTCATTCTATTGTCCCTTCAAACCACTGAAAAGTAACTGTCCCATGTGCAGTGTGTGCACGCCAATCAGGGCACCTTACACCTCTGTGTATATCAATGCTCCCCTGTGAGTGAACTCTCTAGTCCCCTGTGTGTGAATAGAGCCCTCTCCACTTTCCAGACACTGTACAGCCGATGCTCTGTGTAGTGTGTTTGTGTGCACCACAGTTCTCTTGTGTGTCAGCTGCAGCAGGGCTCTCTAAGTATATTGTGTGCATCAGCGCTCTCCTGTGTGCAATGGGCCCTCTCCGTTCCTTGACCTCTGCACTGTTTGTGGGCTGTAAGTGTCCCCTCTGGAGTGGGTGTGTGTGCACCTCTGGGCTCCCCAGGGTGTGCTCTGCAGGGCTCCCTGGGTTTCGTGTGCACTGGGCCTCTGCCTTCCCCGGACTGGGGATTATCTGGTGGCTCTGATGCACGCTGTGTAGTGTGTTTGTCAGAGCACGTGTGTGTGTGCGTGCGCTACAGGGGTTGACACGTGCTTCGAGGTTCTTGGTGTGTGCTTCAGAGATCCCCTGTGTGTTTGCTCATCAGAGATCCCCTGTGCAGTTACGGCCGGCAAAATGGGCGGGTGGGTTCGTGGGAGGTGTGTGTGTGGGGGTGGTTAAGTGGCCATAAATAAAAAAACGTACCTTCCGCCAGTTCCACCATCAAGAGCTGCCGCCTCAGCTCCTGGCCTCCTGATGCTCCTGGGTTTTAGGCAGCCTCCCTCCTCCTGCTCCCCTAAGCCAATCACAATGCTGCAATGGCAGCGTTGTGATTGGTGAGGCGCAGGGGAGAGCGCCCCAGCCGTGATACTTTCTCATACATAGAGAAAAAGGGAGAGTAGGCGTTGTGCTTGAGGGCAGGGTGGAGTGGTTTACCCACTGTTGTGGGTAAGCCACTCCCCCCTTGCCCTCAAGCAGGGCAGCCCACCCTCTCTCCCCCAACCAGGCACTCCTGCTTTCTTGCAGTGCGAGAAGCAGAAACGTAAAATGGTAGTTTCCAATTTATGTTTCTGCTTCTCGCACTGTGAGAAAGCAGTGAGGCGACGCCCAAACGCCCCTATGGAGGAACTGTCACTGCAAGAAAGAGCACCTCCAGACCTACACTCCTGCTCTGGCACCTGGTTACCCTCACGGGTGATAACCTGCACCATATAAATTTACCTAACACCATGCACAGACCTATTGATTTTGGCACTGCTTTTAAAGTTTTGAAGTACTAAATACATGCGACAATAGTAGCTGCATTTTGCCTCACAGAACTTCTAACGTGTAATGCATGTCCACAATTAGCTTCTGCTGGGACAGAAAACCTGTTAAAAGACAGCCATAAAACATCCAACTTGAAAACGAATTAGCTCATTCATTATCTGAAAGTAAACGTCACAGTAAGTTCTCGGTTGTGGAAAAAAATAGCTACGCATTAAAAAAAGAAAGTTAAACAAACCATGCCTTTATGGAGGAAACAATTTTTAAAAAGTTGCCAGGTATCAATTATATCATGAGATAAAACGGAGGCTTCGCATTAGTAGGAAGAAGTACAATGTGTCTGCGTGAATAATGTGGCAGTTGTGGAGACTTTCAAATTCCGAGACACAGCCCTCTGCGTGATTCACTGCTGCGCGAGAGCAAGAAGTAAAGCCTGTTGCTCCCGGCTCATCCCGCAGACACCTCGGTGAGATTTGCATGCAGCATGTTATCTTTGCACCTCTGACTTACAGTGGCGCTGATGATGCAGATAAACTTTTCTGCCAAAATCATTTCAAACGATTCTCTAAATTCATGGCCTGAGATTTTCTCCAAAACAAATGAGACGATCTTAACCTCAAAGAGATGCGCGGCATACATTTTTCGTGAATCATCCACAAGGTAGGTTTGCATTTCTCGGTAAGAAAGAGTGAATATTGATTTCACACTCAGTGAACTGCCCCACCTATGGATCCGAGCAAAAACACAAGAAATTCATCAACGCAACTTATTGACAGACACGTGGCAGGCCTCGCTCCGCTCTCACTGTAACTGGTCTGGTGGGGATTTGTATCTTCACGGTGTGATTGCGCAGAACCGGGCCTGGTGCACAGGGCCTATATTACCCTTGACTTTTAAGCCCTGCCGCCCAGCGGCCCACTGTCCATGATGATGGCGCATCACACATGCATCACTCCCATTCCATCACTCCCTCTCCCCCCCCACCCCCCTCATCCCCCACATTGAATTTGGAATAGACTCACCTGCGCCAGCAGCAGACAGGGCAGCAAGGCTAGCCAGGGGCAGGCTAGATTTTAGATATAATGACATTATGGCTGGAAGTTTTCGTCTCACAGTGCCGATCAGTCGTTTCTGGCCTCTCGGTGGGATCATTGGGATGGCTCGCCAGTCACGCGCACTTCACAATGCGCATGACAATTCATGGTCACAAAACCCCACGCTAAGGGCGAAGAGTAAGACCACGCAAGCGCAGTAGCTGAGACATCTGCTCGCTGTGCACCATTACCATTTTTTGTACTTTACCTGTGGAGATAGAATCCCAGGAACTTTGTGACAATATCTCCCAGTTCTTCATTAGAAAGATCGAGGGCATATATGATAAGATACTAGCCTCTAAGGACAATAGTAACAACATGGTCACAGCTGACTATATGGCTCAGTCACCGAATGGAGTACAAATGAACTGTGTTAATAAGCTCGCAGAATTCCCTCCCATATCAACGGAGGAGGCAATTGCCTTAATTACTCAAATAAAGAGCGGGTGCCCCTCAGATATCATCCCGGCACGCATCATGCCATTACTTGCTAATGATCTGGGTGCTGGAATTCGACATATAGTTAACTTATCCCTGAGTACTGGGGAAGTCCCCCCGGATTGGAAACGTGCACTGGTTAGACCATTGAGGAAAAACACCACTATCCCTTGGACCGAATTGACAAACTTGAGACCAATCTCTCTTCTCCCTTTACTAGGGAAGCTTACTGAGAAGTTTGTTAATCGGCACCTGTCAAATTCTATCGAAGGTGCTGGGGTGCTAGACCCCTCCCAGTCCGGGTTTAGGCCAAGGCACAGCACTGAGACCGCCTTGCTGTCCGTCGCTGACGATCTTCATATGCTACAGGATGGAGGTTTTTCCGTTATCCTGGTGCTTTTAGATTTGTCAGCGGCGTTTGACACGGTGTCTTATGACATCATGACCTCCAGACTAATTGACATCGGGCTGGAAGGCAGGGCGCTGGCCTGGCTAAGGAGTTTTCTCACAAAGCGTACCCAAAGTGTCATCTTGGGTCCATATCGGTCGGAGGAGGTGGAGATCTCAAAGGGGGTGCCACAGGGCTCCTGTTTGAGCCCCACATTATTTAACATCTACGTGGCCCCCCTGGCTAACATCATGAGATTCCACGGTTTCATCCCGGTATCGTATGCGGACGATACTCAACTCCTCTTCCCATTTAAAACGCTGACACCCGAAGTGCGTAACTCCTTTGCCCGGGGGATGAAAGAGGTGGCCCACTGGATGGCATCAAACTTCCTGCAGTGCAACGTCTCCAAAACGGAGGTGATGCTCTTTGGGGAAGCCAAACGCCTATGGACTCCTGACTGGTGGCCTCAAGATCTGGGCCCAGTTCCTGAGCCCAAACTAGTTGTGAAAGATCTTGGAGTTAAACTGGATCAGGAACTTGCCTTGAAACAACATGCAAATCAAGTGGTCGGCTCCTGTTTCCATGTTATTGGGCTTCTCCGGAAGGTGTTCCCCCTGCTCCCTGATAACACCAGAAGAACTCTGGTACAGTCGCTCGTGATGAGTAGACTAGATTATTGTAATGGCTTGCTGTTAGCTGCCAACGAGGGGATTATTGCAAGACTACAGGTTGTGCAAAACACCGCCGCACGCCTTGTTCTCAATGTTCCTGCTCGTACCCCATCGAGACCCTTGTTAACCAAACTTCACTGGCTTTCAGTGAAACAGAGGGTGATGTTTAAAACATGCTGCATCATCCATAAGTGTCTCACAGGGAAAGGCCCTGAGTACCTGACTAAAAAGTTCAATTTGTATGTTCCATCTAGACCTCTTAGATCAGGAGATCAAGAACTGCTATGTGTCCCAAGGTTTAAGAAGACAAGACAAGGGGGAAGGGCCTTGTCAGTAGCTGGCCCCAAGTTGTGGAATGATCTCCCCGTGGAAATCAGACGATGCAGAGATCATTTTCCTTTTAGGAAAAAATTAAAAACTTTTCTCTTTCAATACTAGGCCATCCCTTTAGGGTGGAAGAATATATGATTGGGTCTTTTTTTGCTCACAGATGATGCCAGAGGCGCTGAGATACTCCTTCGGGAGTTGATTCCTAGCGCGATATAAGCTTGCAAATAAATTTAATTCATGAAGACAAGTCTCTAGAGCAGGCATATGTTAACCTCCCTATTTACGTGACCTATCCCAGACCGTCACAAATGTGATGCTAGCTCCACTGAGGGGGCCCCTTGAGCACGCCCGCCTCCCTTTAATTTATGAAGTCTAGAGCGAGGGTGCGAGGCAGCGTATTATAACGTAAGTTACATAACCCCTACCTATCAAGATACCAGACACCCGGTCACAGATCTGAATAGTCTAGTGCTTACTGACTCTGCGCTGATGGGGCCCCTGGAGATTGGGGGCCCCCGCAATGCAGGGGCTGCAGGGGCCTGTGTTACGCCCCTGCTAGGAAGGTGCTGGAAACTAGCAAGGGGGGCAGATTAACTATTCTCAACTCCATCATGTGCCAACTAAGGAAAGGTGCTAGATACTTGAAAGGGGGCAGGTTTACTATTCCCAACTCCACTGTGTGCCAATTTGGGGAAGGTGCTCAAAACATTTATACATAAACATATGAAACATTTTAATTTTAAATCTATACTGTTTTATTTCTTTTAAAGTACTAGGTCTACATCAATCCATCCACAGAAACAAAAAACTCAAGCAGCGAAAATAAAGTAACGTCTACATCAAATTGCCTAACCATCATTTAAACAAGTTCTCAAACAGTTCCAATAATAATGTTAGCCATTTCTTTCGAAATCCATTTAGGGCAATAAAGGCCAATATTCATCTTCCACAAGCAGAATAAAATCCCCAAAATATAATTTAACTTTTTGTAAACTGTGTATCAAATGTGTAACTTAATATTTCATTTTACAGTATTTAACTTACATATTTGAAATGTAAGTAAAATGTTTTATCATTCACTTATAAATTATTTCAGAACAATAACATTGTAAGATCCAAAGAAAAAGCAACCTCCAACTTCCTCAGAAGATTTCACCTCACCACATTATATGCAAACGAGCACGATTAAATGTTTTTCTTCTATAAACAGGTAAATAACTATCTTTAAAATATTTCCTTCAGCATAATTTGAGCAACTAGCAACTTTTCTTTCATTTGAGCAACATGAAAAAATAACCTTTTTCTATTTTCGTAGGATAAATCATAGCATTTCAAATATTAACTACTTATAAAATCGTTTCTCCTGCAGCTTTCAATCGACATACAATTTTGCTTTCATTAGCACTATGTGAACAACAAAAATGTGTTTTCGACTTTACAGGATAAAGCATAACGTTCCCATAATATGCTATCAACATACTGTTTTTTTCTTTCAGAACAGCATGAAAAATGCAAGGCAAGCTGAATACATTTGCTCTAAATAAAATTCTCAAATATGATGGGTACCTTTATTGTAAGGGGGGACATACTGAGCACAGGAGTCATTGAAGATATGTGGACTACTTCTTGAGCAGTTGCAAAGGCAGAGCTGTTGCACTTAGTACATTGTTGAAAAACTATGCAGCATAACCACTCTGCCTCTGGAACAGAGTTGGCAATGAGAGAATATGTACAGCACAGTACATCCCTTAGTACCACCTCTCGTGAGATCTGTGGCTCAATATTGAGGGTAATTGCTCAGAACATTCAAATGCATGTTGCTTGTAGTATACTCACAATTGTAAATGTAAAATAATGTTGCAAAGTCAAACTCAGGCGAGTAATCCCTAACTAACAACTCTTTGTACGTACTCTGAAATTCACATCCCCCCAGAACAAACAGGGTCTTTCACATAAGAACCTTTCCTTCTCTATTTGCAACCAACACCCTCAAATGCTTATCCTCATTTTTGTTCCATTCATAACACTGTTAAATTTGAAAATAGTGACATTTGGATGATGGCTGCACCTATAACCTCATAGGAGCATCGAACGTTCAGCGGCCAGTGCTGAACGTTCGAAGAGCGGGTGCTGGCCCGTCGGCCAACGGTCGTGCGCAGCACTGGCAAGGTAGTGCTCGCGACAACCGTTGGCCGAAGGCAGCACTTAAGGGGTTAAATCAACACCCCATCCATTCAGTCAAAGTTACACTATACATGCTAATGTTAGTCAACAACTATCCCACCTATTTATAGGCTACTCACTGACAAGCAATTTTCAACCAAGACTACATTTTCATCAGTTGTCACATCTAAAACAACTAACATAAGTCCTAGGAAAATAATAATTTACTTTGAATAACAACTGATAAACACTATTTATAAATTGTATCCAAATACCCAAATTAAAGCATAATTTTATTTTATTTTTTCCCAGGGGTATTGGAAAATATATAAAAAATCATACTTAGCTGAGGATTACCTGTCATACAGTAAACTACAATTCAAACTAAGAAAATTAACAACTTTGTTTTGTACCTCCTGATTTTGTGGGTGACTTCTCCACATCTTGAGGAATTTCAAATTATTTTGACAATACATGGATCGGCCATTTGAAGAGGTTGTTGTTTCGAAAAACAATGGTCCCTAGGCAGTCAGGGATAATCATGTGAAATAAATATAGATCAAAATTGGATTCTATATTATCTGTCCAGCCGGGCAGGGTTTAATAACATATATCATTGTGCAGTCAGTTATCTGTACAATATCAAGTGGGACACGGCCTGTGACATACATAGAAGGTGGGTATCAGGCAAGAGGAGACAGCTTGCATACAATCAAAATTATTTGCAGATTAATGATTCAAGAATACACTATTGTGACTTTCCATATGGTATAGTCAAAACCATATAGTGTAGGGTGTTGACGATGTTTCGATCCCTATTTATGGATAACAGGATCATCTTCAGGACATTGTGATTCATGCCTTATTTACATTTCTCGAAAGATTACTGAGAGGCGTTGGTCATGAAGGGAGACCCATAAAATAAAAAGACAGTCTTTACAAGCATCGGCTCGGCTGTAGGCTTGGAGTCCCATTGAGGACCTCCTTCAACGATTACAATCAGTACTTTATCCTTTTACCTCTCGACTCGCTGCATCATCCATATTGCTGTTTTAATAACACTTAATTTTATCGGTCTTCCTTCATGACCGACGCCTCTCAGTAATCTTTCGAGAAATGTAAATCACACACCATGTCACAGAATTGATCACCTTCACCTAACAGGTAGGTAGCCTATTCATGCTCTCTATGTAGGCAGTGCATGCACCCTGCCATCCTTCTCAGAATGCATGGAGCCATATGACCACACCAGCACTCACATGACTTCCAACTTGGCATTGATCCAAAAGTCACATCCAGTGTGCAGACAGCTAACCGTAAGTAACTGTCACATAAATTAAACTTTGACTCATCAAGTCATCTGTTAAAGAAAATCAGGGCACAATCATGCACAGCACAGAATACAATGTGTAAGTGCCATGGTATCAGAGCATGAAGGCCCATATGAACACAAAACATGCATGGTCAGTTGGTCAAACAAATTATAGCACATGATATGGAAAAGGTATGTATAACATTACAATGGCTAGCTCTTGCTTAGCTGAAAGTGATTCCATGCAGAGCAAATCAAAAAAAGCATCACATAAAGTTGATGTGCCGCAAGTTGTTAGATGACGACATGGCCTTATAAACACACAATCTGTACGTGGCACATGGTTTATTTTTACATGTCACACCATGGACAAGTAATGTGTGTACCTCAACATCATGTCCTGATGCCCATGTATCTTGCAGCCATACCAAGTGATTGCAATATAAAGTGGGTGGTGTATCACATGTAACAAACAAATGTCTAACACCAAGCTTGTGGGGTGCACTTCAACGATCATTTGACCTCTGTTCAACAGGAGATCCACAAGCAACTGCTGCAGAAGACAACACCAACCTGAATTGCCAGTCTCCCACCCCGTAACATGAACTTTCGGATGCAGACTCCCTACGTTTCTCGGATTAGGAGCAACTACCTGGCCCATCCGGTTTGCCAGGGCGCACCACGTCTCAGGCCCTCATTGTCCCCACCACCACAGCAACAACAACAGCACCGACCCCTGCTGCAATGACCTGTGCAGCCTCAACCACTACCACTTCCACTGCTGACTGCAACACTCTCCCTGCCTCAGTGGTTACCAACACCACCACACAATCAGAGGAGGGCAGGGAGAGTTTGCAGGTACGTCGAGTGCCAATGCCACAGTTCTGGGTCAGCAGGGCAGGTGGGAGGGAAACTAGGGGACAAATACAGAACACTGGGTCTGAATGCCTGGCCACCATCGCCAGAGTCCTTGGGGCGTATGAAAAGACCCAGGGACAGATGGACCAGGTTGTGGAAGAAGTGCGTGAGCTCCACCTGCTGCTGAGGTCTGTGGACACGCGTATGGGCCAACTTGTGGACCTCATGGGCCAGCTGGTGGGTGTTCTGAGAGACAGACATGCAGCGCAAAGGATAGCTCAGCCCCCTCCATTGACCAGCATGCTGATACTCCCACCACCTCAGCTGCGGCCACAGAGAGAGGTATGTTGCAACAAAATGACTCCTCAGACACCACTGAGCCTGCAGCAGTGGCCCCCCTGCCAAACACACAAGGGGCTGTCCGAGAAACATTAGGAGAGGATCACGTGGCAATGCACCATCCAAGCGCTAGTCGCCGAGACAGCCATGATGGCATCTCTGTTCCCCGTGACATTGATTTTGTAGACTATCCTTACCCACACTGCCATGTTGATGGCAGTGTGGTGACTACTCTATTTGTCTCATTTACCATCATTGACAACTCATAATTAACCCTGGGCAAAGCACAACGCTACGCTCGCGTAGTTTGCGAAGTTTGCGCTACTTCGCACTATGCAAATTACACGTAGTACAGTGCAAACACGCGTAGGGTAATGCAGCGGTAATTTTTTGCTTGCTCGCGGTCCTCAACGTCAAGTTGGTGACCGCGAGCAAGTAAAATGACATCCCAGCGAGACTTTTTCCTCGTTCGCGATCAGCAACATCAAGCTGCCGATCGCAAGTGTGAAAAATAAACCTTGCGGTGAGATTCTAAACGCGGGGAGGTCAGGCTTCTCATTGCGAGTGGTAGCGTATGCTCGCGACCGCTCGCAATGAGAAACTACCAGTCCGCGTTGAGAAAGCTGCTGCTCAAGTAGAAATCTACTCCAGCGGCAGAAAACGACCGCTTGCACTGTGCAAGATGCAGTTTGCACTGATTGCACAGTGCGGACAAGCATCCGGCACTGTGCAATCAGTGAGAACAGCATTTTGCACAGTGCACTACGCAGTTCGCGTACCTCACGTAGTGTGAAGGGCAAACTATGCCCAGGCTTACCATAATTTCACTTAGCACCATTTTGTAAATAATCAATTTTCTGTCACAAATACTCATTGTAAATGAACACTCTTTACACACCTATGTCTTTGTGCCAACTCCCTGTTTATCAAAGTATGTACAATGTCAACTCAGAATCCAATGCAACACAAGCCCCGATTGTGACGAGGCATTGAGAGGGTGAAGTGACCTAGAATGACACTAGAGAATGACATTTATTTGTCAGGTGATGCCATCACAGCTAGAACACACCACTAGTCATCAAGGTGCACAAACCAGCATACATAACAATGAGCAACAACATCAACATAGACATGAGGTAGTTGGTCAAAAATACCCTGTGCCACAAACATCAGCCATTAGCACCGAGCCAACAACAGCCAGCAGTCAAAAAGGCCTTCTAGCCCTTGTCACTACCATCAAAGACAACAGACAATGTCACTATTGTACAATGTCACTCTCACTCGCACTCAAGGGAAGTAGTTGTTGATCAACTGTTGACTCCGGTCAACACCTTCCTCCTCTCCACTATCGTCGTCACTGGTCAAGTGTGGGTTGGCGGGGGGGGGGGCATCTGCTGCTCATCATTGTCCAGGAGCAGGGTGATCTCTTTGCGCAAGGCCAGGTTGTGGAGCATGAAACTACAATGTGACATACCTTTTGGGGAGAGTAGAGTAGTGCACCCCCGCTCTTGTCCAGACATCGGAATCTGGACTTCAGTATTCCAAAAGTACGCTCCACCACATGAGGTGTCCTCCCATGTGCATCATTGTAGCGGACTTCACCCGGGGTCCTTGGATTCCTCAGTGGGCTCAGCAACCAAGGCCGGTTGGGATATGCAAAGTCACCTAGGTGTGAGATACACAAACCAAATTTACTAATATAAACAGTAGCTGAGAACAGCATGTCACACATACAGTACACTACTTGACTGCGTACTCACCAACAAGCCACGCACGCTCCGGATGCAGATTTCCAATCAGTTGTGATATGATGCTGTTATGCAGTATGTAGGAGTCATGTACAGATCTGGGAAAAATGGCACAGACATTGGAGATTATTATATCCGCTTGGCATACCACTTGCTCATTAATGTAATGGAAATGCTTCCTGTTCCTGTATATGTGCTCACGTGCCTGTGGTGGAACCAGGCCAACACGTGTGCAGTCAATGGCGCCAACAACATTCGGTATGTTGCAAAGGTCATAAAAATCACCCTTCACAGCTGCCAATTCATGTCTCCTGGGAAAATGGATGTAGCGATCCTTGTATGTCCTCATTGCAGACAGGACATCACGTAGCACCATGCCGAACATTGGTTGAGACATTTCACCTGCGTTGGCCACCATGTACTTGAATTGACAGGTTGCAAAAAAAAGCGGGCCACCATCACCTTAACTGTTGGTGTCAAAGTAGTCGGATAGGTTCTGTTATGCCTCAGATGGGGCTCCAACTCACCACATAGGTCTTGAAGGGTAAGGCGATCCAGACGGAATTTCCTCATGATGTCCTCATGCTCCATGTTCACCAGCACTGTGAACGGACGATGCACATTTGGTCGTCTCGTACATAAAATGAAATTGGACACATGTCAATATAAATCCCCTATGAGATGTGTCAAACATCTTACGTCTTGACTGACACAGCGCCAACAATGACTGGACTGAAACAACAGCTTAATGTGTCACCAGCCCTGGGAGTAGTTGACACAGCACATGTTTGAAACAGCAACACTGCTGGCTTCCACAAAGCTACTGTACCTGCCACACCTTCTTGCTTGAGTCACACAGAGCACACATTTTCCACACAATGAGCACAGTGTGAGTAAGCAGATGAACTATCATAATGATTTCAGCAATCTACACAGTGAAATAGGAACATTATGTAGTTAGTCCACTATTACTGTGGGTTGATTAGCCATCTCACACATTGACATGTTTACAAATATGAGAGTCCATTACACAAGAGATCTGTGTACATGCACACAAATATCATGTGACATGTGAGGAAGTACATGCCAATGCATGTAAACATGTGCGCTGACATGGCATGTGTAGCCATCAGTGAGTTCAATGTCATACTAGCATTTAATTTAGCCGTGAATAAGGTGGCATAATTCATTGCAAGTTCCTAGTGTTCCATGATGAGATTTGCAATTGCCACTGCGAGAGCATGATGTGTTCATAGGTGCGGTATGCGTGCTCTGCCACCGCAATCACGGAAGTTCACATATATTGTATCATTCCGGAACGATATGGGAAGAGAATTCCATAAAGTTGGACCGAGACAGGCAAATGAGAGACCACTCAAGATTAACCCTGGGAACCAAGAATTCCCCATGAGTAGTAGAGCGTAACAAACGTGGAGGTTGATAAGGGTGCACCAAATATTGTGGGTGGTGCCAGACTTGATCTTAAACATATGGCTCAAGGCTTTAAATTTAAGGCGATGTGCGACCTTGAGCCAATGATGATCTTGCAAAGAGCCAGAGATGGAAGCAGTCTTGGAGATCTGACAGAGTAAAACTTTGAGAGTTCCCAGAGTGCTCACACGTTATTGCTCTGCAGTAGCATGTGCCTGTGTGTGCAAGTTAATGTGCATGCATCCTTATTTTTCATATACCATGCTCCATACTGGGCCAAGTAAATATTGCACTTGAGTATTTGGGGAGGATGGCAACATGGACATTTCTACAGTCCTTCTTCAGCAAGAAAAATACAAGCATTGGTCTGAGACTGGGTAATGTAAATGAGTGATACACTGCCTAGCTTGCTGACTTCATGTCAATGTATTGTGTAGCCTTATTTCCACAAATCCATGACTGCATTGAAGGATGGGAGGGACATGCAGTGTTTTTGCAGTCATACAGTCACACTGCTGGTTTGGACCGTCAAAGTCTGAAAAAACATTGCCTGTGCTACGTGATGTCATAGTCCACGAGGTTTTCACATGCTCCTTTGTGACATTGCAAAGGTATTTCACCCAGGGGGTAATGAAGAATGGGCGTACAGTTTTCATATTGCCCCCATTATTATTATTATTATTATTATTATTATTATTATTATTATTATTATTATTATTTATTTTTATAGAGCGCATAGTCACCCTGAGGTATCCCAGCGCTAGAGACCCTAACTCTACCTTACAGCGGGCCAGGGGCAAAACGGGGGGAGGGGATACAGGGGGGGCAGGGGGGAGGGGGGCAGGACTCAGGATGAGGGGGGGATATAACAACTAAGGAAAAAGATGAGTTTTAAGCTGCTTTCTAAAACGTAGGTATTGAGTTTCAAGACGCAAATTGCGGGGGAGCGAGTTCCAGAGGCGGGCCACTTGGACTGAAAAACGTCTTCCTCCTGATCGGACTTTCCTGAATCTGGGGGAGATGATGAAATTTTCTGTATCTGAACGGAGGGATCTTGTAGCTCTGTAGGGAATGATGAATTTGCTGAGGACTGGAGGGCCTTGATTTTGCAGAGATTTCTGGACAAGGCATAAGGCCTTGAATTTGACTCGCTCCCTTATGGGGAGCCAATGAAGGAGTTTAAGAGCAGGTTTAGCGGAGGTTCTGGCAGGGGTATTTGTGATGATCCGGGCAGCGGTATTCCGGATTCTCTGAAGCTTGTTGAGGGTCGCTTCAGGAGCGCCTAGATAGATAACATTACTGTAATCAAGCCTCGATATTATTAGGCCTTGTATTAACAGTTTTTGGGAATTAAAGGGCAACAGGGGCAGAACTTTCCTTAACGATTTCAGGAGCCAAAAGCAGATCCCTGATACTTTTTTAGCCTGTGTAGAAAAAGAGAGGTCAGTGTCGATCCACACACCCAAACTTTTTACCTCTGTTTTTGGTTCAGGGGGGGGACCCAAACAAGCTGGCCAGATGTTCGGGGAGAGTGAAATTCCTTTTGGGCCAAGAAGGAGGACTTCCGTTTTTGTCCCATTCAGTTTTAGGGCTGACCTATTCATCCAGCAGTGAACTTGCGTGAGGCAGTTGAATAGGTCAGCTGTTTGTTGTTTAGGGTGGGACAGAGACACCACCAGTTGTGTGTCGTCAGCATAGCTGACGACGCTCACTCCGAATGGGGTGATAACCTCCTCCAATGTGGACATGTAGATATTAAATAGTGTAGGGCTCAGGGAGGAGCCCTGAGGTACACCACATTGGAGGGGCATCTCGGAGGAGCGGGCGTTCTTCTCCCAGATCTGGTAGGTCCGTTGGGCTAAAAAGGATGAAAGCCAGGAAAGAGCAGAGCCTTCCACCCCAACTCCTTTGAGTCTTTTAATGAGGAGTTGGTGGTCGACGGTATCGAACGCTGCACTTAGGTCGAGGAGGATCACTGCCACTGATCCTCCTCCATCCAATAGCGCTCTGGCTTCCTCTACCGCCGCCAGGAGGGCGATGTCCGTGCCCTGTCCTGGTCGAAAGCCTGTCTGGGAACTTTTTAGCTTGTGATTGGCCTCCAGAAACTGCGAGAGTTTCCTATTGACCAATTTCTCTGCAATTTTGCTGACTCCTGGGAGTAGAGAAATAGGTCTGTAGTTAGCCAGATTTTCAGGGTCGAGTGATGGTTTCTTTAATAGGGCTTTTACAACAGCCGTCTTCCAACTCAGTGGTACGACTCCCTGTTGGAGTGAGGCGTTGATCAAATTTGTAAGGGGGGGAATGATCGTGGAGGCTACCTCCTTGAGGATCCGTAGAGGGGCGGGGTCCCTAGGGGATCCGCTCTTCATGGATTTGAGCGTATTTCCTATCTCTTCTGTTGTAACTTGGTCCCACGATAAGAGACACGTAGGTGACGTAGGGTATGGAAGAGTGATTTCATCGCATGGACTCGAGGGAGGGATTGAAGCCAAAATTATTTGGATTTTGTCGTGGAAGAAATTAGCCAGTTGATGGCATTTCTCCTGATCGGTTTTAGGATCGGAGGGGAGTTCCAGTCCCTGTTCTGGGATTTTTGTAAGTTCTTTGAGGATGGCGTAGGATTCCTTACTAGAGCATCCGGCTTTCTCTATTCTCTCCTGAAAGAAAGCGCACTTGGTTTTTCGAATGGTGGTTTTATAGAATAGAAGAGAGGCGGAGTAGATGTTTTTGTTAGTTTCCGTTTTGTCTCTTCTCCAGGAGCGTTCTGTTCTCTTGCACTCCTGGCGCAGAGCTCTGAGCTCTGGGGTGTACCATAAGGCAGGAGATAGTCTTTTGGGGTGTTTAAGGGTCGCAGTTATTGGGAGCAGTGTATCAAGGGAGGAGGTAATCCACTCATTGAACTGCTTGTCAGCCATGGCAGGGTCGGACGAGAGCTCGGGAATGGAATCTGTAAGGGCTGCGGCCAATTCCTCAGGTACCAGTTTGCGCCATCGTCGGTCGGTTACCTGAATTTTAGAGGTTCGGGGGTTCGTAGTGGGAATTTCCCAGGAGATAGGCACCAGAAAGTGGTCCGTCCATGGGAGGGTCACAGGTGGTTTGGTGGTGACGGTTACTATATTGGAAAAAATAGGGTCCAATAGGTGTCCCTTCTCATGGGTAGGCTCATTATTTACTAGTCGGATATTTAATGATGCAAGGTCTTGCCGAAGGTCTAAGGCCAACCGATTCGTAGGGTCCATGAAGTGGAAGTTTAAGTCACCTAGCATAAGAAAGTTCGAGGTGATCGAAGCTAGTTGAGACACTGATTCAACTACGGCATTAATAAAATTCCCAGGAGCGCCTGGGGGGCGGTAGATCAGTAACCCTGTCAGGGAATGAGCTGGGGAGGTTTGGATGGAGAATTGGCAACTCTCACAATCCTCAATATGGGCATTGGAGGTTCTACAACTAAATTGTTCCCTGAGAATTATAGCCACCCCCCCTCCTCTCCCTTTGGGTCTGTGTAAGGCTTGACAGAGATACCCTGGGGGAAGGGCTGTGACAATATCTGAGTCAGTGCTGCCTGATAGCCATGTCTCCGTTAGAAACAGTATATCGAGATGCTGATCTTGAATTAGTAGATTGGTTTCGACCGCATGTTTAGGGAGGGAGCGGCAGTTGAGAAGTCCCAACTTCAGTGCGGGTTGTGTCGGGGGCAGGGGGGATGGGTTACAGCGCATACAATTAGAGAAGGTCTCACCTTCAGTATGCGTGTGGTGGCAAGCAAGGATTGTCTTTGGTTGTAAGGCGCGCAGTGCATCTCCAGTATTTATCAATCGCTCATGAGGGCCATCGGGCAGAGTCACTGGGCCTAAGGCCGTCTGGGCCCGGATGGGCCCAGACGGGCTTGCCTTTGGCGCGCCTTCGGCGCGCTGACGGCGCGCCCGCTGCGCCCGTCCGCTGCGCTCCCTGAACTGACACATAATTTATGGTCGAGAGGAGTATTGATAGGAGGTGGGCGTGGCCACCCGGAGGGGGCGTGTCCTGGTCTCCTCGCGGCCGTGAATGGCGGCGTGCGCTAGGGTCGAGTGTCAGACAGCGAAGGAGTCAGCTGTTTCCAATGACACAGGTCAGTGCAGGGGGAGAGGTGCAAGTGAATTTAAAAGCACACACAGAGTCAACAGTTTTAAAATCAATCAGTCAGTTTCTTTCAGCGTTGCTCCCGGCTTCCGCCTCAGGAGTTTAGGGTCAAAGTGCAGCTCTCCAAGCTCGAGCGCGCTTTTATCTGTTTTCAGTGGGAGGTGGGCGTGGCCACCCGGAGGGGGCGTGTCCTGGTCTCCTCGCGGCCGTGAATGGCGGCGTGCGCTAGGGTCGAGTGTCAGACAGCGAAGGAGTCAGCTGTTTCCAATGACACAGGTCAGTGCAGGGGGAGAGGTGCAAGTGAATTTAAAAGCACACACAGAGTCAACAGTTTTAAAATCAATCAGTCAGTTTCTTTCAGCGTTGCTCCCGGCTTCCGCCTCAGGAGTTTAGGGTCAAAGTGCAGCTCTCCAAGCTCGAGCGCGCTTTTATCTGTTTTCAGTGGGAGGTGGGCGTGGCCACCCGGAGGGGGCGTGTCCTGGTCTCCTCGCGGCCGTGAATGGCGGCGTGCGCTAGGGTCGAGTGTCAGACAGCGAAGGAGTCAGCTGTTTCCAATGACACAGGTCAGTGCAGGGGGAGAGGTGCAAGTGAATTTAAAAGCACACACAGAGTCAACAGTTTTAAAATCAATCAGTGAGTTTCTTTCAGCGTTGCTCCCGGCTTCCGCCTCAGGAGTTTAGGGTCAAAGTGCAGCTCTCCAAGCTCGAGCGCGCTTTTATCTGTTTTCAGTGGGAGGTGGGCGTGGCCACCCGGAGGGGGCGTGTCCTGGTCTCCTCGCGGCCGTGAATGGCGGCGTGCGCTAGGGTCGAGTGTCAGACAGCGAAGGAGTCAGCTGTTTCCAATGACACAGGTCAGTGCAGGGGGAGAGGTGCAAGTGAATTTAAAAGCACACACAGAGTCAACAGTTTTAAAATCAATCAGTCAGTTTCTTTCAGCGTTGCTCCCGGCTTCCGCCTCAGGAGTTTAGGGTCAAACCATGGATATGTGTGCATTGTGCACAAGAGTAAAATGCCTGAGTGTAAAACTTTGGGTGTAATTCACGATGACACATCAGATAGATGTAGTTTGGAGATATCATCCCTCCATTGTTTTCATCATGTGTTCTGTCTCACACGTGTAGGCACTGTTTGCCCTCTCATAGTTTACATGCATGTGATTTTTAAACTGGCCCACGTTTAACCTCAGTGTGAGTCCCCCTAGCCTGCACAGAAAATGCCCAATTTAACAAGGACCCATCAGTAAATGGACAGAGTGAGACATGTGTTGTTCGCCAGCCTATTTCTCAATGAGCTATCTTAGGCCTGAGGATTGCACAAGACAGGCCAACACCTAGTGAGAAGAGTGTGTGCATGTAAGATCATGTCCCTAAATGCGACCTTCATGACACATGTAGACATTCACTGGCCAAGAACATTGAGGGGTGTGTAGTGTTGGACACAGTGAGTCTGCCCTGACACATCATTTCAAATGTATTGTATGTATTTCTTACTCACATACTGCATCACAGATGAGGGTTTCTGCGCTGGCACTCTGCATGTGAATGAGATGGCCAGGTACTGTGTCCATCATCATACATGTATACATTTATATGAGAGTATTTGATGCAAGTATACTATGTGTCATGTTGTATGGCCTCTGCTCAACATTTATGTATTGGTGTGCTATGTTTTTTCATGCTCTTGTACTGACACACATTGGTATATAACACAGTGTCATTGAAACTTCCTCTTCTTGTCTCCCATTCCTGAAGCTTAAGGTCCACCAGCGTAAGGTCATATGGAGGGCCATTGCACGCAAGGTGCAGGTTCTGGGTGTCTCCAACCGACGGCACACACACTGTCACAAGAGGTGGAATGACATCTGCCGGCTGAGCATATACGTGGCAGAGATGTCAATGGGGGTGCTCCCTCGGAGTGGCAGGTTGGCACAAAGGAGCATGAAACCACTAATGGCCCACATATTGGCAGTGACACAGCCAGAGCTGCATGGGCCCATCAGCAGCAAGTTGGGGGGAGTATTCTGCGAAGTGTGACTTGGGGTGTGAGTGACTGCATGAATCCCAAACCTGAGCCAGTGCGGATCTCTGTGATGTCTCTAGTGTGATGCAATGGCTTCTAAGCGGCCTCTGTGTTAAGTGCAACTGTTATGCATGTTCACAACATGTAGTTTCTCATGTGTTTAATACAATGACCCTTGACATCGCAAGATGAGATGTGGCCTTGTGACATATGCTGCCTTATGATTGTCATAGACATCACCTGGCAGTGAACAGCAGCGAGCATCATGTTAGTGTGCATTTATAGATGTTTGCTGTGCACAACTTAAAATTTATGACAACTACACAGCTGACACCAATGTGCAACTGTAGTTGTGCTTCAAAGCACAAGATGGTGGATAGCAGGACCTTATGGCCATTGTAAAAGGACATTTGGGAGTCTGTAGCTGTGGTCTTCCCTTAAAGCAGTGGTTCCCAAACTTTTTTGACCCGTTGCCCATTGCATGTGACTCTCCACTGTTACCTTTTTGGAGGGTGGTGTGATGCAAGCCCAACCTCTGGAGTAATTGTATTTTTCTCCCAGAAGATAGTTGGGTTTAACTGATGAAGGTATTATAATCATATTTGCAGGGTGTTTCTTATTACTAAGGTGGCACCCCTAATAAAATATTCCTAGTTACACTACTTTGCTCATGCCTTTTTAGAGTACCCTCTCAAACTTTTTTATCCCATTTACAGTGCTAGGTAGCACCCCTATGCATGTAGGCCCCCATTGCCAAAGTGTTTCTGGGGTTGAAGAATATTTGCATGCACTTTCATTTCTACCCATGTCATACGTGCCAACACACCTGTCTCAGCAGGGTGATTCATGACTTTTTTAAACCACATACATCTTTATTTTATTTTCCTTCCAAAAATTGCCTTTTTAACGTCCCTCTTTCTTGCTTCCAAATGTTGACATTATGGTGTTTAACTTCCCTGTGCTAAAGAAGAGAGAATATGCCTGTCTGGAAATGTGTTTCTACTCAAACAATCAATCATGGATTTGTTAAGCGTGACTACTCACCCGTAAGGTTCTCAAAGAATCGTACTGTACCAAAATAAATACTGGAAGTACCTAAGATTCAAGGACAAATGTCAATACTTAATAATACTTAGTGTGTTTAATAGACATGACAACCGTACTTTCCTGATAACTTGCATTGGTGTAAAATGCATTTGGAAAAAAACTAAACTACAAACAAGTCTAACAAAATAAAACAGGCATCTTCCACTTACTTTGGGAGTGTTGGATTGTGGGGATCCAGTGAAATATGGAGATCATCTCCATCGACATGCCATCAATTAAGCACTTTGTTTACAGCTTTAGGCATATGACTTACAAATCATCGACATCAAGCATTTCAGTCTAATTAGTTTAACTGAAGTCAACAACCACTTCAACAATAAATGCATTAAAGTGCTTGGTGTGCGGCTCCCCTGGCTAGATTTGATGGCTCCCCAGGGAGCCACAGTGCACCGTTTGGGAACCACTGCCGTAAAGTGACTCCATATGTGACAGAGGCAACATGTTGAGATATATATCTATCTCATCTACAGGCACGTAGGTATGCTTACAGAGATTAGTATGTTAGGTTACAAGGAGGCACAGGCCAGTTATTTGGCTGTGTCAACATCACATGGGGCATTAATGTCAACTATGCATGTTTCCATGCATCCTCTGATGATTGTATAAAGGTTGCACATGCTGACTGCACATGCTGGAGGGCAACATGGGGGGATCATTTTCTAGTTTTGTTCTTTGCTTGCTTATGATGTTTGTGAGTATAGCACTTTACGGAACCTATGTCTCTATCAGAAGGACAGGGGACCGACACCAGTGGGGAAGCTTCTGGCACGACTGCCACACAAAACCCCATGACACCGATGTGACCAGCACCTCGGAGGTGGACAGGAGTGCCCTTAATGAATCATGCCCAGAAACACCAACCTACACATCATCAGACTCCAGAGGTGACTCCTCGATGTTGGCTGGCACAGGGAGTTCGTAATCTGCCTCTTCTTCCACCACACATCGTCCAGTGCACACCCTCCCGGATGCTTCCACAAGTGCTGTCTGTGCCCTCAGTCCTAGGAAGGGTAAAGTTTCCTTCTCCCCGGCTCCCTTAGTGTGGAGGCGGTGGACCTTTTGCGCCAGCTGTGTGTGGGTCAGACTGCGCTCCTGAATGCCTTCCAGGATTATTACAAGAAGTTGGCACAGGTAGTTGCCTTCATGGAGGGCATTCATTCTGATGTGGGTACGCTACACCAAACTGTTCAGTCTTTGTCCTCCACAGTGACAGCAGCCATTCAGCAGTCACAGGCTCCCAGTCCAGCTCCAGTCCCTTCAGCAACCACCGTACCAGTGGCACCACCTGACAAGAGTGCCCACACGCCACAGCCCTCAGGCACCAAGTCCTCCATACGCAGCACACAACAGCAGCACTCCAAGTGGCCCAGACCACAAACACCATCTCCACAACACAAAACAGGCACACAGAAGCACAAAGGCAAAAGCCCATCACATGACACTCAGGGGCATCAGGCCAGAAAGCAGGCCTCAACCTCACATTCATCCAAATCACCCCATCCAAGGGCACTCCCATCCCCACACCTGCTCCCAGAGACAAACAAACAGTTGCCCTGTCTGTTGTGTACCTGGTGCCCGCAACGACTAAGCACAAAAACTTCTCTAAGGCAGGTTCACCCACAACGTCAACTCCCACCCACACCCCTCTGAAGCTGGGACAGAGAGCAAAGTGTGTAGTTTACCTGGACAACAGGGGATGGAGGGGAAATGCAAAGCCACTTCAAGCGTAGCAACAGATCCAGCAAATTCGCACAGGGAGAGCCACCTGCACCTGATACACCTTTGGTGGAGAGTGAGGCTGTTGTGCCCACCTCACTTCCCACTCCGGCCAAGACAATTATGGGCTATTGAACCCCAAGAAGTTGAGACCCAGCCATCAACATTCACCCTCACACACTTTGTCTCCCAGCAGCATGTATCCACCTCCCCATGCCACTACACCACCCGGTCGAAGCAGCCCTCAAGCTCCCACAGCCACTGATGCCTCTACCTTAGATGGTCCTCTCTCACCCAGGTCCAGTCCTCCAACTGGCCCTGACAATCAGCCACCTCCCAGTTCAACTGACAGCAAAATTTGAGGCAAGGTCACCCTCCCAACACCATTTCTCCCACAGTGGTGCCTGGACTGCCCATTTGTATCCCCTGAGCTGGGGTGATTCCCATGGCAGTGGACGGTGTTACCCACTCCCTGTGCAGTTTCTTGTGTACACATGTGCATACTTTGAATTTGTACTGGACAATGGTCTTGCTGTTTGTCACTTTGGATGCCCATTCCCTGTGCAGTTTCCCATGCATGCATGTGAACACTGGAACTATGGACAGGCCAATGGCCTTGCTGTTTTCTACTTTTGATGCCTATCTTGGTATTATGTAATAAAGATTGTTACTCCAGTTGTCTGCTTTGTCAGTATCCTTGCTAAATAATAGCTTTTATGTATTGGTATCAGTTCTTTACAGACTGTCAAATACCGGCTTCATTGTAGCAATCAAGACTGGTCATGGATCCGGTCATGGATCCGGTCAGCACTAAGTGAAAAGAGTTCCTAGAAAAGACACAAACATCACAGTTAGAGAACAAACAAAAGGCCCACACATGGAAGAAATAAACCCGGAAACAATTAAACTATGCTCTTGGAACGTGCACGGGTTTAGTAGCATGGAGCAGGACCACGAACCCCAATTATTTTTTGAGGAACAAGATATAATACTTTTACAAGAGACCTGGAACTCGTCTCACCTAGGAATCCCTGGCTTCACGGACTATCATATACTTGCAGAGAGGCAGTCAAAATACGGGCACCCACGAGAAGGCCTGACAACCTTGATTTCACAAAAATATAACTGGGATCAAGAGGAACTGGACGTTGGGTTAAACTGGGTCCAAGCTACAAAAATTACAATAAAGCCCCAGCATCAACTGCTATTGTTAAATATTTATATACATCCAGAACGAAAAGTAAAAAAGGAAAAATCGGGAACACTAATCAAAATTATTAAAACCCTACAAAAAACCAAGAAACTGAGCTCAATGATCATCTCAGGAGATTTCATTTGTAACTTACTCAGCCCCAATAAGGGTAGACCAAATAGGGAAAAAAGCCCAGTACAAGGGTCCTACCAAGCGCAATGGGGCAACTTCACCTCAATGGGCCTAACAATTTTAAACAGCAAGAAAAAAGGTCACTCTCTGCCGTGCCCCACTTACATGAGCGGCAAGGTTAAATCGACCATAGACTTCACAATTGTAAGCGCGAGCATGACAAAATCTATAGTGGAATATTCAATAGTTCCACGTTTGGAAAGTGATAATTTCCCACAAATTTTACGGATGACTATCGCAGTTCCAAGAGCAGAAACTTTATGTTCACTACAGCAACACCCAGAAAAATGTCACCTCCGGAAAATAAAATGGAGGGGAGGAGAAACAAAGAAAATCATGATTACAGCTAGCAACTTTGTGACAAAACTAGGGAGCCTTGAAAACGGAGATCCTGTAAATAACTGGGAAAATTTATTGGAGGAACTTAAAGAAAAACACTTAGGGCCCGATGTAGGTACCAAATACCGGTCGGAAACGGCCGATTTTTGCCGTTTCCGACCGGTATTTGGCCTACTGAGATGTAGGGGACCTTTTTTTGTCCGATTCGGTATTTTACCAATTCGGTAAAATTACCGAATCGGAAAAATACCGAATCGGTAAGTTTACCGATTTTTAAAATTCGGGATGTAGGTGGGACTACTTTCAGTCCCACAGGCCCTTCGAATCGGTAAATACCGATTCGGTAATGCCCATTGATACCTATGGGCTTCAATGCCCATAGGAATCAATGGGCATTACCGATTCGGTATTTACCGAATCGGTAAATACCGATTCCTTCCGATTCGGTAATTTTTAAAATAATATTACCTACATCTGCCCTTCTCTTTTTTACCACTTCTTAAATACCGATTCGGTATGAATCGGTATTTATGAAGTGGTAAAAAAGATTTACCTACATCGGGCCCTTAGTCCAGTCGAGGGTGATTAGAGATGGAAAAGGAAAGTCAGCACCATGGTTCAACGCGAAATTAAAACTAGAAAAGAGAAAATTAGCCAGGGCACAAAGATCGGCCGCCAAGGGACAAATCTCAAACAACACAGATATCAGAACCATGAGAAAAAAATATCGGAATAAACTATGGATGGCGAAGGTACAATATAAAGCACGGACCTGGGAGAAATTATTGATAACAAGTAAAAAAGCATCCTCCAGAGAGTTTTGGGCTTTTATTAATAAATTAAACTCAGGAGCAATACTACAACAGGACCCTGGAATCAGCAACAAGGCCTGGGGCAACCACGTGAAGATCCTCTATTTAAAAAAGGAACCACATAGAAATAAAAATAAACAAGGTTCATCCAATAACATCGAAGATGACAGTTTTAAACGTACACACGTCAGTTCAAGGTTGCACGACAACGCAAACTTAGAAATAACTTCCATTTACCAAGACGTTTTGACCACCCGTGCCCAAATAAAAACGCTAATTCAAAAATTAAAGCCAGAGGGGGCACCGGGACCAAACGGTCTTCCAACTGCAGTTTACAAAACAAACGAAGACTTTTGGGCCGAACACTTAACAGTGCTATTTAATCATATTTTCACAAAGGGAAACCTTTCGGCCACATGGAAAGGAAATATTATCCATCCAATCTACAAGAAAGGAGATCGAAAAAATCCAGGGAATTACCGACTGATCTCCTTAATTGATGTTGAAGCCAAGCTATACGCTTCGTGCCTACTGGAAGAGCTGCAGGACTGGGAAAAATCAACCAACATAATCCCTAGGTTCCGAACCGGTTTCAGACCAGGGAAGGGGACAACCACAAACTTGGGCCTGCTAATGGAAAACGCCAAAAAAAAGAATCAACAACTATATGGATGTTTCGTCAATATAAAATCAGCTTCTTTATCATGTAAGCAGGTCAAGGCTTTGGAGCAAGTTAAGAAAGTGGGGGATGCCAGAAAATTTAATAAATGCAATATCCAGCTTGCACAGCGAAACATGGGCAAAGGTTAAACAAGGGAACGGGACAAGCCTTACAAAAAAATTGAGACACAGGACGGCTTAAAACAAGGCTGTGTCCTTGCCCCCAGTCTTTTTAACCTGTATCTAGCAGATATCGGACGTAACTTAGATGCAACTGAGAGCCACGCCCCGAAACTTGGCAACACTCCTGTTCCAATTATGCAGTACGCTGATGACATAGTACTACTAAGTAAAACCCCAATTGGTCTGCAACGCTTAGTGAACACGTTATCGTCCTACCTTGCACAAGAAAAATTGGAACTCAATAAAGAAAAAACAAAAGTGCTCCGGCTTGTGGAGGGGAAGAAACTGAACTTCAGATGGTCAATCAACAACTCAGTCCTTGAAGAGCAGGTCTCATACAAATACCTGGGGATGACCGTTGAGCAGGGCAATACAAAATAAGGCACATTCTGGTACTAACAGGGAAGGCGCAATCTCTAATTTACGCATACAGGCAACTGCAAAAAACAGTGGGCGGCCCAAATTACACGCACTTACTTAAAGTAATGGCCGTACAAATAATACCTACTTTGTCATACGAGTTAACTGCATGGCTAGGAGGGGAATCAACAATTTTAAACAAGTTACAAAACAAAATATACAAGGTAGTGTTCAATCTGCCACACTCAGCTGCGCCTGCCCAAGTTCGCTTAGAATTTGGCTTGCAGAACCAAGAAATCCGGTCTATCTCCACGTTTGCAAAACTGTGTCACAAGCTCCGTTCCGCCCAAAGCGAGTCAATGGACAACATCTGCTGGAAGGAAATAAACTATCAGGAAGTCCAGCCCAACACCACTCAATGGGGAAAATACCTTAGTGCGAGTTTGACCACATTGGCCCTACACGAAGTATGGAAAAAAAAAACGACCATGTGCAATTTTGTAAAGTAGTAAATGGACGAGCAAAAAGGATTTCCTTGCTAAAAGACAAAACAACCTTAACCAAACGGCGACATGCTTGGACAGTAGTTAACTCATACACCAACCAAAAACCACAAGGATATCTAGCTTCGCATTATAGCCAACACCTAAAAAAAGCTTTTATAGCGTACCGAATGGGGATGCATCACTCAAAAGATCTAAGGCCCTCTTGGAAAATGCAAACCGAAAGTTCCAACTGTAGACTATGCGGACACTAGAAGGAAACACTGATGCACTTGTTATGTGCGTTTCCAGCCTTACTGGCTTTAAGAAGAAGGCATCTACGGGCAATTTTCATCACACTAAAGATCTGCACCTGCTAGCAAGCGGTGAAAAGCTGGCTAGGAGGTGCCTCATCTATTCTGTCATGCCGGGGAGTCAAATTCATGGCCAAGGTAACAAAACTGATACAAGAAACTGAACAGATAAAGGCACCTATGAGCTAGTACACACAATGGTTAAGGGAAGGAAGAACGTGGTGGTAGAAAGGTCATTTAGCGAAAACTCCGCCACGGAAATATACATTATGTTTTAACGAAAGAAATATGTCCAGAGAGGTCCTTTTCTGGGACAGAACTTATTGACTCTTTATCGTCCTGAAACAGGTCATTTTACTTTTACCTTCTTCTCTCTCTTCTTCTTTTCTGTTTTTATCCTATTCGAATATTGTAAAGATTTTTATTAATCAAAAAATAAAATAATGATGATGATGTATGCCTCTTTAACATTGCCAAATACTTATTTTCCTTTTTTAGAGCTTTCCAGAGGTAACAGGCACTTTTGTTTTTCTTGACTCAGGGGCTTGATGGTGCAATGATGGTTGTTTGTGATGATCTACTCTTCTCCTAATCATTCTGTGCTCAGGTTTGCTAAATTGTACTCATGTCATGTCAGAATGCAATACCAGAACAGATGTGAATGCTATCCCAGGATTACTTGCGGGGTGGCCAGGGTCCGGCATTTCTGTGGCCTCTTTCTTGATGTGTGCACAGAAGTGTTGGTGTGTAGTCATCTTGTGTGTGTCTGTGTTCAAAGTCACATGGGTACATTAGAATGTGTGCACTTGAGTAGTCATACAGGGCCTCATTTATGAAAAGTGACGCATCGCTGCGTGAAAACAGCGATGCGTCACTTTTCATTGCGCCCTCCTTGCGACACCAATGATGCGTCATATTTACACTATGATGCATCTTTGTGCAAGGAGTTACAGATACGTCAGTATTTCTGACGTATCTGTATGGTGCAAAAGTGGCGCATTGCTGGAGTGTGTCACAAAAGTGACGCAACTCCAGCAATGCGTCCTTTCACATGGGGCAAGCCCCATGTGAAAGGGCCTGCGTCAGTCTTACGCCTGCTATGAGGCAGGCATAAGATATTGACGCATTTGCATCCTAGAAGTGGCACAGTAAAATCTTATAGATTTCACTGCGTCACTTCTATGACCCTTTCTTGCGTCTGAATGCCCCCCTACATACATTATACCTGGCGCAGGTATAGAGTAGGGTTTACAAAGTGACGCATCTACCTAGATGCGTCACTTTGTAAATATGGTGCAACAAGGCACATTTTTTATGCTGCAGGTGCGTCACAAAAAGTGACACACCGGTGGAGTGCAAGTGATGCACGGCCTCATAAATGAGGCCCTCAGTGTGAATGGCCTGTCATTGTCAGTAGTGTTGATGTGTATGTGCTCTGCAATGCCAACTACACACATGTATGACCCAGGTAATAAGTGCCTGTTTGTTAAAATTTTCAGACATGTGCTTCAGACTGTGGGCACATGTAGGAGTTGTAGGTAGAGCGCTGTGCAGTGTGTCGGTGTGTCCTTGCACTCCTGGGGTACACCTACTTGTTGTTGCTGCCAGCTGTGAGTATGCAGAGTGTGTGACTGCAAAGTCTGTGTTGTGTTTTGTTGATCAGCCTTGTGTCTTGTTTCTGTTTGTGCTCACTGTGCTGACCTGCCCAGCCACAACAACATTATTTGTGAGTTTTCTCATGCATTGCTGTCGCTTGACACATTTTTGGCTCCAGTATGGTATGTGGTATGAAGAGTCACACCATCCCCTATAGGTGCTTCTGATGCCCACACATTGCGAGTTACTACTCTATGTGTTTGTGGACTGTACACTCCTAACCTGCCCACTACTGATGGACACGCCACTTCAGTCTAATGTCTTCTACCCCATGCTTGCCAGTGTGTGAGCCTCCCCACCAATTCATAATGTGACACTATACTGTGACACTATACTGTGGGAGGATGATCTATGTACAGGACCAATGTACCACTCAGGACAGTTTCAAAATTAGTTTTATGTTATTTTCTTTTACTAGTTTGCAGTCATCGGTTTCCCTGAGTTGTGCATCTGTGGGTGAAGGCTAAGTTGTATGTGTGTTTGCTGAGGTACTGCTACCCTTCCTGAGTGTGATGCCATCTGTGTGCTTTGATGATTTGTGTTGTGTAAGTTCATGGTGGGGCACTCAGATATGTATGCTACTGGTTTTGTGGTTGTGCACACACTGCTTGGTGTGCATGCAGTGCTGTCAGTGAATGTTGCCTTGTACTTGCTTGGTGTGCACCCCCCTGATGTCCAGCTGAGTTTGCTATGTGATGGATTGGTATGTGCATCTATTGTGTTTTTGTTGTGCATGGATGCAGTGCTTGGCCTGTGTTGGCTCTTTCCACTGACAGATGCAATTTGAGTGATGTTCTATTTGCATGACATTGTGTGTGAGTAGTTTTTGCATTGTGATACATTCAGATGTGTTTTGCATGGGTAGTGTGCAATTCTTGTGTGTATGTCACATGCAGTGATGTGGATTCATGTTCATGAGCTTCTTTTGAGTGCACAATAGTGCTTTGACCTCCTATTTGTGAGCTAAACAAACATGTCAGGTTTGTGCATGTGCATGCTTGTGGTACAGTATGACACCATGTTTACTTGATGATTGATGTGGTATGTATGACTGTGTTTACTGATTTGTCCCCTTGATCCCAGTTCATGATTGGGATTTTATGATGCAATTCTGGTTTGTGTATGGTGTCGTGTGGATTGGTCCAGAGTGAAAATGTTGTGTATTCCTGTTCTGTCTAGGGTCACATTGCCTTTCCACTGTTTGGCTGCACTTGGCTGGGCTTGTTGGACTTCTGTGGATGTTGTTTGTGAGATGTGTGTTTGCCTATTGTTTTTGGGTCAGCATTGCTTTAGACCTCCCTGAGTGTGAGTCTGATATTTGTAGATGCACCACAGGGTGTGTGATTGGTTGTCAGTAAACTCACAGGACATCATTTGCGGCATTATGTGTGTTTCTCACAGGTGTTGAGTGTTGCAGGCGTGAGATGGGTAGATGAGGGGCATGTGTGAAGGTCATACTTGTTTTTGACAGTTAGGGAGTGTGACAATGAGCCATGTGTGTTGTGCTGGTGGCACACACATGTCAGGTAAGTTGACATAGATGTGTGGCTGCTCACTGTATGACTTCTGACACTTCCTATCATTCCTGTGCCTATGCACTGCTTGCATTGATGTATCCCTGAGTTGTTGCACAGAGGTACCTGTGGTCTAATTTCACTCACTGTGCCACCCATGTCTGATTTGAGGGCCTAAGGATAGTGTGATATGTGTGATATGTTCCTCCCCTTGCATGTGATGAACATCGCCAGCTGGTTCCTCTTCCCGCCGCGCCGCGCCCCCTCCCAGTGCCACGCCCCCTCGACGTACTTAGGCGCACCTAGGTACGCGCATCGCGGGACGCGCGCGGGGCGATACCCGGGGCGAAGACCGGGCAAAGAGCGGGCCGTTTTAGGCCGTTAGAGGCCGGCAGAGACCGGACCGGGCCACCCCTCTGACGCTCCCTGCCCCTCAGCCCCTTTATACTTCTCCACAATGGCGACCAGAACCTCAAGGAGTAAGTCTGCTCAACAAGGATTAAGGACTATGGAAAAATTCTTCCCAAAGGCGAGTATCCAAGCTAGTAAATCCCAATCAGTCACAGAAACGCACCCTGAGATGGGTCCCGAAAGCATGTTTCTGGAGCAAGGGGATACCTCTTCAACAGATGTCACCACACCCATTCCATTGGACGCCACTCATATGTCACTGTTGGACAGTATTGATCAGACTATAGAGTCGGTCCTTCAGCAGTTGAGAACTCCATTAACACAGAGGGATAGGAACTCCTCCCGTCCATCTGGGATTTCTGACCATTCTGCCACTCCGGATATTATGGGAACAGACTTGCAGGAAGCGGGGCAGGTTGCCCTGCTCACAGAGCCTGCAGGCAGTGGAATGGTACAACCCCCAAAAAGGAAAAGGTCCAGGAAACTAAGGAAGGCAAAAAGGGCCAAAGTTGATATAATTGAGCCAAACCATGATGTCAGTACAGACATTTCGGCTTCCCCTGAGCTTATTTTGTCAGGGTCTAGGTCAGATCACTCGGGCTCTCCAGCAGCTGCGGCCCCCTCATTGACCTCGGGCCCATTTATCTTTGGTGGGGTAACTTCTAACAGTACTGAGACAATAATCAATTCACTTACAGTAACCATCAAGGAATTGTTAACCCCCATCTCAGCCAAATTGGACGCCATAGAGAGCAGACTTAAGGCCTTGGAAAACCTCCATACAAGGAAGAGCCCCGGGTCAGCTACAGATGCCCCTGTGGCTGCCCAGGTCTGTTCTGGGAATAGACCGCTGTCCTCTGCACTGTCCCAGGTCCCTCATATGGTACTGCAGAGCACAATTGGTGCATCTGCTTCTCAGACGCACCCTGTGCCACCTCCAGCGCCTAGGCCCCCTGTCCCGGCCCCTAGGAGATCTAAGCAACCTCCTGCGCCACAATCAGGGGTGGCAGTGATCTCTACCAATGGCACTACTGGTGGTACCACTCCCCCCCTTGATAGGCGCAGGGTGGTCAATCTGCCCCCAGAAGCAGTCCCATACACGGCAATCATGGTGGGAGTACCTGAGTTAACTGGCGATACAAGGGAGCCTCAAGACTCTTTACGAAATAAGGTTATAAGTTGGCTTAGTATTAATAGGCCGCTGCCACCAAATTTGAAAGGTGAGGTCTTGATGGTTAGGAGGATCCCTTGGATTGGCCTTACCCCAAAGAACAGGGCAGGGGATTGCATTATCGTAAGTTTCAAAAGCCCACATGTCGCCAACTACATTTGTAACTGGCTCGTAAGGCCTGACAAGTCCAATATTGAATTAGTACCCCTATCACACTTCTACCCTAATGCTAACAGCACGGAGGGAGGGAGGGAGAAGGAGTGGACTAGAGTAGGCTTTGCTGTAGATGGCTGACGCTACAGACCAAGGCATTACTTACCACCTGGCCAGGCCAATTTTTCTCATCACAATAGATTCTCCTGCTTAGAACAGGTTGACTGACCACAAACCGGGGAGACTTCTTTCAGCCCTGGGAAGATGCTGGTTGGGGTGCAAAGTTGCGGGGGATGGAGCTCAGCCCCCACAACGGAACACGGCCCGCAGGATACCGTTAAAGATCGAACGGTTAACATGGATGATAGTCTGGGTGAACTGGGGCCCCCATCAAACACCGGGTCTGACCATATCTTGCAACCTGGGGTGGCGGAATTGGTTGGGCCATCCGCCACCGCGGTTTGCAGTATTGTTTCCCGAGACACTCTCCCACCAATAGCCGTTGTGCAACCTCCTACTGTAGGTCAAGGTACCCTACCATCAGATCCGGGGCTGAGAATTCTTTCCTGGAATGTGGCAGGAATTGCAAACAAGGAAGGCTCACTGGAGTGGGATCAGCTAGTAGGTAGCAGTGACATCCTCCTTCTGCAGGAAACATGGGCGAGGGGCACTCAATCCAGGAGAGGGTTTGAAATATTTGAAATCCCTGCCAAATGGAGTGGGAAGGGGAGGCCGTCAGGTGGCTTGGCAATCTGGATTGCGAGTCACACTGGGTGCCAGGCAGAACAGGTGCTTACGTTCTCGCAGGACATTCAGTGTGTCCGGCTCACATGGCCTGGCGAACCACCGTGGGCTATTGTGAATGTCTACTCGCGACCAGTTGCCGCGCCAAATGAATCACCGACCCTAAACGAGCTATCCTCCTTTCTGGGTCAACTTCCGGGAGACTTCAAGGTGGTGCTTGGAGGAGACTTCAATTGCCACTTTGAACCCCTGGAAGGCCTACTGGAGGGTGCCCTCACGGCCGAGGATGACTACTGGGGGGTCCCACCCTCGTCTTCCCCCCACCCCAAAGCTTGGTCCCCCCTAGCAATACAACTCATGTCCCTCACCCTGAACTACGCACTGAGGGCTTGTAATGGTCGTACCCCTTCCGATACCCCCTCAGTGTGTACTTTTAACAGAAGGGGCCATGAGTCGAGGCTAGACTATATCATGCTAGATATAACGCTCTGGCCAAAAGTCCTCGACTTTAGGGTAATAAAGAGGTCTGATAGTGACCATAATGCCCTTTGTTTAAACATCCAGTGGCCTCTGCCCCCAGTGGGCATATCCGTAGAAAGTGGTGGAGAAGACATGGGGGAATTGCTCCTTACAACAAACAGGCGCCGGGTTAAGTGGGGGAAGCTTGTGAGCTCTGAAGAGGCCATCAGCAATCTCTATGAGTTGGCACTCCCTAGGTTCATGGAGGTGGATGCACTTCTAAATGTACCATGTACCCCAGAATATAATGAGAAACTGGGCATCATACATCAGGACTTAGTGAGGGACTTGGCCGAGTTATTTCACCCGGAGGTGCCAACCAGAAAGAAAAGGACCCATGTTCCCACCTGGTATACCTCTTCCTGTAGGGCAGCAAAATCTGAGCTTATTGCTGCAATAAAAGAGGGGTCAGATAAGGCCAAGGTACGTGACCTTAGGAAGCGCTACAAATCAGTGATGGCGACTGCTAGGACCGAGTGGGACTGGAACCATTGGCAGGACCTTCATGATGCCCTAAAAGTTAGGGACTCCCGGAAATTCTGGGCACTTGTAAACAATGGGATAGGGGAACTTAAAAAAGCAATTGAACCCAACATCGCCCCTGTGGTGTGGGAGGCCCACTTTGGGGCACTTTACCAACACACTAACTCCTGCCCTGATACATCCCTCTTGGCGCCCTCAGGCTCCCAAGACTCTCGCATGGAACTATCCCTGGGGGAAGTGGAGGTGCCCTAGAGCACTTATCGTTGGGGAAGGCGCCAGGTCTGGACAGGCTACCCGGGGATCTTTTTAGGCACCACCCGGACATCTGGGGCCCATACCTCCTTATTCTTTTTAATGCCATTCTAGGAGGTATGGCAATCCCCGGGTCTTGGCTGGGGGCAGAGATTGTTCCGATCCACAAGAAAGGATCCACTCTGCTCCCCGCCAACTACAGGCCTATTAGCCTAATAGACGTACCCCAAAAGCTTTTTGCGCGCCTCATCCTAAACCATCTCCTGGACTGGGTGGAGGACAATGACATCATGAGCCCCCTCCAGACTGGCTTCAGAAAGAATACGTCGACCATGGACCATATTTTCTGCCTCCTTCACCTATATTGGAAGACGGTTACGTTAGAGGGAGGTAGGCTGTACATGGTCTTCGTGGATCTGAGGTCAGCCTTTGACCTAGTCCCAAGAGGAAAACTATGGGAGGTTCTGCAAAAGCTAGGAGTACCCCCCCACCTCCTTAGTATTATCATCAGGTTGCATGAGAACAACTATGTACAGGTGAGGTGTGGGAGGGATGGCAAGCTCTCGGGCAAATTCCAGGTCCGCCGAGGAGTCAGACAGGGCTGTGTCTTGGCTCCGACCCTGTTCTGTCTTTTCATTAACAGTGTCATTCAACATCTTGACACTGTTAAGGACAATGATGCTCCACTTTTGGCAGGCAGGAGGGTTCCGGCAATAATGTTTGCTGATGATACCCTCCTGCTTTCCAAATCCCCCATGGGGATTCAGAGGATTGTGGATGGTTTTGGCCTTTTCTGTCACCAACATGGGTTGGAGGTGAACACGGAAAAAACTAAGTTCATGATCTTCAACCCCCCTGCCAAGGCCAGACCAAATCCTAAATTGGGGGACGTTAGTCTTGAGAGGGTCTCAACCTTTATATATTTGGGGGTAACACTCGAAGAAAACTTATCATGGGACTGCCAGATAGCGAGATCCAGGCTGAAACTTTCCCAGCTATCGGGTGCACTCCTGAAGGTGGCTAATAAGTCCACCTTTAAGCCTGTAAGCCGGCCCTGGAAACATACAGGTCCCAAGCGAAGGCAGCAGCCATGTATGGTAGTGAGCTGTGGGGACACAAAGCAGGGAAGGCTCTGGCAGGTGTGGAAAACTGTTTTCTGAGACGCTTACTTGCTCTCCCGCAAGGTACGCCACTCCTCCCCTTAAGACTCGACTTGGGCCTTCCCTCTATTGCTGAAGACCTTCTGTCGAAACCCGTGAAGTTCTGGCATCGGATATGGACCACCGTGGAACTGCATCACTACAGACAAGACCTTATGCATGTAATGAGGCTGAATGCCAACAGCAAAATTCCCTGGTTGGCTTTTATTAAGGTGGAACTGTTTAGCTTGAACTTGCCAGACTTATGGGATGACCCAACACAGGGCTGTCAAAGGATCACGCGTAAATCTCTTGCACAGCTGTATAAAAATAAAAACCTTGTTGATATGGACAATGCTCATAATAGCGGCACCCTGACGGGACGTTTTATGGAATCCAAAAATTCTTATGCTTTTGAACCCTTTATGGATTTTATTTTTCCTCTTCTGGCAAGGAAATTGTTCCTCCAATGGAGGTTTGGTACACTTCCCACCAAAGTATTTACCAGCAAATGGTCCTCAGGGGGTGACAAACTTTGCCCATGTTGTAAAGCCCAGGACGAAGACGACCTACACATAATGTTTGTTTGCCACGCTTACCAGAGTCCCAGGAAGCGTTGGATAGCACCGTTGTGTCGGAACCTGGGCTTCAGGAAATACCTGCAGGCCTACAGGGTCATGAAAACTAACACTTTGGGCCATATTGTCTTTGCTGTCTCAAAATTCTTAATGGCAGCATGGATAATAAGGAAGAAAATGTCCCCCGAACTGGTGCTACCTTGCATTCTTTAGTCCATGTGGGTTCAGCAGAAATTTTTTATATGTAAATACTGTCTTTTAAATATATGTATGTATTTTATTGCATCTTTTATGGCCCATGTGGCCGAAATAAAGAATTTTTGGAATTGGAATTGGATGTACACATGCTATGTGGCTTGCTCCATGGCTTTCCAGCACTTTCCACTTCACTTTGGGCTAGCCTATTTATTGTCCTCCATTGCTGATGACCTATGGTATGTGTATGTGGCAGTGTTGGTGTGGGATCTTTCTGAGGGACTTGAAAAGCAGTGTGAACAGTTCAGTGGTTGTTCATATGCAGTCTGTGTCTTCATTTCTTACTTATACTCTGTTTGATCCACATGAGTAGAAGGCAGGTGCGAGGAGGAAGGTTGTCCTAAAGTTTTTAAGCATAGGATTTGCCCAGTGCTATCCATGCCGATCTGTAAAATGACAGAAAGCCTTTTACCACTCCAGGCACAGTATTACAGCTTTGGATTGGTAAAATACCAAACAAGCCAACCCAAAATGAATAAAAGCAACGCCTGATACATTTCAGCTTGAATTAAAGCCTTGATCACAGGTAAATTCAACTAAGTCTTAATGTGACTACATGCTTTTTGACCAAACTGTCATGTGACTTTGTAGTTTTCAAAGCGTATATATATATATATATATATATATATATATATATATATATATATATATATGTATATCTATCTATATATATATCCCATAATGCACTGAAGTATAATCACTTATTATTTCCAATTGCAGTGTGAATCAAGAATTACATTTCATTTATGAACTTTATTTCGATTTAAAAAGAAAATCACAAAAGTCAGCACAATATAAGAAATACAATGTCTAGAAAATCAACAGTGAACAATTCATTACACTATTCCAATACCCGTGACTGTGGGATAATCCTATAATACAACCGTAGAAATATAAATATATAAAACTATGCTAAAACCCACCTATGGGGTGGACCAGAAGCAGTTCGTATTTTAAAAAACAATACTTTGAGACATTAAAACATATCGGCAGATAACAAACAGAGAGGAATAAAATTGGTATATCCCTCATAGAACACCTTGTCAACTGCCCAAGATTCTTGAAAAAATAAGATGTCCTGCTCTTCAATGAAAATGGTCCACTCCGTGGAAACAAGTTTACTTGTAAGCCCCGCAATGTTCCATGATGCTATTCTAAGGACTCCAGGAAGCTTGATAGATGTGCAATGGGGTGGACCTATGTCAATAGTTGGCAAAGGTATAGATGTAACAATTACACTAGAAAATCTAGTGCTAGCCAAATCAGTAATACGGGGAATAGGTGCAATCTGGCTACCCCAACTACTACAGAGGGATACTTTAGGTTCCCTACCACTGGTGACATGCGCACCATTCCCATTTGATTCCTGAACCTGAGGGGGGGGCAATTATTAGCTGGGGCACAAAGCCCAGTCAGTCGATGTCCTCTAGATTAGTAAAGGAGTCAAACCTATTAAACATAGGAACTGTGTACTCATAGGGCTCCTGTGCTGATGGCACCTGATTACTAATGGCCATTGGTTTTAGTATTGGCCAATTGGCACGATAAAAGAACCACAGGGGTAGAATATTTATACTTCCCTCACTCAGATGCCATGTGCCAGCCCTATCTAATATTGTCTTAACTAGATAGGGAGACCCAAAATTGACAACCACACAGTCACCTCTGCTTGTTTTTTTTAGAATTGCCTATCCAGGCAACCCTACGTGCCATCTTGTATCCCCTGAATAACTGATCCCCCAACCTTGTTTTGGAATCTATGTAGTGAAGAGCCTTATTCCTCAACGACACCCAATTTTCCTCAATACCAGATTGAAGATGAGGTACATTGGGAAGGACAATGGAATAGGGTGCTGACTCTGAAGGTAGGTTCAGGGTTTCATTACATTGTTGGCTATTCAACCCATCCGGTCTAACCCTAGAGTGAGAGGAATGCCGAATTGTAGCACCTCTATCAGGTAATGATCGAACTTAGCCTCCAACAGATCTTTGAACTTGGCAATAAGCCTTGCCTCTACGTCACAGGACAGATCACTAGACCAGGTTGGGGAGTTGTTGAGTAAGGGGGTTGTAATCTTAGAGATGCCAACCTCTTAGGCACTCCCTTTCTTCCCGCGGGGAGGCCCTTTAGTTTTAGCCACTAGTAGCCACTGTAGTTGAAAGCCCACCCGCCTTCCCTTTTTTAGATACCGCTGATACAACTTGACCCTCACGTTTTTTGGCCTGGGATTGACGCTGTTGGCGGGTTAACATCACGTTTGGGGAGGAGATGGTAGAATTTTGATCACTCACTAGCGAAGGGGTACAAGGGGCATTTAACAATGGTAAAGATGGGCCAGAAGATGGACACAATGCTGGCTCCGTTACCACACCCACTCCTGCTTGCAAAGAAGTAACCGCGGCCCCAGCTGATACTCTACAGGGATCAATTGAGAGCCTTCTTTGGGTGAGCTCAATCTCCTTAACGAGTACCGACTCAGCTCTCAAGAGAAAGGCGTCCAGTGTACCTACTACCCCCTTTTGAGTGGGCTTACTCATGATGAACTAGTTAATGAACCCCAATTGCCCAAACAATAAAAACAAAGATAAAGTACTTCAGGAGACAACAGTCACTGACCGACAATGAAGATGTCCCAATATAGGATTAAAGGGGGTTGGCCCAGCCCAGGCTCCTTCGGGCTTCGACGGGCGCGGACGGGCCCGCCCTTGGCACTGCGGGAGGGCCAGGCTGGCTCTGAGTGCCTCGGTCGCCCTCCAGCGGCGTCACTTCCCTGCGCCTCGCAGGGGCTTCTGGGGCTTGTGGTCTTCCAGTGCCCCACTGTACGCCGCGCCGTTCCCCTCACGGCTGGGGATGGCGTCTCCTGGGCTCCTGGACTCCCGGTGATTACAGGGATACAAGGTATGCAGGGGCTAGAAGGAATCCAAAACATATAAAGGGTGAGGGGAGGTGAGACCACACAGACTCCACGATGTGAGGCGGAGTAAACTCCAGGATAAATGACAACAAGACGTATAAGATAGACAATACGGAGAAGAAACCACAAAAACCCCCTTAGAAAAACTGGAAAGTGTACCACTCGCGCATCAAGAATAATTACATTCTCAACACACTGCACTCATATTGCATCCATTATATTCAGTGCACTGTTACTCAATTCTTATTGCAATTTCCATCAAAGAACATTCCAGTTTTAAAATTCATATTGTAGTCTCGACCATATGTGTAGGACTTGTTATACTGCAGTATCCTTGGAACACTGGCAGTCCCAAAAAGTCAAGAAGAGGCACGTGGGGGCAGATTTATGTCAGACTTGCGCCACGTTTAAGCAGCCGTTGCGTAACGCAATGGCGGCGTAAACGTGGCGCATCCCTGCCACCCATTTACAATGTGACGCATCTAGGCAGATGCGTCACGTTGTAAAGCCCTGCGCCACATGTGGGCGTTCCGGCGCAGAATGGGCTTTCCGGGGCAGGTGCGCTTCGCAAAAGGGCCTGCGTGAAATCTACAAGATTTCACCAGGCACTTTTAGGCCAATGCTGCATCAAAACCCTGCGCCTGCTTGAAGCAGGCGTAAGGCTTGACACATGATTGGACAGATATGGCCCCCCAGAGCATTGCTGGAGCTGCGTCGCGCTTGAGACGCAACTCCAGCAATGCGCCGCCTTTACGGCACAGATGCGTCACGCATCTGTGCCGTTTTTGCCCCATGGTGCGCCGCATTGTAAATGCAGCGCACCATGGGTGGCGGAGCTGTGGCGCACAATAACTGGCGCATCCCTGGGGATGCGCCAGTTATTGTAAATATGCCCCTATATATATTGAAAAGACCGGAATTTCCCAATTCCCCTTATTTGAATTTAAAGACCCTCTTTAGGGCTACTCGTTACTTCATAGTCTGAGAGGTTTGGTCTGCCCACGTCGTCAAGTAGAACAGGACCTCATAAATACATAATAACCTGGGGTCAAGGACTTAAGAATAAGAATTCTTTGTTCTGTCAGTAGATTCACTATACTCATTGTGATTTATGATTTAACAGTTACATGACATGTTTAAATGTCTTATTTAATAGATTTAAAAAGTTGTAGTTTGTATCAATAAAGAATGTTTAATGTTCTTTTTGCAATACTAGTTTTATTAAAATGATTTATCGTGTATAAATATTGTTTTGTATTGTTATTATTATTTAAGAATCCTTTTTAATACTATACTTAAAAATAAGTAAATCTACATCCTTTTATAAATTGTTAATGTGTTTTAACTTTTTTTAGTTACATTTTTGAAAACAATATATTATTTTGTTTTTCAAATGATATATATTTAAAACAATAACTAATACCCCAGAGTAATTCATCAATACCTGAGTATTCATTCACTTCCCCAACCCAAGCCCACATGCCTCACATTCCAGTGCTTATAATTAAGTCATTTTTTAAGTATTCCATTCAACATTTTTTCAATATCACTATTTATAAATAATGCTTTAAGTAAAAACGTATTACCCAACTATTTTAATCAATACATGAGCATTAATGCAGTTCACCACCCAATATCCCTAAACCCCTTGCTTCCTGTTACTAAAACTTATGATTGTTAAATTAAAAAAATACAATATAATTCTTTATTTATTTTACTTTACAATATTTCTATTTTTTAGAAATGAATACCCAAGTATTTAATTAATACCTAAGTATTAATCACTTCCCTACCCAATACCCCAAGTATTATTGTTAATTTTTCAAATAATATATTGTTCTTTAATTGTGTTGCTTCAAAATATTGCTGACATCTATTGATCCCTTGCATCCCTTTCCTAAAACGTGTTATTGGTAATTAGAATATTTTTTTTAATGGTACTTTAAAACATTTCTAATTTTAAATAATACCCAAGTATTTTAATTATTATCTGAGTACTAATCCACGCTCCACCCAATACCCCTATATTCCTTGCATCCCATTCATAAAATCTATTATTGGCAATTTATCAAATAAAATATTATTCCTTATTTCTTTCACTTTAAAACATTGTTCAAATTTAGTGATTAAACCAAATTATTTTTAATTCATTTTTTGTGTATTAATACACTTCCCGCCTCAATACCCCTTTAGCTAGTTAAATGTATATACCTAGTTCAGATAAATTTTCACTTATACTTTGAAATATTATATATATATATTTTTTATTTATTTTTTTTAACCCTCAAATTATAAATAAAATACTAATTAATATTTCTATAGCGTGGTCAAGGCATGGATGGCAAATACTGCGTGGTAAAGGCCTCCCATGGTAAAGACTGCTTGGAAAAGGCTGTTTCCCACGAGCAAGCAACCAACACAGCAGAAAGGTTCTGGCTCCTCAGGCATCTGTTTAGTCTCTCTTTTATATCTAGTTTAAGGGAAGATGATTGTCTGTGACCAGGAAGTAGAAGTCCTACATTTTACTTTTGGAAGCTAAGCATTAAAAATAGCTCTAAGAAAGCTGATACCAACTAAGAAATTTAGGTTTGCATTAGGTACAATAAGTATCTTCCAGAGTAGCAATAGCATGAAAAGTACATGCAGCTTTACTGTGATTCTGCAAGTACTAAAAGGCTTAGAAGACTTGGTACCCTCAATAATGCATCGCAACAGCGCTGAGGATGCCAGGAGGGGTCATGCAATAGACGCTGGAAGAAAATCAGTTAATATAGCCCCAGAGTACCAAGGAGCCTCTGCAAGTCCCACAAAAGGTTAAGAAGCCTCTCACCAACCAGGACTTTGATTTTGGAGTTGGGAGAGATTTGGAAAAAATGGGCTAACCAGTAACAAGTGAAGGCCATGATGAGATGGTAAAAGGAGTGAAGCCTGAGACATTTTCAAAAAGCAATGAATGCTTTCTTGGGCTTGGTTCTCTCTGGACCCCTTCCTGAATTGTAATGAATCTGAGAAGGGTGGATAGAAGAGCCTGCAACTGATCTAATAGCACAAACAATCAGCTTTATGACACTTGGTGGAAGAACCCGCCTTATCTTTCAAATGCCTTCTATTTGCATCTTGACTGCAAGCAAAAATCTGAGATTGTGAGGTCCCAGCCAGAGATCCAGTTATGCACCACCAGTTAGGGAGGCTTAAGTGACCAATGTAGTGCCTGCTATCTCATTCTTTTTATATAGACTCATGACAGGCATAGAGTCCCTGCATTACAACCTTCAACCTGGACCCCAAGTCCTGAGCAACAGGCAAGTAAGAAATAGAATTTTTAAAATGCAGTAAATCTCTTACTCTATTTCCGAGATTCAATCCTATTTCTTCTGTAGCACAACCCTTTACCACGATTTACAAGGGATGTTGAGGTGATCACGTCCAAGAGCACTTATTTTAGGCAAACAGCCTTGCTGCTGCCTTGCTTATCTTTACCAATGTCATGTACTAAATATGGGAGGCCAATCAGCAGAGGTGGTATTCTGTGCCCAGCTCACAAGCAGGGAACCACACTCATATTTTCCACGGCGTGGAGGAATATGCCGCTTCTGCTCGGTCTTACCCTGCCACCTGAGGCGCGTTCCATGTGCCAGCTCAGAGGCAACAAAACTGCTTCTGGTGCAGCGCGGCTCCAAAAATTCTCCATAAACCATCACCTTAACCCACAGAGTTATTCACTATCTTCTCACAACTGGGCCCATAACTCTTACACTTCATTCACTCACACATTTATTCTACTCCGAGAATTCAGTGAGGACTTAAAAGGAGAGCTGCAGTGCTATAGCGGAGTGCCTAAACTAAAATGTTATACATTATTTACAACTGCAGTTTTATTTAATACTATGGTTTTCTAACAGAAAGATTTAAAACACCCCACTATTCATTTTTCTCGATGGATCAGCTAGTAAAAGTTAACTAAAGGACAACAAGGCCTGCTTAATTCTCCATTTATTTACGGTGGCACATTTTTTCTTTGAATGTCCGGACTATTGTGCTCCAAGGAGGCGCTGGCTTATACCATTGTGCAGGCTCTTAGGTGCACGACAGCACTTGGTGGCCCTCCGCATTTTATTGACTGATACATCCCCCTCCATTGTCTGTGGTGTCTCAAAGTTTTTAAAATGGGCATGGGTGATTCGTTCTAAAAGGCTTTCCATTTCAATTTAATTCTCTTTTTAACTATTTATTGTATTAATCTTGATTATTTTATTCTTTTTAAAAACCATAATTGTATTCTATTATAGGCCTTGAGAATGTATTTTCAATGTATGTACTGCTATTAAGATATTTATGTAACGAAATAAAGCATATCACTCACTCACTCACTTAATTTGTATTTAGAGATTAAATCTCCTAGCATGATCTCTACGTGTTCTTAAAGGAAACAATTCAGTTATGCATTAATAATCCTGAAAGAAAGGTAAAGTTCAAAACATTTATTTAAGCATGACAGTTTTGGAAAATATGAAAAGCGTATATTACCAAAATGTAGCGACACAGACATCAGCACAAAACAAAATAGTTCCCAAAGTAACACCTCTCTATCTCTCTCGATGTTTCCTTCTCATAGGACTTCACACCAATTCAAAAGTTAAAGTTCAGGAAAATGTCAAAGTCCCTGTGCCATAAGGAAAATTGCGTGGACCGACAGCATTTTGTGGTGCAAAGATCAGGTCAAAAAGCAAGCTTCTTTTCAATGTTACAAATGTCCACGTTTATACCCTTTTCCACAAACTTATCTATCTAAATTCATAACTCTTGAGTCCTAGAATGTCCGTGATTGGTCAATTTAGAGTTGGATGAGCATCACTTCATCGCTTTACTGTTCAATTTGTCCGGAGTCATCATTATGCCACAAATATTAGTGGTGCTATTGTTCGAACTTTACTTCCTTCGAAGTGTCCTTTAAATTGTTTTTCGGTGTCCCATTCCCACGAATTAACTTGCTGACTTCACAAAACTTGGAATGTGTCCCATGAGGCAGGCCACGCTGTCCTTGACCCATACAGCTCAGGCACAGGCAGCTAATATCTCCGATTTGGCGCATGCGTAGTCCAGCCGCCACCTCAGAATTTCAGTCAGCATCCATTTTGTTGGCTCACACAGGCCTCAATTGAGGAACTATTGCAGACACAAACACAAATAAACATACATTTACTAAATAAAGCCTTTTCGTTTACCTCCCCCTTCTACTAATATCCCAGTTAGTATTTACCTAGCTTTAAGCAACACATATGTGTGATTTAACTTACCAATTTTCATGATTTATGCCACAAATAAACAGACAAAAAGCACATTCATGCAATTCTCCATTAGATTATGACAAATGCATACCCTTTATGACACAATATATGACAAATTAGTAAATTATGCTTGGCAATATCATGCAAATTAGTATACCACGTGTATTTATGTGTTTGCATTTCTATTCTATGTTGGTTCATTTCAAAACCACACATTTAGTACATATTATTGTTACGGATAGTTAATTTTACAAGGGGTATACAAAAAATGTTGTTTCCACCTTGGTCCATCACTTCTACCTCAATAATATGGATTCATTTTTCAAAGCTCCTTCTTACAATAAGCCTCACAGGCCTACCGGCAGGGAGCTATGCTCCTATCACACTTACCTGGAGTAGGGCAGATATTATGCATAAAGAAAGACGGATTTGCCATGAGCCTGCTACACCACTAAATAAATTAATAAGACCTAAATCTGCCAGGCCTGTGGTACCTGTGAAGGGAAGCGGACAAATATTAACAGGATGTAATGCAGTTTTCACCTCCCTATTGACTCCAAGTGAGTAGTTGGAGCCTGGGAATAAAAGGGGATGATGTTGGGTGGATGTAGTATTTAGGTTTCGCCTGCTCAGAGCTTGTCTTGTGCTATTGAAACTAATTGTATTCAATCTAAATCTGAAAAGGGGCTTACATCCTACACACCCTTCCTTTTCATTGGCTTCATTGGCTTCTATGCTTACCACTTACTTTTCCTCCTCTCCTATTGGTTGTAGCATACGGTTTCCTGTTGTTCTTCTTGTGCATCTCTTATCAGTTTCCTGTCACCAAAGTACTGTTTCCATTCACTTTTCTGGAACTATTTTTTTTAAGACGTCTCATTATGTTCTCTTCCCTCTTTCTTAGGCCAATCTCTCATTTTCTATTCTCACTCTTTCTCCGCACCATGTATCTTCAGCAGTCTCCCATTGTATTTAACTTTTTTTTAACATTCTCCACCATCCTGGTCACTGCCCCCTGAGACGGACTGATGCTCAGCCCTGGTTCGAGGACTCAACCCCCAAGGCGTTCTCCCACGAAGCACAGTCCAAGTTGGGCTCTTAAAAATTAAAACACATCAATAAGTTGATAGGGTGCTCCATCCAGGGCTGTAATTCCATCCCCCAGGCTCTTGTGATGTAAGAGGCGGCTCCAGGGAGCAGATGAGCAGCGTTGATAAGAGCTGTCAGGCCTCACGCTGGGGCTACTGAGATCCGCTGCAGTGTGGCCATCTCTGGGTTATACTGAGGACTCGCTTGCGTCACATCCGAAATCTCCGTCATTGGGTCGTAGTCTTCCCTCAAGCTGGCGCTGCTGAGATCCACTGAACTCAGTAAGAAAGAATCCTACATATGATCATTTCTTATATTATACTTCTTTCAATAAAAGGTGTGCCTCTTCCTATGTTCAGTCCAGTTTGCTTACACTGTAGGGCCTCATGTAGCATGTACTCTGGCTTTGCTAGGACTGGGTCACAAGTAGTTCTGCATAACAATTCTGTACAATATGGGGGAGATTTACAAGAAGGTGCCACAGCCTGACACCGCAAGGCCTTTGGCTGCGCCACACCGCGGCACTTTCAAAGCACAGGAATGCAACATTTACAGTAATATGTCGCATTCCTGTGCTCTCCCATGCGCTGGCGCACAAATTGCCATGCGCCGGCACAGGCACCCTTGCATCATGGTGTAATTATGCCTGCGTCATGAGGAGATTGTTTTTGTGCGGGAGGGATCACCTTCCTGCACAAAAACTATTGTTACAGGCATTATCCTCTTTCAATGCGTGGTGTAGAATGCAGCATGCATTGAAAGAGGAAAGAAACTAGGAGAAATTAAAACATTTCTCCTCGTTGCGCCTCTCTACTGAAGCATTTCCAGGTTCATGAATCCTAGTAAATCTGGAAATGTGTCTGGTTCCATGGGTGATGCATGGGAACACCCACAGCAACACCCATGGAACGCCCCTTTCACGCAAAGTGCTGTGTTTAAAGGGGGCTTATTTACAAGGACAGGAAAAGCCACCCAGGGTGGCTTTTCGTGTCCTTGAAAATATGGGGCAGAGAAATGCGCTGGCAGTGTGTCGCAAAAAGTGACAAACTGTTAGCGCAAGGGGATTGTAAATCTGCACCTATGTTTTTATTTATTATACATGTCTCAATGGAAGGCACTTTAACATTCATCAGGCCTAATGCATGTCACTGTTAAGAACTGTGGTAAATTATTGGAATGTCGCTCTGTTTAGAAAATGTAATTGCTATAAACATGATTTTGCATGAATGGTGAAAGAAAATGTTATTGGGAAGAGAATCATTTAGTGGAGAAGTGTGGCTCAATGGTTAGAAGAGGCAGACCATGAAGCAGAGGTCAGACCCGGGACCAGGGTTCAATCCTGACGCGGCAGGGTCTTGAGCCCAAAATGTCCACGGACTCGATAATTCTCGCTTTGGTGCCTGCTCGAATCACGGGTTCACACTCTGCAACTCCGGGCAATAGCTTGCTTAATCCCCACTATGGCCCCCCGTGGCGGGATGCCTGGCTTTCACCTTGAGGGTGCCCAGTACGGGTTACCTCACAGGGAAAAACCAGGACGGGTTCCCAAAGCAAGCGCTTAGAGACCATTGGTGATAATGCGCTATATAAATTACCAATTACAATTTGACCTAGATTTGAATATGTATGTTGCTTTTGTCCCAATGCAGAAAACTTCATCAGTAGATGAAAATCATTGGGGCAGAATGATAATTTGAGAAAACATCAAGTAGTAATTAAAAGGTGACCAGTCATCCTTTGGAAAAGTTCTGGCGCTGAATTGCACCCCTCATACAACATTTTAAGCCTAGCAACAAAATCTTTTTGTTGACTTCTACACATTCAGCAGCAGAGGATAGGTCATGCGGCAGTCGCAGAAACTCTTCACATGGATGGAAATGCAGCGCTATCATGTAATTTCAGTGGCCTCAAAACTACTCTGTCAAATGACCAACTCTCTTCTCACCGTCCCTCCCATCCTGATTTTGAAAAGCTAGAAAAATACAGCATAGAAGGTTTTTTCATGTAATTTGCCTTGTATGGTCCTAAACATGAGGACCAGGTCTTTAGATGGTTTGGGGCAGACAGTAGAGGTACATTAGTGCACATATGAAAGGTGGGGGATGTGAATCGTAAGAAGCAGTTAGGTTGACTCTGTTCTTCTTGTCTCTTCAGACCAACGCATATTCTGATCTTATGCTTGTCATATATTTTGTTATTTCTCAAATACTTTTTTTCTCTTTTAAAGTATGCATGTGTGGGTAATGATTGAGGCGTGTCCGAATTAATGGTCTGCTAAACTGAAATTGGTGGCTAGTCTGTCCTTTGGGGTAGAGGGGGGTTGATATTCTTTTCAAAACCATTGCAAAGTTATATTGAAAACATGTCCTACGTTGAGACAGCAAAGATTTTCACTTCATCTGAAAAAAGCATTTTTAATAAACTTTGGATTGCATTTATCCTTATTGTAACTAACAAAATTGTACAGCATAATCTATGCCTCGTACTGGTCAGTATTCTTTTTCTGTGCAATGCATTTTGCGCACAAAACACGAGCATTGGGTAAAACAATTTGCAAACTATTTTATTGCATAGAAAAGCTTAACCAAAAATAATCTCGCATAGGAAACATATACATACGTTTTGAAGCTTGGCTGAATTCTACTGCAGTCAAAATGACCTTGCCGCAATGAAAAAAATGTTTCGAGGAATGTAAAATGGGAACATTTGCAAATTTCATGAAAGCTTAAGATCAGGGATTTGCAAAACTTCGCTGCTGAAAAAAAGCTGCACATTTATGGTTTGAATGGGCTGATAAACGAATTTGCCTAAACACTTGATGACAGGTCACATTAAATGTACTAAATTAGATTGCAAAATAGCTCATGGAACCTCTCCACACCACATATCTTCCAGTCTTTTCCTCCTCTCTCTTTCACCCGTTACTCACCTCCCTCAACCCCATCGACAGGAGAAACAAATTTCCTGAATACTATTGTATTGTCTATTGATTTGAGGGGGTTTCTCTGAGGATGTGCTCACATTTTAAGTTCCATTGTTTCGTCCCCGCCCTCTCGTGCCTTACACAAGAGTACTTTTATGGGGCGCAGCAGAGGCTGCAAACATCTGCAACGGGTCCAGTAAGCAAAGGGCGGCTCCAAACCTATATTTTCTTTTCTTTTACATACCCTACTTTCCGATTAAGGGGCACGCTAGGGTTGTGTGGATGGGAAAAGGGCAGGATGAAGTTGATTCCTTTGCAAGAACTCAAACAGATTCTGAATAGCTGCGCTCAGTAATCGCTGCAGTGTGCGTAAACAGATGCGCCAGACACAGCTGGGGAAGCTTCCTGCCCTGGGGTCAGTTTCTTTGTGTTGTATGGAGGATTTCTACTTGTCTCGGTAGTTGAAGGTCAGTCTATATTCTTTTTATTAGGTCTCGCCTAGGCAGCTCTTGTGCTGTCTCTTCGAGACATGCTGCATTCACATTATGGACATTAAGCAACACCCCTCTTTCTAATTGGCTCCTTTTACCCGTCCTTTGTAAATGGCTTCTTTTCATTGGGCAATATAGCCACTAGTCCCTTCTGTTTAACTTTTGTAACCTCACATGAGGATTGCCCCTTTTACATGTGGTGCTACTAGTCATGTTATTTATTACTGTCTGAGCACTCTTTTTTTCGTTTTTGCTTTTTTAGGCTCATGAGCTCAGTCGCGCACATGCTTGCTCCCTCTCCTCGTTATTCTGAACAGCTGCTCTTCCGATTTGCTAACACTTGCTCCCCCTCCTTGGCTAGAGCTGCTTTTGACGTTGCCCTTTATCTTTACATATAGTGGCAACGCCGATCTTTTACAATTGACTACGTACAGGCACTTATGTGGGTGCTTGTGCGGCTGCTTTATATTAACAAATAGCGCTTGCCGCACACTGCAACATCACACTTTAACTTTAAATATGGTGGCAGCACCTTTTTGTTGAAAATTTACTACCGGCAAACATTTTAAAAAAAATGTTTTAATGAACCGCACTGCACTTCATCTTTAACATGACAGCTGCATGCCTTTCTTTTATGCTGCACGGCTTGCCTAACTCAACTTTGAAAACATAATTTTTTTTTAACAGCATGCCATGTCTCCATTTAACTTTAACAATGGGGGACAGGCGCCTATCGTCATCAGCTCACCGTCCCTTTAACATGCGTACTGTCCTCCCAGCCTGTTACTTCAATTGGACAGTGCCTGCACCTTTAAATCCTGACTTATGTCCTGCTGAAAAGACCACCCACAGAACATACTGCAATGGCATTGAGCAGCCTGCAAGAGTGAAAGTTTAAAGAAAGTGGTGTGAATGGGAGGACAGCAGTGTCGAAGATACTCATTTGAGCACTCTGAATTAAAAAAAAAAATCCAGAAAATCATTATTTATTAATTTCATACTGCTATTATGCTTTTGTTGTGTGGTGTGGCTGCAGGCATTAACTAACCCAATTACTGGTCATGTGGCAAATGTAAATGTAAATTTGATACTTGTACAGCACACTACTCACCCGCAAGGGTCTCAAGGCGCTTGTACGAATACTGCTGTGGAACCCATCCTGGCTTTCCCTGTGTGGTGTTCACTCCTGGGCACCCCCAAAGTGGAGGCCAGGCATCCTTAGCATTGTGGGGGCTGTTGTGGAGATTAAGCAAGCTATTGCCCAGAGTTGCAGAGTGTGACTCCATGATTGGAATAGGCACCGAGGCGAGAATTATCAAGGAATTTTGAGCCCAAGACTCGCCGAAGCAGGGAATTGAACCCTGGTCCCGGGCTAGACCTCTGCATCAGGGTCTGCCGCTCTAACCATTGAGCCACACTTCTCTACGGTGTTCAAAGCATGTGAGCTTAGTGTACATATTTTAAGCCATACCCTTTAATATCCTAGACAACATTTCTTTCAAAGGATTCGTTTTAGAGCCCACCCCAGCTTTTCTCATCTCACGCAAAGCACTGTTTTCCAAAGCCCCATCCATGCCCACAGCCCTTTGACTCATCTCCCAGGTGCACTTTTTAGCTCTTAAAAAAACAACAGTAAAAAAAACATTCTAATTTTTAATGCCAAGAGCTCTCCCTTTAACAAATGCAAAACCTATTTCCTTGCAACTGATTGTTTTTTGAAGTCTCTAGTTGAGCTTTGCGTAAGCCGCTAAGCGTGCTCACTTTAGCTGTACTTCAATGTGTTCACATTCAATAAAAATGTCCTTAAAAATGTATTTTTTTGATACAGCACTCTCGGGCTTGTGCATGAAACATAACGGATTTTAGCCATGCAAAAACTCCTTTCAACAAACAAATTAAGAACACCTAGAGTTTTTGTTGCGCTCAAGTGCCGCTTTTTTTATACTCACAGAAATTCTTTATACAAATAGGTTTCTATTGGACGCACAGTGCCTACAGGGAGGGGTTCATCCTCCATTGATATGTTTAGCACACATCTGAAGATTTGTGTGTATATACATGCAAACAGTGGTGTAGGAGGGGAGGTGGAACCATGAGTTTTGGGGCGGGTGGCCCACGCTCTTACCTTTGGCTGTCTTGGGGCGGCAAACGCAGGAATCACCAGCAGCCCCCACTCCTACATGAGCCTGCAGCGGGGCAGAAAACGAAGGGGCCGCCACGGGCAGGAAAAGGTCTCGCCACACCATTGCATGCAAAATGTTGACATCAGATGCCCATACGGGGCCGTTTTTGCAGCATAGCTGCAAAATTGGCCCTGTACCAAAATCGGCTGAAAACCGGCCCCGGGAAAGAGCTCGGCGGCACCTCCAACCCGAGTGGGGTGTGGGGCTGGTCCAGCACTTTTCCAGGGCTGGTTGTGGTTCCCAGTCCGGTCCTGCTTGTTGCCTTTTGCTTCCTCCGAAGAGTGTTGGGTACTTCCTGTCCCAGATGTGCCAAGGCTCAAGGAGGAGGGGTCAGTACCCCGTGCTGTGCACAGAAAAGTGCATGTTGTCTTCCGATGCGCGGGACGCTTACTGCATAGTATTCGTCCATTTGTTGTGCATGAAGAACTAGGAATGGTCGTCCTCTGAGATGGGTCAGCACTTCGCCCTCTATCGCTATTGATGAAAATCTGGAACACGAAGGAAAACCCCCTTAGCAAGGAAATGATAAGGGACTGTCTTTCCCTTGATCACATGTATCGTATTTGTTGGCTAAAGTATGTTGGAGAATGCCACTTCACCCTGGGAAGAGCAGATTTATTTGAAAACTTAGAGGAAATTAGTAGAATGGATATGACCTGGGTGAAAGAGAACTTTTTTAAGAACCGTATGTGGTCCAGAGAAGAAGTGGAGCTGAGGAAGCCCAGTGTACTTCTGTACCTCTTGTTGAAAACTGGGCCATCAATCGAACCTTATCTTGTATGGTTTAAAAGTATCCATGACCATTTTTAATTGATCAGATTTTGATTGGATCTTTTTCATTTTCTCCTGGCCCATCCTCGCGGAGTTCATAGAGGGCAGTGCCTCCGACCCTGTGGCTCGATTTGTTTTCTTTCTTTTTTTTGTTTTTTAAACATACTTTAAGTGTTTGTTTTCTTTTTAATCCTGTATTTATGGACCCAGGTTGGTCTCTTTGTATTGCTTTACCAAGAATCAGATGGGGATTTACAACTTGTGTTTTTAGACTTTTATGGTTTTCCTAATAAAAACCGAATAAAGTGTTATGATGATGATGATGACAGCAGATGCTGAGACGCGAGCTACCCTTCAAGTGACACTCTATTTAACGACTTAAGACCAAATCATTGGCCCCTGCGTAATTAGGCCGCTATGTCATTCGTGGCTGGATTACAGCACTGGAACAACTATGGTCACCACCTTTCCCAAAGAAAAATACTGCCCATTTGTTCAATTTTTACAAAGGGACAGATATGATATTTAATAAAACTCTAAATTGTCTGTTTTTTTTAACATGGTCTTTCTGTTTTGGTTTACAATAACTATCTGTCTGGCTTCATTAAAGCAGCTCTAGAACACATTTTAACACGATTTCTTCTTCTAATTACTTCTTGTGTGGCGACTTGGCTCCATCTGTTGTGACAGAGCACTATTGTGTACCCTGCATCCCTGCAGTCCTTTCTTTTATACAGAGAAAGTACTTTCGGCCAAGATATTGTGTAGCCTACTTCCAGTGGCATAGTGCAGTTGGCCCACCAGGAAGCAACTAAGCTTTGTCCACCTCCCTTGGTTTTACACTACTAAAAAAAAAAGCCACTAATTGAGGCGCAGTGTTCTCCTCCTGGCCCTGTGCCCCAGTGTAACTGGGTCGTCTCCTCATGCTCGCCTATTGCTGCCGGTGATAAGGCCCATCCTGAGTCACTGGGATTCTTTTTAAACACCACTGCAAACTGAATAGTTCAGTACAATGAATTGGCTTGATTCAAATATTTTATTTTTATTTATTTAAGCTTATACCGCGCACAGCTACCCACAATGGGTTTCCCGGCGCTAGGGATAGACTGTAGAAGAAGGAGGCAGCTTCACCTGGCTAGAACCAAAGCAGACTATAGGACGCGTTGAGTGAAAAGCAATGTCTTCAAGGCCTTGCGGAAGCGGAACAAATTTGTCTCTAGTTTTAAGTCCAGTGGGAGGGAGTTCCAATATTTGGGGCCCAGAGTAGAGAAGGAAGACCTCCCATTTTTGTCAGCTTCCACCTTGGCATAGCGAAATTACCCATGTCCGATGACCTGAGTGGACGTAGAGGTCTGTAGGGTGTTATCAGCCTTTGGAGGTAGGCTGGGGCGCTACCCTGTTTGACCTTAAACATATAGCATAATGCCTTGAATTTGATACGTTCAGGGATGCTCAACCAATGAAGGTCACGTAAGGCGGCCCTAGCTGAGGTGCGTCTGGGGATGTTTTTTAGCAGGTGCGCTGCCGCATTTTGCACTACCTGCAATACGTGCAAGGTGGCTTTGTCTGCGCCCAAGTAAAGGATGTTGCCATAGTCCAGGCGAGATGTTACAAGTGCCTGGACTACGGTTCTGCGGGAGGATAGTGGAAGCATCCACAAGATCTTATGGAGCCACCGCAGTGTTGAAAAGCAGATGGCCGCGACCTTAGTGGCCTGTTGTTTCATGGTTAACCTGTCGTCAATAATGACACCCAGGTTGCGAACAGCGGTGGAAGGAGTAGGCGCAGTGCCCAGTTCATGGGCCAATGGCGGGGACCCCAGAGATGTTTATTCCGACCCAAGATGACCACCTCGGTCTTCTCCCCGTTCAGTTTGAGACAGTTTCTCCGCATCCAGTTAGCCACAAGAGTGAGGCCTGACTTGAGTGCGGAGATGTTGTTCTCGTCTCTCCCTGATAGGGAGAAGACAATCTGGGTGTCATCTGCGTAGGAAAACCGGGTAAGCCCAGCCTGTTCAACAATGGATACCAAGGGTTTAACGTAAATGTTAAATAAAAGAGGACTAAGGATTGAGCCTTGGGGAACGCCTCGGGTAGATGGACAGATGGTGGAAGCTGCTTTAGGAGAGAACACTTGGAAACTTCGGTCATTGAGGAAAGACACCAGCCAGGCCAAGGCCTGGCCACCTACGCCTAGAGACTTCAGAGAGTTAATGAGGATGGGATGTGACACGGTGTCGAACGCTGCGCTCAAGTCCAACAGGATGAGCGCCATGGTGTTACCTTGGTCGACACCGTGCCTCAGACTCTCCGTTACCCCCAGGAGCGCTGTCTCAGTTGAATGCCTAGGCCGGAAGCCCGACTGAGAAGGATGGAGAAAAGCAGTGTTTTCGACCAGTTTAGAAAGCTGGGAATTAATGTGTCTCTCCAATATCTTCGAAAAGATTGGCAGCAAAGATATCGGGCGAAAGTTGGCAGGATTGGAAGAATCAGCACCCAATTTTTTTAGTAAAGGTACCACCATAGCATGTTTCCAAGGTTGGGGAACCTGGGCCTCACTCAAGGAAGTATTAAGTAATTTAATAAAAATGGGGTGAGTAAGGGGATCCAATTGTTTTAATATTTTGGCCGGGAGCACATCCAGTGGGGAACCAGATCGCACACTGTTTAGACAGGACACAAAAGAAGTGGCGTCTAAAGGCTGCCAGGTGGTAATTGCTGCATCAGTGGTGGTATTCACCAATTCCTGGACCGTATTAGGGGCGGAAAAAGTGGTTTCAGGAGGTGGGGAGAAATGATCGTAAATAAGATCCACTTTATTTATAAAATAATCCGCTAAGGACTGACACTGGGTGGCATCAAGAGCTGGAGGAGGGGGAGAGGAATTTGCACCGGTCAGTTTCTTTACCACGGAAAATAATACCTTAGGACAGTTTTGTGCATCAGTCACTGTTTTTGTAGTGTAGTTAGCTTTAGCAGTTTTGCATCTGTTATGGTACTTTTTTAAGGCTTCTTTATATATGATTTTACGTGAAGGAGAATAGCCTTTTCTCCATTTGCGCTCCAAGGTCTTGCATTGTGAGCGGAGAATCTTAAGTTGTTCCGAGTACCATGGGGCTAGAGGATGGTGTGAAACTGTAGACTTAGATGTCACGGGTAGCACCCGATTTATAGCGTTGGTTAGCCAGAGTTCAGTAGCACTATTAAGAGCAGTGACTGGTGCGTCAATAGACGGGAGTGTTTTAATCAGCGATTTATTGAGTTCAGGAATACTAACCTTCCACCAATTCCGAGATAGCCTCGGTTTTACTGTCGCAGATCTTGTAGCAGTTTCAGCCATGTCTAAGGAAAAAGGGACAGCTGAGTGATCAGACCAGGTGATTTGAAGAGCCTCGCGGGAACAATCTAGGGGCAGGTTGGAAAAAATGGGATCAAGTAAGTGTCCAGCACAATGTGTAGGACCTGTATTATATAAATGAAGGTTAAATGCTTCCAGGGTAGCGAGAGGCTGATTCCTATGAGGGCATTCATTGTCATCTAGATGTATGTTTAAATCTCCTAGAATAGTAAAATTAGATGCTTTGAGCATAACTGGGGCTAGGAGGTCCGGTAAGGAAGTAATCCAAGGACTAGCTGTCCCAGGGGGACGATATACCAATAGACCTGACAGCGTAAATTGGGGAGTTATAGACAGTTGAAATAGAGCTGACTCACAATCTTTTTTGGATGGTGTCAACCAATTTACAAGTATACATGATCTTGAAGATAATTGCAATTCCACCCCCCCTGCCAGAATTTCTATCCTGGTGAAGAATAGCATAATTGGAGGGAATGGCATCTGCAATATCTGGACCAGAGCAGTCCCTGAGCCAAGTCTCTGTCAGGAATATTGCATCAGGTTGATGTTCAACAAGAAAATCATCTATATTGTATCTATGTTGTGGCAGGGATCTACAATTTATACTCCAAAAGCGTAGCGGGGGTCGAGGGGAGACTATCCTGGGGCTTGCCTGTCTATTTCGTCTCCCATGGTGACACAGGGATCTGCACATGGTAGGGGTTTTTAATGAGAAGTTACAGTAAGGACATCAAAACTTAGTAGGGGGAAATGGGTAAATGGAACAGTTAATATTGGGAGAGCCACGTAATGCATATACCTCATTAAAGGAGTATGCAATAACCATGATGGAAATAAAGGCCTTGCTCACCAAGAGAAGAGTGTGCCAGAGCCCGGAGCCCGGCCTAGCGCGGACGGGCGCAGACGGGCTGGACTCTGGCGTGACTCTGGCGGGCATCCGGCGCGTCCGCAACGCGTCCGCTTACGCGGAGAGGCCCTTCCCTTTTAAAGCTATCTGGAGCGCATAACGGCGCAGCCCGACCCAAGATGGCCGCTGTCCTGCCCTCGCCTCCCCGGGACCAACTCTCAGCGTCAATACTCAGCTGAGAGTGGCCCAGACAGCAGAGGGAGGTGAGGAGGCAATTCCAGATGCAGCGCTGAATTAAAATCGAACTACAGGTAAAATACCCCACAAGTATAAATGACCATAAAAGCTTATTAAATCAAGCGTGGCAAAGCGCTGCTTGTATTCAAAGACAGGTAAAGCGAGAGAACCTCCGGCTTTCCGCCTCGGAGGGTGAAAGAGCTAACCTGTTTCCTGGAAGGGAGCCCTTTTAAAGCTATCTGGAGCGCGTCACGGCGCAGCCCGACCCAAGATGGCCACTGTCCTGCCCGGGACCAACTCTCAGCGTCAATACTCAGCTGAGAGTGGCCCAGACAGCAGAGGGAGGTGAGGAGACAATTCCAGATGCAGCGCTGAATTAAAATCGAACTACAGGTAAAATACCCCACAAGTATAAATGGCCATAAAAGCTTATTAAATCAAGCGTGGCAAAGCGCTGCTTGTATTCAAAGACAGGTAAAGCGAGAGAACCTCCGGCTTTCCGCCTCAGAGGGTGAAAGAGCTAACCTGTTTCCTGGAAGGGAGCCCTTTTAAAGCTATCTGGAGCGCGTCACGGTGCAGCCCGACCCAAGATGGCCGCTGTCCTGCCCTCGCCTCCCCGGGACCAACTCTCAGCGTCAATACTCAGCTGAGAGTGGCCCAGACAGCAGAGGGAGGTGAGGAGACAATTCCAGATGCAGCGCTGAATTAAAATCGAACTACAGGTAAAATACCCCACAAGTATAAATGACCATAAAAGCTTATTAAATCAAGCGTGGTAAAGCGCTGCTTGTATTCAAAGACAGGTAAAGCGAGAGAACCTCCCGCTTTCCGCCTCAGAGGGTGAAAGAGCTACAATAAAGACTACAACTCCCATAATGCATCTGTCATCTATCTGTAGGTCGCCAGCAAGGTTCTCCCTGTTTGTTTTCTTCTGTCTGCTTCTTATATAAAATACCATTGATGAACCAGCTTTATGAATTAATTGATGCTGGCTGCCCACATTATTACTACAATCATCATGAAAGTTCGTTTGTTGGGTCATGTAGGACATTGAACGACACATTCAGAAGGGAAGAAATGAGTTTTTGTCGCTCTCAAGTGGTGCCTTTTTTTCTAGCCATAGAAATTATTTTTAAAATAGGTTTCTATTGGACCCAATGTGGAGACGGGGGAGGTTCATCCTCCATCGGTATGCTTAGCACACATCGGAAGATTTATGTGCATATACTTGCAAAATGTCAACAGCAGAACATCAGACCCGAGCTACCCTACAAGTGACACTCTATTTAATGCCTCAAGACTGATACGTAGGTCCCTGCGAAATTACACTGGTGTGTCATTCGCGGCAACATTTTAGCAGAAGATTGCCACCATTCCAAAAGAAAAATGCCGGCCATTTGTTCAGTTTCTACAAACGCCCAGACATGATATTTAATAGATCTACAAATCGTCTATTTTTATTTTTAACATGGCCTTTCTGTTTTGGTTTACTTTAATTATCCATCTGGTTTCTTTAAGGCAGATGTAGAACACATTTGAACATGCTTTCTTCTTCTAAATCCTTCTTGTGTGGAGACTTGCAGGGCCGGACTGGCTATAGCGGGCACCAGGCAATCCCCCGGTGCGCCGCACGGGTGGGGGCCGGTTTTGGGCCCCTGGGGGCCATTTTTGTTACAGGGCCGTTTTTGCAGCAAAATCGGCCCTGTACCAAAATCGGCCGAAAACCGGCCCGGCAAAGAGCATGGCGCACCTCCAACCACCATCCCGAGTGTGGAGGGGGGGCCGGCCGAGCACTTTGCCAGGGCCGGTTGTGGGACCCAGTCCGGCCCTTGGAGACTCCATTGTGATAGGCACTCTTGTGTACTGTCATAGAAAGTAAAAAGGAGGCCCCCTTATCTGTCAACTTTGGGACAGGGGAGATATATTGTAAACCAAATTTGTCCCACAAATTTACCACTAAGTTGGTGAGGAGTGGAATAATGGTACCAAGTTAGTTTTAGATATTTAGCAATACCAATCACACAATTGTATATGAAGCAGAGGGCTAAGTTACAAAGCATAAGCCAACCAATGTAGTCATAAACCACCAAAAATTGCAAAATTAAACCACTATGGCACACATTTAATAAATTTAAATCACGATAAAGAATGGAAAACCAGGAAATAGTTTTTTGGAAAAATATATATACTTTGTGTATTTATTCAAATGTTAACATTTTATCACAGTGATAACAATTCATTAAAAAATTATACATTGAGTATATTAGACATTTCATTAAAAACATTAAAAATCACATAAAGTAAACATTGGTTAAAAGTTCAAAAGAACGTGGGTCGACGCGGCGTTTCGGTTACAGGCTAACAATAGACAACCTTCTTCAGGACCAAGTTCTGTATTTAGTAAAGGCTTCCAGATACATGCTGGAGTGCCGTGGGTCGATTATAGAATCCGGTCAGGAACTGTTATGGGTTCGCGATGTTTTAACATACACTGTATTGGTATCTTGTATTTGTCTAGGGATGGATCTCGCTCTGGTAGTAGGAGCCACCGATATTGGTCTTCGATTATGCCAGATTTAAATGACTGGCAGCTAAATATTTTCATTCTGACCAGACCCGAGTACACACTGACGGAGTAGGAGCAGGGAGGCCGAATTTAAAGCCTGAGTGGCAGGATAATCCCCACCATGGTATGAACGCCAAATCTGATACACAAGCCCATTGAAAAGCTCGTGATAATATTTAGCTGCCAGTCATTTAAATCTGGCATAATCGAAGACCAATATCGGTGGCTCCTACTACCAGAGCGAGATCCATCCCTAGACAAATACAAGATACCAATACAGTGTATGTTAAAACATCGCGAACCCATAACAGTTCCTGACCGGATTCTATAATCGGCCCACGGCACTCCAGCATTTATCTGGAAGCCTTTACTAAATACAGAACTTGGTCCTGAAGAAGGTTGTCTATTGTTAGCCTGTAACCGAAACGCCGCGTCGACCCACGTTCTTTTGAACTTTTAACCAATGTTTACTTTATGTGATTTTTAATGTTTTTAATGAAATGTCTAATATACTCAATGTATAATTTTTTAATGAATTGTTATCACTGTGATAAAATGTTAACATTTGAATAAATACACAAAGTATATATATTTTTCCAAAAAACTATTTCCTGGTTTTCCATTCTTTATCGTGATTTAAATTTATGAAATGTGTGCCATAGTGGTTTAATTTTGCAATTTTTGGTGGTTTATGACTACATTGGTTGGCTTATGCTTTGTAACTTAGCCCTCTGCTTCATATACAATTGTGTGATTGGTATTGCTAAATATCTAAAATTAACTTGGTACCATTATTCCACTCCTCACCAACTTAGTGGTAAATTTGTGGGACAAATTTGGTTTACAACTCTTGTGTACTGTGCATCCATTCAAGCTTTTATTTAAAAGGCACAGAGAGTACTTTCAGCCAAGATATTGTGCGGCCTATATCCAGTTGCATAGTAAGAGTGCAGTTGGCCCTGTAGGAATCAACTAAATGTTATCCACATTCCCTGTTTTTACAGTAAAATAAAAACAGCCACTAATTGAGGCGCAGTGGTCTCATCTCGACCCTGTGCCCCAGAATAACTGGGGGGCATATTATCAAGGGGGTTTATCTCCGCTTTTTTGGCTTCAAAAGCCAAGAAAGTGGAGATAAAATTATCTCCCTATTACCTAGCTGTCGCTAACACCAGTTAGCGACAGCTAGTAGGAGATAGCGACCATCTTGGGCCCCACTTTGCATGTCAGAGAAATTTATCACTAATGACATGCAAAGTGGGCGTGCCAAGATGTTAGCGACTAGAAACAGTCGCTAACATCGCTATCTCCTATTACCAACTTTTGGAGATATTCGCGCTAAGCGCGAATATCTCCAAAAGCTAACACCTGCCCTGAGCAGTTCTTAGCCATGTTATCCAATGGGAGGTGGATAACATGGCTAAGAGCATTAGCTCAGTAATGCATGAATATCGCTGACTTTTCAGCGATATTCATGTATTGCGGCCGATTTTTATCGCATTTGCGATAAACCTTGGTAATACCAAGGTTTATCTGCGTTAAAAATCGCCGTAGGTCGGCAATACATTTTTGTCTCTAACCAAGCAATAGCGATAATTATCGCTATTGCTTGGTAATATGCCCCTGGGTCTTCTGCACTACTGATAACTAACTCCCCATGGTCGCCTGTTGCTGGATCGCGATCAGGTGGTAAGGCCCATCCATAGTCACAAGGTTTCTTTTTAAACACCACTGTAAACTGAATAGTTGAGTACAATGTATTCTCTTGATTCAAATAAAGACTACAACTCCCATAATGCATCTGTCATCCATCTGTAGGTCGCCAGCCAGGTTCTCCCTGTTTGTTTTCTTCTGTCTTCTTCTTATATAAAATAACTTTGACGTACCAGGTTTCTGAATTAATTGATACAAGCCACCCACATTATTACTACAATCATCATAAAACTTTCTTTGTTGGGTCATCGAGTACTTTTTTTTCAGTTCAAATAAGCTTTACTCGACAATCCATGTCATAAAAGCATTGTTACATAGAATAGAATTAAAAAATATGTGCAAATAATTCTAAGAGAAAATCAATTCATCCTAGTAACTTAAAAAGACAAATTCATGAGATGAAACTAGCAACAGGGGTAGTTACGCTGGGTAACAAAAACATTGGAGTCCTTAGGGAACGCCAAAGCTCAGGAGTGGGGTACTGATATCATGACCACGAGTGGGCATTATTCCAAGTTCATCGATTCGCAGTCGGTAGTTGTGATCTTATAGTCCACATCCATCTCAAGAACTTGGCTACTGGGATTGTATAACGGGGTGATGGATCAGTACGCAAGATTCTCAGGGCAACACTACTTTGTCTGGTACCCAAGTTCCTGCAGGTATGCACGAGTCATACTTTACGGGGGCCAGCTTAGGGCGCGCAGAGAAACAATACATGAGAGTAGGTTTCTTCTTGGTCGGTGTAAGTAGGGCATTTGTTGTCATCTGATGTGGCCCAATTTGCAGTAAAAGACTTTAATGGTAGGGAACCCACTCGGAATTGGAAATACAGTTTGCGACCAAAAGGTTTTGAAATTGCGTCCCAGTAATGCTCGAGGCTTGGCCAGGATTTAAGTGTTAAAATGCTCCCCATCGGTATTGCACTGTCACTTTTTCTGATACTGTTTTATACAACCAGTTCCCAATATCTTTCCTTGATTATATCTCTTGATGGGAACTAGGTACTAGATGGGGTTTTCCACAGGTTCGGCATACCCATGCTGACCAGGGCACCACTAATATCACATAGCCAGATGATATTGTGAAAATGATCTGCCTGGATAATATCCTTAAGACCATCTGCAAAGGTGGCCAGTTCCGGGGTGCACCAGATTCTACACCAATATAAAGTAGGGTGTAGCCTAGCTACGTCTACCAGTGCTTTCCCGCCTAGGTCATTCAGTATGGGTAGCACAGGAGTGTTTTGTGGTAGGCTGGTGATCATCTGGAGAAACCTATTTTCCGCTATGGATATCTGTGTAAGTTTCTCTAAGCCCCATAGTTCTGCCCCTTATAGAACGGAGCTTACTACTTTCGCATTAGAAATCTGCAGCACCGGATTAACTGGCTCTGTCAGGGATGTTTTAAATTCATTGTTTAGAGCATCAACTAACTGACGATGTTTCAATATCATAGTGTCAATGTGTGGCCTACATCACATTTCCTTCTGCATGGTAAATCCTAGATAAGTAAAAGCGTCTACCTGTTCTAGGAGTATACCATCCAAAATGATTCTACCCCTGAATGTTCTGTGCTGTTTAAAAGTAATAAACTTAGTTGTTGCTGCATTAATTTGTAGGCCTCGTAGAGAACAAGTCTTCAAAACGTAGCAGTGCACGCTGTGGGCCACTAGGAGTTTTTGAAATTAAAAGCGTGTCATCGGCAAACATTAAAATTGGGATCTTTTTACCTGCTAAAACCGGTGCGTCAGTGGGGACGGTGGTTGAAAATGAAGCAATTCCATTAATGGATCACTGAAAGGGAAAGTGTTGGATAGCTTAGGGGTAAAAATTACTATTCCCACTCCAGTGAGTGCAACAGTAGGGAAAGCGTTGGATAGCGTAGGGATGAAAATTACTATTCCTACTCCAGAGAGTGCAACAGTAGGAAAAGCGTTGGATAGCGTAGAGGTAAAAATTACTATTACAACTCCAGAGAGTGCAACAGTAGAGAAAGCGTTGGATAGCGTAGGGGTAAAAATTACTATTCCCACTCCAGCGAGTGCAACAGTAGGGAAAGCGTTGGATAGCATAGGGTTAGAAATTACTATTCCCACTCCAGTGAGTGCAATAGTAGGGAAAGCGTTGGATAGCTTAGGGATAAAAAAATACTATTCCTACTCCAGAGAGTGCAACAGTAGAGAAAGCGTTGGATAGCGTAGGGATATAAATTACTATTCCCACTCCAGTGAGTGTAACAGTAGGAAAAGCGTTGGATAGCGTAGGGGTAAAAGTTACTATTCCAACTCCAGTGAGTGCAACAGTAGGGAAAGTGTTGGATAGCGTAGGGGTAAAAATTACTATCCCACTCCAGTGAGTGCAACAGTAGGGAAAGCGTTGGATAGCGCAGGGATAAAAATTACTATTCCTACTCCAGAGAACGCAACAGTTGGTAAAGCGTTGGATAGCGTAGGGATAAAAATTACTATTCCCACTCCAGTGAGTGCAACAGTAGGGAAAGCGTTGGATAGCGTAGGGGTAAAAATTACTATTCCAAATCCAGAGAGTGCAACAGTAGGGAAAGCGTTGGATAGCGTAGGGGTAAAAATTACTATTCCAAATCCAGAGAGTGCAACAGTAGGGAAAGCGTTGGATAGCGTAGGAGTAAAAATTACTATTCCCACTCCAGTGAGTGCAACAGTAGGGAAAGCGTTGGATAGCGTAGGGGTAAAAATTACTATTCCTACTCCAGAGAGTGCAACAGTAGGGAAAGCGTTGGATAGCATAGGGCTAAAAACTACTATTCCCACTCCAGTGAGTGCAACAGTAGGGAAAGCGTTGGATAGCGCAGGGATAAAAATGACTATTCCTACTCCAGAGAACGCAACAGTTGGGAAAGCGTTGGATAGCGTAGGGATAAAAATTACTATTCCCACTCCAGTGAGTGCAACAGTAGGGAAAGCGTTAGATAGCGTAGGGTAAAAATTACTATTCCAAATCCAGAGAGTGCAACAGTAGGGAAAGCGTTGGATAGCGTAGGAGTAAAAATTACTATTCCCACTCCAGTGAGTGCAACAGTAGGGAAAGCGTTGGATAGCGTAGAGGTAAAAATTACTATTCCTACTCCAGAGAGTGCAACAGTAGGGAAAGCGTTGGATAGCATAGGGCTAAAAACTACTATTCCCACTCCAGTGAGTGCAACAGTAGGGAAAGCGTTGAATAGCGCAGGGATAAAAATGACTATTCCTACTCCAGAGAACGCAACAGTTGGGAAAGCGTTGGATAGCGTAGGGATAAAAATGACTATTCCCACTCCAGTGAGTGCAACAGTAGGGAAAGCGTTGGATAGCGTAGGGTAAAAATTACTATTCCAAATCCAGAGAGTGCAACAGTAGGGAAAGCGTTGAATAGCGTAGGAGTAAATATTACTATTCCCACTCCAGTGAGTGCAACAGTAGGGAAAGCGTTGGATAGCGTAGGGGTAAAAATTACTATTCCGACTCCAGAGAGTGCAACAGTAGGGAAAGCGTTGGATAGCAAAGGTTAAAAACTACTATTCCCACTCCAGTGAGTGCAATAGTAGGGAAAGTAAATACTTCATATATAAATATAAATAATATAAATATTAATACCAATTACAAAATAATTAAAATATTTTACAATTTTATAAAATATATTAATCAATCAATTAAAATTACAAATAAAAATTAACTAATAATAAAAATTACCTACTAATACTAATTATTTACCAATTACCAATAAATTAATTTACAATTAAAAAAAAAATTAGACACAAAAAAATATTTAAAAAATGTAATTACTTACAATTAAATTTCTTCCCAAGCTATTCCCTATAAACACACAACCCGCTACAGAAAATAAATTACTAAAATAACATATTTATCAATTAATCAAATAAAAGTAATTACCATTTATATTTTAAATAATTACCAATTAATAATTAATTAACAATTAATTTTAAATAAATACCAATAAATAAAATAACATATTTAATTAATTATAATTAAATTACTTCCCACCTTATTCCCCTATAAACCCACAATCCGCTACAGAAAATAAATTACTAAAATTAACATATTTATCAATTAATCATTTAAAATTATTTACCAATTACATTTTAATTAATTACCAATTAATAATTAATTAACAATTAATTCTAAATAAATACCAATAAATAAAATAACATATTTAGTTAATTATAATTAAATTACTTCCCACCCTATTCCCCTATAAACCCACAACCAGCTACAGAATTATATTACACAAAAATTAAAAATTGATATTAACTTACCTTAAATTCGATATTTTTGTTGTCTATATTCTGTCTAGTCGATATTATGTCCATTCTATATTTTTGATTCGATATTATATCCATTCTATTCGATATTAAAATGTTCTAGTCGATATTTTGGTAGTCTATATTTTGTCTAGTCGATATTATGTCTATTCAATATTTTTTACTCGATATAATGTCTAGTCGATAATAAAAACTCGATATTTTGACTCTACACCTCCATTAATATAAAGTGAAACTAGTGTGGGTGCCATTACACACCCTCGGCACACTCCCTTCTCTACAGGAAAAGGATCTGTTACATTCCCCTGTGAGCCCCATCGTATTTGTACAAAATTTCTCTCGTGAAAGCGGGCAATGAGCGAGAGCAAATCCGCGTGCATCCCAAGCTACTGTAGCACCACCCAGAGTGTGTTACGTGAGACCAGGTCAAAAGCTGACATAAGGTCGACAAAGGCAGCATACATGCTGCTGTTGCCACTCACTACGGTCTGCCAGTATATTAAAATAAATCGGAAGACCTGGTCTATGGTGCTGATATGTGCCTGAAAGCCCGCCTGGAGTGGGGTTAAGATATCGTTAGCATCTGTCCACTCTTGAACTTTTGCCAGGACAAGGCGGGCTACCATCTTTTGGATAGAATCAATTAGGCTTATTGGCTTGTAGTTTCCTGGCAAAGAATTATCACCTTTTATACATACTAGGATAATCTCCACCCCCCTCCAGGAGTCCGGGATGGGGGCACTATGGGCAATGGCATTGGCCAATAACACTATATACTTGCTCCATTTGACCTTGTCAAGTAAAAAGATATTTGCGGGGAAACTGTCAATGCCTGGCGCTCTCCCCCCTGCAATGACGCTAAGGGCAGCTCTGTCAGCTAGGTCAAAAACATTGTCAGTTAAGTAAAACTGGGTGGGGAAAGGCTCGCTAACCTCTTCATCATTGTTGGCATAATGTGTGGCGAAGTGGTTAACCCAGGAGTCTGGTGCTACATGGTTTTGAGGGGGCAGTGGGACTCCACCCCCACCCCATTTTACCAGATTCCAGATATGTTGGGGATTGTTCCTGGTGCATGCTAGTTTAAGATCCTGCCATCAGTTTTCATCCCATATCTTTTTAGCATTTTCCAGCGCTTTCCTATAGATTTTCCTGGCATTCTTTACTCTGCGCAAATCTCCTGATCTGATGGCCTCCCCTAAGAGTCTGCGGGCTTGCTAGCATTCTTTATTAAACCAGTGGTGCTGGGGCTTAATACAGTTCTCCTTAGCCCTGTGGGGTCTTCGAAAGTGTGAATGCATTTTGACGAATAGTGTATCATTGTTATTTCCTTAATTAGCTGAGAGTTAATGAGGGAGGCCTCCATCCCTGCTAGTGTGTTCTCATCATCACTGGCAATGATGGACAGAGTGTCCGGTTTTTCTAGGATTATGGACCATATAAGTCGCCACATATCATTGGTGGTTTGCAAGTCTCTGGTGGTGAATAGATTATGGGGTTGTGTTGGTTCGTGTAGCTTCCTAACTCTCCACACTCTCTACACGGTCCAACATGACAATATCCTCAAAGCTGTGCTTAAGTTTTAGATTAATTAGAACATAGTCAATACGGCTTGAATGGTAGCCCTTATTGAACGTATTCGCCCCTTGCCTATCAGAGATGCTTCAGCCATTGGCCGCCCTTAAGCCTTTTTCTAGGTAGACAGCTTTAAGTTGGATAGTTGCTTCTGTCCATCTTTTAATTGGTGATATTTCAAGGCATGCAATACCCCACTGCGCATCTACCTCCCCCACCAGGTCGTTTTCCTCGCTATCAAGAGGCTCAAAAGTCATATTAAAAACCCCCGCTATGGCAACGGAAGTGGCCCAAGAGAGGTTGTCTAGGAGCTCATCTAGGGCTATTATAGTTTCAGACCTCCGCCCCCACTATGCCCTCTCGCATATACATTATTAATGTCGATGTTACCATAGGGGCCGGTCACCAACCGGATGGCAAGAATATCAATACTCCGGGTCGGGAGCTCCTGTATCTTAAAGCCAATGTCCTGTTGGCGTCGTGACCTCGGTACAAGCATTGGGGGGTAGAGGTAACCTTCAATCTATCTCTCGTAAGGGAGACCCACCATTATGGCATGATATAGGATGAACTGGTTTAGTCTGTGAGGCCGTTTCCAGGGGGTTATATTTTAAAAAGATGTTGGTTTTGGTGAGGTGTTGGGTGTGAATGTCAAAGGCCACCAGGTTCTCGGCCAGGTCTCGGTGTGAGAGCGCAAGTGCTATTAAATCAAGAGCGGCCCCCAGAGGACAGTATCTTTTGGCCCATGTAATGTCATTACAGACCGGCACCCCCTTACAAGTCGGATCCATTGGGTGCACTTATTTATTTGGAATCCCTCATCTTCTTTAGATAGACTAAGAGGAAGCGTTGGTACGTTTGTCATATATACTATACTTTCATATCTGGGGCCCTTACTTTACATCGTGGTGCTTGAGTTATAACTGCCCGTGGGGGGAGGGGTCTGCTGAAGGGCCTAGGGCTGAAACAGGATTGGCAAATTGTCGATGGCCTACCCTATTGTGATCTGCCCTGCTAGGTTGTGTAGGGTCTGGGAAATCAGTATTAGTGCACGTTGATCAGTTTTCCCTGTCTGCTCTATTCATACAATGTCTTGCAGGGCCCCTGGTATTACCAGAGAGAGGGCTGTCTTACGTGGTCTGTGACCCCTTGAGCATTAGCTGTGTAAATTGTGTGAGTTCCCAATTGTTTTTTTTACTTGTTGCACATCTAAAAGTACCTTACTTAGGGAATCAGAGTGGCTGCTGACAGATACTTTGATTGCTCTCATTTCTAGCACTAGGTCTGTTCTCTGCAGGGTGATTGGTCTTTGGGAGGGTTCCTCGATGGACATGACGTTAGTATGGTTTGGTTGCCTGTCACTGCTATTGGTATCTAGGCTTTTGGGGTGTAAACCTGGGCCCACTGCTAATTGCACATCTCTTGTGTTGCATGTGCTAGCCTCTGTGCCCTCCCTATGCGCCTGGCTCCCTGGACTAGTGGGGGTATTCAGTGGCTCTGGGTGGCCAAATCTAGTACTACAGGGAAAAGCAGCTGGATCAACCAAGGTCGCTTGCGCTGTAGTAGCCCCGCTTGCAGGTCTCCTGGGTGGTACATTTGAGGATTCTGGCGGCTGATTCTGCTAGCTGCTTTTCTAAACATAGCTGGTATATGCCCAGTGTGTATAGGGCTTCTGGGTGCCTGTGGGTTGCTGTACTTAGGTGAGGTGTCAGTGGGAGTTGTATTTTTTAAAATTTATTTTATGCGTTTTTATATAGCGCGGAATTTACCCGAAGGTGTCAGAGCGCTTCACAATTGGAACAGCAGCGTTACAAGAGGAGAAAATTACAAGTGGGCATGATATGAAAAGCAAACATTATTTATATTACATGAGGCAAAGGTGACAACTGTGCATGTATCAAAAGCAAAAAAAATTCAAGAAGAGGTAGCAAAATACGTTATAAGAGGAAAAAGTGACATGTGTGCAAATTACATAAGCAAAAATACAAGGAGAGGTATACAACTGCAATAAATGAGAGACACTCAAAACACAAGAACACACAGGGAAGGCACTTCTAGAGGCATGGAGCACAGAATTTCCTATAGTGGAAGAACTTCCTTCAGGGAACCGAGAGGGCATGAATTAGATTTGGAAGTGTCTTTGATGGAGGAGAACTTTGAGGTCAGTTTTGAAGGACCGGGAAGAGGTGGTGGTCTGGAGGAGGAGTGCAAGGCTTTGTGGGTGATGCAGGCAGTCTTGTAGATCGATCTTGCCTCAATGGGAAGCCAACGGAGGGTGGATAAAATGGGTGTGATATTCAGAGAGTAAGTTGTCTATACGATCCAATACACCGATACCAGCAACCAGGGTTGAGAGTCAGGGCTTTCTTTTCTGCCTTCTCCTTGTGAGTTTCACTCGAAACTCCCTCTGGAACCCTCCGCTTCCCCATTACAGTTAGCAAAAACGGGACAGGAGTAAAGTCTCTACCAGCAGGTAGCCTCCAGGGGCGGCTCTGATAGTGATTTCAAGGAAGCACTATCTGAATACAGTAACTTTTTCTTACCGTAAATGTCGCAGATATCAAAAAAGTGGTCCTCCGGAGCAAGATGTCTGGGGGCCGGCCCAGCCCACCCTCTTCCAGTCTATGATGGGTGCGGACGGGCCTGCCCAGGACCGGGCTTTGCCAGGCGTGTCCAGAGCAGTGGGGCCTCACAAAGCGCCTCCAGGCGCGGGAAGAGTGATGTGGCCAAGCGCAGCCGAGCATGGTGGAGCCTGGGGGATGTAGTCCCTGCCTGGCTCATGTGAGACCCACGCAAGCAGGGTCTCTCTGTCCGCTATAAGCGCCTCCAGGTGCAGGAAGAGTGGTGTGGCCAAGCGCGGCGAACGCGGTGGATCCTGGGTGCTGTGGTCCCTGCCCAGCTCATGGATGAGAGAGAGAGAGAGAGTACTATCAACGACACATTCAGAAGGGAAGAAATCACACAAAAAACTGAAAATGGCGAAACAGAATCGATGTACTTACTCTACTTCTGCTGGATAATTGTACACTGTCCTATGCATTATTTTGAACTGACATTTTTTCATCGTCGACTTCTTCAAAAGTTTTTACCAACCACCAACACTAATATTTTTTGCGAGGAACGCATTGTAGTGATGAGGTACATTTATGAAGATGCTACACTGCGAATGGATATCTTTGCACCGCTTTCATGCACTGTAATTACTTTAGCAGTAAAACACTGCAAATGTTTTCTTTCAGAAGTAAACGTTAAATATCTTTATACATTAGTCATTATAATTGTTTTAAAGGTTTATTCCATTCATTTTGCCAAGTCATTCTGGAGAACATGCTGTAGCATTTGCTGAAGCTTCAGACAATAACTTGCATCCCTTATGCAGCTGTTGTCTTATTTACATTTAGTGTCCTTCTGTGGTTAGTAATATTACTGTTAGTTGCTGCCTGATTTTCTTTACAATGTGTGTTTTCCATCGCGGTATACCAACAGCTATCGTTAACATTCCATTGGCAAACACATGAGTGCTTTGTTTTTTTTCATTTACATCTTTAAGTCTTAGATCTCCTGTGCAGACAGCTCCCTTTCATTTTCATCCTTCCTCTGTCTTTCTTTATCATTACTCCACTTTTTTCTTTCTCATTCTTTCTTTGTCTCTCACTACTTTTCTTTCTCCCTGTCTGTCTTTCTTTCTTCTTCCTATCTTTCTCTGATGGTATGACCTTCTCTCTTCCTGCCTTTTCTATTTTCTTTCTTCCTTACTCCTCCCTTCCTTCCAACCCTCTTTTTATACATCCCACACTTTGCGTTTATTCTTTCTATGCCCCTTCTCTTCTATCTAATGCCCTTCGTCCTTCATTTTCTTGATTCTTCCCAAGCTCCTTCCCTTTCTCTCTTCGACCTGTTGTACCTTTCCTTGATGTCTTCCTTTCTTTGAGTGTTTAGCCTCTTAAAACAACGATCTATGGCTCCAGAGATATGTTTCTTTTAGACATGTGTGAAGCCTTTGTATAACTTGCCAAAATATATTGTTAATTATACTAGTTATGGGTGCAATGAATGCTTGGTTTTTCATCTACCTTTTACCTATTCTCCCTATAGCTGCATCAATTTCAAGCCTACATCTCAGGTACCTATATTTTTATCATAGTACTACCCCATGTACCTAACCTCCCCACTTTATAATAAAACCAGTAACAAAACAATATATTGCCTTTCTTACATATGTTCAATAACTTACATTGCACTAATAATCACCAAACTACAATTTACAACAACAAAAAACGAATTATTATTAATCAGATAGGCAAAACCTAATGCATTTACCAATGTGTGTCTTAATTAGTCATGTGGTGCCTAAAAGGAGGAATGACCACATCATTCATGTTAATAGTGGGTTGGAATAGGATTGAGAAAATAATACGTTGGATAAAAATGTGTTAAATGAGGGAAAAACAATATGTTTATTGCTTTTTTATATAACACAAACTACAGCCAGAGGTGTCAGAGCGCTTTACAATAGAACAAAGTAAATTACATAAGGAATGAGAGTACTGTGGAAGTAGGTAAAACTACTTATAGGTACTTGTGGAATTAGCAAATTAAAGTTACAGATACATTCAAGATTATAAAAAATTAAAAGGTGGTGCGGTTAGGGTAATACAAGTACAGAATACAGATTTACAAAATTGATCTCTCGTGAGTGTCATGTGACAATCAGGGTCTTGAACTTGGTTGAGGCAAATTATTCATAGAAGTTTCTTTGGCTGAGAAGAGTTTTAAGATTTGTTTTGAAAATCCATAAAGAGGCGGTGGTTGGAAGCATTGGAGGTTGCGAGTTCCAAATTCAAGTTGCATTACCCAAGAAGTATTGCGCTATAAGTCTTTCCGTTTTTAAAATAGGAAGTTAGAGCAATACATTTTAATCTTTGTGTGAAGGTCTGGAGCCACCTGATGTTTTCAGTTTGTTGGCCAGGTAGCGAGGGGTGAGCATGAGTATGGCATTATGGGTGATGCAGGCAGTCTTGTAAATTTACCTAGCTTCAATGGGAAGCCAGCGAAGAGAAATAAATATGGGTGTAATGTGATAATTTCGTTTGGCCCCATAGATGAAACGTGCTGCTGAATGGAGGAAGGATTTTAGAGGGGATAGATGGGTTTTGGGAAGGCCAGCAAGGAGAGAGTTGCAGTATTCCAATCTGGAGAGAACCAATGATTGGACCAGAGTTTTCAGGTCTTGCTCAGGAATGAAACACCGAATCCCCAAGAGAAGGTGCAGTTGGTAGCGTGCGTTCTTAGCCATGGTGTTGATGTGGGAATGTAGGTTGAGTCTTTTGTCCAGGATGACCCCTTGGCATTTGGCGCTGTCAACAATGTAGGTTGTTGGTAAGATTGTTCAGATTATCTATCCATGAATGAGCAGGAGGAGAAGAGTTTGAGGTAGAAAGAAGAAGGAATTAAGTTTTAGAGGGATTTAGAATTAGATGATGAGATCAGTAGTGTCGAGGATTGAAATGTTGTGTGTGGAGGACACCTTTAGGTAGCTTTAGGTGTCATCAGCATTGAGGTGATAATGGATCCCAGGAGGCAGATTTACAAGCCCCTTGTGCCCCTTTTATGCCGCCGTTGCGTCACTTTTGTGATGCGGGTGATGGTGCGGGGTATTTACAAAGTGACGCATCTGGGAGATGCATCACGTTGTAAAGCCCTGCGCCAGAAGGAGGCGTCTCTGTGCAGGGGGGGGCCATTCTGGCACAGGAACACCTCCTAAAAGTGGCTAAGTGAAATCTACAAGATTTCACTCAGTCACTTTTGGGCCCATGCTGCGTCAAAACCCTGTGCCTGCTTGAAGCAGGCGTAAGGAATGACGCAGCATTGTAAGAATAGCGCCCCCAGAACATTGCTGGAGCTGCATTGCACTTGCGACGCAACTCCAGCAATGCACCGCTTTTACGGCACAGATACATCACGCATCTGTGCTGTTTTTGCTCCATGGTGCGCCGCATTGTAAATGCAGCGCATCCATGGTGGCCGAGGCATGGCACACAATAACTTGCCCATCCCTGCTGATAATCAGGGATGCGCCAGTTATTGTAAATCTGCCCCCAGATGTTTTTAGGAGGTTTACCAGTGGTTCCTTGTAAAGATTGAAAAAGGTGGGCGCGAGGATCGAGCCTTGAGGCATGCCTTGATCCAGAGCCTGGCATGTAGGGAGACAGTTTGTTATTTTGATCATCTGAGTACTGGCCAAGAGGTATGATTCAACCCATTTGAGCACTGCACCTTCAAAACCCATTCTTAGTTTTAATGTGTTCAAAAGACTTATGATTAACAGTGGCAAAGGCTGCAGATAGGTCGAGAAGGATCATAAGACAGGAATTGCCTGAGTCGAGTGAAGCCGGATTGATATTCATTAAGAAGGTTGTTGACCTTGAAATGTTCCGCTTCACATCTTTCAGTGATTTCAGAAAGAAAATGGAGGTTGGTGATAGGGCAGATATTGCTGAGGTCATTCACATCAGATGAGGGTTTATTTAGAAGTGGGGTAACCTGCACTGTTTTGAGGGCAACAGGAAGGAAGCCTTGGCTGCAGAAGAGGTTAACCAGACGAGCCCAGTAGGGGAGCATGTAGGTGTAGAATTCCAGTGCAATGTCGCTAGGGATGGGGTCGACAAAATGGTTTGAAGGTTTTTTTTTTCAAAATGCTCTTGAGGAGGGCATCTTCGGTGATGACTTCAAAGCAATGTCAGGAGACTACGGATTTGCAGTCCTCAAGTGGCGGTAAGATTAGTGACATGTTCAATGAGCGATTTCACTTTTTCAATGAAGAATTGTGAAAATTCTGCTGCTTTATTGAGAGGATCGTCATTTTTGATGGTTGGGGAAGAGTTGCTGGTAGTTTTGATGAGGTCGAATCGTTTTTAGGTCTGATCTTGGCAGAGTCAAGGAGAGTTCTGAAGTGATTTGCTTTTTCACTAAAGATGTGTTTGTGATATTGCGATCTTGCAGAACAGAGATAAGAGAGATTAATGGTGGAAGGGGATTGTCTCCATTGCTTCTTTAGGTACCTCGGGTTCTTTCTTTCTTTATAGAGGGATTTATTGAACCATAGTGCAGATGGTGTGGGCCTTTTATTTTAGCTTCGTATTGGAACAACATTGTCAATCACAACGGAAAGACTGGTGAGACACTGGTGAAATCATTGATGTCAGAGTTGGGGCTGAAGACTTTGAAGTGCCTTCATGACAGTGTTGCAAAGAGTGCCAAGGTCGATGTTTTTGGTGTTGCAGAACCAGGTAGTAGGCCTTTTAGGTTGGGCAAGGGATACAGAATGAGACAGGTGCAATGAGAAGGGGATGAGGAGGTGGTCAGACCAATTTACTGGTATAGGATCAACAGCTGTTAGCATATCTTTTTTGGAAAAAATAAGATGAAGCATGGAGTTCTTGGAACATGTGGTTTTGTCTGTGTTGTAAGAGATGTTTTCCTGAGAGATATGTAGCAAGCTGGTTGGCTGCTGAATTTTCAAAAATGCCCCCGTGAAGGTTAAACTCTCCTAGAAAGATCAATTTGTCACTTTGTGAATATTTGTCACTAGCAAAGTCAGTGAATTCCTCAGTGAAGGCAGAGCAGTCACCTGGTGGGTGATAAATGGCATGAAACCTGAACGGGAGCTGTGCTGTACTTGAAATTTCAGAGAAAGGCATTTGAAGGTGCGGAAGAGCTACTGGGAAATTACTAGAATTGAAGGGAGTTCCTGTTGTGCACAGTGCTCCAAACACTAGGCTAGGCATCTCTGGATGGTGGCTATGCTTGATGACACTTAACACATCTCCTACAACTGTAGTAGGTGCTGATGGATTTACATCCACCTAGGATGTCTTCCTCATAAAGAAGCTCTACCACTCCGTTGCTCCAGTGTTTACGGTGATTAAGCCACCATACTATATTGTGGTGTGGTTGTTTACATGGTAACAGTTGCTTGTTTTTGCACTGTGACATCCACTGTACATTGTGCATGTTACCATCTAAAATGGATGCAAAGGGGGGGCCTGTCTAAGATGGCCCTCGAGCAGTAACTCAACTGCGGACCTCTGCCGTGAGGGGCAGTTAAAATAGCGGTTTACGGGGGATTTGCAGCCCCAGTCTCGCAGCAATGGATGCAGAGGATTTGCAGACCCCGTCAGTGTGCCTAAGGTTGATTGCAGCATCCAGTATGGCTGAATCGTGCACCTAAAACCGAAGAGCGCAAGATCAGAGGCTTCGCAAAATGGTGCCGCAGTGATTATGATGGAGCTGTGCAACACTGGGATGTCCCACATCGGATCGGAAGCTCTGTGTGAGTGCCTCAACAACACGAAGGACAGCAGTGCTGCCGGGAGGTGATCAGGGGAAGTACTAACGTGGAGGCGGCAGCGGCGCAACGGCGGAGACCGACGAAGCAGTCCCGGAGGGTGGCTCCTGCATCCAGCAAGTGCTGATTGAGGGAGGGGGAAGTGGCTGCATGGGGCCACTCGCTGCCATCTACAGGGCTGAGCAAACAGCGCCGAGCACCAGCTGAAGAGGTGGGATGGGCGGGCAGCATGGTGGGACGGTAGCAGGACAGAGGCAGTGAAACTGAGCAGCAGTAAGGAGTGGCTTGGACAGTGATTTCAGGTGGTAATAGTTAGGCGCCCCTCTCTTCCACTGCACGTGCCCCCCCACACAGACCGTATTGTGCAGTCACGCTGGGAGCATGAATTACTTTCTACCCCTGACACGGGCAAGCATATGGAGAAGAGGCGCAATTGGAGAGGCCCCCAGCTTTAAACAGCAGCGAGGCACGGAAAGGCCACAGTCGCAGCGGAGAGACCTTCCCGTGTGTATCGCGGCGGATCCTAGCTAACAGAAGGGCTTGATGGCTCACGGAAAAAGGACTATTGTGTTGACGGGGGCCTGGCAACCTCGTACTAGGCTGGAGGGCCATTAGTCACTCGAGGCCCACTAGTGGCAGTGAAAGAGGAATCTACACATGTTGCGTGCTGAGGGGGCCCCCTCTGACAGTGCCTTGGCGGCAGTAGGGAGGTGACATCCTTCAGACATAAAGGACCTCGGGTGCACCACGCTCGGTGTTAGACCTGGCACCATTGGCGTGGGTCTCCGTTCCATTTTTGTTGCTGTTGCCTCATGTGTTTTGCTGGTGTTAGCTGCTCAGAGCACTGTGCCACTGCCAATCAGTGCCACAGTGCACGTGCTCCCTGTATAAAATGTATATGTTGATTGGATTCCATGATTGGCTAATTTGGTTTACTATCAGACCCCAGTACAGTGCACCAGGAGTGCCCAGGGCTTGTAAATCCAAATGCTGCTTGTGGGCTTGCAGCACTGGTTGTGCCACCCACAGAAGCAGCCTAGTAAATGTGTCTAAGGTCTGCCATTGCAGAACCTGCGTGCAGTCTGGTACTGTCATGCTGACTGGGCAAGTGCACCCACTTGCCCGTCCCTAAACCTTCCCTTCACTTCATGTGAGTCACCCCTATGGTAGGCCCAAGGGCAGGGTGCATTGTAAGCATAAGGTAGGACAAGCCCTGATGTGTGTGGCATGTCCTAATAGTGAATTACAGCCATTTTCGTTTTACACTATTGCAAGGCTACCTGTTCTCCTTAGGCCAGAATGGGCAGTTAGACTTATTACATCCTATGATCCTAACAGACTCAGGGAACATGGTAGAAATTCGAGTTCAGGGAACATGGTAGAAATTCGAGTTTAGTATGCCTGAACTCAGAATAATAAAATACATCTTTTAGTAAAGGTTATTTTAATGTTCTGTGTTTGCAAATACCACTTTTAGAAAGTTGGTATTCGCTTGCCTTTCCATTTCAGCCTGCCTCTGCTAGGATGTGTATCTGCTGTCTGGTTTCTGTGAGTTACAGGGCTGGGGAATCCAGGATACAAGCTGGGGCAGCCAGGTGGTGAATAGGAAGATTACATCCAGATGGGTGGGAGGAGTGCACCTGGACTCTGAATAGGGCAGTTCTCTGCCACCACAATGCTGGCTCCACCTCCTGTGGAGCGTCTGATGTCTCTGCCCTGCACACTGAAAAGACAAGCCAGAGTCACATCAACAAAGTGCTAAAGAACTGGACTGAACTAGGCAAAGGCCCCCTTGCCTGAAAGACAAAAAGAGTTGCAGTATAAGTATTGGGACCCTGAGCCCAAGAAATCTGATCCTGCTGAAACAAGAAGAACCTCTGCCCGACGAGAAGGAACTGGGAAAGCTGTAAGGAGGAGTACTGTCCCTGACCTGGGGGATTGGCCTGCAGTGGTTGCCTTGCTGCTGAAGGAGAGGGAGAAAGACTGGAAAAGACTTTTGCTCAACTTGTGCTTTTAAAAAGATCTCCAAGGGCTTGAGGGTGAGCTTGCCCCCTGAACAGAGTCCCAGGACTAGTGGACTCCCACCGTCTTAACAAGAGCTGCTGGGAACTGCCATTGTCCCCGTACTGCTGGACCCGTGATCTGAAGTGTGCCTCGAAGCCCTGCTTGCTGTGAACCCCGTGCTGTTGCTACCCCGAACGAAGTGGCTCTGCTCCTTTACCAGCCGTCGCTCGCACCGTAAGATAGAAGGGCCGCATTGCACACCGCTTCACCTGCCCCCTTTGAGCCGCACCACTCGCCGTGTCCCAGCTGCTGGCATTTGAAGTACGAAGCACACCGCAGGGCAGAGTACGGCTCACACGCTTGCAGTGTACAGTTCGCCCGCACCGCGCTGTCTGGGATTAGCAGGCGCCCCGCTCTACAAGGTACGGCTCGCACGCCGCACTGTACAGTGAACGCTTCAAGACCAGGACCATCCGCCTTGCTCCCCGTGGCCCCCGCTCAACGCCTCGCACCAAACGCCTGCCACAAGCCGGGTTCGCACTGAAGAGGGTCCGACAACGCTCCTGGTCCACCTTCACTTTCTACATGCATCGTCCGAGACGGAAACACCAAGTCAAGGGACTGTGAGATTCGCACAGTATTTGTGTGCTCTCCAGACCCGAGTGTCCGCGGCACCGATTTGACTCTTCCTAGTACGTTTCATCCCCGGGAGAGCCGCACAGATAATGCGAAGCGCATAGAACTCTTAAACTACTCATATTTAAACAAGAACTCTTTTTGCTAACAAGTATTGTGGATTATTGCTGAAGTTATATGGTCTTGTGCTAAGCCTTTACATAAAAGATACTTATTTTTATACAAAAACCGGTGTGGTGTCCATGTGTGGTCTTGTCACTGAGTTACTGTCTGTGTTCACAAATGCTTAGCCTTGTCTGCTCACGCCACACTACCTAGAGGGTGAGCAGGGGTTGTCTTAGAGGGTAATCCCCTTGTCCTGAATAGAGGAGAGGGTCCCTGCTTGTCAGAAGTGCCTACCTGTGCCAACCAGAGACCCCCAAATCTAACACTCGGTCTGTAGGGATTTGCCTCACGCCATACTCCCGGGGAGCACGAGGCCTGGTCGGTGACTGCTAGGAAAATACAATGACCAGCGCCAGGTCCAAGAAGGAAACGGCCACCATAAAGGACTTCCTGGCCAGGGGCACATCTAAGAAAGCGGGGACGACCCCAACCTCCCATAGCACGACAGTAAGAAGCACCCCAGCATCACAGGACCTGAACGAGGAAGCCCCATTACACGCAGCTTCATGGAGGCACTCTTCGGGACACTGAGGGACTATGGCCTTCTGTAGAGAGGTAACTTTGGAGGTCAAGGAACGACGCCACAATATGGGGGTAATGGAGCAGAGAGTTGACAGTGTGGAACGAGCTAGGGATGCCAGGGAAGAGGAACTAGAAACATACAGTGAACTCCTGGAACTTAGAGATCGCAACACTGATCTCCATTTCCATCTTGAAGATCCAGAAAACAGATCCGTAGATCAAACATTCGTATTAAGGGAGTGTCATTGCAGGCGGATGCAGGGCACCTGGAAGACTACGTATTGTGCCTCTTTCGCCAGATAGTGCCAGATCTGGAGGAGAAGGAACTTTTATTAGATTTTACTCACAGGGCAGGTCGTCCCTCGGCGACCCCAGGCACCCCCCAGGACATTTTAACGTGCCTTCACAACTACAAATACAAAGAGATGATTATGGCATTGGTGCGTGATCAGCCCCACGTCCTCTTTGAAGGCAATAAGGTCAGACTCCATCAAGACTTGTCAACTATTACACTCCAGAGGCAACGAGAAATTAAATCAGTGACGGAATTCCTGAGGGAAAAAGGAGTGAGATATAAGTGGGGTCATCCATTTTCCCTTGTTTTCGCATGGCTAGGTGAGACACGAGCAGTACGCACGCCCTTGAGAGCAGCAGACATTGTGAATATAGGGATTGACAGGGAAGCCTCGTCCTTATGTTCAACAGCTCAGCTGCCCCTCCAAAACCCGAAAGGTCCTCCTGCAACAAATAGCCGAGAGGCAGCGATTCCCAGACAGAGAAACAGATTGATGGCACTGTGACCTGTCCTCAAATTTGCAGGCACCCCCCACAGAACTCATACAGATTCCTACCACAGCTACAGGTTGCTGCGAGAGCAGAGGAGTCCCCTACTATTCTTTGAACGCTGCAATGGACGGCGACAGACATGGACTCTCCATACAGAACTGCAAGTCGTGCACCCGTTGATGCAGTTGTTTTACTATTTATTTGTTAATGTTGATATGTTATCTACAAGCTTTTATGCACAGCATACCATCATAATGTCACTCATAGTTAGCCATAATGTCAGAGGTCTCGATTTGCCAACTAAGAGAATAGAACTACTACGTCAGCTCAGGGCGTTTCAGTGTGACTTGTGCATGCTACAGGAAACCATCTTCGGAAAACAAATTTCCCCAGAATGCGCTCAAGATGGTTCGACCGTCAGTTCTGGTCCTCCGGTCAAGGAAAGAAGGCAGGAGTAGCAATCCTGGAAGCTACACACTTTCAAGGGAAAATTATTTCGGTGCAACTAACATCCCGGGACGTTTACTGTCTTTACGGGTATCCTAGGCCTAGCAGCCATTCACAATAGCTTCCAAATATGCACCATACGAACAATAAGAACAATTCATAATCCAGGCACTAGGTAAAGTGCTAGCTGCTCCTGACTCACACATTGTAATTGGGAGTGACTTTAATTTAGTAATGAATGTTGCTTTAGATAGAACTCCCTCATGACCTGGGAACGCAGGCATGTTTGCTCCGCAGGGAACACAATGCTGGATTGACTGACTTTTGGCGGAAGTTGCACCCCACCTCACACTCCTACTCTTTCTTTTCTGCAGCTCACCAGTCATATGTAGGCTTGACTTTTTCCTTACTTCGGCCTCTCTGGCCTCTAGAGTAACACAGCCCACCTTAGATGTGGCATCACTGTCAGACCACACTCCCATCCAAATGGACTTGCACCTACTGTCTTCACGTCGGAATGGTGGGTCGTGGCGCCTCAACCCCAAAATGCTATCCTATGACGCCATGAATAAAGAAGTGGGGGAAGCCATTGGGATTATCTCGTCATTAACGATATGCCACGTACATCACTAGCAACACTCTGGGAGGCCCTTAAGGTAGTTATTAGAGGCAAGTATATAGCAATCGCAGCCCGACTTAATAAATACCATGCACTGAAGCGCACACACCTAGAGGGTACTGTCAAAGAACTATAGGATGCCCATCGGCATACAGGCTTCCACAATAGGCGTGATAGGCGACAAATGACCATAGCGCGTAAACAGCTTAGGGTGTTGAATATGGATTCTGCAGCGTATGCGCTATTACGAACACAACAGAAATACTATGCAGGGGGCAACAAAGCAAGGAAACTACTAGCACACAGATTGTGAAGACTGGCAAAGCCTCAAGGACGGTAAAGATGAGCTCATCACAAGGGACGAGGACAGAGCGGTGGAGTTTGGGCACTTCTACGCAGACCTCTATAGGGCTGAGGGGAAATCTTTAGAGGACTGCATCCCTTACATCACGCAGGCTCCAATATCAAAGATGCAGACCCCTAGTGTCCCACTTCTGAAGAAGGACATAACAGATCGGGATGTGCAGGATGTGATTGGGAGACTCCAACCCGAAAAGGTGCCAGGACAAGCCTGGTTCATACCAGATTTCTACAAACAATTTGCCCCCCTATTGTCCCCAATATAACCCAATTGTAAAACTCATTCAGTGAGACTGGGGAACTAACCAAAACTATGCACATGGCAACAATAACAGTGCTGCCCAAACCAGGTAAAGATCCCCAACGCTGTACTTCCTACTGTCCCATTTCAGTACTAAACTTAGACGCAAAGATTTTTACAGGGATACTAGCAGCTTGGTTGGGCGGATACTTGCCAGGGCTGATTGAGCCCGATCAGTCTGGCTTCATACCGAGTTGTGCCTGTGGTGACAACTCCAAAAGGATTTTTCATTTACTTGACAAGATGCAGCACTCTCAAAAACCAACCTTATTCCTCTCAATAGGCGCGGAGAAGGCCTTTGACCGCGTCCATTGGCCATTCCTGCGAATGGTACTGGAGGCAATGGGCATTGGCCCCAGTTTCCAGCAAAGGATTTGAGCGGGATATGGGGGGCCTAAAGCACTAGTTAGGGTGAACAATGCACAGTCCCGACGTTTGCTATCTCTAGGGGGACTCAACAGGGATGCCCCCTTCTCACCACTTCTATTTGCTCTCTACAAAGAAGCCTCTGGCGGAATGCATTCTTCACCACTTGCAGTTAGAGGGAGTCTGGATGAGGGGCCAATCACACAAAATAGTCTTCTATTCTGATGACGTGTTGCTGGTGGTTACAAACCCACACCACTCACTGCCTCCCCTTATGGAAGAACCTACAGCATTCAGGTAGGTCTCGGCCTTCAAGGTGAACACCACTAAGACTCAGGCACTCAACTGCTCTATCCCACAGGAAGAGCAGCAACAGTTGAAATCATAGTTCCCCTTTCATTGGGCACAGCAGGGAATTCCATATTTGGGTATTCAGATTTTCCCAACCATAGAGGACACAGTGACCCGCAATTACTAAGAAATCCTATAGACAGTGCGGTCTCTTATTCAATCTTGGCATGGAGGTCCTATCTCCTGGGTGGGCAACATAGCAGCGGTCAAAATGACATTGTTGCTCAAAATCTTTTACCTTAAGCAGGTAATGCTGCTGGCGCCACCTGCCACTACCTTGAAAAAATTGTAGATGGTACTCGAATCCTTCACATGGGCTGGTAAGCGGGTCTGGATGGCCAGAGAGCTGGCTTATTTAAAAATGGCCAAAGGTGGCTTGGGTATCCCAAATCTAACGAAATACTACTAGGCTGCGCAACTGCGCTACATGGTCGAATGGCAACGCCCAATGACTGAGAAACATTGGTGTTTTCTAGATCAGGCAGTGGCGGGTGTCCTCATCTGGAAGATATCTTGGTTCCAACGCAAACACCGTCTACCCGGGGTCTACATTTCACTAGTAGTTAGATCCACAATGGGGGTTTGGGACAGGGTGTTCTCCTCCAAACAGCTTTCCACACAGATCTCCCCGCTCACACTATTTATAGGGAACCCGGTCTTCCAACCAGCCAAAAGAGAAAGCATTCATACACTGGCAAGAGGCAAATTGTAAGCGAATTGGGGACCTATGTAATGTGAAAGGCCTGCTAGATTTTAAAGCGGTGCAGCAGGACTTTAGGATCCCGGATTCCGAATATTAGCACTATTTGGCGATTAGGCACTGGGTGACAAGTCCTGACATTAGGCCACATGCCAGCAGGCAACTGACACTATTCGAAAGTTGGCTTTTATCTAGAAAAAATGATTCCCGTATTCTATCCAACATATACTCCTTCTTAAATACACAGACTACCCCTTTACAAATGATGGCCAGGAGAAGGTGGGAGCTCGAATGTGAGCGTTGTTTCATGGACAAAGAATGGACAGACATCTTACATCGTGCGCGTACTTCCGCCACTAGTGCCTCCGGCTTGGAGACACTGTTAAAGTTGGCGCACTACCGGTACTACACCCCAGCTCGTCTGGCTCAGTGGCAAAAGGGACGGGGGGACACATGTTGGAGGCATTGAGCACAGTCAGACTCACTTGCTCACCTGTTATGGCATTGCCCCAAGTTGCATAGGTACTGGGAGGAGGTGCTTGCAGACATTGACCAGAGGTTTGACATGGAAATACTGCGCTTCCCTAGCTATGTCCTTTTGGGATTACTCAACACACTAACTTAACCACTACACTCCAATAGGGGCAAGGCCATTACCTTAGCGTTATGTGCAGCAAAACAAGTTTTATTGTCAAGATGGGGTATCGATATTGTCCCAACGCACACTGACTGGCTCCATTAGCTGTGGGATTTGTTGGGGATGGAAAAATTAACAGCAGTGGTCAATCGTACCTTACCTAAGTTTGAAAAACCAATGCAATCCTGTATAAAACCCCTCTAAGGAGTATACCAGGAGTTCACGTGCCCCATATATTGGCGTATACTGCAGATTACACCCACCACCATTTTAGATCTAGGAACAGAAAAAGAGTGACAACTCCTATAGATTGACTGAGCCTTTAATGTTTATCTTATTTTACTGTTTTGACTCCTATTTCTTCCCCCGCCTCCTCCTCCTACCTCGCCCGCCAATCGATGTAGGCGAAAGATTTTGTAAGAAACTTTAAAAAATAATAACAACCGTTACAATCCTAAATTGTATGCAAAGATCAGAATATGGAGCCCAATCAGTCATGAGTTGGAGCACCTTCTTAGAAGCTCAACTTACCCTGGCCGCCTTCTATGTGCCAAAGTGAGCGCAGGTACTGCAATGGGTGCTCAATGCTGTGCCCTCTGGATTCTATTTGGGATGTACTAGCTTCACAGTCTGTCTGTAGTGCTGCATTAGTTCCAGCCTTGGACAATTGAAAGAAAAGTGGTGCATGTTGTGCAGATATCTGTTCTACAACGTGCAGACAATTATGTGTGGAGGCACTGAGAGTTCAACACCTTTAGGCCCACTCAAGGTGTCTCTAACTTGCCTATGAGCAGAGGTTGTTTATCTTATATGATAATGATTCCTACCAAACACTTGCCTTATGCCTTCAATTATATTTGTTTACGTTATCCACTTAGAAATTGTTCTTCCCTCACCAGTTTTGTTCAAATCAGTGTTGTCCCATGAGTTGCATAAAAAAGAGCTTCTCCCATTTAGCATGCAGGCTGAGAGCTTGTCTGTAAATTTTCCCTTCAACCCGACGCTTAATTATGAGGGCATCTAAGCAAGCCATGTAAATACAACATTATTTCCACAATATGTATGTGATTATGTTATTGCCAATTTGTTTTTACAGCCAAAAATATAATTGCCCAATAATTTTTCTAACACTTATATTGGTATTTTATATACTTAGTACCAGTCTCATATTGAGGATCTTTGGCCCACAAGCATCAAAGGAAAAACCGGTCACAAACCGGCAGATTCTCAGAATCTGCCCCATTGCGACCGGTATTTTTGCATTTGGGATGCATTGTCCCAAATGCAAAAATTAAGTAATCGCAAAATTGTTATTACTTCAATTGTGATTGCATTTAAGGAATTGCAATTCTCGATTCCCTAAATGCAATGCAATTAAGTAAAAAAAAATGTGATTTTGCAATGAGGAAACGCAATTTACCATCAAATGAAAGTTGATGTTAAATTGGGAGTTCTTTGAAAAATGCACCAAAGTGCATTTTTCAAAGTCCCATGTCACACACACATGCCCTTAGGGCATGTGTGTGTGCAACATGGGTGCACATATCAATTTCAGGGGTGCAACAGGGAGTCCTTTTGACACCCTTGCACCCTTGAAATTGCATGCACAATTTGCCAGTACCTAATGGGTACTCGCAAATTGCGCATGGAATTCCCATTCATTCCTATGGGCCTAATGGCCCATAGGAATGAATGGGAAGCCATTCCTTAATTGCGACTCGCAATTTGAGTTGCAATTAAGGAATTTCTAGGAATCGCTATTTTTTTAGCGATTCCTACATGCATAGGCTTTTGCGATCCTTATTAGCGAATCCTTATTTTTCGGCAATAAGGAATCGCAAACGGCTTTTTTGATGCATGTGCCAGTTTGTGCTTTACAAAACACACTTAATAATTATTTGTAGAACAGTTATTTTGAAATAGAAGTGAGGGTGCATTTATCATTAGACCAGATGTAAGTAAGAATGGATTATTTACACTTTTGTTTATTGGCATTTCAACAAATTAAGCAATACAGCACAATAGTGGCACTGAAGCAGTAGTCATTTTAATTTAATAGCCGTCGTAATAAAGCTCACAGTGCAAACAGGAGCAACTGATATCCCACAAGGGATGACGGTATGGTCACGTTTTCAGGAGGTGTAGATGCCATAATAAAATATGACAAGTATAACAACGTCCATGCCTCCCTAAGTCTCATCATAAAGTGTGCGAGCAACAACAATTTCAGATACATAGATGCATGAAAAGTGTCTAGGCCCCCAAAGAGAGAGGGGGCTACAGGGAAGCCTTGAATGGATTTGTTCTTTTCTGGAAAATCGCACTTTTCAAATTATTTCAGCCTCAGCTTGCTCAAAAGTTTTACTTCACCGCATGGAGTACCCCGGGGCTCAATTCTTAGCCCTCTGCTTTTCTAACCTGTATGTTAATCCTTTAGCAGATATAGCAGACAAAGTGGGTCTCACCCTCATAACCTACGCAGATGATTCTGAAATCATCTTCTCCCTTTCGGGTTCTAGTCCATTGGCTCCCTCCAATCTTAAACAGGGTCTTACTGATATTTTTGACTGGATGACCATAAACCAGTTAAAACTTATCAGAGATAAGACGAAGGTTCTTATCTTAGGACAACATAAAGACCTTTGGAAATCCTCCCATTGGCCTTCTCAAATGGGAAATTTCCCTGTTCCGACTAGCTATGTTCGTAACCTTGGTGTTATTGTGGACAGTATTTATCTATGAACCAACAAACTGGTAAAGTAGCGGCCCTATGTTTCACCATTTTAAAATGGCTAAAGAAAAATCTTTGGATGCTACCTGTTTCCACCCAAAAGACCGTAGTCAATGCTCTTATAACATCACGACTTGACTACGGTAACATCCTTCATCTTGGGTCAAATAAGGCCGGGGTACGTAGATTGAAGCTAATCCAAAACTCTGCTGCCAGGCTGCTCTGTAAGGTTCCAAAAACATCTAGCATTTCTGGCCACCTACGTGACCTACACTGGCTCAGGGTGGAGAATCGCATTAAATTCAAAGCCCTGAGCTATATATTTAAGATAAAAGCTGGTACCGCTCCCAAATATCTTCAAGCGCTAGTGCATCCTTATATACCCGCTCGTCATGTACGATCTCAAACCGCGGCTAACTTCTGAGTGCTGAGGTTCAAACTTTCTAGAGTGGGTGGGAGATCATTCTCCTATCTAGGTCAATCTATCTGGAATACACTTCCCACCTTCATAAGAAAAGAAGCCAACTATTCGCGTTTCCGAAAAAATGTCAAGACCTGGCTGTTTGATCAGTAACATCTACGGAAGGTTTCTGCTCTGCTGTTTGGTCCGTCTTGGTGCCAGGAAACCCTTTTTGGGTAGCTGTGCGTCTTATAAGCTTAACAAATAAATAAGCCTTGCAGGGAGGATAGGGAAAAGGTTAGGCAGAAAAATGTTAGATACGTCAGACCCAGGGCAGCCGTCCCGGAATACCTCTTACACCACGTCATATCTTGCCTACAACTCCAGCGACTGTGCACCCTCATCCATATCAAGCTTTGGCTCTCCATCAAGGACCCCACAGGACTTGACCCCACAGTCTTCCCATCACCATGATCCTCCCCCAAGTCAACTGCAGACACAGAGGATTCCCAATTGTCAACAACTTTCCTCCAGAGAATTGCAATAGGTCTACGTCAGGCGTCCTGTGCTTCCTCCCTTTGCAGCGCCATTCCTGAGTTCATGCCCAGCACGTGACATCTGACACCCAAGTTTCCACATTAGGACACCTATGTGATTTCCATGCCATAGCCACTCATCGATTGGCCGGGGCCGAAGCTAAGTCCCCGAATCTGTTGCTCACCGTCTTGGGGCCTGGTCTACTGACGAGGCCCAATAAACAAACTGCAGGTGTGTTATCAAGTGACCTAGACAGGGTCTTATTGAGTCGCAAAACTATCTCACCTCAGAACCGTGCGAGCTCAGGGCATCCCCAAGTCATGTGTCCAAAGTCAGCGTCCATCGTTGTGAAGTGAGGGCAACCTCTAGGCTCTCCGCCATCGATAATCTGAATCCTATGGGGCAGGGGTGTAATGTACATCCTGTGAGTGTAATCGTATTGTTCTGTGGTTAAGAAATTATCCCACTGAGAGTTCAGTCTGCCCACCATGTCTCTAAAGGGTACTAGGAAATTCATCTGAAAGCAGTCTCAGAGGGTCACTAATCCTAGCTCTGCCCATGACTACATTTAAAGAAAGTCAATGGGTCACCTTGTGGGAGACCCACAAATGAAAGTTGAGGAATATAAGGGGCCCTCATACCAGTTGGCCGTAGCCCATATCATCAGCAGGCAAGGGCAGTAGACAAATGAATGCGCGGGTGGGTAATCTTCAGCCAGTTGTGCAGCAGCTTCACCAGCAACTGTCCCTGATAGGGTTCAGCGCCCAACTGTCTATAGTCTGATGAGCCTATTACGTCAAGCCATTTTGTAATCCACTGAAGCTGGGCTGCAAAAAAGTACAATTCAAAATCTGGCCCTTCCAGGCTACTTTTAGGTGGGGGGGGTTACTAAGGGTAGTTACTTCAACCCTCCGGCATCCGCCATCCAAAATCAATACCCGCAGAAGTGCGTCAAGCCTCTGGAACCAAGTCACTGGGATTCTCACCGGGAAGTTTACGAAAAAATAAAGACGCCTCAGGAGCATGACAATTTTAGGAAGAGCAATAAACACCATAGTTTGTATCTTGAGGGAGCGGCAGAAGGAGAAACAGGATTTCAGGGACTGGATGTCCACCCCCAGGTTCCCTTCTTGGAGATCTTCCAGGTCATGGTAGGCCTGGATGACCAGACATTTAAAGGATTGCGCAGCCCCAAATATATCAGTGGGCAAGAAGTAGGGGGGCATAATTTAGATACCACTGGAAACACACGTTTTCCTCTGGTTTACTCAGTGACCTGAGCACCTACCGAATTCCTCAAGAAGCTTCAGGGCCCAGGGGATGTCACGGGTATGCTTAAAGAAATGTTCAAAAATCATATTTCACTTCAATAGCCATGGGGTTGGGGTATGGAAAGTTGCCTCTAAGATTTCAAAATGTTGTTCCACCTGAATATTAAAACCACAATATCGAGAATGGATTATTTAAAATAAACTATCAACAGGTAAGTAAGTCTAGATTTTGTGTACCTAACTCCACAAAAATATATATATATACTGAAAAAAAATAAAGGTTACAGAGACGTTATAGTTAGGCTCATGTGCCTATCGTACAAAACCAGAGAAATTCAGCAGTTATAGTTAGCTGAGATAATTATAACTCACTCCCCCGTAATACACTGCTTATGACCTCCCATATTATATCACTCATGACGTCTCTCTAACCTTTGATTTTTAAGTGAATGTCTAAGGTTTTTTTTAAATGCCAATTCCTAACTATAACGTCCCTTTAACCTTTGGTTTTTTCAGTGAATTTCTAAGGTTTTTTAGATGCTAATTCCTAACTATAATATCCCTGTAACTTATGATTTTTTTACTGAGTTTCTAAGGTTTTTAAGTCTTGCCTAGGCATCGCTTGCGCTGTCTCTTCGAGACATGCTGTATTCAGGATATGGGCATAAAGCTCCGCCTACTTTCCGCCCATCTTTTTAATTGGCTCCTGTTCCCGTCCTTTGTAAATGGTGGCTTTTCATTGGTCATTAGGCTTAGTAATTCCTCCTTAGTACCGCCTTGTTTCTTCTTGTAATGACCATGAGGTCATCCCCTGTTACATGTGTTGTTACGCCCTAGGTTCTAATTGCAGCCTCAATGCACTATTTTCTTAAAGGCCTTCAGACGGACCACTCACTTGTTCCTAAACTAAGTTGGCAGTGGTTACTTAACTCGCTAGCACATCTCACGGATATATTAGACCTTCTATAAATTTCCCTTCATCAGCTCCACATAGATTGCAACCTATTCCAGAATTAATATAATAATTCTTTTGTCACATTTCAAAGTTACTAAATGTATATATGGGCATAGCTATTTGAATGTACTAATGGTACTGTCTTGCTTGCAATGCATTATGGGTAGGGTGGATTTACCATATCTTCTGCAGAGTGCAGTCCCATATGTGACCAAAGGTTTATGATGCTCACCAGGAATCTCTAGGAGCAGCTTGTGGTACTGCACCTAGACAAGCAATGATTGTGCGTTGCTCACTAGGGACCTCTAGGAGCATTTTGCGGTACTGCACCTAGCATGCAGTGCTGGTGTCTTGCTCATTAGGACCTCTACGAGCAGCTTGCGATACTGCTCCTACCAAATCTCACATTTATGTTAGACCTTCTATAAATTTCCCTTCATCAGCTCCACATAGAGTACAACCGAATCCGGAATTATTATAATAATTATTTTGTCACATTTCAAATCCACTAATTCTATATATGGACTGAAGTATTTGAATGTACTTGTGGTACTGTCTTGCATTCAATGCATTATGGGTAGGGTAGATTACCATATGTGATCAAAAGTATATAATGCTTCCTAGACTGCACATAGACATGCAGTGCTTGTGCCTTGCTCACTCGGGACCTCTAGGTGTAGCTTGCAGTACTGTACCTAGACAAGCAGTGCTGATGCCTTGCTCACTAGGGGCGTCTAGGAGCAGCTTGCAGTTCTGCAACTGGATAAGCAGTGCTGGGGCCTTGCTCACTAGGGACCTCTAGGAGCAACTTGCAGTACTGCACCTAGACATGCAGTGCTGGTGCCTTACTCACTAGGGACATCTAGGAGCAGCTTGTGGTACTGCACTGAGACTTACAATACTAGTTCCTGGCTCACTACATAAGCATTTGCAATGCATTAGGTCTCGCATTACTGTAAGGATGAGCTACTGGTGTTGCATTATTATTTGCAACGGCAATACCTCAAACTATCAGTAGTGCAAGACCTATTGCATTGCATATGGTTGTTCAACTAACAGTCATGTTTGCAGAGTGGTGGAGAAATGGTGCTGGACCAAAGGCAAGTTCTCCGGAATTCTGCAGTGTAGGACTTACAAGAGTTACTAGGAGGGCTTCTTGACACTCAAAGTCCCTCAGGCGTAAGGTAGACTTCATCTCCCAACCAGTTGTGCTCCACAAGCCATGTTTGCAGAGTGTTGGAGAAATGAGGCATGGCCCCTGAAGACCTCTTAGCAATCCTGCAGTGTGGGACTCACTGGAGATAACAGGAGGAGTAGTTCGACCCCAAGGACCTCCTTGGGTGCCATCTACCCCTCCTGTTACCTTCAGTAAGTCACACACAGCGGAATTTCGGCTGAGACCTGGTAGGAGGCCACGCCTCTTTTCTCCACATCTCTACAAACGCACCTCCTAGTGCACTACTAGTAGGGGGATGAAGTCCCCTTGGCTATTGAGGGTCCTTGGGGGCCAACTACCCCTCTTGTTAAGTCCAGTAAGTCCCACCCAGTTGGTTTCCTGAGAGGTGTTTGGTGGCCACGCCTTCTTTCTCCACCACTCTGCAAACGCGCCCCTGGCACACAACTAGTTGGGGGATGAAGTCCCCTTGGCTCTTGAGGGTCCTTCGGGGCGAACTACTCCTCCTGCCACATCCAGTAAGATCCACACAGCTCCTGTTAAGTCCAGTAAGTCCCACAAAGTGAGCTTTCTGAGAGGTTATGAGAGGACACGCCCCCTTTCTCCACCACTCTGCAAACCTCCTGGACTGCACTTTCTGCCTTATGACACACTACTAGTTGGGGGAACTAGTCCACTTTAGGCCTGAGGTCTCAGGAGTAAAGTGGACTTCATTCCCCAAGCACCACTACGCCAGGAGGCGTGTTTGAAGAGTGGTGGTGAAGGAGGCATGGCCTCCGTCGCCTTGGCAATTATTTTGTAAATATTTGCATTTTAGGGAAGGAGAATTGAGTAGTCCCCCCTTCCCTCGGCCGATTGTGACTATGGGGACCCATCCCCCTGGGCCCAGCCTTTTCCTTTTTTTTTACTTTAAAAAAAAATGGAACGGGGACGCGTGGCCCCCCTTTTCTGGGCCAATATTGGCCCTGGGGACCCCACCCTCCGGGGCCTGCCTTATTTGCTTTTTTATTTTTCAAAGGGGGTGGGCAGCGCGGCCCCCCTCCTAAGGCCAATTTTGCTCTGGGGGACCCTATCCCCCAGGGCCACGCCTTTTTTTGTTTTTGTTTTTGTTTAAACAAACCCCCCCCTGGGTCAGGTCTTCATCTGTTTTAGAAAAATGGGGAGAGGACCTGCACGGGCCCTCCTCCCTGGGCCATATTGCCTAGGGGACCAAGGGCCCCTGCTCCCCACACATTTTCCATAGAGCCGCCGCCGCCATCCCTCCGGAACTACAATGTAAATCAATGCCACCTTTGAAACCGGCATCTTCCCAGATGAATGGAAAGGTGCAGAAGTTAGACCCCCAACTAAAGAAGCCCTCAGCAGATCCCACAGACCACAAGAACTACCGCCTCATTGCCCTCTTCCCCTTCACAAAAAACACAGTTGATGGACAGAATGTAGAACAATGTCATACATTCACCCCAGTACAAGGATCTGGGCCTAAATCCATTGTTTTTTTGCACTCCACACCACCCTGGGTTAGACACTGGCTATATGCAAATCAGATCTGACCCTGTGCCTCATGGGAACAGTTCAGTCCGAACTACCAAGCCATGTCTTTCCCAGACTGGAATCAAGCATCCAAGGACCGGTTTCTGGCTATCAGCCTTCATCAGCCTGTATAGCTTGACTCCAGTGGTGTGGAGAGCCTGGGACTCACGTCTGAGTATACCCAGCACACTCGGGGTGAAAATTGCAAAAAACACAGTTGATGGACAGAATGCAGAACAATGTCATACATTCACCCCAGTACAGGGATCTGGGCCTAAATCCATCGTTTTTTGCACTCCACACCACCCTGGGTTAGACACTGGCTATATGCAAATCAGCTCTGACCCTGTGCCTCATGGGAACAGTCCAGTCCGAACTACCAAGCCATGTCTTTCCCAGACCGGAATCAAGCATCCAAGGACCGGTTTCTGGCTATCAGCCTTCATCAGCCTGGATAGCTTGACTCCAGTGGTGTGGAGAGCCTGGGACTCACGTCTGAGTATACCCAGCACACTCGGGGTGAAAATTGCAAAAAACACAGTTGATGGACAGAATGTAGAACAATGTCATACATTCACCCCAGTACAAGGATCTGGGCCTAAATCCATCATGTTTTTTGCACTCCACACCACCCTGGGTTAGACACTGGCTATATGCAAATCAGCTCTGACCCTGTGCCTCATGGGAACAGTCCAGTCGGAACTACCAAGCCATGTCTTTCCCAGACCGGAATCAAGCATCCAAGGACCGGTTTCTGGCTATCAGCCTTCATCAGCCTGGATAGCTTGACTCCAGTGGTGTGGAGAGCCTGGGACTCACGTCTGAGTATACCCAGCACACTCGGGGTGAAAATTGCAAAAAACACAGTTGATGGACAGAATGTAGAACAATGTCATACATTCACCCCAGTACAAGGATCTGGGCCTAAATCCATCATTTTTTTGCACTCCACACCACCCTGGGTTAGACACTGGCTATATGCAAATCAGCTCTGACCCTGTGCCTCATGGGAATAGTCCAGTCCGAACTACCAAGCCATGTCTTTCCCAGACTGGAATCAAGCATCCAAGGACCGGTTTCTGGCTATCAGCCTTCATCAGCCTGGATAGCTTGACTCCAGTGGTGTGGAGAGCCTGGGACTCACGGCTGAGTATACCCAGCACACTCGGGGTGAAAATTGCAAAAAACACAGTTGATGGACAGAATGTAGAACAATGTCATACATTCACCCCAGTACAAGGATCTGGGCCTAAATCCATCGTTTTTTTGCACTCCACACCACCCTGGGTTAGACACTGGCTATATGCAAATCAGCTCTGACCCTGTGCCTCATGGGAACAGTCCAGTCCGAACTACCAAGCCATGTCTTTCCCAGACCGGAATCAAGCATCCAAGGACCGGTTTCTGGCTATCAGCCTTCATCAGCCTGGATAGCTTGACTCCAGTGGTGTGGAGAGCCTGGGACTCACGTCTGAGTATACCCAGCACACTCGGGGTGAAAATTGCAAAAAACACAGTTGATGGACAGAATGTAGAACAATGTCATACATTCACCCCAGTACAAGGATCTGGGCCTAAATCCATCGTTTTTTTGCACTCCACACCACCCTGGGTTAGACACTGGCTATATGCAAATCAGCTCTGACCCTGTGCCTCATGGGAACAGTCCAGTCCGAACTACCAAGCCATGTCTTTCCCAGACCGGAATCAAGCATCCAAGGACCGGTTTCTGGCTATCAGCCTTCATCAGCCTGGATAGCTTGACTCCAGTGGTGTGGAGAGCCTGGGACTCACGTCTGAGTATACCCAGCACACTCGGGGTGAAAATTGCAAAAAACACAGTTGATGGACAGAATGTAGAACAATGTCATACATTCACCCCAGTACAAGGATCTGGGCCTAAATCCATCGTTTTTTTGCACTCCACACCCCCCTGGGTTAGACACTAGCTATATGCAAATCAGCTCTGACCCTGTGCCTCATGGGAACAGTCCAGTCCGAACTCCCAAGCCATGTCTTTCCCAGACCGGAATCAAGCATCCAAGGACCGGTTTCTGGCTATCAGCCTTCATCAGCCTGGATAGCTTGACTCCAGTGGTGTGGAGAGCCTGGGACTCACGTCTGAGTATACCCAGCACACTCGGGGTGAAAATTGCAAAAAACACAGTTGATGGACAGAATGTAGAACAATGTCATACATTCACCCCAATACAAGGATCTGGGCCTAAATCCATCGTTTTTTTGCACTCCACACCACCCTGGGTTAGACACTGGCTATATGCAAATCAGCTCTGACCCTGTGCCTCATGGGAACAGTCCAGTCTGAACTACCAAGCCATGTCTTTCCCAGACCGGAATCAAGCATCCAAGGACCGGTTTCTGGCTATCAGCCTTCATCAGCCTGGATAGCTTGACTCCAGTGGTGTGGAGAGCCTGGGACTAACGTCTGAGTATACCCAGCACACTCGGGGTGAAAATTGCAAAAAACACAGTTGATGGACAGAATGTAGAACAATGTCATACATTCACCCCAGTACAAGGATCTGGGCCTAAATCCATCGTTTTTTTTGCACTCCACACCACCCTAGGTTAGACACTGGCTATATGCAAATCAGCTCTGACCCTGTGCCTCATGGGAACAGTCCAGTCCGAACTACCAAGCCATGTCTTTCCCAGACCGGAATCAAGCATCCAAGGACCGGTTTCTGGCTATCAGCCTTCATCAGCCTGGATAGCGTGACTCCAGTGGTGTGGAGAGCCTGGGACTCACGGCTGAGTATACCCAGCACACTCGGGGTGAAAATTGCAAAAAACACAGTTGATGGACAGAATGTAGAACAATGTCATACATTCACCCCAGTACAAGGATCTGGGCCTAAATCCATCGTTTTTTTGCACTCCACACCACCCTGGGTTAGACACTGGCTATATGCAAATCAGCTCTGACCCTGTGCCTCATGGGAACAGTCCAGTCCGAACTACCAAGCCATGTCTTTCCCAGACCGGAATCAAGCATCCAAGGACCGGTTTCTGGCTATCAGCCTTTATCAGCCTGGATAGCTTGACTCCAGTGGTGTGGAGAGCCTGGGACTCACGTCTGAGTATACCCAGCACACTCGGGGTGAAAATTGCAAAAAACACAGTTGATGGACAGAATGTAGAACAATGTCATACATTCACCCCAGTACAAGGATCTGGGCCTAAATGCATCGTTTTTATGCACTCGACACCACCCTGGGTTAGACACTGGCTATATGCAAATCCGCTCTGACCCTGTGCCTCATGGGAACAGTCCAGTCCGAACTACCAAGCCATGTCTTTCCCAGACCGGAATCAAGCATCCAAGGACCAGTTTCTGGCTATCAGCCTTCATCAGCCTGGATAGCTTGACTCCAGTGGTGTGGAGAGCCTGGGACTCACGTCTGAGTATACCCAGCACACTCGGGGTGAAAATTGCAAAAAACACAGTTGATGGACAGAATGTAGAACAATGTCATACATTCACCCCAGTACAAGGATCTGGGCCTAAATCCATCGTTTTCTTTCACTCCACACCACCCTGGGTTAGACACTGGCTATATGCAAATCAGCTCTGACCCTGTGCCTCATGGGAACAGTCCAGTCCGAACTACCAAGCCATGTCTTTCCCAGACCGGAATCAAGCATCCAAGGACCGGTTTCTGGCTATCAGCCTTCATCAGCCTGGATAGCTTGACTCCAGTGGTGTGGAGAGCCTGGGACTCACGGCTGAGTATACCCAGCACACTCGGGGTGAAAATTGCAAAAAACACAGTTGATGGACAGAATGTAGAACAATGTCATACATTCACCCCAGTACAAGGATCTGGGCCTAAATCCATCGTTTTTTTGCACTCCACACCACCCTGGGTTAGACACTGGCTATATGCAAATCAGCTCTGACCCTGTGCCTCATGGGAACAGTCCAGTCCGAACTACCAAGCCATGTCTTTCCCAGACCGGAGTCAAGCATCCAAGGATCGGTTTCTGGCTATCAGCCTTCATCAGCCTAGATAGCTTGACTCCAGTGGTGTGGAGAGCCTGGGACTCACGGCTGAGTATACCCAGCACACTCGGGGTGAAAATTGCAAAAAACACAGTTGATGGACAGAATGTAGAACAATGTCATACATTCACCCCAGTACAAGGATCTGGGCCTAAATCCATCGTTTTTTTGCACTCCACACCACCCTCGGTTAGACACTGGCTATATGCAAATCAGCTCTGACCCTGTGCCTCATGGGAACAGTCCAGTCTGAACTACCAAGCCATGTCTTTCCCAGACCGGAATCAAGCATCCAAGGACCGGTTTCTGGCTATCAGCTTTATAGCAGCCTACATAGAGAAAATGGGCCCGGTGGGGCGCGCTCCGTTGCAGTGTTGTGATTGGCGGAGGGGAGGGAGGGAGGCTGCCTTTCTGTGATGACGACAAGAGATGCCCCCGGAATTGAAAAACGCAGGACGGCCGTAGTTGGGACGGCATTACTTCCATAAATTATTAGATCATTATTAGAATTAATTTCTGTTTGAATTAATTTCTGTTTGAATTAGGTCAGATCCTTACGATGACTTGGACAGTGCTTTCTTTACATGGTTTTGTCTTCCAGTATCAGTGCATCAACTGTGTTTTTTGCAATTTTCACCCCGAGTGGGCTGGGTATGCTCAGACGTGAGTCCCAGGCTCTCCACACCACTGGAGTCAAGCTATCCTGGCTGAATGAAGGCTGATAGCCAGAAACCGGTCCTTGGATGCTTGATTCTGGTCTGGGAAAGACATGGCTTGGTAGTTCGGACTGGACTGTTCCCATGGTGCACAGGGTCAGAGCTGATTTGCATATAGCCAGTGTCTAACCCAGGGTGGTGTGAAGTGCAAAAAAACGATGGATTTAGGCCCAGATCCTTGTACTGGGGTGAATGTATGACATTGTTCTACATTCTGTCCATCAACTGTGTTTTTTGCAATTTTCACCCCGAGTGTGCTGGGTATACTCAGACGTGAGTCCCAGGCTCTCCACACCACTGGAGTCAAGCTATCCAGGCTGAATGAAGGCTGATAGCCAGAAACCGGTCCTTGGATGCTTGATTCCGGTCTGGGAAAGACATGGCTTGGTAGTTCAGACTGGACTGTACCCATGGGGCACAGGGTCAGAGCTGATTTGCATATAGCCAGTGTCTAACCCAGGGTGGTGTGGAGTGCAAAAAAATGATGGATTTAGGCCCAGATCCTTGTACTGGGGTGAATGTATGACATTGTTCTACATTCTGTCCATCAACTGTGTTTTTTGCAATTTTCACCCCGAGTGTGCTGGGTATACTCAGACGTGAGTCCCAGGCTCTCCACACCACTGGAGTCAAGCTATCCAGGCTGAATGAAGGCTGATAGCCAGAAACCGGTCCTTGGATGCTTGATTCCGGTCTGGGAAAGACATGGCTTGGTAGTTCAGACTGGACTGTTCCCATGGGGCACAGGGTCAGAGCTGATTTGCATATAGCCAGTGTCTAACCCAGGGTGGTGTGGAGTGCAAAAAAACGATGGATTTAGGCCCAGATCCTTGTACTGGGGTGAATGTATGACATTGTTCTACATTCTGTCCATCAACTGTGTTTTTTGCAATTTTCTCCCCGAGTGTGCTGGGTATACTCAGGCGTGAGTCCCAGGCTCTCCACACCACTGGAGTCAAGCTATCCAGGCTGAATGAAGGCTGATAGCCAGAAACAGGCCCTTGGATGCTTGATTCCGGTCTGGGAAATACATGGCTTGGTAGTTCGGACTGGACTGTTCCCATGGGGCACAGGGTCAGAGCTGATTTGCATATAGCCAGTGTCTAACCCAGGGTGGTGTGGAGTGCAAAAAAACGATGGATTTAGGCCCAGATCCTTGTACTGGGGTGAATGTATGACATTGTTCTACATTCTGTCCATCAACTGTGTTTTTTGCAATTTTCACCCCGAGTGTGCTGGGTATACTCAGACGTGAGTCCCAGGCTCTCCACACCACTGGAGTCAAGCTATCCAGGCTGAATGAAGGCTGATAGCCAGAAACCGGTCCTTGGATGCTTGATTCCGGTCTGGGAAAGACATGGCTTGGTAGTTCGGACTGGACTGTTCCCATGAGGCACAGGGTCAGAGCTGATTTGCATATAGCCAGTGTCTAACCCAGGGTGGTGTGGAGTGCAAAAAAACAATGGATTTAGGCCCAGATCCGTGTACTGGGGTGAATGTATGACATTGTTCTACATTCTGTCCATCAACTGTGTTTTTTGCAATTTTCACCCCGAGTGTGCTGGGTATACTCAGACGCGAGTCCCAGGCTCTCCACACCACTGGAGTCAAGCTATCCAGGCTGAATGAAGGCCGATAGCCAGAAACCGATCCTTGGATGCTTGATTCCGGTCTGGGAAAGACATGGCTTGGTAGTTCGGACTGGACTGTTCCCATGGGGCACAGGGTCAGAGCTGATTTGCATATAGCCAGTGTCTAACCCAGGGTGGTGTGGAGTGCAAAAAAACGATGGATTTAGGCCCAGATCCTTGTACTGGGGTGAATGTATGACATTGTTCTACATTCTGTCCATCAACTGTGTTTTTTTGCAATTTTCACCCCGAGTGTGCTGGGTATACTCAGACGTGAGTCCCAGGCTCTCCACACCACTGGAGTCAAGCTATCCAGGCTGAATGAAGGCTGATAGCCAGAAACCGGTCCTTGGATGCTTGATTCCGGTCTGGGAAAGACATGGCTTGGTAGTTCGGACTGGACTGTTCCCATGGGGCACAGGGTCAGAGCTGATTTGCATATAGCCAGTGTCTAACCCAGGGTGGTGTGGAGTGCAAAAAAACGATGGATTTAGGCCCAGATCCTTGTACTCGGGTGAATGTATGACATTGTTCTACATTCTGTCCATCAACTGTGTTTTTTGCAACTTTCACCCCGAGTGTGCTGGGTATACTCAGACGTGAGTCCCAGGCTCTCCACACCACTGGAGTCAAGCTATCCAGGCTGAATGAAGGCTGATAGCCAGAAACCGGTCCTTGGATGCTTGATTCCGGTCTGGGAAAGACATGGCTTGGTAGTTCGGACTGGACTGTTCCCATGGGGCACAGGGTCAGAGCTGATTTGCATATAGCCAGTGTCTAACCCAGGGTGGTGTGGAGTGCAAAAAAACGATGGATTTAGGCCCAGATCCTTGTACTGGGGTGAATGTATGACATTGTTCTACATCCTGTCCATCAACTGTGTTTTTTGCTCTTCCCCTTCACGGCAAAAGTCACAGAGAAGAATTGGATTTGTGCCCCAGGGAGGTGGCGTCCCCAGGGCTGTGGAGGAGGCCATAGGACCTCCCCCGCTTTTAAAAAAAATACTAAAGTGTGTGCCCCAGGGAGGTGGCGGTCCCCAGGGCAGAGGTGGGGACACATATCCCCCCTCATTTTAATCTATTCGCGGTCCCCGGGCGTCTGTGGGGCGGCTGGAGCCAACCATTTATTATAATGTAATGTTAAGGCCCTTTCCAAATTAAAACATTCCTTTAAAATATCCTGATTGAGTACAGTTTTTGTCGATGTTCAAATTCTGTGCCATAAGAGAATGGGTTCTATTTTTTTAAGACCTGCAATGTATAGTATACCCAATTCTGAGTGGCAAACATAAGAAGATATGCTATTCGGGACTGCTAGAATATGTTTTAAAAACACATTTTCCACTTTTTGTATTGGGTGCAAATCAACATAACCCCAAACCCCTGCACCATACATCGCCGTGGAAACACATTTCACCGTATAAATCTCTAAAAGCTCCACCGGCGGCCTCCTACCCAACTTTCTTGAGAAATTAGCAAGGGAAGCTGTGGCCTTCATAAATGACAATTATTTTACCTGCACTGCTTGAGACCAAGAGTCATTCCTGTCAAATAAAACACCAAGATATGAAAATCTTTTGGTAAATACTATCTTTTGCTTGTCTATGTACATGTCCCTACACTTTTGGCTGCCACTACCACATCTCATAATAAAAGTTTTCGATGTGTTTACTCTAAGGCCGAGATTGGACATAAAATGTGAAATACTGTATAAAACCCTTTGCCGTCCCACTTGATTACAAGACATCAGGACGGCGTATAGGAGTGCCGGTATGGGGCATCCGCCTACTTGTGAGAGGTCTTGGCAATCCCTTACCAGTGCCTCGCCCAAGCCATTAATATAAAGGTTAAAAAGAAAGGGGGCTAGCACGCAACCTTGCTTTACCCCATCCTTATTGGGAGCGGGGCGGAACATTCACCATTTACACCAAATCGCACTCTAGCCTTAGCATCATTATGTAATCGTCTAAGAAAATGGATAATTTGGTTGTCCACTCCCAAATCCTTCAGGATCTTCCAGAGCTTACTGTGCCTAACGCAGTCGAAGGCTGCTGTGAGATCCACAAATGCTAAAAACAGCCTACCCTTCTTGGCCCGAATGTACTTCCCTATGATATAACCAAAAGACCAAAAGCAGCAAACAAGGTCAAGCACAACGGATCTTAAAGTTCTTTGAGGTTAGGGTGGTGCAATCACTTCCAACACCCGCTGCTGTAGGATGTACTATTTACCACAATGCAAAGAAACAAAATGGAAGGTGCACTCAAATGAAGTCAGTGACAAAAGTAATTTATAAATATCTTCTTCTTTATTCAAAGGGTATTCATGAAGCAAAAGCACTTCCCTATGATGTTTAAACTCTGTTCTACGGTTCCTAAGCCCTGGCGAAAACCGTACTGAATATAAGAGACGACCTTGTGGTCCTCGGCCCAATTGTTCTAGAGTAATTCGCCCAGTCACTTTTACCAGGGACTCTAATAAGGCTATTGGCCTATAGGAACCAGGATCCTGACGATCCCCCTTTTTAAAAATAGGCACTATGATAGATTCCGACCAGCTTGTTATAAAATGAGAGGAACAGCTCGCATTGATTACCTGGGTTAGTAACTGGCCCCATAACATCATGTTTGACTTATATAGGTCTACTGGAACCCCATTAGGGCCAGGAGTCTTGCCCCCCAAACTTGCCAATATAGCGCGATTGACCTCGTCCACAGTGAACTGGAGATCGTTCTGGTTTGTCAGGTCTGCCAATGCAACATCTCCATGCGGTTGGCTATCTGCAGGCTCTGCACTCCCACCGCAATAGCACATCATGGAGAAATGCTCGATTCATTGTTCTTCTGTAATAGTTATTTCAATGGTCAGGCCATCACCAGGTCTCATGAAGGGGGATTTCACAGCTTTCCAAAAGGCTGAACTTTTTTTTGGAAAGAGAGGCATCATGCTATCCAAACATAATTTCTCATAGTTGTTTTACGTTCCTTAAGTGCTACCCTATGGGCCCCTCTTGCCTATCTCATATCAATTGGATTTCTGGGATTCTTATGTGTTTCCCATTTCAATTTAGCGTAGGCTTGTGTACAATTAGAGTCAAACCACCCTTGTTGCTTTCTTCCTTGTTTGCTATATTTACAAATAGGTCAGGTTTAATGGCTCCCGATATTTATTGGAAAGAAATTAAAACACTATCAGGTGTAGATATTTCACTCAAACAGGCTTCAAAAGTTGATTTGCACCTTGTTATCATTTGTTTTAGAATGTCTGAGGGATCCACCATCGACCGACGCAATGAGTAACCATTAGTTGTATTAATGATTACATTTTGTGCAACATTTTCCCCACTACCAAATTGCCTTTTCGGCAGTGAGACAGTGATACTCAATGGCAAATGGTCGCTCAGTGAATCATCATGGGTATTAAATGATTTAACTCTGCTTGAGGAACAAGAAGACAACAATATATAATCTATGGTTGTAAAACCTCCTCTGCCATTACAAGTATGCCTAAGGGGGACAGGTGGCTCACATAGCTTGTAACCAAACCCTAAATCAAGACCAAACATCACTTCATTAAATAGTTCACCAAGTTTAGAGTGTCTAAAGTGTATATGGCTAGTCCCATCCTCATTTACAAACCCACATAGTTTCCACCCGTCATTTGAACATAGTGCAGAATTAAAACCACCTCCCAAGATCAGGAGTTTATCCTTTGCCTTATTGCTATGAATTGTTTTCAAATCATTGCCCAAATTCGTCACGACTGCTCCAATCTGGTCCAGGGGGGATATTGTTATAGAAGTTTGTCTGAGCAATACTTTGCTTCTTATCAATATTAAGTAAAATCAGATGGTAATAGATTTCTTCTGTGCATATCTCAATTTTGTTCACATTCATCCTGTTAGATACAAAAGTGCACAACCCACCCTTTGGCCTCCCCCAAACCGCATCCACAGCTGGAGTGTGAAAAGTTCTAAAACATGTAATATGTGCTATATCCTCTGCCCAGGTTTCTTGGAGGCACAGTATGTCAAATTCTGATATAAAATCGCACCATAAAGGATTAGTCAACTTTGATCGAATACCTGAGATATTCCACACAAAAAAAAGTTACATGAATCACTATGAATTTTGCATGTGGGCTTCACTGCAGTGGCAATTGCAGGGGTTATTGCACAGTTAAAAGTAAATGCCTGATTACGGTTGATGTCTGAGATATATTCAAGACCCTCGTTCTGGTTTTTAGTATGCATAGACTCTTCTCTCGGATTAGGGTGGGTTGGTAGGAAGGCGTGAGTTTTCATTTCTTTATGCGCATAGTTTGGTGTAGTTCTACATGTGGTTAATTTGCCTACTATTCGGGTCCGCCTTTTGAGTCGGGCATGAATCTGTAACTTGAGTTAGTCAGTCTATATCTTCTAAAGTATTGAAGATATCAAAACGATGACTGACTGGGACCCTATACCTATGCTGCCTAATACCTGAGTAACTCCCCTCCATGTGTCTAAGCCACTGTGCCCTGAAAGGTTGGTAAAAATACCCAAGGGGTAGCATGTTAATTCCCTGGGCCGAGATCACATGATTACCAGCCCTGTCAAGGATAGTCTGCACCAAATTGGGGGATCTAAAGGTTAGGACCACAGAGTCACCTGCAAAATATTTACTTGTTTTACCGACCCATCCTATTCTTCAGGCCATTTTAAATTCTGAGGACAGAATGTCAGTTAGATCAGTTCTAGTGCTTAACCAATGTAGTGACTTGTTCCTTAGAGTGGTCTAAGGTTCATGGGCATGACCAGGAGGGTGATACACGTTTGCCAATACAATGGTATAGGAAGTGGCTTCTGGCAGAAGGTGCAAGGACTGATTGTGGTTCATGAGATGGCTCAAGTTAGGCCTTTGCTGTTGCTGAATTTAGGCCTCTCTCCCTCCATTTCCCACCGGTGGCACCCGTGTGTTTGATAACGTCCCATTAGAGATTCTGCCCTCCCGTGTACATGGAATAATGGGACCTTCTCTACTAGGGAGATGCCCAGTAGATTCCAAGCGTTGGGCGGGGGGGGGGGCACTGGCCAATGAGGTCGAGCTGTGGCTTCAGCAGCATCATCCTTAATGTTTACGTAGTGCGGCTGGACATCCTCCGAGTTGGTTACAATTGGATGAACCCCAACTCCGAAGTCCCAGAACCTCCTCCAATGCACATACCCTCGGCAAGTGAACAATTGCTTATGGTCAATCCCTCGATTTTTGCAAGTCTGTCCTCAATTTGAGTTAATTTTAGTGACAGAGGATTAATAAGAACAGACACCATGGTCTCTAGCCTTTTCCAGAAGTCCTCATTGTTCATCTTAGAGGCAATATAACAGTCAATAATCCTCTAATACAGATCTTGCCCCAAGTTCATGGGCACCATCTCCACTTATAACTCCACTACTAGCAGCTGTTGAAGATGTTGGTTTCTGTTTTTGCAGCCTCCAACCCTTTCTTTTTTTGTTGGTGGCTCATTATTGTTGTCTTTCTGAGATTTCGCAACCTGGCCCCGGGTAACTACTCTGGGCCCATTTGATGTTTCAGCTGCTATTGGGGCTTGTAGATCTGGTGCCAAATGCGGTATTCGTGGCGATTGGGGGGGTAGGGGGGGAGGGGTGTAGAGGAATGTTTTCCATAAAATGACTACCAAGCGAGGAACGTTTCTGCGAGATCAAGGGCTCCATAGATAGCCGAAGCTCCGTTATCTCGATCTTGTGGGTGAGGACTGACACGGCCCTCACGGTTTGGTGGCTAAAGCCTCTTGTACAGATCTGGACTACTTTCTAGGTGCCTCAGCATTTGTGCAGTGTATTTGTAAACCTCAATGGGGACTTGTTTCTCCCTAGAGAGTTGATTTGGTCTCCTAAGGACAGAGGGAGGCTTTATGCCTGGAAAGCACTAAAGCACACTACATTGTGGGGAAACTACTTCCCGACGGATGAAATGGGTAGATGTGCATTTAAAAAGTGGCATTTCTGTCGAGTATTTTTTTTCTTTGTGTAATAATTTCATTATCTTGAGGCATTGAGAATTTTGTGAACTGACACACACAGGGTAATAGTATTTGGCCTGGCCAAATATTGGTATGCACTATGGATTAAGCGCTCTAAATGTATTGGATGAATCGTTCTTTTTATCCTTTTTTATCCCACATATTGTAATTTAAGTTAGCCATTTTTTCACTCGGGCTGCACCCAAGTCCATCGTTATTTTGCACACCATGCCACCTTAGTTTGGATCCAGTCATATGCAAATCAGTCTTGACCCTGCTCCAGTTGCAACAGTCCAGCCTGAACTGCCAGGCCATGTCCGCCTAAACCAGAACACAAGCAATCCAATACTGGTTTTGTCCTTATCAGGGCTCATCAGTTGGGTATAGCTTGTTTCCAGTGGCAAAGAGTGCAGGGGACCCGCCTCTCGGCATACCCGACTCACTTAGGGTGTCATTTACATGATTATAACATCCAAGAGCATATTATAATGTGTTTTCTGCTGGGATCACTAAATGGTTTGCTCATGAATGATAGCAGATGAAAGCACTACATAAGCAACTAACATACCTTTTAAGTGCTTTGAAGTATGTACTAAGAGTGATATAAAATGTGCATATGACAGTTATTTGGAAACAGTTTCTTGCACATTGCTCGATCAGTACCAATCTCTGCCTTGCAAAATTATCTTTCAGACAACTACTGGCCTTTATCTAGCAAGATTGTGTCGTAACTTGTGAAAAACCCTTTTCAACTAGTGAAATACATAATCTTGGGGCATATTATCAAGGGGGTTTATCTCCGCTTTTTTGGCTTTAAAAGCCAAGAAAGCGGAGATAAAATTATCTCCCTATTACCTAGCTGCCGCTAACACCAGTTAGCGACAGCTAGTAGGAGATAGCGACCATCTTGGGCCCCACTTTGCATGTCAGTGATATTTATCACTAATGAGATGCAAAGTGGGCGTGCCAAGATGTTAGCGACTAAAACCAGTCGCTAACATCGCTGTCTCCTATTACCAACTTTTGGAGATATTCGCGCTAAGCGGGAATATCTCCAAAAGCTAACACCTGCCCTGAGCAGTTCTTAGCCATGTTATCCAATGGGAGGTGGATAACATGGCTAAGAGCATTAGCTCGCTAATGCATGAATATCGCTGACTTTTCAGCGATATTCATGCTTTGCGGCGATTTTTACCGCATTTGCGTTAAACCTTGCTAATACCAAGGTTTATTTGCGGTAACAATCGCTGCAGCGCTGCAGTAATTTTTTGACTCTAACCAAGCAATAGCGATAATTATCGCTATTGCTTGGTAATGAGAGAGCGCAATTTGAATGAAATGTATGAATACGCCATATTTACAAACCAGTTGCGTAAAGATAGCTAAGGTAACTAGAGAGATGAGAATATGTATCCGCATTTACTCACGATTGCTTTGTTAGAGATAAAGAGCACATATAGAGTGTGGGCTAATATAGAAATGTGTGGAAATGCTTAGAAATGTTAGATGTGTTAATCAGGTTCCATGTTATGTAGCTGCTAAATGAAGAAGGATGTAAAATACAAACTGAAGAAACGTGCAGACCACATGGCACTGTATAAAAACGGAATGTACCATTGCATCGTTCACGTAACATGGATTCAATATTATTCAATGATTTTGCTTATATGTTAAAGGCTATGTTTTATAAATGTGTTTTGTATAACCAGAGAGTGGTGTGTTAGCATATTATTTTAAGTTAAGAAATAAGGGTTCACAGGGTGCAGGCTACTGCACGTAATTTAGTAGGCCCGGAGAGATAAAGGATCTTCTTTGATCTGCACGTGCTAGTTGAAGTCAAGCCTCGTTAAAAATAAATTGCCAATGCTGGTCGAAGTTTTATGGCCTAGCCTGATAAGGGGAGTCTGGAATTTGGGGCCCCGCTTCGAAGTGTCTGTTTGCAGGTGCGAGGGGGGTACCAATCAAGAACTTGATGAATAGAGTTCTGTTCGAGGAGATAGGCTCGGGTCCGGAGGAGTCTACTGGAATGTCATGGGGGTACCAGCACGCTGGAGACGGAGCCTGGGAAGCAAGGTCAACTTAAACAGACGGCCCAAAGAAGCGAAACTATGGAAAAAAACAGAATCGAGACCACGTGAATTGTGTACGTGGTGGGCGTCTCGGAGGGGCGTTCCACCTATACTGTGATTTTGTATTAGGGACAGCACCCTGGGGAGGAGGTAGAGCAGATGGCCTGAGGACCCTTAGAGAGCGGATGGGTAGGCAGAAAGAGTACTGCTATAATGCGTAGGTTTTCCATCTAAGACTAATAAAGAGTGATTGAACTTCTTTGGAAGTCAACACGGCTGACACCTTTTTAGGTAAAGAACTTGCTAGTTAGGGATGTCATCTAGTCTAGTGTAGGGTCAGTCTAACCTGATTTGTTTCTTTCTATAAACGACGCTTAAGATTCATCTTGTGTCGATGATATTTAACTTACTGATTTTTGAATTGGTTTTGGTAGTTTTCTTCTGTCGATTAAGATTTCTCAGAGAGTTCATGTTCATCTTATTACCTGTGTATCTTTTGAACCTTATACTGAGATGTTTGTACCTGCAACTAATTTTGGCTTTATAATAAATCTTTAAACTTATCCGTAGTAAGTGGTTCTTTAGAGTTGTGTCAGTTTTGGGCTGGTTTGACCTATGTAGGGTTTGCCTTTTACTCAATGACAGTCAACAATCGATCCAAAAGACTTAAGTGAGATAGGAGTTAGGGTAATCAGGTAATCGATCAAAAATCTCACTTTCCCAGTTGGTAGCAGAGTAAAGATGGTTGGCTTCTTGAGGAAGGCGACCTAGATTAGGTCAAGATTACCCCAAGGCCCCTAGTGATCGACGACCAGAAGAAGAACCACCTGCCGAAGAAGGTGCTGACGGTGCGAGAGAGAAAAAGCAGCAGAGTCGGTCGAGAGTGAGTATAAGGGTCATGCGTTGTCAGATTGCGGTGTTTGTGTTGTACCTGTGTTGTAATGTCAAGCGGAGTTGAATGCCTGTAGTGTGATTGTGAGACGGTTGTGAGCGCGCGCAACCGGGTAAAAATCTTAAGTTCAGAGAAGAGCTTAAGTGGTTCGGGTGTATCGGACATCCAGAGTAATTGTCTACCATAGTGAAGGGGGTCATGAGGTACCATTGATCGCCCGTAGGACCGTGATAGGGGGAGCGTAAGAGTGAGTGTATGAGTAACGGACGCTGGTCGGACGTTTACTGTGTGTAAGTAACCTATCAGTTAAGGCGATCGTCTGAACGTTTACGGAAGACGTTTCGTCAGTTGAGGTGACAATTACAGTTAGACTGTAGACGTACAGTCAAGAAAAGTGATCGCTTGGTCGGAAGTAGTCATTTTTCGGTGTATGAATGGGACGCATGCATGACCGGGAGACGAGTTGAGAAAGGAGGGGAACTGCTGCAAAGGGGACGAGTGACGTCAGAGCGAGCCGCGCTGGGATAGGCTGGTTGGTGTAGAGCCACGCAGGGATTGGTGGTTCGTCATCGGGAAGTAAACAAGGAAGTGAAAATCGTAGATTCTTGAAAATGAAGTGTTTTAAATGTTTGAGAGCGATCTTTAAAAGAGAAGGGAGGGATTCTTATGAGGGGGAAGAGGCCCCGCCGGAGGGCACACCCGCTCATTACATGGCTACTAACGTAGGGTTACATACTATACTATGGATCTCTGAGTGGAGCAAGATAACGGAGGGAAATGAGGAACTGACGTTCCCGAAATACGGAACGTTTAGGCTGGAAGCATTAAACCAGCTGAAAGCAGTAATGCTTGCAACGAGACCTCTACCCAGACCAACACAGTTCGAAGCCCTCAATGCATGGCTTAGAGCGGCATACGATCGGAGTTTGAATAGGCGTCAAGAAAGAGTAAGACGATCGGTAAGAGCAGCACAGGATGCCAAATGGAATGAAGAAGCTAAAAAGTGGAGAGTTGAGAGAATTGAAGTAGATAAACTGTATCCAGTGATAGAAGTCACAGGAGAAAAGAAGCCTCCAGTGGAGGATGATGAGAGCGAGACAGATGACAGCCTGATAAATAGGTTATTGTTGGACAGACCACCTCCGTACAATAGAGAGGCTGAACGTCCTGAGCTCCAAAAGGGGGACGGGGCCGGAAAAGGGGAATATAGACCGCTCCCCATAACAGATTGGGAACCCAACAAAGGCGAGGAAATACCTCAACCTAGTCCAGTACAGACAGTGGTTGGAAGGTTTGTGGTACAAAAGGTGCCGGAAACAGAGTGTGCAAGGTCGTACCAACTGCCGGACGCTCTTCAAGTACCTGTTACCATAGGTCCTGTAGTATCGATTTATGACCCAGAAAGAGCGCAAAAAGGGGAACAGGTACGATCGGACAGGGAAAGAGCAGAGATGGAAAGCAGGAATAATACGATTAATACACAAAGGCAGTTGCTAGGACCAAGAGGTCGGAGCACACCATTAGATTCGGTAGTGGATCCCATAATAGATCAAAGGGGTCAGAGAGGGCAGATGGATCTGAGAGGACCACGGCCGAAATCCTTTAAGGAGCTAAGGGAGTACTTGAAAGAATGGGATGCGGCCGTAGAAACTCAAAACAACAGGTTAGAAGCGGAAGCAGAATGGGGAAACCGAGAGAACGGTACCCTGTCTCACTGCGGAGCTGGCGAAAGCGGTCCTGAGTGGGACGGGAAGAGTCAGGACGGTAAGGGAGATACTCGCCATATCAGGAGTGGAAGTAGGCAGGAACATGAGGATAGGAATGCAGGATGCGGAGGGGTGCCTCGCCCCATTCTCAGTGAGGGAGATCGAAGAACGCAGGAGTACAGGGACAGTTACAGGTGCACTCACCACACACCGGGCGAAGATGTACAACATTGGAGTCGCAGGAGTATGGAGAGTCGCGAGGGGTTTCATCATGCATCCAGTGATCATGGACGGGATCTCGGGAACGCGGAGAGCTGTGAGGGACCTTATCGAGTATTGAGTGACACTAGACAGCAAAGGAATGGCGAAGGCTTTGAAAATAGTGGAGGATCTTATTGTGTGTCTAGAGAGGCGGAACCGAAGAGACAGAATGGGATGGTGGGAAATAGAGCATTGTTTCACCACACACCAAGGGAAGATGGAAGAGCATGGGATTTAGAAAGATGGGAACAAGGGAGGACTCCTCATAACTCACCCGAACCTAAGCGTAGGACTCGGAGTTGGGACGGGAGGAATGTAAACGGCCCATCTAAGAATGAGGTACTAAGAGCTGAGGTAAAGGCAAAGAGACTCGATGTAACCAGTTTAAAATCGGACTTAGATGAAATAATAGACGGCACATTGCCAATGGAGAGGATCGACCTGTACGAACAAGACGAGGTACTGTTTATGGCAAAAGATGTTACTCGGAAAGCGAGGGCAGTACATGAAAGACTATCTGAATTGGTAGACAAGTACACAGTAGACCTATCAAGGACTAAAGCACTACAGGGTAACCATAGGCTGCATTGCACGGATCAGGACTTGGACGAAAGGAGGACGATCGGGTTGAAAACACACATAAAAGAACTGATCATGGGTATAAGAACGTGGAGAGATTTGGATAAATGGGAGGAAAGATGGTCCAAGAGGGGGACCGTCAGAAGGAGCACAATTGGGATGTCCCCAGAGGGAGGGCCACAGAGAATGGAAGCTTACCCTTTGCGAGAAATTGCGAATGGAAGCTATGTGCATGTGCCCTGGAGTAGAGGGGACTTAGCGGCATTTACCAATTCTTTTCCTAAACTGAGGGAGAACCCTGTGGAGTGGTATAAGCAGGTAGAGAGGTTTGTAAAGATATCCAAAGTACTGTGGGTTGATCTGAACACCTTGTTTGACATTGTAGTGCCAGGAGACTTGTGGACAGCATGTAAGGTTAGCGTTGAATGGCCAACATCCGAACCGGATAGGGATGCCCAGACAAACGGACCATCAGAGAAAGTCATGGAAAAGTACGAAAGGGTAATGGCATGGCTGAAGGATAAGGTGCCGTTGCAAGACATAGATTGGGTTAAGATAGATCGGACCACCCAAGAACCTAAAGAAACTGTCCATGAGTATTATGAGAGATTGCTGAAAGCATTCAAACAGTACAGTGGGTTGGATGTAATGGATCCCAGAGACATAGGACAGTTTGTATCAAAGTTCGTTCTGGGTTTGAGACCTGATATTAGTTTGATGATCCAGCAACATTTAATTTGTTGGCAAAACAAACCCTTGGATGAAATTTTGAGATACGCAAGGTACTGCAGTGATGAGATAGACTCCAAAGCAAAGAAACTTAAGGAGAAACTGATGATGGTGCAGATGCAGACAGCCGGAAAGGGCGGACAGCAGCAACAGGGAACAGGGACCCTGGGTAGAAGACAAAATAACCAGAATAAAGGCAGCGAGGAAAATTCGAATTCGAGACCCAGGTTAGACATTGCGACATTGAAAAAGACGACTAGATGTCACCAGTGTAACGAGGTGGGGCATTGGAAACGCGAGTGCCCCTATAATATTGAGACTGGAGAACTAGAACCAGAGGAGGAGGAAGTCCAGAGCAGTCTGGCGAAAGGGACAACGATACACAAGGGAAAGATCATCAAAGGGGGGACTCCGACTCCTCGAGCCCAGTTCCCTCAACCACCTAGAATTGCGACAGGGGGAAAGACCTATAGACAAATGCCACTTTTCGTAGGAGGAGAGGAATGCTATTACGTTGATCCATTGACTGGACAGCGTGTGAGTAACATGGAGGATTGTACCCTTGGGGCAGTTCTAGAGGTGGACCAAAGGGGTCCGTATGTAGAGGCTGTAGTAGCGGGGTGTCCTACAACCTTCTTAGTAGACACAGGAGCCACTCGATCCACTATAAGATCAGCAGTAGTCCCGGACCTGCCCATGTCAGGGGAAACTATTCAAGTGGTGGGAGTCGCAAACAGAAGACTAACTAGTTCTTTGACGGAGCCAGTATCAGTGAAAGTAGGGAAATACAGTGATGAGCACCAGTTTGTGGTTTGTGATTCCAGCCCTGTGTGTTTGTTGGGAAGGGATTTATTGTGCAAACTGAATTGTACAATATACTGCACCCCCAAGGGAGTGGAGGTACTGACTAACGATGATGACGCTGATTTCAAAGTTGCAAACTCAAGGGTGTGCGTGGAGCTGTATCCCACCTTGACGGTGGAAGAGCTTCCATGGGACTTAAGAGGTGCGGTGTCATCTGAAGTGTGGGATTTCACTGGGGAAGAAATAGGACTGATCAAAGGGGTAGAGCCAGTAAAGATCATGGTAAAACCAAATGCTGAGTATCCCAGAACACCCCAATACAAGTTGACTCCGGAGACGATTGCAGGAATAAAACCTGTGATCGAATCCATGATTAAGCAGGGAATACTGAAGGAAATCGTGGGAAGCCCATGTAACTCTCCGATTATGGGTTTGCAGAAGCCTAGTGGGAAATACAGAATAGTGCAGGACCTTCGAAAGATTAATAACATAGTTGTTTCGTGTTGTCCAGTGGTACCGAATCCATCAGTGATATTGTTTCAGATACCATTCCAAGCTGAGTGGTTCACAGTGATAGACCTTTGCCAGGCCTTCTTTTCAGTTCCCTTAGATGAAGAGAGCCAATATCTTTTCGCTTTTAAGCTGGAAAATCGCGTTTTAACATGGTGTCGTATCCCACAGGGGTATACAGAGAGCCCATCGATTTTTAACCAGCTGTTGAAGAAAAATCTTGAAACTCTAGTACTGCCACAGAACTCGGTTCTGGTCCAGTACATAGACGACCTGCTTGTGGCGTCAGAAACTGAGGAAGCTTGCAAAATAGACACCATCACCTTGCTGAATCACTTGGCTGAGAACGGACACAAGGTGTCTCCGAGCAAATTACAGTACTGCTTGACAGAAGTGCAGTACTTGGGTCACAGAATTGAAAAAGGGAAACGAAAGGTGTCACCAGACAGAATAGAGGCGATCATGAAAATGAATTTGCCCACTACACAGAGAGAAGTCAGGATGTTTCTAGGAATGGTCGGTTATTGTCGGCAGTGGATAGCTAACTTTTCACTGAAGGCAAAACCTTTACAAAAACTGACGCACAAGGGGGTGAGTGATCCGGTACCATGGGACAAGGATTGTTTGATGGCATTCTTACAGCTGAGGGAGGATTTGTGTCGAGCCCCTGCTCTGGGAATGCCAGATTACGAGAAGCCATTCCTACTTTACTGCTGTGAAAGGGAAGGCTGTGCTTTGTCAGTTTTGGCCCAGATACACGGAAATGCCCGTAGACCAGTTGCATACTTCTCAGCTACCTTAGATCCAGTAGCCGCAGCGTTGCCCGGATGTCTCAAATCCGTTGCTGCAACGGGTGTCAGCATTGAGCGTTGCGAGAACATTGTAATGGGACACCAGTTAGTGGTGTATGTGCCTCATTCTGTAGAACTGTTAATGACCAGGACCAAGACACAGCATCTGACAAATAGCAGGCTCACGCGCTATGAGCAAGTCATTCTGGCTGCCGAGAACGTGCCCCTCAAGAGATGCTCTGTTTTGAATCCTGCCACTTTGATGCCACTTCCAAATGACATTGATGATGATGTATGTACGGATCATGACTGCCTTGATGTGACTGAACTATGTACCAAACCAAGACCAGATATCGTAGATGAGCCCTTGACTGACCCTGATGAAATATTCTTTGTTGATGGCTCATGCGTAAGAGACGATATTGGTCAGCTGAGAGCAGCTTATGCTGTTTGCACCATTACCGGAGTTGTGGAAGCCGCTTGCCTGGAAGGAGTACACTCCGCACAGGTAGCTGAAATCATTGCATTGACACGCGCCTGTTTAGCAGGTAACAAAATTCGAGTCACCATTTACACCGATAGCCAGTATGGTTTCGGGGTAGTTCATGACTATGGGCAGTTATGGTCTCAAAGAGGTTACATGACCTCTTCATGTTCACCTATTCGAAATGGGGAATTTGTTCGACCATTGTTGGAAGCACTACAAGGTCCGGCAGCTATTGCCGTTGTAAAATGCACAGCTCACACTAGAAACACCGATTTTGTGTCACAAGGTAATAGGTATGCCGACGAGGTTGCACGCTACTGTGCAGAACAAGGATATTCTTTTACAGAGGTGGAAGTGAGTGGGATCCAGGAAAGGACCGAATTAACCATGTTGTTGGAAACTGTAGACACTTGGGATGAGTTGAAATGTATACAAGAGAATGCACCTGATTTCGAGAAAAAGACATGGGAAACTGCAGGTTGTACAAAGAGTGAAATGGACTTTGGGTCTCCGCAGATGGGAGGGCAGTATTACCAAACGAACTAGTTAGTCCAATGGCAAGGAGAATACATGGGCCAGCACACTTAGGTAGAGATGCTATGGTGAGGGTATTCAGGCAAACCTGGTACAACCCCAAGTTTAGAGTAGCGGCAGAAGCAGTATGTCAACGCTGCGTGATCTGCCAACAACTGAATGTAGGAAAAAGAACACCAGTCACATTGAGTCACATAGGGAGGTCCGGGGGGCCATTCAATAGGATGCAATTAGACTTTATTGAAATGCCAAGGTGTAACCGCCTCAGATACGTTCTGGTGGTTGTCTGCATTTTTTCCAGATGGGTTGAGGCTTACCCCACACGCAGGTGTGACACACTCACAGTAGCAAAATTGTTGCTTAGAGAACTGATACCGCGCTTCAGGGTGCCGGCCTCTTTGGAATCAGATAGGGGAACACATTTCAACAGCGAAATTGTGAAGATGCTTTGCTCAGCCTTAAATATAGACCAGAAGCTGCACTGTAGTTATCGACCAGAAGCTTCAGGAATTGTGGAACAGATCAACAGCACGATTAAGTCCCGAATTGCCAAAGTTTGTTCATCGACATCCTTGAGCTGGCCTGATGCACTGCCACTGGTCCTTATGAGCATACGTAGCACACCAGACAGAAGGACAGGTCTCTCTCCACATGAGGTGTTAATGGGGAGGGCTATGAGACTGCCATCAGTTCCAACTACAGCACTGTTGAACATCACAGATGATTTGATCCTGGACTATTGTAAGGGACTCTCTGACGCCATTCATTCTGTGTCTCTTCAGGTGCAGGCCGCTGAAGTTCCATTGTCTCAAGACTTGTGCCACGACCTGTGCCCTGGGGACTGGGTCGTGGTGAAGAAGCACGTCAGGAAGAATTGTTTAGACGTGCGCTGGCGTGGACCTTACCAAGTCATACTGGTAACGAACACTGCAGTGAAGTGTGGAGGCTTGCCCAACTGGATCCACGCCTCACACACCCGAAGAGTTCCAGCACCTCCGGAAGAAACAGCTCCTCCCTCGGATGAAAATCCAGCTGAGAATGGAGAATACACAGAGAGGACCAGTCAAGCTGTAGAGGTGCCAGAAGAGACTGAGAGCGTGTCTGACCAGGCCGATGACGGTCAATACACCAGCGAAACTGAAGTGGCCACAGAAGGAGAAAGTAGTTGGGAGTACGAATCAGACACTGATCAAGCTGCAAGTGGTCAAGAGTCAAGTGCAAGAACGAGGAGCAGGAGGACAAGGAGTGGGGAGGCTAGCTGGCCGGAAAGAAGGAGAAGGCCAAGCCTGAGAGCAAATCCAGAGAGAACTCTTGTTCCAATTTCTGAAGACTCAGACCTAGACGAAGGTGCAGTGGACTCAGACTCTGAGGGTCCAAGGAGATCAAGGAGATTACGTGTGCCCTGCAGAAGATACGCCACTCCTGAGTGGACCTACTTGGCGGCAGATGTCTTGGGGACAGAGATCCGGGAGGGTGAGGGAAGTGCAGGTGACCAACCTTGATCCAATCGTAACGGTGGAAGTAAGACTGTTGACACCTGGAATTGAGACCGAAGGGTTGTTAATGTTCACTCTCCCCGTCCCTCTGTATCTAAGCAGGATCAAAGACCTGGTACTGAACAGATTAGAATTTCCAACTTTGGGTCACCCAGTACCAGTGCACGAGGAAACCATCCTTCGTTTGGAATTGTTGGAATATGCTATTAGGGCCGCTGGAACACGAATCATCGTAGATACCTAAAAGACTTTGTAAATAATCCAGAGAGAGAAGATAACCTAGCGCCTAGTGGAAGAAGAAAAAATGTAGGGACATTTCATTTAGTGGATGGAGAAGGGCTAGGGTTGTCTATTGTTGAAATTAAAGAGACTGAATTGCAAAAGGACTTTATCAGCTTCCAAGTGTGGTTAACAGACTGAGAAAGCGAAATGAAAGCAGAGTGAAGAAATCAAAAGAGACTTTTCAGAAAGAAACTACACTGTTTGATAACATGGAGGCCGGGGGTCCGAATCGCAAGGCGAAATGCATAGTAGGCACACTTATAGCAGTAGTGATTTTCCTTATAGCCATAGTAGTTACTGTATCATACATAGTGGGACATGCGAGTACAACAAAGGCAACAGATGTAAAGCCTGTAGCGACATCGAAACCTGCTGTTGCTGGTAAAAAGGAGGAGGACAATGCAATTCAGGAGAAAGTGTTGCTGGCAGCAGAGGCCCGTAGGTTACATGTAGATGAGTCACAGGGAAATTTTAAAACCAATGCTTATGCCAAATTGTTATATGAGTACATTGACGTCATGGAGGCCAAGGATTGCTATGTTTGCATGCAATTGCCGGCTTCTGTAGATGAAGGCATTCGGTATCATCATCTTCCATTGACCTATGGTATTACATGTAGTTTATTGCTTAGTGTATTTTATGGACGAGATGGTTTCGAGTATTATTTCTCGAATTATGATTCAGTGTTACCAGGAGTCCCGAACTATAAACAGATGAACAAGTGGGACTATTACAAGAAGGAAGATAGATTGGCAAAATTCTTCCTTCCTTGGGATACACTGGATACTTCATATACACGCAGAAACAATCTAACTTGCAAAGTGTCAGAGATTGAGAAGAAGTTTATTGGGCAAGTTGATGACCGTTACAGAAGGCAAAAGATTCTGAAAATGTCAGGACAGTGGAAAACAGATTGGACCGAGGAGGAGAAGGCCCACAAAAGGAAGGGTAGTAATGGTCCAATAGCTTTAGATCGAACACAGAAAGGGAAGTTATGCCTACACAGAAGCAAAACTTACTATGAGAGTGTGTTTGTAGGTGAAGTTAGTTGTGAACATGCTTTCCGATTAGAATACTATACCAAGGATTTCTTAAAGGGAATGCAAGTGATTCCTTTTTTTTTTTTTTTTTTTTTTTGATTTCTGTAATTTTTTATTGTATATAAAAAAATATATATTTACATGGAGCATACATGAGTGGCGGAAAGAAAGAGGAGAAAAAGAAAAGAGAAAAAAGAAGGCGCCGGGGGGGGGGGGGTATAGTAATATTGTCCTGCAATAGTTCGTTCCTTGCCATGGTGCGTGGGGTCGGATAGTTCTACTGGTCCAAAAAGGAAGAAGAAGTCCGTTATCCGAGTCTTGCTTGGCGTTGTCTTCTTTCCCCCCTTTGATCTGCCTGGTGGGTATAGCACCCCGGACGATAGAGAGGATAGAGAGTGATAGAGGTAGGAGATAGGAGAGTGTTCTTCCTAGCCTGTTTCTTTTGTTGGAGTGTCGGTCCCTGTGGTGTGTCCCTCGGTGGCTGTCTAGTGTCTGGTGTCTGCGCCTAGGGGGCTTTATGTGATGAAAGGTAGAGGTCTAAGGGCCTCCACATGTTTGATTGCCTGTGTGTTTTCGGTGTATATTTCGCTGTAATGTTATCTGCCCCTCTTAGGAAAGTGACCCAGTTGAGCCACGCCTGTGGTGTCGCTTTTGTGGTGTCTTTCCAGTTGCTTAGGATTATTTTGACTGCAGCCGTCAACAGTAGGTCAATGAGGTCGCGGTCTTCTGTCGTTGTGATGGACGGGGATGCAAAGCCCAGGACTAGACTTGGAAAATCTATGTGTATGGCTACACCAGTGATGTCATTGATAAGCTTCCCCATTCTTTTCCAGAAATCCTTGATCTGAGGGCAGCTGAGTAAGAGATGCTCTAAATCCCCCCTACCTTTGTTACAGTTCCAGCATGTGTCGCTCTCTCGGATCCCCAAGGTGGATAGGCGGGCCGGTGTCCAGTAAGCCTTGTGCACTAACCAGTATTTGGTCTGATTTCGTGAAGCAGTTATCTTTTTCCTAGTGGTCGATCTCCACAATTCGGCCTTTTCTGTTTCGCTTAGTTCCTTCCCTGCTACAGTCCCCCAGAAGTTTGTGACCTTGTCATTGAGTTTGGTGTATTTGGGGCGTAGGGCTCTGTAGAGGTGTGCTATTTGGTGTCCTGTTTTGTTGAGATTGGCTGCAAGCTGTAAGAGCGAAGGTGTCTGGCTTGTGAGGTTTGCCTTCCTAATTGCTACTTTTATTTTCAGGAAGTTGTATAGTTCTATGTTTTGTAGGTTGTGCGCTTCCTTGAGTGTGTCAAACGTTGTGTTCTCGCCTTGTCTTAGAAGGTCATGGGCCGTGGATATGCCCTGTCCGTACCACACAGGCATGTCTAGAACCTTATCTCTGTATTTTAAGGTGGGGTTGTGCCAGAGGGATTCAAATTGGCCTCCCCTGATGCTTGTTGACAGTGTTTTGTCGACGCTCAGTAGAGCTGTCTTTGTGTTCTTGAGGACGGGGTTCTCCCTCACTGCTGGGTGTCGTGTGGCTGTCAGGAGGGTTATAGGGTTCATGCCTTTTAGTAGGCCGCGCTCAAAAGATAGCCATGCTGGGGTGTATTCCTTTCTTGGGTCTAGCCAATGTAGTCCCTGTCTAGCTATGCATGCCGTCTGGAATCGCTTGAAATTCGTTATGTTCAGGCCGCCCTGTTCTTTAGATAGCCTTAGCTTGTGTAGGCTTATTCTTGGTTTCTTCCCCCTCCAAAGGAAGCTGTTTAGTATCTTGTCAAGTGTCTTGTGGAAGCTCTCTGTGTTAGTCAGTGGGAGCATTGTTAGCATATAGTTGACCATCGGTGAGAGCATCATTTTGATTGCTTCTATCCTTCCCCACCATGTTGTGAACTTGGGGGACCACCCTTCTACTTTGTCCTTGATTTTCTGTATCGTTGCGTGCTCGTTGTGTTCCAGTGTCATTCTTAGGTCCCTCTCGAAGAGGATACCCAGATATTTTATAGGTTTTGGTTGCCATGTTAGTCCTGATGTTCCTAATACTGTTCTTGTTGCGTGGATGTTTAAAGGTTTGCATTCAGATTTGTCTCTGTTAAGTTTGTACCCAGAGACCTTGGCGTAGTTGTCAATGGTGTCAGTCAGTGCTTTTATGGATCTCTCTGGGTCTTCCGTGACTATTAGTACGTCATCTGCGTACGCCGCTAGCTTGAAAGTCTCTCCCCCTATTGGTATCCCTACAATGTCCACATTGGTTCTGATCATCGTGAGGAGCGGTTCTATGGCTAGCAGGAATAGGGCTGGTGACAGGGGGCATCCTTGTCTAGTTCCCCTTCCCAAGTTGAGTATGTTTGATGTGCCTCCGTTGATCACCACCCTTGCTTTGGGGTTCTCATATAAGGCCATCACCATCTTCCTATAGTTTGGACCTAGCCTGAATTTCCCCATACACTGATCCAAGAAGGGCCATGAGACTCTATCAAAGGCTTTCTCAGCATCTAAGGCTATCATGACTGCTGCGTTGTCGCTACGTGAGGAGTGGTTAATTACGTGGCATAGGAGTCTCGTGTTGTCATGTGACATGCGGTTTTTAAGATAGCCTACTTGCGAGTTGTGTATGAGTTTCGGAAGGTATGCGTTGAGTCTATTGGCTAGTATTTTTGCGTAGATTTTGCAGTCTACATTGATGAGGGAGATCGGTCTAAAGTTCTTCGCCTCTGTTGTGTCTTTCCCTTCCTTGAGTATCACTATTATATTTGCCTCCGCCATTGAGGGTGTCATGTGTCCGCTCTGGGCGCATGCTGTGAATACCTCCCTCATTGTGGGTTTGAGTATGTTCAGGTATTGCTTATAGAAGCCAGCTGTGAAACCGTCTGGCCCCGGTGCCTTGTTATCTTTGAGGCTTTGCGTGGCTCTCTCTATCTCATCCCCCGTTATGGACATTTCCAGGATGTCTCGTTCTTGGTCCGACAGTGTGGGTGTGGCTATGTTCGCTAGTAGCTCTTTCCCCCCATCATCTTGCAGTGTATCATCTTTTGTGTACAGTCCCTCGTAGAAGTCCCTGAAGACTTCTAGGATGTCTTTGTTTGAGGTCTGGGATATGCCGTGTTTGTCTTTGATGGCTCCTATCGTGTGGTGTCTCTGCTTTCCTCTCAGGTAGGACGCTAGGTTTTTGCCCGCTTTGTTTGCGGTACATAGATTAATTGATTTATATTTATTGATCCAAGTGCCCGCCCTCTCGCTCAGTATTCTGTTCAGTTCGTACTTTAATTTAGTTAGGTTTGTGAGTGTGTTCCTGTCCTCTATTCTGGCTATGTGGCTGTTCTCAAGTTTTTTAATTTCCTTCTCTAGGTCTGCAATTTTCTTGTTCCTGTCTTTGTTCATCCTTCCCTTGACTGTCATGACTGTTCCCCGGATGGTGGCCTTCAGGGCGTCCCATAGGACTTCCCTGTTTGTGTTTGGTTTATCGTTCAGTAGTAGGTATTCTTTTATTGCCTCCTCTATTTTGGCTCTCGCTGGGGCGTTTTGGAGCAGACTGTCATCGAATCGCCATCTGCGGGTCGGCTCGTCGTTGTGTTTGCCCGATAGTGTTAGGCTTATGTGTGAGTGGTCTGATATAGTTCTGGGTCCTATTTCCGTGTGGTCTATGAGGTGAGTATGTGTTTCTGACATCAGAATGTAATCGATTCGGCTATATGAGTTGTGTGGGTTGGAGTAGAAAGTATACTCCCTGGCATCTGGGTTACTTATGCGCCAAGGGTCTCTTAGACTTAGTTTGGAGCAGAGATTCTTAAGGATGTGGGGATTGTTTGTTGATTGGCTTGGTCTGTATGGATGCTTATCAATTGCTGGGTCTAGGACTTGGTTCATATCCCCCGCGACGATCATCAGGTCTCCTAGAGGTAGTGAGTACAGTTGTGCGCCCACCCCCTCCCAAAATGTTCTGTCGTCACTGTTGGGTCCATATATGTTAGCTACATGGAATGTCTCCCCCGCCCTTCTGAGTGTCGTCGTAAGCATTCTCCCTTGCGTGTCTGCTTGAGAGTCTACCACTTCTATTTTGGAGTGTTTGCTTATAATTGTTACTACCCCATTCTTCTTATTCTGTGCTGGTGAGCCCTGCACCTCACCTATCCAATTGGCCCCTATGCGGCTGATGTCCTCTGCTTGCAATCTTGTTTCTTGGAGTATATATATGTCGCTCTTAAGTTTCCTAAGGTGTTCGAGTACTTTCATCCTTTTCACCGGGCTATTCAGACCCTTGACGTTTAGGGACACTATCTTAATGTCAGACGCAATGCTACTCTTGTTGCTGTTTATCATTTACAATGCTCTGGTTTCCGCATTTGCAGTGGCCTTTCTCTGCGTCTTTTCGGTCTTCGGCTTGTGTGTGGGACCATCCCCCTTCTCCTGCGTGTACTTCTCCCCCGTGTGAGTGTAAAGAGAAAGATAGAAAGATAGAAAGATAGAGTATAAAGAGGACAGATCATAGTGAGTAGACCCATGTATGTGCTCCCCGCTCCCCCCCGTTCTTTCGCCCCCTCTCCCCCGATTGTCCCTCCCCCCCTCCCTTACTTGCTGAGTGGGTGTGCGACGACAAAGTTCCTTTGCTCCGCGTCTTTTCCCTGAGGTAGTGTCGGTTTTCTTCCTTGATGTAGCTTGACTGAGGTGGAAATGGTACCAAGGACAGAGCCCGGCACCCTGCTCTGCTGCGGCTTGATTGTCTCGTTTAGATAGTGCCATGGTTGACCTTGGATTTGATGTACTAGCTGCCGCTCTTCATTCTAATTATAGTACTTTTTATTTCCCGCTGTGGGTTTAATGAGGTAGGTATTTCCCGTTGTGGGTTTAATGAGGTAGATATGTTCCTTGTGCCATTGGTGATTTTATTCCTTTTCTTTTTCCTTCGGCGTTTATCGCGTTCCCTTATTCAGATTGTCCATTCTCATCCGGTGAGGCGCTTCTTTTCGCTGCTCCTGGGCTTCTGTTATCCTCCATCTCTTCCACGGGTGGGCCTTGCAGGTATCTCCTTAGTTCCTCCGGGCTTTCAAAAATCATTGTCTTCCACTTGTCCATTACTTTGAATCTGGCAGGACCAACGAAGCTGAAGGTGGCTCCTCTTCTGCGTAGTGTTTCTCTGAGGGCCAGGAATCCTTTTCTTGACTCTATCGTGGGTTTGGAGTAGTCTTGGGTTAAAACGATCTTGCTGCCTTCCCACTTCAGGTTCTGGTTTTTTCTAGCAAAGGCGAAGATGGCGGCTGTTTGGCTTAGTCTAAGCGGGCTGCATATTATTGCTCTCGGCCCCTTTCCTGTTGTGGGCTTTCCTGCTGGTATTCTGTATGCCTTTTGCACCTCGAACCTTCTGTCGAATGTGATGCCGGTGAGTTTGGGGATCATCTCCTCTAGCATTACTGCGCATGATCCCGCTTTGTCTTCTGTCCCCTCCGGCACTCCTAGGATCCTTACGTTGCCTCTTCTTGCTCTATCGTCCTTCTCTGCAAGCTGTTTTTGCATGGCTTTCGTGGTTTTCTGCAGCTCGGCTATGGCTTTGGTGTTGTCCCTTGTTTCATCCTCCACTGCACTTATTCTACCTTCTGTCACTTCAATTCTTGTAGTAGCTTTGTGGAGGTCCGCTCTTATAGCCGCCATCTCGAGCTGCATGTTCTCCACCTTGAGTTTTGTATCTTTTCCCACTTCGATCCCTTCATTTACTCTCCGCAGGATCGTTTCTAGGGTGGCCATCTCCCTCCTGTTGTTTTTCAGAGGCGACCCTTGGTTGTCTATCTTCGGGTTTTTTTGGTCACCAGCTGCTTTCCCTTCGTTGCCTGCCATTGTTATAATGCCCCTCCTTGATAGGATGCTGCCTAGCCTCCCTTCCGCTAGGGTTGTCTTGGGTAGTTCTGTCGCCTTTGACGTTGTCTCTGAAGTGCCTTGCAGTCTGTATCTGCTCGGTTCCCGGATGTGCCTTGTTCTGGTCTTTGCCTTAAGACCTGCCAGCGTGTGCCTTGTCTCGTTCGCGTTCTGTCTTGCTGCTTTGCCAACCGGGCGCTGGGGCTGCGTGCTTACGTCTGGCGCTCAGGAGGGTAGGCTGGATGTTGTGTTTGTTTTTATCTGGCCCTGCCTGTTGCCTTTAATGTGTGCTGCGCACTTGCTCTGCTCTGTGTGCCTTTAAGGGTCTTGGTCCTGCCCTTGCTGTGACGTTGTCTTCGGCCTCTCGCTGACCCATCTGACCTCTTCTCGGCTCAAACTTGCGTTGCTTGTACCCTTTTTATTATGTTCTCGCCCTTACTTAACTTCATGTGCTCCTTGGCGTACTCTTTTGGTGCCCGGCTTCGCTTGCTGCAGCTGCCTGCGTCCTGGCCTGCTGACTGCTGCTGCTTACTGTGAGTGCCACGCCTCTGTGCCACTCACACTACCGGCAGTACTGCTTCGCTTGCTGCATCTGCCTGCGTCCTGGCCTGCTGACTGCTGCTGCTTACTGCTGCTTTGCAGTTTTTGCTGTGTGGCTGCGTGCCCCTCGTTGAGTTTTCGGACCCCGCTGTGAGTGCCACGCCTCTTGGTGCAGTTTGCGCTGTGCTTGCGCCTCCACCGCGCTACCCCCACGTCACTTGATCCGGCGTCTGCCGTGCTCTGTCTCGCCTCCGCGCCCAGCGCCACTTGATCTGGCGTCTGCCGTGCTTTGTGCCGCCTCCGCGCCGTTTGATCCGGCTTCAACCTTGCTTTCACAGATGTTTCGCCTCTCGGGAGGTTCGGCGCGCTTTCCCCCTTTGTTTTCCCTGCTCGTGCAGAGTCTTCCGGCGCTGGTCGATGACACCCTTCCTCTTCCGTTCTGGTCCGGGTCTTCCGCCTAGGGTTGATGTTGAGGAAGACTTCCGGTGATGGCGCCTTCCTTCCTCTCACTTCCGGTGCCTGTGTCTGTGACGGTGTCGAATCTCCCGGTAAGCGCGCCGCTTTGTTTTCACTGGAGGGGGTTTGCTTGTCTGGCGGGCTTACCTCGCTGCGTGTACGCCTTCTTAGAACGGAGGCGGTGGTGGTTGCGCGGCGCTTCTGCGCTGAGTGCGTTCCAATCACGAAATGCTGTCTTACTCTCCCTTTTTCCTTTTCCGTGGGTACGGTGTTGGTTCTTTGTTTCTCTGCTCTCTTCAAAAGCCGGTTTGCTGCACAGTCACCGCTTTGCTGTTCGCTCTGCGAGCTCCGGGCGCCATCTTGAGCTCACGCAGTTGAAACTCTTGGCAAAGTTCTCGAGCTGCTCTCTCGGCACTGCGGTTGTTTCCCTTACTTCTGGTCGTCTTCCCAGCTGCTCGGAGCTTTCCCCTGCTTGTTCCTCTCCTTTGTTGGCGGAATTGGCTGTTTTGGCGTGTTGTTTTCCCCTCAGGGATGCGGAGCTGACGGACCTAGACGACCGTCCACATTGCCGTCCAAGCCACGCCCCGAATGCAAGTGATTCCTAATGTATATTTTGTATGTGGAAGAAATGCCTACGTGAGACTGCCTGACAATTGGTACGGTTCATGTTATTTGGCAATTGTTTTCCCCAAAATATATCATGCAAAAGACTTAGAGATCATAGAGGGAAAAGCCTCAGCAAGGGGGAGAAGAGATGTAGGTGATGCTGAGGTAGTTGGAGATGTATTTGGCGCTATGTTCCCTCTTTTAGGATTGATACTTAATGATGTCAAGATCAGGAGACTGGCTACAGTTGTAGACAGATTGTCTGCAAGTACTGCAAGATCACTAATGCTGGTAGAAGGGGAGATGCAATCGATAAGAGCAATGGTTCTTCAGAACCGTCTTGCTTTAGACGTTCTGCTAGCAAAGGAGGGCGGAGTCTGTAAGGCTTTGAAGGTCCAGGAATGCTGCACTTACATTCCAGACAACTCAAAAACTCTTGAGAAGGGCATACAGAATATTACAAAGATACATCAAGAAATTGAGGACCTAACAAGGGTAAATGTCTGGGAAAAAGTAGGTCATGGGATGGGTAAAGTTGGAGGTTGGTTTGCCAATCTCGGGAAGAGCTTTGTCTGGTATATTCTGAAGCCTATCATCATAATTGTGATTTGCGTAATCATATTGTGGGGTTTAGTGAGACTGTACAAATGGTATAGGTCGAACAGATTGCAAAGGTCTATGAGAGAACAGGAACAGAGGTTAGCTGCTATGCAAGATCATCAGTATAGGAGTCTGAGGGCTCTAGAAACGATAAAAAGGGGGAGCCTTGCAACAAGTTCTGTTTGATCCATTCAAATTGGTGTACTGGTGATGACCCCTAGAGGTCATCAAAGGGGGGAACTGAGAGAGCGCAATTTGAATGAAATGTATGAATACGCCATATTTACAAACCAGTTGCATAAAGATAGCTAAGGTAACTAGAGAGATGAGAATATGTATCCGCATTTACTCACGATTGCTTTGTTAGAGATAAAGAGCACATATAGAGTGTGGGCTAATATAGAAATGTGTGGAAATGCTTAGAAATGTTAGATGTGTTAATCAGGTTCCATGTTATGTAGCTGCTAAATGAAGAAGGATGTAAAATACAAACTGAAGAAACGTGCAGACCACATGGCACTGTATAAAAACGGAATGTACCATTGCATCGTTCACGTAACATGGATTCAATATTATTCAATGATTTTGCTTATATGTTAAAGGCTATGTTTTATAAATGTGTTTTGTATAACCAGAGAGTGGTGTGTTAGCATATTATTTTAAGTTAAGAAATAAGGGTTCACAGGGTGCAGGCTACTGCACGTAATTTAGTAGGCCCGGAGAGATAAAGGGTCTTCTTTGATCTGCACGTGCTAGTTGAAGTCAAGCCTCGTTAAAAATAAATTGCCAATGCTGGTCGACGTGTTATGGCCTAGCCTGATAAGGGGAGTCTGGAATTTGGGGCCCGCTTCGAAGTGTCTGTTTGCAGGTGCGAGGGGGGTACCAATCAAGAACTTGATGAATAGAGCTCTGTTCGAGGAGATAGGCTCGGGTCCGGAGGAGTCTACTGGAATGTCATGGGGGTACCAGCACGCTGGAGACGGAGCCTGGGAAGCAAGGTCAACTTAAACAGACGGCCCAAAGAAGCGAAACTATGGAAAAAACCAGAATCGAGACCACGTGAATTGTGTACGTGGTGGGCGTCTCGGAGGGGCGTTCCACCTATACTGTGATTTTGTATTAGGGACAGCACCCTGGGGAGGAGGTAGAGCAGATGGCCTGAGGACCCTTAGAGAGCGGATGGGTAGGCAGACAGAGTACTGCTATAATGCGTAGGTTTTCCATCTAAGACTAATAAAGAGTGATTGAACTTCTTTGGAAGTCAACACGGCTGACACCTTTTTAGGTAAAGAACTTGCTAGTTAGGGATGTCATCTAGTCTAGTGTAGGGTCAGTCTAACCTGATTTGTTTCTTTCTGTAAATGACGCTTAAGATTCATCTTGTGTCGATGATATTTAACTTACTGATTTTTGAATTGGTTTTGGTAGTTTTCTTCTGTCGATTAAGATTTCTCAGAGAGTTCATGTTCATCTTATTACCTGTGTATCTTTTGAACCTTATACTGAGATGTTTGTACCTGCAACTAATTTTGGCTTTATAATAAATCTTTAAACTTATCCGTAGTAAGTGGTTCTTTAGAGTTGTGTCAGTTTTGGGCTGGTTTGACCTATGTAGGGTTTGCCTTTTACTCAATGACAGTCAACAATCGACAACAATCGATCCAAAAGACTTAAGTGAGATAGGAGTTAGGGTGATCAGGTAATCGATCAATCGATCAAAAATCTCACTTTCCCAGTAATATGCCCCCTTCTTCCTTATTCTTCCATCTATGCACTTACACATTTATCATTTTTCAACATTCATGCACTCACTCACAGATTTAACCATTTGTACATGTATTCACTCACCTATTCATCCATCAGTCCATGGATGCACTCGCCTACCCATTTATGCACGCTTTCTTCCGCGCAGCAGTTCAGCGTCCATTCCCTCACCCATTTGTTCATTTATCCATGCCCTTAGCTATTCACCAATTCACTCGTGCATTTAGCCACACACCCATTGACTCATTCTTTCATTGATTTATTCACCAAGCTCCACCGTTACACAAAAAAACTCATAGTCAGTGCGAAAACACTTTCTTTAAAGAAAGGCCAGGCCTATTGGTTTTGCCAATGCTTGTTTTCTTCGCTCTGTGAACGTGTGTTCTTATTCACGGTAAGAGAGCAGTCAGAGGGTAAGCGTGAAGGTTGTTCTCTGGCTTCTCAAGGGTAATGCACTGCAGACTGCTGAACTGGAAAGCTATGTAGTTACTCTTTACTAAATTGAGAACGTTATACATCCATACATTGGCTCAAGTGTTCTAACATATGCTGCATGCAATATTATAATTAACTTCTACAGTAGGGTGTGCAGCCCTAAACTGGCCTAGTCCTTTGCTGGGAAAGGCCACAGACAGAGGGGAAAATAAGGCAAAAGGGAATTAGGTAGACAGGCTGTGACAGCAGAGGCACACGGGGGAGGTCTTAGGATAGAGCAGGAAACAATACCTTGTTGAATATTTAAATGTAATTCAAACATGTTAGGAAGAATGGCTACTTCTTGTCTTGCCAATATTTAGTGTCACTTCCACAAAATCATGATCAAGCCACAGACAGTGTTGTCTTATCAGCAGTTACATCAGGGGGGCACTCAGAATTTAGAAGAATCACAAATATGTTGCATCTGTTTTCAGGGTTGAATGGCTTGGATCATGAAGTGCATAGTACTGGTATAGCGAACTAGTGTGCGGCTCCTAAGTGTAGGTGGGAGTGTTCGGGTCTGTCATAAAGTGCCCTCTCACACCCCAAAGGATGTCATGCTTCATCATCGGGCCTGCTCCTCGTCGGGCTGGCGCTGCAATGCCCAACAGGCACCCGCAAAGGGGCTCTTTAGCGGACATCTTTTGTTGATGAAGCCGTCATGTGCATGCGGGTGTGAGAATTAGGTAGTGAAGTGAGTATGAGGTGATGATTAAAATAGGTCAAGAGTAGCCCTATAGTCTACATTTTTATTCACAGGGTGCACTAGCCTAGCTAAAAACAGTCACCCCTACTTGGATGCACCACACCACACAATGCATGTGTGGTGTGACATACTACTGAGACACGTGTATTACACTGTCATGCAGGGATGTGTCTATATGGAATGGGGGTCTTCACGGGTCCTATAGTTCGGCTTAGGGTAAACTAAAACTGAGGATACGTTTTAGAAGATAGTTGGGATAGGCAGATTAAATGAGGTACATCTTTTAGTACAAGAAAGGTGAAAATGTAAACCTTTCCAGTTAAGTACAGCACTATTAATTGTTTACACAATCTGTTTTACTCTGGGAGGTAGAGAGGGCAGTGGGAATAAACTGACAGTTCTATATATCCATGTAACATAAAATTATTAATTGTTGGTGAACAACTTTTCGAACAGGGGATGTTGAATATATTTAGATTTCTTTCTTAGAAGACATATTTATCATATATTGCAATCCTTTTGCATCACAAAATGTTCGGTATAGTTTACCTTTAATCTCAAAATATACAACTCAGTTTGCTTTCCTTTGCTTAGTAATTTGTCTTTGCTTGCTACATAATTCAGTCAGATTCATTTACTTCCCCAATGCTGTACAAATACAGTGGCTCTGAGCATATGTACTCACTTACTAAGTATTGTAACCTTTTGCTCAAGACTATCATGTTATAAGAAAATATGTTACTTACCTTCCTTAGTGCTCTTTCTGGTGGGTACTCTATCTACCTGATTTTCTCAAATTCTCGCAATAGCTTCTGCGAGGCGGTATATGGCACCATCGGTCTCAATCACCAATGACTCAATTCTGCCCTAAATATGACGACATGGCACCGCATATATGTGCCATCCCTGCGAACTGACATTGGTTTACACTTTTTCCCATGCCCTCAGATTCAGAGTGTGGCTGACAAGATTGAAATGAAGACTGGCAGTCGGAAAAATTACCTTGGGCCCTTATTAAACCCAAAGTCCATTCCACAGACCAGGAAAGAGGGCGGGTGGTGACAAATATGTGGGTAAAGCGAATATTCTCCAGGAACAGTGTTACTAAAGAAAAGTAACTGACTCTTCACATGGGTATTTCTACCTGCTTGCTCCTCACTTTTTTAATCATTACCATAATAATGTCTACTCAAAAGAGGTGGGTCTAGGAGTAGATTTATGAAGGAAGTCCTTAGGCCCCTAGGGACACAATGACACTCTCTGATGTCCTGAGAATGCATTAGTACCTGGTGAAACTATGGATGTCAGTCCATGTAGTGGCAGTGAGTAGATCTAACATAGGGAGAAGGGTGGATGGTGAAAATTATGTGGGTAGAGTGAGTATTCACCAGAAAGAGTGTTACTCAAGATAAGTAGCTTACTCTTCACAGGGGTATTTCTACCAGCAGACTCCTCACTTTTTTTATCAGTACCAGAATCACTTTTACTCAAAGGAAATGGGTCCAAGGGGAGACTTATGTAGGAGGTTTGCAGGACCTAACTGGCAAAATGACTGTTAGAAATGGGGTTTCTGGTTCGCAGAGTATGCACCCTGTCCAAGCGGGGGCCACAATCCTAATCGGGGTAGGTCACTACACAACCTAAATTATCCTCTGCAAACCCTCTAGTAGCTCAGCACAGCGTAAGAGGCCATCCGTAAAGTATATGTGCAACACTTGAACAGTAAAACAGTGAAAACACCACAAAAAGACTCCACAACAGTTTGGAAAAATAAAGCGTGATTTCAAAAATAAAACAAGACCAAAATTATAAGAATCCTTTCTGTAGACTTTGAAGTACACATTTTTACAGAATCAGAAAGTCAGAAGAGCATTTAGGGATAATATGTCCTTAAGTGAGTTATCGAGCACACTAGGTCAGAAAAAGGTCAAGAGTTCAGGCAGACTGCAAGGGAGAGAGGGCCGGCAACAGGGGCCTCCTTGGATCCGCTGAACGAAAGTATCTTTGATCCAGACGATGTTGTTGCACGAGGCTGCGTAGATCAGGCTGTGAACAAGATGCGTGGAGGTCTTCCACAAAACTGCAGCGATGCTCAGAGTCTCCTACACGTAATGATGAGAGTGCGCTGGTTCCAACCCACACGGCAGTAGAAAGGCACTGAATCAGATGCAGATGTGAGGGTAGGTTGTTGTGCACCTTAGGGCCTCACTTCCAAGGATCCAGGACTGGGATAGCATCACTTAGCAGGGCAGACTCACGGCTTGTAGTGGTTCAAGTCTTTGATATCCCCTAGACTTGGAAACAGGAGGCAAGCCAGCAATCCCTTGGAGTCATTCTGATATGATATGGTGTCCATGATGCTGGAGCTAGTAGTGACACCAATAGAGCAGCATTCAAGAAGGCCATCATCAGAGGACTAGAAGCACAGCCTGCATCAGGTGATGGAGCAGGCAGTCTCCACGTGGGGTCAATTGGTGCCTGGGGAGGTCACTCCCTCAAAGGGGTGACTGGAGATCCAGACAGTTCTGTGGAGCCTGAAAGCAGACTAGAAGTAGGTGGAATAAAGTTGAAAATCTGTACCATGGTCTCCTTAAAGGCTGATACCTGCAGAGAAATCGACTATGGCCCAGAAAGCCCATTGGATTTCAGCTCCAAAACGGGAATGGGCTCTAAAGTGGGATAAGAAGCCGGAGTCAAATCATTGATTATGTGACTGTCTCAGAGAATTACAGCATTTGGAAGTTACAGAGCTTGGCTTATGTTTATTGTTCATCTTCTTTAACTTGTCCTCCGACTTACCTCAAGAGAGAGACCAAGATGCTGACTGACCTAATTTCTTGTTTTGAGCCTCCTGCCCCCTGATCACCTCCAGGTGCATCAGGGAGTATTTGTCTCAAGATTTAAAGTCACACTTTGGCCCCCAGACACCTCAAAAAGAACAACTGATGGACGGAATACTGAACAATTTCAAGCAATCTCTCCCCCATTTAGAGATTTGGGCCTAAATCCATAGTTTCTTTGCTCACCACACCAAAACACTTTGGACCCAGTCATATGCAAATCAGTATTGACCTTTTTCCCTATGGGAACAGTCCAACACAAACTGCAAAGCCATGTCCTCTCTGGGCTGGAAACAAACATCCTGGGACCGGTTTCAGGGTATCACACCTCATCAGCTAGAATAGCTTGAATTCAGTGACTTGGCGAGCATGGGACCCACGTCTTGGAAGACCCGTCCCATTTGGGGTGTCAAATGCAAAAAGAATAATTGATGGACAGAATGCTGAACAATGTCAAACCTTCAACCCCAGTTAGAGAATTGCTCATAACTGCAGAAAACATTGTGCAGGTCTGTGAACATCTGATTCCAACAAGAGCTGCAAGGTTTGAGTTGTGTAATCTACAGTGGCAACATCCCTGCTGCACTAACTGGTTAATTTATTAGGATTTGAAGAAACTTTCATTAAAGAAACTGTCAAAATTGTTAGGATCAGGGATCTGAATTCAGAGCCTTGAAACCATGCCAAATGGTGCCCAAAAAATAGAACTGATGTAGTGTGCAGGGGTGGCACCTGTATGTGGGACCACATCATTAAGCCCAGGGTGGGACACCGCCATCATGGAGGTAATTGGCACCTCCTACCTGTGAAGGAGCTATTTCAAGGGTTTCTGGGTTCAGCCTAGCACCCGGGGAGTTTCAAAGAGTATCGTATCTTCATGTATGTTGTCCATCAGAAGTCTTTAATGTAATGCTTTTTCCAGCCGGTAACTAAAGAAGGTTATTTACTAATGATTACCCTCAGATTTCCTTATAACTCTACTTCTGAAAAGCAGATCTACATGCTGTATTGTTTTGCCCTCCAAAATAATGGAAAATACAGCACTCCCACACGGAGGCATAAACACAGCGAAATCCACTCTAAGAAAATGAGACACATCAAAAGACAGTTTTCATAATAAAGCATGGGGTTTTATATTTGCAAAACTCTCTAATAAAAAGGCTTTTCCAGATGTCAAATGAAAACAACATATAAATGTGTATATATAAAAGACATGGAATAAAATACAAGCAGATAATAATGCTGGATTTCCACTTCAAGAAATCAGAAAGATATATACCCTAAATACATCAGATGATTAAAAGCACTGGAGACCTGAATGTGCACACAGACAGACTCACACATCATAATGTCAATAATGAAAAGAAAACACCTCACTGATCGCTCTTTCGCTGCATTCGTGCCAACTCGGCTGGAAGAGCCCTTGACATACAGGCATAAGATTCGATAGGGACCCTAAAAACAAGTTCCCTGTGGCAATATGTCTGTTCCACAGCGAGCTCCAGTCTGAGCGCCAAGATTTCCCACCTTTAATACCTTTTACTCAACCTGAGGAGAAGGGTCTAGAAACCACGCCCCCTTTCTTCAATTACGAAAAACCGAGCTGACCATACTGGTCTGTGTCAAGTTCAAGACAGAAGCTGGCCAGGCCAGTGTATTTTGAACAGGGCAGGAGCGGTGACGGGAAAGGAGCAGTGACCAGGCATGAGCAGTGAACAGGCATGAGTGGTGACCGGGCAGGAGTGGTGACGGGGCAGGAGCGGTGACGGGCCAGGAGCGGTGACGGGCCAGGAGCGGTGACGGGACAGGAGCAGTGATGGGGCAGGAGCAGTGACGGGGCAGGAGCAGTGACGGGGCAAGAGAGGCAACAGAGTAGGAGAGATGATCGGGAAGGAGTGGTGATCGGGCAGGAGTGGTGACCGGGCAGGAGTGGTGCTCCGGCAGGAGTGGTGACCGGGCAGGAGAGGTGACGGGGCAGGAGAGGTGATGGGGCAGGAGAAGTGACAGGGCAGGAGTGGTGATTAGGCATAAGCAGGAGCGGTGAAATGACAGGAGCGGTAAACAGGGAAGGAGTGGTGAATGGGACAGGAGCAGTGGACGGGGCAGGAGCAGTGAATGGGGCAGGAGCAGTGAATGGGGCAGGAGCAGTGGACGGGGCAGGAGCAGTGGACGGGGCAGGAGCAGTGGACGGGACAGGAGCAGTGACGGGGCAGGAGAAGTGACGGGGCAAGAGAAGTGACGGGGCAGGAGAAGTGACTAGGCAAGAGTGGTGAAGTGAATGTGTAGGAGCAGTGAATGGGTAGGAGTGGCTAATGGGTAGGCGCAGTAGATGGGGCAGAAGCAGTAGACGGGGCAGGAGCGGTCGACGGGGCAGGAGCAGTCGACGGGGCAGAAGCGGTGACGGCCCAAGAGCAGTGACGGGCAGGAGAAGTGACGGGCAGGAGAAGTGACGGGCAGGAGCAGTGACGGGCAGGAGAAGTGACGGGCAGGAGAAGTGACAGGGCAGGAGAAGTGATAGGGCAGGAGTGCTGATTAGGCATGAGCAGGAGCGGTGAAAAGACAGGAGCGGTGAACAGGGCAGGAACGGTCAACGGGCAGGAGCGGTAAACGGGGCAAGAGCAGTGAATGGGGCAGGAGCAGTGGATGGGGCAGGGGCAGTGGACGGGGCAGGAGCAGTGATGGGGCAGGAGAAGTGATGGGGCAGGAGAAGTGATGGGGCAGGAGAAGTGATGGTGCAGGAGAAGTGACGGGGCAGGAGAAGTGAAGGGGTAGGAGAAGTGACAGGGCAGGAAAAGTGACGGGGCAGGAGAAGTGACGGGGCAGGAGAAATGACGAGGCAGGAGAAGTGACTGGGCGGGAGCAGAGATTGGGCAGGAGCAGTGATTAGGCAGGAGCAGGAGTGGTGAATGGGTAGGAGCAGTGAACGGGCAGGAAGGGTTAACGGGCAGGAGCGGTGAATGGGCAGGAGCAGTGAACGGGCAGGAGTGGTGACGGGACAGGGGAAATGACAGGGAAGGAGCAGTGACGGGGTAGGAGAAGTGACTTGTACTTATGTTCCTTGCCTATTTATTTATATAATATTGCATGACATCCACGGATGTATCTGCAAAGCATACCTGTTGCCCCGAATTTTTGTCCTGAATTTTGACCCCTTGTCCTGAATTTTTACACTCACCATCCTGAATTTGCACCCATGCCATTATTCCTGCTTATATTTCGCATGCTTTACATAAACCTGTATTCCCTATGAGTATTTGCTTTTTCCTGAATTAAACCTCAAATAAACATGTTTATCCATTGTTTAAATTAAATAACAGTATAAGCTGTAACTGGTCAGTGAAAAGCTAAATGTACTATAAATTGGTATGCTTTGCGATTTCTAGCTACACCACTGACTCCGCCCACTGATCCAATCTTAGGTTATTCCCGCACCCTGATTCTCCACCCACAGTTTCCCTACTTTTTATTCCCCACTTCCACCACTGCTACTCAGGGAGTAACTACCCCACCCCCACACCCCAGACTACTCTCAGAACATCAAACATGCAGTGACATTTAAAATCGCCCATATGGACAGACAGAATGGTTAATCTTAAGTTTCCATCACCAATCATGTAAAGTTCGACTTTCAATTACCCATAAAGAATAATGAACGTCACATTCTACGTCATCTCATCACTATTGCAGCGGTGACGAAAGTAGAAAGAATGCGAGCTCGTGTCAGGTTCCAGGAACTGGTCAGTCTGCTGGGAGTGGACCGGTCACGCGGCCAGACGGCCAGACTGCACATGCCTGGTGCCTCGCGCCTCTCAGGAGTCGTGCCCCAGCTTCCCTTAGGAAATGTCAAACATAACAGCTCTCTGCCGGCTTTTTATCCGTGTCATTGGCTGGCGTAAAGAAGAAATGATGAAAAACAGTGGAAATGAAAAAAAACAGCCAGACAATTGTGATTGGAAGAAAAACGTTCAGTCCACCGTGGCAATGGCTAGCTCGGAGGTCTCCTTCCTTTGCCAGGCCGTCTCTTGCCCCTGCCAAGTCAGCGGCTCGAGAGCGCCATCCTCTCATGCTGGCCGCTTCTGTCTCTCATCACAGACAGGGATGAGACAGGAACCTTCCAGAGCCATCACATGTTTACTGGCTCGGGGGGGACAAT